>NC_143514.1:7923643-8523643 GCF_031878675.1 Megascapheus bottae
TTACTGGGAGGTGCACAGGTTAAACACAACATACTTCACACAGAGGAAATTAAGGCTCAGAGTTTCGATGACTGATCCAGAGACACACAGCTAATGAGTAGTGGGTCAGGAATGAGAACGGAGCTTTCCGGATTCCTCCCCACTACATCACACTGCTCCTTTTTAGCAGACTTCTGGATCACAGGAATGTATTTCTCCAGGTGAGAGAAATACGTGTGTGTGTGTGTGTGTGTGTGTGTGTGTGTGTGTGTGTTACTCACACGATCACATACCAATTTCCAGACAGGATCTTAAGTCAAGGTCAACTTGTAAGAGTCTAGAGTTCATTTCCAATGAAATAGAATATAGCTTTCATTCTCTTTAAGATGCTAGGGGTTGTGGTTGGTTGGAAGAGCACTAGCCAGTGAGCAAAAGCAGCTACAGGTATGAAATTGGAGTCCTGATCTGGGACATAGGGAAAAAGAAAAGATAAGATGCTAGGAGCTAAAAATATAAGCTTGTTAAACTAGATGTGATGACCATGCTTATATAGTTCTAGCTACCGAGAAGACTGAGAGAGGGAAGATTAGTTTGAGGCCAACCCCTGCACAAAACATTTGGGAAGCCCCATCTCAACCAATAAAAAAGTGGGCACCAAGCTGGGCATGGGTCATCCCAGCTTTGCTGGAAGCCTCAAAGGGAAGATGAATGTCTACACAAAAAATGAAACCAACCAAAGATAAAAGGGCTGGATGTTCGACTCAGGTGGTAGAGTGGTTGCCTTGCCAGTGCTAAGGATTCTGAATTTAAACTCCACTAGTGCTAAAAGAGATAAAAAGGAAAACAATTTTAAAACTACACACTTTAAAGTGAGACCTAGCTGGATTTGAAACTCATCTGCTCTGCTTGTTAGATGCGTGACCTTGAGAAAGTTCCTAAGAATTCCATTTTGATCAATTCTTCCATGTGTAAAATGGGGACAGGGACAAGAGCACCTGGCTTGGAGTTGAACTTGCTAGTGCTTAGGGCGAACTCCTACATTTCAGGGCTGGGATTATACATGATAGAAAAAGAAACATTGTGCCAGGCTTAGTCTAAAAAAGGGCTCAATGATAGTGCTGGTAGTGTGATTTTGATAAGGAATGTTTACTATTGACACCTTTGGGATTTGATGATTTTAAACCAGTGATGAGAGCCGGAGTGTGGCCTAGTGGTAGAGCGCTTGCCTAGCATACACAAAGACCTGGGTTCAATTCCTCAGTGCCACATACATAGAAAAAGCTGGAAATGGTGCTGTGACTCAAGTGGCAGAGCTGTAGTCTTGAGAAAGTCCAAAGACAGGGTTCAGGCCCTGAGTTTAGGACTGGCAAAAAAAAAAAAAAAAACTCTGAGTGCGATTCAGTCATGGAATATATCTGGAACCCCAAACTCAAAGGCGAAACCAAGAGAAATCAGCAAGTGCAAGGGAAGTCTGAGTCCATAAAGTCTCACCAAAACAAAACCAAGCAAAAAAACCAATGACATGATTGAGCGTGAAGAATGGAGTCATGGAGAATGATGGAAAGGTGACATGGATGAAGATGTTGAATTACAGCCCCTTCGTATGCTGCTTAAAGATAATACAATAAACGGAGAGAATGGAGCTTTATCTTCATGTACATAAAAGAAACCTGGGAGGACTGTAATTTAAATCATTTAAACATTTCTCATCCAAAGGCAAGCAGATTCATTTTCACCTCTCACCTCATTCCCGGGAGCCAGAGACCACTGCTGCTCTTCTGAATACTTTCACAGCAGATAAGAGTCTTATTGGTGTTTATTTTTTCCAGTACTGGGGCTTGAACTCAGGGCCTCAAACTCTTGCTTGGCTTTTTTTTCCTCAAGTCTGGCATTTTTATCACTTGAGCCACATGTCCACTTCTGTCTTTTTGCTGGCTAATGATCTGCCCAGGTTGGCTTGGAACCATGATCCTCAGATCTCTCCGCCTCTGAATAGATAGGATTGCAGGCGTGAGAACGTTTTTTAAAAAAAATAGGCTTAGAATGTGCATGAACTCAGGTGTACTGATTAATCTGTCCTTTACAACTGCCCTCTGAGAAAGGTATTCTTTTCGTTGCATGGATGAAGAAACACATTCAGAAATGTTGGGTGAGCAACTAACTCACATAGCCTAAAAGCAGAAAAAAAAAAAAGTTGGTGTGGAAAGTCAAGCCTTCTCATTCTTTCCCACCACATGTGTCTCTGACCAAAGCAGGAAATAAACACATAATTGAATTGGCCTTTGACTTATCTCTCCCCTTCCTGGAAGCCAATGCCAGAAGCTTCGGCAGAAAGTTCCTCTAAGCCTCTACAGCTACCAGCCCAGAAAAGCAACTGTGAGTTCTCCATCCTAGGAGCAAGACTGCCAGTCCTGTTCAGATCTTTGTGTCCAAACAGGAAAGCAGGCAGTTGGAATGGAGCAGTTACTAAAAAGGAAAACTGAGTCACTTGTTTTTCCCTCCTGATTTCCATTCGGACCTCCATCTGTGCTGATAGATGGCAAATGGCTTCCAGAGCCATGGGTGACTCATGCACATTATTGGCAGCTGGTCTTGGGTTCCAGTTCAGTTTCCTATTTCCTCCCCATTTCAGAGAGGATGACGACGGACTTCAGTTACCGCTGTGAGGCTTGGAAAGGAGGAAAAGATTGGGCTGCTTTGGGAAAACGGTTGGCAGTAAATGTCTTCCACCATCTTGATAGATGGTCAAATCACCAATTTCAAAGGAAGGATTCCAAATCCTGGATTTCACCAACACTCCTGAAAGAGGAGAAAGAAAAGAAAAAGGAAATAGAGGAATTCACCCTAGGAGGCTTAACTCTACTGTGAGATTCTGGCTCACAGCTTCCTGTACCTAGTTTTACTGTATCTCCATTTGTTTGTTTATATATTTATTGCCAGTATTGGGGCTTGAACTCAAGGCTTCATACTCTTGCTTGGCTTGTTATTCTTCAAAGTTGGTGCTCTAGTACTTGAGCTATACTTCCACTTCTAGCTTTTTGCTAGTACATTGGAAACAAGAATCTCTCATATTTGTTTACCTGGACTGGTTTTGAACTGGGGTCCTGAGATCTGGTGGTTCTGTTGTAGTCTCCTTTCCTTCCTATACAAAGTACTTTGTGTCTTTGAATTTCTCAAGATGGAACTTTGAGAATGTAACCTCTCCATCTTCTCTGGGGACAGTTCTCAAATAAATCAGATTCCTTCTGTTAAGAATAGCTCAGGATGATGAGGTGTCATGTAGGAATATCAACATCAACTTGAGAGAACTTAGCAATGCTAAGTTTACCTCTGCAGAAAGGTGTGCCATCAACCAAAACAATCTGCAAGCCAGCATACACAGCTGCCAGACTATTCCTGGTTTAATTCCTAACCCAGCAGGCCCCGCCCCTCTGCTCAGATTGGCTGAGCTCAGATTCACAATTTGCAAAAGGATGTGGCTTAATTAACAAGATGCAACCAAAATTCTGGAAGTCCCTAACACTTGTCAGAAAAAGGATGTAATTACTAAAATATAATTAATAAAGGGCCAAGACACCTGGCCAAAGCAGGAACTCCTCAGAAAATCCATATCCTTAAGATTTAACCAAGAGGAAGCAAACTTGCTTTTCTTACACTTCTTACCAATTGTTCTGTCCTGAATATCAGCCCTTCAAGTGATGGGGAGCCTGGAGCTGATTCTGATATCAGATAGTTCCCGTATCAGAATCAATCAGCAATGAAGCAGATTCCTAGGCTTGATGGTCATGCAATTTCATGGAAAACTCTGAGGCAGTTAACAAGATTTCAGGTGACTTGAGGGCCCCTGATGATAAGAAACAGCTCAGAGGAGATAGGAAAGATAGGCTGGAGTGCTAGCCTAGCCTCCAGGCTCTAAGCTCCATACTCAGCTAAGTTTGCTCAGCTCTAGGACTGCCACAAACCCATCAGAAAGTATGCTACTTCAGTTTACACTAAGAAAATGTATCTGACTCCTATTACATGGTCAGGCATACCCCACCCAAACCAAATATGCAAACCTTGGAGAAGTTTCCTCATCTGAACCACCTAACTCAGCATTGGAATCTTTTCTGTGAAACTCATTTGGACTGCACAGCACTGGTATTTATCCATTTTTTTTAAGTTGAGGAAAGACATTATAAACATAAAGAATGCTCCTCAATAACAAAGGCACATGTATTTCCTACAGAGTGACAAGAATCTCCTGAATGTGATTGGAAGAAATGGGGGGGGGGGAATAATTAAAAGGGATGATAGTAATCGAGATGCATTGTATTAATTAACTGGCATATTGAAATAAAACTCCTCTCTGTACAACTACTTAATTTTTAAAAATTAAAAAAAAATGCTTTACCCTCTTCCCCCCCCACAAAAAAATCCGTAAGTGCAAAAGAGGTTGGGCCTGTCCAGGTTAAATCAATAATTTGTTGGGTTTAAATTGACACAGTTTAAGCACATGTAAAGTGGCTTTGCCAGCATTTTATTTACTCAGAACCACTGGTCTGACTTGATGTGCTATCTGCCAATGGTCAACTCAAAGAAGGACTAAATCCCTAACTAGATTACCAATTATATAAACTCCGTGTGTGTGTGTGTGTGTGTGTGTGTGTGTGTGTGTGTGTGTGTGTGCGCGTGCACTTAATTGGAGATAAAAAGACTCATAGACATTCTCTTTTTTGCCAGTCCTGGGCTTGAGCTCAGGGCCTGAGCACTGTCCTTGGACTTTTCAAGGCTAGAGCTCTACCACTTGAGCCTCAGCACCACTTCCAGCTTTTTTTTCTATATGTGGTACCGAGGAATCGAACCCGGGTCTTCATGCATGCTAGGCAAGCACTTTAACCACTAGGCCAAACTCCCGGCCCCTCATAGACATTCTTAATCAGGTTGGCTTTGAACTGTGATCCTCAGATTTCAGCCTCAGGTTACAGGTGTGAACCGTGAGTGCCTGTCTATTTAAACTGCTTTTGAGGATTGTCTATATGCTGGGCTATTACCGAGGGCACTATGGAAACAATTAAGTGATTCTCAACATTGAACTTGATGCCCAAATGATCTGTTCAGCGTTTTAGAAACATTGCAGCACAGCTTTTACCCCATCCCCACTGAGTCGAGGCCTCCAAGGGCAGTGTCTAGGCTGCACGGATCAAACCTTTGCCGGTGCACTTATGAGGACCAAGAGGAAAAGCAAAGCCCGTGTTCAATCCCACTTAGGAGAATGTTGGTCTTGGATAGATAATATTGATATGAACATATTTGCAATAGGACTTGTAAGAAGAATACACTTCGGGCAAAACACAATTGCGACCAATAACAAAGTATGATCCAAGAAACAAAAATATAGAGGGACAATGTAGTCAAAATTAACTCAAAACCAGATTTTTATTTTCTAATTTTGTTTTTGTCAGTCCTGGGGCTTGAATTCAGGACTTGAGCTTTCTTAAGCCTAGTGCTCGCTCTGCCACTTGAGCCACAGCACTACTTCTGGCTTTTTCTGTGTGTGTACAAGGTACTGAGGAATTGAATCCAGGGCTTCATGCATGCTAGGCAAGCACTCTACCAGTAGGCCAAATCACATTTTTATATGAGCTTTTATCTGGGCAGATTTTTCTTTTTTTTTGGCCAGTCCTGGGGACTGAACTCAGGGCCTGAGCACTGACTGCACTGACTGTCCTTGGGCTTTCCTCAAGGCTAGAGCTCTACCACTTGAGCAACAGGACCACTTCCAGCTTTTTTATGTATGTGGTACCAAAGAATTGAACCCGGGTCTTTGTGCATGCTAGGCAAGCACTCTACCACTAAACTCCAGCCCTATCTATCACGTCTGGTTGAAGGGAAAATTAAAATCTGCTACTCACAGCCAGGTTCAGTGGTTCACACTTGTAATCCCAGCTACTCAGGAAGCTGAGATCTGAGGATCATAATTCAAAGACAGCCTGGGCACTAAAGACTGTGAGACTCTTATCTCCAATTATCTGCCAGAAAACCGAAGACTTTTATATCCGATTAACCAGCAACAAGTTGGAAGTGGAGCTGTGGCTCAAGTGGAAGAGTGAAAGCCTTGAGCGAAAAAGCTAGGCATTAGTGTAAACCTCAATACCAGCCTCCCCCACCTCTACTAAAAAACCCCCAAATCAAAAAACCCAGGTAAATGCTGTAACTTTTTCAAAAGTTAAATAAAAGCTTACACTTTTAAATAAGCTTAAACTATGTGTGAGTCTAAATGAACTGCAGTGGTGAAATCTGAAGTGAGCAGAAACCAAATGTTTACACCCTGGCTAATGAGAAGGTCTTAGAGGGAATTGTGGGGAATGCATTTGGCTTGGCAGATGCTTCGCTGGACCCAATTCAGTTCTAAGCAGATTTCTGTAATCCTTGCTTCTAATTGGGTCAATGCCATGTGATTTCAAACGTTATTACAGGAGACTAGTGCACAGAAATTATTGAGAGAGCCTTCTCCTAGAAACTAAGTGCTGATTCACATGGCTGAAAAGTCACAACTATCTTTATTTTAAGGGAGGAGGTAAACTGAGTACAGAGATGGTGGCCCTTAGATGAGAGAAAGGTCAGGAATTTCAATGAGAATTGCTTTATTTTATATATATATATATGTAATATATATTACATAATATAATTAAGTTTAATTAATAAAACATATAAATGTTATATATTATACAATTAATAATATATATAATTAAGTATAACTCAAGTACTGGAACTTGAACTCAGAGCCTCGCCATATTCCTTTGGGGTTTTTTTTTTTTTGCTCGTTTGGCACTTTGCCACTTGAGCCACACCTCTCTTTCTGGCTTTTTGTTGGTTAATTACAGATAAGAGTCTCATGGACTTTCATGGTTGGGTTGGCTTTGAACCATGATCCTTAGCTCAAGACTTCTGTTAGGGCTCCTAAGAAACCCATCTGATGGCCCTTTCCCACCAGTCAGCAAAGTTGTTTTTACAAAACATAACCCCTGTTGTAGACAAGATGTCAAACTCTGAGCAGTATGATTTCCCAAACAAGCTTTAATAAATCTGATCTCTGTGCTATTTAACCATTGTATGACAGTGCAAACGAAGATACTGGCCTTTGTGAATTGGTATATTACAAATCAACACACTTAAACATTTTTACATAATTACCCAAAACTTCAAGCTATACTGAGTTCCTTTTCATTTTCAGATGTTGACAGTTGCCTACCGTGTCCTTTTACAATGAAGAAAAGAACCCTTAAGCTGTGCTTTGAGTTGTGAAGTTCAAAGGGGTCATGTTTGGAATATGGTTGAAAATAATACTGTATAATTCTGGTATATGTACAATTTAATATTTGAATCTGTAATCCAGTCCTGGATTTCTTTCACCACTGTGCAAAACACTTAGGTTGCCAGCCTTGGAACTCATTGGAAATGTGGAATTCTCTTGTTGAAGTCTGTCTTGAAAGACTCTCAGTGTATTTTAAAACCGCAATAATGAGATTCAACTAAACACCATGGTTCAGAAGGAATTTTCTGTGAGCTCTGTGCGATCCAGATGGTGATCACTGGTTAAAAACTGGCTCAACTGAAAATCCAAGTATTAGAAGATGTGCATATTAGTTGGTAGCTAGTAGCTATTACAGAAAAATATTAGAAAATGAAACTGCCAGTGGCCATTTATGAAATAAAAACTCCTGTTTAATAGAGAACAAGTGTTTTATAAAAACCTCATAAAAATCATATCGTTTATATTGGAACACTATAAAAACCCCAACATTATACTTGGCAATGCTGGTTTTTTTATACTTAAGCACTTAGTTCTGGTCTAGGAAGTAGGATTGCGTCTAGCTGTTTCCATCAGTTTGACAACTGCACTTTATTGAAGATGGGTTAAAAGATATGGCTTTATGGGAGAGAAAAACCAATGAAGCATTTAACATTTTAAATCAACATATTGCATTTATCAGCTCTGAAACCCAAAATACTGTGGCGTGGCTAATGAACCTAGAAGACTCCCAGAACCCCCTGCGGGCTTGAGCTCTCTGTTCTCGGTAAGCAGCTCAAGAATTTGGAGCTGAGCAACATCTAGGTATTTACTGACCTATTTTTCTTGGGAATATCTTGGTTCACTAGGGACAAAACCTTGATGTTTGGGGGAGTGCTGGAAAGAATGTATATCAATTAATTTTTCCTACAAGTCACTTAGTTAATAGCTGAGTGTGACTGAGTTCATAGCTGTGTAAACCCTCTGTTGTAAATTAACAGAGCACTCACTAGTGCTTGGTGAGAGAAGAAAAATGCTTAGTTCAGTACATCACTCAGTAACTCCTTAGTCTATGCAGATGTTTTACTGAGATCACTGTTTCTTTAGTGTATACTATTCCATGGGATGGAAGAGCCCCAGGCTTAGAAAGCAGGGTAGCAACAGCTGGGTGTGGTGGCTCACCCCTGTAATCCTAGCTACTCAGAAGTCTGATTTCTGAGGATGGCAGTTCAAAGCCAGCCCAGGGACTAAAGTCCATGAGACTTATCTCCAGTTAACCACCAGAAAACTGGAACTGGTGCTGTGGCTCAGGGGGTAGAGCAATAGCATTGAGCTGAAATGCTCAGGGACAGAGCCCAGGCCCAGAGTTCAAGTCCCACAACCAAAAAAAAAAGAGCAGTGTAGCAAAGACTCACATCCGAACCAAACCAAAGGACTCAATCTTCTTGGGTAGGTTCCTTGTGGCAAAATGGCAATATTCCAGGTTTTGTGGAAGAGTGCTGGCTTTTGCCAATGTTTTATTATTTTAGAACTCTCCTATTTTTACCATTATTCTCATTAGGAGATCTTGTGAGTAGTAGTCCAAATTCCTGTAAAATTTCAAGTTTAAGTCATGTGTGTGTGTACGTGTGTGTGTTTCAATACTGTGCCTTGAATTCAGGGCCTGGGTATTGTCTCTTAGCTTTATTTTTGTTCAAAGCTGGTGTACTACACTTAACCACAGCTCCGCTTCTAGCTTTTTGATGGTTAACTGGAAATGGGATTCTCATGGGCTTTCCTATTTGGGCCGGTTTTGAACTGTGATTCTCATATCTCAGCCATCTGGCTGTTTTGTTTTTATAGTTTGTCTCTATTTTCTAGCACAATGATGGAACATAGTAATTTGTCATTCAATGCTTATTGAATTATTTCAGCAAGAGAATACAACCTAAAGCTTTCTAACAAATAATAATCCTTGAATCCTAAACTGCAATAAGATATCAGTTCGTGTTGCCAGCGACCTATGCCAACAAAGGACATTGCTGTACAAAGCATGTCTGGAAAGCGGCCTGCCTAGAGTTAAGGTTTATCTCAGAGTCGAAGATTCAGTGTTTGAAAGGTCTTTACAAGTCAAGTAACTTACCCAACGTTCTCTGGCTGGATTTCTTTTTGCAATATGCTTAAAGGTAGTTGCTATATGGTCCCATTGCTTCCCCAAATTCATTTGTTGAAAATCATCAGTTCGTGCTATCAAGGGAGCATTGGAGGTTTGGGGAGGGATCTGGCCACAAGGCCTCCACACTTGTGAATGGCTTCCTGTGTCATTCCTCTTCACCCTTTTGCTTTCGCCTGAGGGGAATGCAGACACAGATGCCATCTTTGAAGTAAAGAGATAGCCTCCTTTACCAGACATGGAATCTGTAAGGTTCTTAATCTCGGACTTTTCAGTTCCTATGAGGAAAAAAAATTTTTTTTGTTTATGAACTATCTAGTCTAGGGTATTTTATTACAGATTCAGGAATGGATAAAAAGTCCTACTATCTAGTTTTTTGTTTGTTTTTTTTTGTTTTTGTGTGTGTGTGTGGGGGGGGTCATGGGAGCCTTGAATTCTGGGCCTGGGCACTGTCCTGAGTGCTTCAGCTCAAGGTTACCGCCCTACCCCTTGAGCCACAGCCCTACTCTCCATTTTCTAGAGATTAATTGGAGGTAAGAGTCTCATGTTCTTTAGTGCCTGTGCTGGCTTTGAACCGCCATCCTCAGATCTCAGCCTCCTGAGTAGCTAGGTGTGAACCACTGCGCCTGGCTTCATCCAGTTTTTTATTCATATATGTACCCAAGTAATTGAGAAATCACAAGATCACATGTCCTGTTTTAGAACAATTTTAATAAGTTGGCTTCTTTACATTATGAAACAGAAATCTGATTCCTGATGGATTCCAGTCTGGTTGTACTTTCCTCAAAGGACCAAACATGCATTCTAATTCATTTCCACTTTCAATATCTGTGGACAATTGTCATGTTCCTCAAGTTTCTTCTTTCTCAGACAAGGCATCTACAGGTTGTCACTCATTTAACATTCTGGTTTCCAGATCCTGGCTCTTTCAATCTTGTCTAATTCTTCTCTGACCTTCTCCAATACCACATTCATAACAATCAGTGAAGTGTCCAACAACGCCTGAATAATCCTTAGTGTTCCGCCACCTCACCAAGAGGTGTGTCTATATTCTTCTCAAATTATATAGTATTAAAATCTTATTATACATTATACTTTAAATGTAATTTTGGTCAATGATAACATCAAGGTAATTCCAAGGGAATGTCTGGTAACATTGGGGGAAACCTTCAACAGAATGAAATGCATTATTTTGTGAGGCATTTTGTCAGCCAATGGCTTTGCTTAAATAAGATTATGAATTTTAAAAACATCTTCTTTTGAGATGGGAGTATACCTTAGGGGAGGAATGTTTGCCTAGCATGGGTTTAAGGCTCAGAACTTCAAATAAATACATAAAATTAAAAAGAATAGGCCATCTTTGGGGCCAGGAGTTTGGCCTAGTGGTAGAGTGCTTGCTTAGCATGCACGAAGACTTGGGTTCAATTCCTTGGTACCCCACATACATAGCAAAAAGCTGGAAGTGGTGCTGAGGCTCAAGTGGTAGAGTGCTAGCCTTGAGAAAGTCCAAGGATAGTGCTCAAGCCCTGAGCTCAAGCCCAGGACTGGCAAAAAAAAAAAAAAAAAAAAAAAAAAAAAACAGGCCATTTTTACTAGCAAACAGAACTTAAAAGAGAGGAAGGCAATGAGAAAGGAAAAGGCTACTGTCAATGGATAGCCAAAAGATTTTGTAGCAATCCAGCCAGCCCAGCCAACTCCTACATCACAGAAAATGCTTTCCTTTGTCACATGAAGTCTTACAGAATCTGAAACAGTTTTGGGCTTTCTCTAGATTGAGCTTTAATTTCATTAGAGCCCTTTAACAGCCAGTTAAATGTTTAGGCTCAGGTCAACCACAGGGCGTATACCTGTATTCCGTGTTAAGGAGATTGAGGCAGGAGACTCAAATTAAGGTCAACCTGGGTTACATAGTGAGATCCTGTCTCTGTGTGTGCCTGTCTCTCACACAGACACACATACAGATACAGACATACACAAAGGGATCACCTTTGTACCTTGAACCAAATTGCTGTTTATAATGTCTACAAACCCCAATGTTCGGAGGAAAATTTCTTTCCTTACTTTAAGTGAATAAAAGGAGGGAAGGAGGGAAGGAAGAGAGAGAGAAGGGAAGGAAAACTACCTCTTGTGTTGATTTCTGTAGTGTTTGCTGGATGTACTCTGGGTTTGTACAAGTGTCACTGTTTTGAATAGATACTCAAATAGTTAAGAGGTGATGGGACATCCTGTCTGAAACTTATAATCTATAAATGTGTAAAATGTTCCTAAAAGATCATGTGCTAAAGACCAATGCATGTGTTCAGAGGGGACTGGGTCGTAAGCACCTTACCTTCAGTAATGGTTTAGCTTATTGGTGGATTCAGAAAAGTGCTTCTCCGAAAACTCTTGATATAATCCAAAACTTTCTCCAGGAAGACTTTGTGTTTCTTTTATTAGATTTGCTCTTAGGTGCTTTAGTTTTTAAATCCTATCTTTGAAAAGATCTTTCTAAATACATTTATTTCTCTTAGCCTGGGATACACAGAACAGAACTGATTTCTGTATCCCGTAAGTGCATGTGCTGACTTCGCTGAATTACAGATGGTAATGCAATTGTCCACCTATCAGCACACCAAAAATCAGTTCCCGTTTCTATGTAAGAAAACCCCAGAGAATTATATTGACTATATAGAGTTGTCATTGAGAGAGATGCTTCTAGTTAAAGAAATACTGCACAGCAATGACTGGAAGTTTAGTGGCCTTGGACGATCTTTGCATGAAAGCATTGAAGGAGGTGATGTTACAGTTCAATTTCCCGGTGACATCGCCAGGACCTCGTGCTTGGAAAGAATCCCACATTATCCTATGTTGAGATGCTTCCTCCATGATGCCCATGATACTGGCACACATTCCCCTTCTGTTTCTCTGCCATCTGTGCTGCTCACTCATTCCATCTTTTCTTGCCCAGTCTCTTCACTGACAATGATCTGGAACAGTGCAGGTTTGAACTTAAAAATGTCAGAGTTGGAATCCAGAGTTGGAAGTCCTCAGCTTCTCAGGATTTCCCCCTTTTCATACCTGATGCATGGGAAGCCTAAACATTATTATAAATCCTTCAATTCTGGTCTATCACAAGAATGCCATGCATGAGCTGGGAATGTGGCTTCGTGGTAGAGTGCTTGTCTTGCATGCATGAAGCCCTGGGTTCCATTCCTTAGTGCCCCATATACAGAAAAAGCTGGAAGTGGTGATGTGGCTGGAGTGGTAGAGTGCTAACCTTGAGTAAAAGAAGCTCAGGGACAGCGTGCAAGCCTTGAGTTCAAGCCCCAGGGCTGGGGGAAAAAAAAATCCATGCACATTGTTCTTCTATTTCTTTCTTTTGTGCTTCTGATTTTACTAGCCTATATTTAGTAAACATACGATTTGTTACAGCTCCACACCTGTACCCTGTATCCCAATCAATCTCACCCCCTCTCTCCCATTTTGAACCCCTCCCCAACAAAAGCATCCTTTCTCCCAGTTGTAAAGGTTGTGTGGACAATATGCCACCTTCTTTACTCTCCCCAGCAGCCAGCTCGTCCTGCTCATCTCCACCTGTAGCCTATTTCTCTCCATCTGCCCACTGACCATCATCACTTCTTGTTGATTTTTTTCTATGCTATTCTTTTTTTTTTGGTCAGTCTTGGGACTTGAACTCTGGGCCTGGGTGCTGTCCCTGAGCTCTCCAGCTTAAGGCTACCACTCTAACCCTTGAGCCACAGTGCCACTTTTGGTTTTCTGGTGGTTAATTGGAGATAGAGTATCTCAGACTTTAGTGCTGGAGCTGGCTTTGAACCGAGATCCTCAGATCGCAGCCTTCTGAGAGGCTGAGGGTGTGTGAGCCACTGCACCTGGCTTTTCTCTATTCTAGTCTCATACACATTGCAAGGTCATTTACCCTTTCTCTCTTCCTCAGTTGCTTCTTACCTTGACTCATGTCCTGCTTAAGCATATAAATAAATACATATGTGGATATATACACACATATACCTATCCATGCATATGAATCTTTTAGGTCTAGTTTGAGCTTCTTTTGTCTTGCTTAGTATGATGTCCTCTAGTTGTATTCCATGTTCCTAAAAATGACATTTCTTCTCCCCCCCCCAGTCCCGGGGCTTGAACTCAGGGCCTGGGCACTGTTCTTGGGCTTTCTCAGAGATAGCACTCTACCACTTGGGCCACAGCATCACTTCTGGCTTTTTTGGTGTATGTGGTCCTGAGGAAATGAATAAAGCCAGGGCTTCATGCATGCTAAGCAAGCACTCTACATTCAGCCATGCTCCCGGCTGACATTTTTTCTTTATTGCTGTGTAACATTCCATATTTATTATTCACATCTTATCCATTCCTCTGTTTAGTACTCCGTTGATTCCATCATTTGGCCATTATGAACAGTGCTGCAATGACCAAGGATGTATGTGTACTCATTTGCTCTCTGGATGTGTGTCCAGTAGTGTAAGGTGGGGTCATAATGAAGATCCGCCTTCAGTCTTTTGAGGAATCTCCCAGTGGATGCCCAGAGGCTGTACTAGTTTACATTCCCCCCTGAGTGGTATAGGAAGGATCTTCTTTCCCACATCCTCTCCAGCATTTGTTGTTTATTTTCTTGGTGGCTGTCACTCTGACTGAAGTACAATGGAATCTTAGTGCAGTTTTGACTTGCATTTAGTTTATGGTGAAGGATATGAACATTTCTTCATGTATTTATTAGTCATTTCTTCTTATAAGAACCATCTATTCAGTTTGTGTGTACATTTGTTGATTGGATTGCATGTTCTTTTACTGTTTAATTCACACAAAAAATGATTTTCAGGATTTGTAAATTTCATGGAAGTTCTCAGTGTGGCTATCTAAGGAAGCGCAGTCAATCTTTTCCAGCAAAGCTTTCTGGCTATCCTTCCTTCTTGCTCACATCTCATCCCACTGTCATTGGACGGCTCTCCGGCGAGTGGCATCCATTACTTTATCAGTACCAGGGCATAATGAACTGGGCTAGTCTATAAATAGCTTCTGGTTCTCAGGAAAGACTTGCTGTAGCCCCCAGGAAACTAGAAAGTATACAGGCTGGAAGAGATGTCAAGGAGCCTTATGGAGACGAGTGATCTAAAAGTGGAACTCATTTGTAAGGATTAGATAGAAGGAAACAGAGTGATGGCTTTAATATATGATAGGCTATCTAACCGTCCATTTTCTAAGTGTTAGTTTGGGATGATGAAAAAATTTTGAAGTCAGACATGGGCACAGCTGCAGAATCACATGGGTAGACTACTATCGTGTAGCCAGCTTGTGAACATGCTAGAAATGGTAAATTTTATGTGTACTTTGCAATTATAAAGATTTAAAAGTAGCTTTCCATTGTTGAGCACTTACTGGTACTATAGTAGTCATACAGTCATCAAGAGATTGGGTTCTGCTTATTAACTAAATCTATAAATTTAGAATCACATCACTTTGTTAAGCCTCAGTTTTCTTATCAGTGACACAGGAATAATACAATGCTCACTTGTCTATTCTAGCTAGTCATGAATTTATGTCGGAATTTTCCAAAGTTTGGGGTGAGGCATTTTACAAAGTAAGTGCTGGCTCTGATTCTTGTGCATTCTCACGGCAGTAGAACTGTCTTACATGGCATACAATGAGGACCATAAGCTCTAGCACACGCATTCATCGCTGGACTGTCATGTCACCGACAACTGTGAGACCATCTGCCATGAAGCCCCTTTCATACCATGCCCACGGGATGTTGACCATCTCACTCGTGACTAATGACACCCAAGTGTCACACCTATGAGGCAGTGATGCCAGAGACGCACAGGAACAGAAAAAATTTAACAAGTTATTAATGTGTTTATCAAGTGTAATATGGTCATATAAAAAGGATTTACTAGAATTGTAATTCACACATATAAAAAAGGCCATTTTATTTTTTGTCCCTTTTATATCCTATTTTAGACAAAACAATGAAACTGAGAAAACAATGGAAACATAAAGTTCTAAAAACCAGGTATTAACTGGGTATTTTATAAACGAAACAGACCCAATCATCTACACTTCTCAAATTCTAAACATGAGACTTATTGAACTCTCAGAGTCAACTTAAATAAATCTTTGCTAGATTTGAATGAAATATACATTTACAATGACTGGCAGTCCAGGCAGAAAAAGTTTGTCATGGTTCTTAAGTTAAAATATTTCATACAAGAGAAATGGTTTTAACGAAACTCAGACAATATCAAGAGGAGAAATGTACTTAATTTAAAAACTTCTGAAACGCGAATTTTTTTTTTTGGACCACTATATAAAACACCAAAAGGTTCAAACTGTTGAAAAAACAACAGTGTACAAAGGGGATAAAAAAAAGTATTAAAACCATTTAAAGCCAAATATGAAAAAACTGAACCATGTAATTTAGAAATGGGTTTAATAAGTGCACTTTCTCTGTACAATTTGACTACCACATGTAAAAACTGGCAATCGATTAAAATGCAATTAAATATAGATTTGTAAGCCTTCTGGCCATTATATAAATACAAAAAAGTGAACTGCCAATTGAAAAAAACAAAAGCTTACATACATACTCTACAAGCACAAATGGGCAAAGATGCAACTATAAAATAGTGTGGGAAAAACCACCTTCATAACACATTAAGGTCTTTTAGGCACTTGCATTTAGAAACATTTTATAAATAAGCATTTAGTTTCGCGTCAAAAAAATAAAGTTGCTTTTCCCCAATTGCATCTATTAGTTGAGAACTCTAATATATATTAGGGATGCATTTCAATGGACCATTTTGTAGGGAAAACCAGGTAACTTCAAGAAATATGAATCCAAAACTTGAAAAACACAGAATACCAAGGTAATTCCAGTGAGGCCCCGTCAAACACTCTGGCAGCAGATACAACATGACTAACAGCCACGCGTGCAAAAGGGGTCTCGTCAAAATGTTCTTTCACAACACAAACACAATTATCACAGAACAAAACAACACAAAGGAGAAAACCTGAATTTTGACAATCCTAGACAAATTGCGGGATTTCATCCTCAAGGTCTTCAAACTGCTGCATCCGTTTTAGCCTTGGTCTCTGGCACGCTGGAGAGACGTCAGGCAAGCCAGGCTCCCCTGGGGGCAGTACAGGCTGACTGCCCAGCTGCACATGACAGGCTGTTGGGTCTGAGTCTTGGCCCTGGGCGGTGAGGACAGTGCCAGGTGGCGTGGCTGCAGAGGGCGAAGCTGGCTTCTCCTCACTCCCCCTCACACTGCTGGTGGGTGTACGTGGCTTATAAAACGTGGTCCAGTGCTGGGGCTGCAGTGTCCTGGGAGCTCTGACAGGAGGGAGAGGGCTGGAGTCCGAGGCGCGTCTCTCAGCAGCCTCTCTCGCAGCCCTGCCTGGCTCTGTGCACGGCTTGCTGGGCTGCCAGGCGCTGCTGCAGTCCCCACTCAACCTGGTGCTTGTTGTGGCTCCTTTCTCTTGAAGCACACAGGGCGCAGTCGCTGTCGCAATTTTGACAGTTACACTGTTTGGTTCACATGGTTTGCTCCATGTTTTCTGTGTAGTGTGCTGGTCGAAGCCATTAAATTTGGAACAAACAGTAGTAGGGGGATCTTTTCTGTTAAGTTCTTCAAAGATAGGATGCTTGCCAAGCTTGTCTGAATTTCCACTTCCCATACTTCGGCCGCTCTTCTCGTTAGGAGAGCTTGCCAAAAGCAGTCTCTCCACAGGCAAACTCACAGGCCGAATTTTGGTCCTTGGCATATGCCTGGGCACATGGCTTGCTACCCTATCCGAATGCAGAAGCAGTGACTTCGGGCTTTTACAAACATCGTCCCTCTTTTGAGATGTTGATTCAAGCTCTTGGTCTCGAAGCAAGCGCTTTTTCTTCTCTGAAAAAAGAAACAAGATTTATTTAACCTCATGGCATATGGCTACAATCAGAAGATGATATAAATGAACTTCTCTAGAAGTAACAGGAGTCTGAGAATACTAGATTGGAAAAATATGTAATATTCGGATATGTAGACAGAGGAGCTAAATATTCAATGTTAATAAAGGCATTCTTTCGATTAAAAATTTTAAAATTTACTAAAATAGACTAAATAGCCACCAGATAGATTATAGGTTAGTAAAAATAAAAGCACTGGCCGGGAGTTTGGCCTAGTGGTAGAATGCTTGCCTAGCATGTACGAAGACCCGGGTTCCATTCCTCGGTACCACATTCGTAGTAAAAAGCCAGAAGTGGTGCTGTGGCTCAAGTGGTAGAGCCCTAGCCTTGAGAAAATCCAGGGACAGTGCTCAGGCCCTGAGCCCAAGCCCAGGACTGGCAAAAATAAATAAATAAATAAATAAATAAATAAATAAATAAATAAATAAAAGCACTAGTCAACTTGTTTTCCTATGCTGCTCATGTTTTCTTGGCCGGAGCTTCTGGAGGCAGACATCGGTACAGTAACCTCAGAGACTGTCCAAGCGCTGGCATGCCTGAGCCCTGAGCCTGTGATGGCTCACATGGTGCTTTCCAGCCACCAGTCCACAGTGAGAAGAGCAACAGGTTGGAAGCCTTGACTGCTGTGGTAGGCACGAGGTTCCTTAAAACAGCCAGCAGTCCCTCTCCATCCCTTACCTGCTCCTCCTCACCACTAACACTTCCCCAGGCCGGGACACCATTCTGAATGAATGGCAGCTGGTCCTGTGTACAGCCCATAGTCCTTTCCCACATCCCTGACACTGATCTGTCCAGAGGTCCTACCAGCATCATATGCTGGTCACTGTCCTCTGACCTTCTTCCTCCGTGGGGGCTGCTGAGTTTCCTTCCCTGGGCTGCCTGGCTTTGTGGGCCTCGTCAGCCCTGGGGCTTTCTTCTAGTACTACAGGAAGAAGGTGAAGCACAGGTGAGAGCTGCTCTGCAGCCAGCTGCCACCTGGTCCTGGGCTCCATTCCTGCTCCCCTTCTGCCCTTGCTGGGTGCCTATTTGCCACCACCTGTCAGGAAAGTCTCCTACATGCATCTACGTTGTCCTGCAGCCTGAATGTTCTAGTGACAGAAGTGCTTACTCAACTCTCTGGTGTATATATAGTGGGCATTCAAAATGATACTTTACGTTTATTCATATTTATTATTTTTTCTAATTGGGAGTCCTAGACCATGGGACAGTTAAAACCCGGCAAGGCTGACAAATCAGAGAGGACTGGGCTCATGTCCTGACTTCCTAGTGCATTAGAAGCGTGGCCTCTGGCATTATTAAGGTCTCTGGCCCTAGAGTAGGGGGCTCACACAGAGGCACACACACTCTGTTGTATGGCACAGAACTACTATGAAGATGAGAGCAGATAGATGGAATCAGTTAATGGGACCCATGCTTTTCACAGAGTAGGAAGGTACTTTGCTCCTTTATCTTTCAGCCTTTCAGGCTCTGCTCGTTGATATCTGATCATACATCAACTTCAACATATATGGCTATATTTTGAAAGACTGGGTTCAATAATGAAAATTTTTTTCATGTTCCTTGGCTCTACATAGCATCAACTGAATACCACATATCAGCTGTGCAACAACCCAAAGAGTCAGGAATTCTTTTGCACTACAGCATTACCAAGAATGGGGAAAATCCCATCATAGTTTAAATATAGTGCTGCAAGAATATAGGACTGCAACAACAAATGCAAGCCTTTATACCTGCTTGATAGCTACCATTTACTGCAGTACAACTGTTGAGAAAAAGTGACTTAAATGATCAGTCAAGGAAATGAAAGTCATACACACATGTGTACCTCGCGTGTTAAAGTGGGTCACAGCTATCACTTTTAGGAGCCTAAAGTCCTTGAGTTTCAGGAGTCTAGTCTGACTCTGGAGCTGTGGGAACATTTTGTGAAATACAGCACCAAAATGCTGTGAGATGGCTCAGCTCTTTCCTGCCTCAACACAAAACTCATGACAAGAAGCAAACATAAAAACAAGGATACTTTTCAGAAGGAACACAAAAACACTAGTGAAATTAAGGGTATCTTTTTTTAAAATAAAAGTTATCATGACACAAGGTGCATTAAGAAGTAACTTTCTCAATGGCTAGCCAGATGAGTTAATACCATTTTGATTCTGGAGCTCATCAACTCTATTCACCCTAGCTTTTGGCTTTGTTTATTTGACTGTCCTGGGACTTGAATTCAGGGCTTGGGCACTGTCCCTGAGCTTCACTTGCTCAAGGCTAGTACTCTACCATTTGAGCCACAGCGCCATTTCCAGCCTTTTCTGAGTAGTTTATTGGAGATAAGAATCTCTCGGACTTTCACGTCCAGACTGGCTTTGAAACTCCATCCTTAAATCCCAGCCTCCTAAGTAGCTAGGATTGCAGATGTGAACTACCAGCACCTGGCTTTTTTCCTTTGTACATACATAACGTTTTAGTGGTACCAGGGGATTGAAATTAAGACCTCATATGTGCAAAGTCTATTCACTTTGCCTTTTATTTGCTAAGTTTTAAAGCAGTACACAAAGCAGTAAACAAAGTTTTTACATAGCCACTCACCAATGAGACACGAGTCACATTTTTCCAATGCATTTTGCTTGTGTTCTGATTCTTGAAATGTAGTTGGTTCAAAAATTTTGCTTTCATTAGCTGCAGTATGAATATCCTGTCAACGGAAGAGAATTTTCACACTTGAAGCACAACACATTTTGGAATAAATAGCTTGAAGATGGCTACAACACAAAGTTCTAATGAAATTTTATAAAAGTGAAAACTCACTTCCTTTGAAGAAAAAAACATTGACTTCATAGAATGTTCTGGGTCTCTTTCTTCTGGTGACAACAGAAGTTTTGAAAGATAGCCTTGATCAACCTGGTGTGCAACAGCACCTGTGCCAGATGTGGCATCTTGTGGCTGTAGAGATCCATCAAAGATCTTCTGTGAGTACGTAATGAGGAACTCTACCAGTCGTGCCTGATGTGAATATTCCGCAAGGGAAGAGATGGTGACAGGAGCAGTGGTGGGCCTTGGCCTAATGAGACTTGGTCCAAATATGACCCCCAAGTTTTTGGAGTTCATTTTGTTTTCTTCTGAGTGATCTACCACCCTGCAAAGTAGAGCACAGAAAGCTATGAGATTGATCTAGAGGTTCCTTAATTGTGGTTTACTATGGGTTGAGAAGGATGAAGGAAAAATAGGCTGTATGAGTCTAAGAAAAATTTGTTAAGGGTCAAATCTGAGTGTGTGTGTGTGGGTGGGGATAAAAAAAGAAAACATTCAATTGAAGTATTTGTTACAAAAAGGATTTACAGTATTATATGAGGATAAAATCCAGGTACAAGAAACTGCTGAAGCTTGGCTAGAAGAAAGGAAAACATTTCCCTTAAAATAACTTCCATCTCAGCACATAACATCTCATATGCTGGAAGAAAGCATCACTGGCTCTTTGACTGCCATGGCTAGGTTCTGAGCTGCCTTCACCCTCCTCTCTCCTGAAGATAACTTTATTCTATCACTCTCCCATCCTCTGGCTTTACTTCAAGCTTTCACCCCCTTTTTACTTCTGTATGCAAGGAGAACGATCTGAAGGTCTTCAACTCATTTTACATATTTCTGTTGGAAAGATCTAATAGGTGAATCTGTGCATATTAAACATCTAGTGTACAGTTCTTTATTGGGTACAGAGCTAGGGGGTAAATTCACTTGCTAGGTATATAAGATTTTCTTATCAGGCCTCTAACCTAGTTCAATTCTGAACTAGCTTCTGCCTACTCTACAATAACCTAATCAAATCACTTCTATTTCCCAAATCAAAACAATCTCATTTATCATCATGTCTGTAACCCTCTGCCCAGAACACTCTGCTGTATATCTTCTTATTTTCTATCCATCAGATCACTATTGAGTTTTTTAGGTCTCATTCAAGGGCTTGTCTCCTCTGACTAATAACCCCACATCCCAATCTTCCTCAGCATGCTAATGTCAGCTGAGGAAGAACAATGCTCCTGCACTGGGCTAGTATGCAGGTCTGTCTCCAGAGATGATCCCATAGACAGCAGAAATCCTTTGTTTTCTTCTGGTTTCCCAGCCAGAATGTGGCACACAGACAGCACTGAGGGAATTCGGTTGTGCATGAACTTACAGTCAACATTCCCTTTCCCTAATATATAAAAATGAAATACATTTCACAAACTATACTGTAACAAGATGGATGTACTTAACAGTACTGAAGTGTACAACAACAAAAAAATAATTAAGATGGGAACATTTTATTTAACAAAACTACCCACCCATGAATGGCTGCTCTACTTATATAAAACATGCTTACCGTTTGAGGTGCACAATGAGGTAATGAAGACTGTTAAAATTTGATGCTGGCAATTGTCTTAGAAGGTCCTTGCTTTTTAGAAGAATTCGGTTTATTTCTATACACATGTTTGGGTATTTTTTGTCCTCAGCGCTATCCTTTTTTGACTCTTGTTCTTCATTTACATGTTGTATCTCTTTTGCAAGGTCTATAAATTCCTTGTACAGTCGAAATAAAATAAATGGTTCTGGCAGCTAATAAAATAAAATAACATTAGGAATATATTTTGTCTGATTTCTTTTGGGTAGTACTCAACCGCATTTACAGCTATTCAATGATTTTGCATGTCTCTTTAGAGCAAGAAAATTTAAATTAAGTCTTTAATATATTTGCTTCCGATGTGACCTATAGAGTGAATCATCAACATAAACTATATTGAAAAAACATGTTAGGTTGGGAATGAGGTTTAGTGGCAGAGTGCTTGCCTAGCATGAATGAAGCTCTGGGTTCAATTCCTCAGTACCACATAAACAGAAAAAGTTGAAAATGGTGCTGTGGCTCAGTGGTAGAGTGCTAGCCTTGAGCAAAAGAAGCTCAGGGACAGGGCCCAGGTCCTAAGTTCAAGCCCCAGGACTGGCAATAAGTAAACAAACAAACAAACAAATACCATGTTAACTGACAGTGAGACTTAAACCTCAAGCTGCATGATGAGATTTTTTTTGGGGGGGGAGGGTCGGTCTGAGGCTTGATCTCAGAGCCTGGGTGCTGTCCCTGGGCTCTTCAGCTCAAGGATACCACCCTACCCCTTGAGCCACAGTACTACTTCTGGTTTTCTAGTGGTTAATTGCAGGTAAGAGTCTCATGGACTTTAGTTCCCCGGGCTGGCTTTAAACCCCAATCCTCAGATCTCAGCCTCCTGAGTAGTGAGGATTATAGGTGTGAGCTACTGCGCCCAGCTTGCATGATGAGGTTTTTCTTAAAACCCATATGCCTATCATATTCGTGAGTGCTCTAACATCAGATGACAACAACTTTTATTGAAAGCAACCTAGGATAATAGACAAAATAAACCAAATAGAAAAAGCAGATAATCTTATTTTACTGGCAGGGGGAGATAGAAATAACAAAATGCTACAGAGCCTTCATGTTTTGGTTGGGCCAGACTACAAAGAAGCACCAGACAATATATCTACAAAAGATAGTCAACAATTTATCTAATTTTAAAATACAGTTTAACTTGCTTTGTCAAAAGAAAACATTTCTCTCCCAAAATAACAAATGTGCTCTCACACTATGAATTTCAATGTTTTTACCATTCTGAAATGGAAAAACACAGTGTGCTCTGGCTACCCGCTGTCCTATATCATCTGTGGAAAGGTAGGTGTCATCTTGAGATCAACTTCTCCTACCTCTCTGATATGGAGGGAATGATTTAACCTCTTAAAACTTTAGATTTCCCACATGAAAGTTTTGATTATGTACTATTCCTGAGGCAGAATGAGGGTTGACCCCATTCCTCTCTTCTCCCTGCCTGGCTAGAATAAAGGATAGCACATTAAGAGGTACTCAACTCAACTTCCATTTCTCAAAGTAGAGCTCTGCAAAAAAGTGTAACTATAAAGAGTAAGTAATACTTTTCTGGATTAGCATGACTAGGAGAATTTTCTTTTTAAAAAGCTCTCCTCCTGGCTGGGTGTGGTGGCTCATGCCTGTAATCCTATCTACTCGGGAGGCTGAGATCTGAGGATCAAGATTCAAAGCCAGCCCAGGCACTAAAGTCCATTAGAACCTTACCTCCAATTAACCACTAGAAAACTGGAAGTGGTGCTGTACTACAAGGGGTAGGGTGGAAGCCTTGAGCTGAAGAGCTCAGGGACAGTGTGCCCAGGCCAGAGACCAAGCCCCATGACTGACAAAAAAGACCCCCCCCCCAAAAAAAAGAAAACTCAAAAACCAAACCAAACCAAAAACTCTCCTCCTGTAAGCAGCCTGAGGTGATCTCTCTTGACCCAGAAACCCCACAAAATCATGCAAGTCAAGAGGTTCAAATCTTTGTGTTCATGTTTAACACCTGAGAAACAACCCAGGTCATCAAGGGTATGCATATCTGAAAAGCTACCAAGTATTGGAAAGATGGTACTCTGGAGGAGATGGCAGAGGTGTGCTCAGACCAAATAGTGGCTGGACATAGGTCAGCCCAAAAAAGAGTGCTGAATTTCTGCTGCACATGCTTAAGGATGCTGCGAGCAATGCTCAGTTCCAAGGGTTGGATGTGCTCTCCGGTCACTGAACATATCCAGGTGAACAGAGCACGTAAGATGCACTGCGGAGCTTACAGAGCTCACAGTGGGATCAACTCAGCACGTGCTCCTCCCACCACAAACTGTTCCTTAATCAGAAGAGGAGGCTGCACAGAAGAAACAGATCCCAGAAGAAACCAAAACTTAAGGCACAGGAGTAAATTTAGCATCAAATTCATGCAAATGAAGGAGAGGGAGAGGGGGAGGAAAATAGAATAGACAAAAACAGCATCTTACCACCTAAAGAGAAGTGAGTGCTAAGTTGTATATTAACCTAATTTACAGAATCCTAAGGATACTTGAAGTGCTAGGTTCTCTAGCTTAGGGGAAAGTGGGCTGCATAAGGAAGGTATGAGAGGCATTTCTTCACAAAAGAGGATGGCAAGAGACCCCAGGAAATAGCTACATACATGCTTTCAAAAAGATCCAGCTGGAACAAAAGAGCTCCATAAGCTGACTGTTGAGGACTACTAGCACTTCTTTTTCTCTGCTATTATTATGTCTTCATTTTCACCCTAGGACCTAATGCCAGCTGGATTTGGCCCAGATCATTTTTGTGCTTGGCTCATGACAATGTGCTGATTAAGTTCCTACATAAGATAACTGCCGGAAGCCACTTATTTCACCCCACAGATGTTTTCTTTGGATCTACTCCTATAAGCACAGGAAAAAAAATCTAGGATAATCCATTATCTCTCTGACTGTATTCTTCTACACTTTCTAGGACCCAGGTTACAGTTCTGTCTGATGGGACCAAGTACAATGAACTTCCAGGCCTTGCCCACTGACCTCCCACAGAACTATTCTGAGGTGTCAATGAAGACAAGCCCTATGATCCAAACGCTGTTGTATACATTGAATTTTCAGTGTGGGGGGCATAGTTCAAGTGGTACAGTGCCCACTTCATAAGCATGAGGCCCTCAGTTCAAACATGGTATTGCAAAAATTAAAACATAAATCAAATTTCACATATATGCACATTTTCATATAACAGTATGAACTCTCAATTTTCATTACATAGCTAGAATTGTGCTTGTAAAGTCATTTTCTGAAACGTAGGATAATTAAGTGTTATTTATTTCTGTTTAGGAAAATACTGTTTATTTCTTTAATTTGGTTAGGGAAGACCTTGTTTAAGGTGGGTGACAAGAAGTTTGCTGCTGTTATTATTTTGAGTGCTGGTATTGGAGCTTGAACAAGGGTCTTATTTCTTGCTTAGCTTTTTCTGCTCAAGGCTGGAAATCTACTACTTGAGCTCTAAGCTCTACCTCTTCGGCCTTTTTTTTTTTCTTGCCAGTCCTGGGCTTGAGCTCAGGGCCTGAGCCCTGTCCTTGGACTTTCTCAAGGCTAGAGCTCTACCACTTGAGCCTCAGCACCACTTCCAGCTTTTTTCTATGCATGTGGTACTGAGGAATTGAATCTGGGTCTTCATGGATGCTAGGCAAGCACTCTACCAGTAGGCCAAACTCCCGGCCCCTCTACTTAGGCTTTTTACTACTTGAGCCATACCTCTACTTAGGCTTTTTGCTACTTAACTAGAGATAAGAGTCTCTTGGATTTGTCTGCCTGAGATGGCTTCAAACCCTCAGAACCAGCCTCCTGGCATGAGCCACTTGTGCCTGGTTTGTTATCATGTTTGTTATTTATTTATTTATTTATTTTTCCCCTGATTTTTTTTTTTTTTTTTGGCCAGTCCTAGGCTTGGGCTCAGGGCTTGAGCACTATCCTTGGACTTTCTACCACTTGAGCTTCAGCACCACTTCTGGCTTTTTGCTATGTATGTGGGGTACCAAGGAATCGAACCTGGGTCTTCGTGCATGCTAGGCAAGCACTCTACTGCTAGGCCCAACTCCCGGCCCCGTCATGTTTGTTTTTTAAAAGGCACGCATGCTTTATATATTCCTTGATCTCTACACTAATAGAAGATACCAGTATGGTCTATGTCAATGAAAATATATACATAGCACATGTTATTAACTTCATGATAATTTTCAAGAATAAAAACGTTACCTGTCGAAGGTATAACTTTAAGACGTCACAGATGTCATGTGAACTGAACTCTGAAATGTCTACCAAGTGCATTCCATTTTCCAAAGCCTGACACAGTTTTTCAGTTTTTATCTTGTTCCCACAAACACGATAAATCCCCTTGAACAGGAAACAAAAAAATTCTGTAAAATATCCCCTCAGCTTAGTAAAAAACTGGACATCTAAAATGATTTAATGTGTCTGTTCCAATTCTTTGCTAGCACTTCAGAAAACATGTAGTCAGAGACAAATGAGTTAATAATCCAAATATATCTGAATAAATCTGTTATTTTAAACTAGTACTACTAGTTTCCTTTAAAATTTTCTGTTCATTAGAACAAATCACATATACATTTGTTTTTGTAATTATAAGAGTCACAATGTACCTGTAGACATAAGGCTCTGTTTTCAACTTCTGAAGCACATATTTTGAGTATGAAAGGAATGCCATCAGGTTCTTTCTTTGCAACTTGTATAAATTCTGCTCCAAATAAGTGCATTTTTCCCAGAAGTTTCTGGTGACCACAAATAATGACTAAATTCTCCAAACACTTCCGATGACAAACAAGGAGACACTACCAAAAACAAGCAAAAATGACAAAGCTTAAAACTGATTAAATCACCTTAAAACTATTCAAAACAACCAGGAAAACTATAGGTACTATAGATACACTAGTAGCAACAAAAGTGAGTTTAAAAACTATTATTTGTGGTGTTTAAAAATTATGAAATGTGAAGCTGGGCATGGTGGTTTACGCCTGTAATCCTAGCAACCCAGGAGGCTGAGATCTAAGGATCGCCATTCAAAGCCAGCCCAGGCACTCAAGTCTGTGAGACTCTTATCTCCCAGGCACTACAGACCATGAGACTCTCCAATTAACCACTACAAAACTGGAAGTGGTGCTGTGGTTCAAGAGGCTGGGTGGTAGCCTTGAGCTGAAGAGTTCAGGGACAGCGCCCAGGCCCAGAGTTCAAGTCCTACGATCTACCCCCCCACAAAATTATACACACACACACACACACACACACACACACACACACACACACATATATAATGGCAAAGAAAATATAGAATTATAGAAGATACAGTCTGGTATAATTTTTTTTAAAACACATTTGCAAAAGACTGTAGTAAATACAATTCTAAAAAGTACATGGCAAAAAAAATATAAGGGCAAATAAAATTCAAAAAATATTATACCTCTTCACATTCGACTCCCTGGAATACTACAATGCCTTCACAATCTCTACATTTTGTAGGGGATCTCAATTTGCGGAACTTGTGAGTAAGAGCTGCCTTTGACATCAATGTTTTCTTAAATACTCCAAGGGAATTGGGTCCTTACAATAGGAAAGACAGTATATAAGAATGGCAAGATAATTAAAAATTATACATGATATTGCGCTTTGATTAATCTTTTGATTCTTATAACATCCACATATTACAGAAAGATATTATTTTGAGTTTTGAATACCAAAATAATCCTTCAGTTTACAGATTTCAAAATGATACACTGTTATTAAGCATTTTGGTAATAATCAACATAAAACCAGTAAAACGACTGTAAGATGCTACTAGATGTTTTTATAATCAGAAGATATATACCTTTATTAAGATGTGTTTTAAATGGTATTCCTTTCTTAGGGAAAAAACCCTAAAAATGCTTCAAAGGAAAAGAACACAATGAAGCTAATGTATCTGCATCACTTGCAATGAAGGATAAAGTTATCTGTACACTGAATTATGCTCTTAGCCCTGTACTGTTTTAGAAAGAGGTTTTCCAGATTTCTCATTTACTGCTATTCTTCTCACGCTGTCTAGTGTTTATGAAAGGCTACCACAGTTAGTCTACATTAACACCATGCCAATATAATAACTCCAATATAGTACTGTTGTATTTGTTCTTTAATACTTTATCAACCCATATTTATTCATAATTATTGGTATGAGATATACATAGGCTATTGTGAGGCCTTTTGTTTAATATATAGCAAAGAACTGATTCTTTAAAATTATGTAATTTTTTTTCTGACATCATACAATGCTATTCCATAGGTTTAGTGGGTCTTTATTTAGGTGAATACACTACCAGCTTCTGAAGGGGAGGGTGGCTCTCTTTCATCTAGATCATCTGCAGAAGACATGGTTCCACTGGATGGAGTTCGTGGAAGTTTGCGGTGAAAATCTCCTAAAAGAAAATTTCAGATACAAGACTTTTCACAGGACAGAATCAGAAATGAGTAATGAAGACAACTTTGGAATTACATGTCATATTATTTTTATTAGCTTCAACATAAAAAATCTTTTTTTCTGGATAACATGACAAGAAATTCTGATGTCTATGGCATTCCAAATGATTTAGGGCCTGCTTTTGCTTGGGCCTTAATTACTAGCAGTAGAGTCAATGATTTTGTTTTTATAAAGCTAGTTACATTTTTGTCAGTGAAAACTTCAGATCTTATCTCCACATGTTCCTTGAAAAGTGCTCATGGTAAAGGAGGCAGCAAAGCAACAGTTGCTAATTATCTATAAACCTTAGTGCTTACTGCACTGAAGAATTTCTAACTTTAAACACTGGTCCACATGAATAAAATTTCTGTAATACGTAAAATGCTTACAAAAACACTTTGGAATTTGAAGTGGTTAAATCTAACACACCTCTCAAGATTCTAGGAGGAAGTAGCAGAGCTAGAAAGAACAAGGCTGGAACAGTTTTTGATAGGGGAAAGAAGAGAGTTGACTTGAGAAACTCATGGGCTCAACGGACTACTTATTCTTGCTAGCTGCATAAGCTATGACAAGTTAACTTTCTTTGAAACCACTAAGGTAGAGTTCAAAACACTGCTTCTCCTAGGGTTTTGAGATAATTGAATGGATGAATGAAGTCATAAAAAGTATATGGTTTCATTTGTGTTAAATACATGAGAGAAAAACCTCATTACATATAGCAATTAAAAGTAGTTATGAAGGAATTTACAAAATATAGCATGATAGTTTATTGTGGAAGAATACAGGGCAATACTTTTTTTAAAAAATAAAGACAATGACAGCATGTATTTTCCTTTCATATGTGGATGCTAGACTTACAAGATAAATCTACCTAAACACATAAAGGATCGTATGTTTTTGTGGACATGTGAGAATATGGATGCATATATATATGCAGTACATTTTTGAAATTGTGGGATTAAGAGGACTCTAGAAGTAAGAGGAAAAGAGAACATTAGAGGCTGGCTAATACTAAAATATAATGCACTTGTGAATGAAGGTAACAAAATAAGCCTCACTGAAAGTTTATTGACTAACAGTGGGTAGTGGAGATGGTAACGTAATGGTGAATGTAGGCATCTGCGCAAGTTAAATACCACGGTGAAGGCCCTTCTCATGATAACAAATGACAGGAATATAAAGCAGGTCTGGTCATTGAGGAAACGAAGAAGATGATGGAAGACAAATGCAGTCAAAACACTTATGAATATGGATGGAAGAAAACACCACTTGTTGAGATTTAGTTGAGAAAAGGGGCTAGAATGTCAGGGAAAAAGATGGAGGGGGTATGTCTAATTAAGGTATAGTGTACGCATATATGGACATGTCAAAATGTAACCTCCTTGTGTTACTAATTGATGCTAATAAAAATATAAAACCTCAGAAGGTAGGGGCCGGAAGTTTGACCTAGTGGTTAAAGTGCTTGCCTAGCATGCACAAAGACCCGGGTTCGATTCCTTGGTACCACATACATAGAAAAAAAAAAGCTGGAAGTGGTGCTGAGGCTCAAGTGGTAGAGCTCTAGCCTTGAGAAAGTCCAAGGACAGTGCTCAGGCCCTGAGCTCAAGCCCAGGACTGGCAAAAAAAAAAAAAAAAACCTCAGAAGGTATAAACGGGGTTTCTAGTGTACTTAATACTGTTCTTCTTAGGCTAAGTGATGACTATCTTTGAGTTTGTTTCATTATAATATATATGTATATTTACTTTTTTGATGTTTGGACTATTGACATTTTCACTGAATTTCCACTGCTTAAGTATTATGTACCTGGACTTATAGATTCTGAATCCAGAGATCTAGACTCGCTGCTCCCTCCAGTACTCTCAGAGTCACTAAACATCCCAAATGTCCAGGATCTTATGAAAGAAGGACCTTAAAAAGAAAATAATTGAAGTCAAAATTGAAGTCCAGACTTGGACTTGTAGATGGACTCCATAAGGTAAAATACTGACATATAAAATTAAGACAATTCAAATGACCAATTTATGGGCTTCAATATAAGCACTGCAGTCACATTTGAGCTATTTTCTCTTCCTACCTGTTACATCTGCACTGTTAGAGCACCTGTCCTCTTCAATTTTATTACAGCTGTCAGGAAGGCGTACAACATCCTCCAAAGAGTCAGCAGGCCCATATCGAGATGTCTGGGGACTATTTGTTAATTGTTTATTTACATTCCTGTGGGGGGGGGGACAAAGCTCAGCACTATTAATGATTCCATTTTACTCCGTATTCAGAAAACTTTGTTAATATAAGCTAAGTAGGAATTAAGCACAAATATATTACATTGGTTCAGTTTCAGATTTTGCGAATAAAAACTTAAAATTATCTGAACTTAATACAACTGCAAAGGAGTAGCAACAGAATATTCAGTAACTTGTCAAGATTATATTAGAAAACGTAAAAACTGTAGGTTAAGTTTTGTTGACAGTTAAAATACACATGCTCCTCATTTTTTAGTTCAAATAACTGAGGTCTGTGGCTAAACATGTGGCTCAACTGTGAGTAATTAGTGAGCTCCAGGCCACTAAGTTCAAGCCAAAAAAAAACCCCCCAAAACAAAAAAGACAGCCCTCCCCCACAAACAAACTGAGGTTTGTGTCATAGTGGAAAGCTTTTACATCTATTCATGACCATGTACCAAGAAACCACAAAACAAGAAATTCCAAACATTCTACACTTAATTCTGCTGATGTAAGAAAAGATTACTATATCAAAGAGGGACTTAGCAAATGAATTATCTCTTGAAATGCATTAATTCTCACCCATCAACTTTTTCCTCTTCAGCTGAACTTGTACCCTTGACAAATTCACTATATTCTTGGCCTGGGTCATAGAGTTTGGCACTGTCACACAGGGAACGTAAACTGTTTGCAAGGGAGGCAGCCTGTAGGTGCTGCATGTGGAAGAGGTTAACTGTTACCTGTGGTCACAGACAGAGACATAAGACAGAAATAACTCATGCTGTATGGAATGCTATGCGCATGCACGTTTATGTCAATGTCTACACTAAACAAAAACACTACTGTCTGAATGCAATACCGCCTGATGTACAAGACCTAGTTTGGAAAGAAAAAACATAAATGAGGTGACTACATTGAAGAACTTCATTTGCAAATATGAAAAGACAAGAATGAAGTCTGAAAATTGTTTCAAGAAAGGGAAGGGGAGGAAGGGCTGGGAATGTGGCACAGTGGTATAGTGCTTGCCTCGAATCCACAAAACCCTGGGTTCAATTCCTTGGTACCACAAACATAGAAAAAGCCAGAAGTGGTACTGGGGCTCAAGTGGTAGAGCACTAGTCTTGAGAAAGCCCAGGGATAGTGCCCAGGCCCTGAGTTCAAGTCCCAGGACTGACGAGTGATAGAGAGGGTGAGGTTGACAGAGCAAACACATCTATGGCACTGTCACAATGTAATCCTCCTTGTACGATTCATGTATGCTAATAACAATCTTAATGATAAAAAAGTGTCATAATCTATTATCTGAGAGAAACCAGTTTAAATTATACAGTTAAAACATATAACTCTTTTGATTATGTTCTAAAAACTAAGTGCCTGTGATTGTATATAGAGATTCCCTTCTTGAATACTTGTTAAATACATCATATGAAATACAATGTAAAGGGGGCCGGGAGTTTGGCCGAGTGGTAGAGTGTTTGCCTAGCATGCACAAAGATCCGGGTTTGATTCCTTGGTAGCCCACATACATAGCAAAAAGCCTGAAGTGGTGCTGAGGCTCAAGTGGTAGAGCTCTAGCCTTGAGAAAGTCCAAGGACAGTGCTCAGGCCCTGAGCTCAAGCCCACGACTGGCAAAAAAAAAAAAAAAAGAAATACAATGTAAAAATCAATGTTAATAAATTCTTAAAAAAAAAATATAACTCTACAATCCCATTTCCAAATGTATTTTTGAGGATCCTAGCTCTGTACTCTGTGGATGTCAACACAATTACTTAAGCTCCTATGCTTGAAGCAGACTCAATAAGCATTATTAGTTTTACATTTTCTTTTCCTGCCTTCTCTCTTTCGATATTAGGTACTGGCGGTGGGGTTGTCTGCCTATTTTGCCCAGGCTGGCCTTGAATTCAAGGTCCACCTGACTCAGCTTATGAAGCAACAGAGATTACAACAGATATGTGTTGATCATGTCTGGTACTTTTTTCACTCTTCCAATCCTATAAAAATAGAAAGCCTTTACTAGTTGTTATAGTATATAATACATATTATATTATGTTAGTATAATATATATTTTACTGAAGAATATAATTTTTAAACTATAGAATATATTAAATAATAGTATTTTGAATGGAATAAAATGCATTATTCCTACTGATTTTCTACAAATGCCTAAAAAAAACCATTATACCTATAACTTACAGTAACAACTTGCCAGATATGGATGCCTTATTCCTATAATCCTAATTACTCAGGAGGCTGAGATTGAGAATTCCAGTTTAAAACCAACCTAGATATGAAATTCCTACAGACTCTTATCTCTAGCAAAAAGTTAGAAGGGAGGTGTGACTGAAGTAGTAGAGCACCAGTCAAGAGAGAAAAAGGATACACATGCTTGCACGGACACACACGCACACGTGCACACACACACAGAGTAATAACTACAGTAGCAGCTGTAAAGTTCGTATGAACCCCTAGGTTTTGGTTTACTTGTAGCAAACAGACAGATGAAATTATACCACTTAGTAACAAAATTTCCTAAACAAAAACATTTACTGAAGATCTGTCTAGGAAAATATAGCCCTTCTCAATTTAGGTGGGGTTACATTTCTATAAACATGCCCTAAGAGGACAATGTATTTATATACCATGATAAACCCACTGTTTTGGAGTGGGGGGTAGGAGAGGATAGACCATCAGGACCTGTGAGAGAGTAACAAAAGGTTAAGGCTTGTGGAAGTGGGCCAAAGGAAGACAAAGAAAGTACAGTATTTTTTTTTTCAGCAACAATAGTTAAAAGTTCAATTTTTTTTTTAAAAGTTAAATTTAAGCCGGGTGGTGGTGGCTCACACCTGTAATCCTAGCTACCCAGGAGGCTGACATCTGAGGATCATGGTTTGAGGCCAGGATGGGCACAAAAGTCCATGAAATCCTTTTTTGTTGTTGTTGTTGATTCTGGGGCTTGACTCTGGGCCTTGGTGCTGTGTCTGAGCTCTTTTGCTCAAGGCTAGGGGCTCTACCATTCTGAGCCACAATGCCACTTCTGGTTTTTGAGTGGTTAATTGGAGATAAAAGTCTCACGGGGACTCTTCTGCCTGCCTTGTCTTTGAACCATGATCCTCAGATTTTAATTTCCTGAGTAGTTAGGATTACAGACATGACCCACTGGTGCCTAGCACACTGTCTGATTTTTAAGACTTGCTATAAAGCAATATAAAATCAAGGCAGTGGGGTTCTGGCAAAGGATAAAGAAATATTCATAGGGGATGGGAGTTTGGCCTAGTGGTAGAGTGCTTGCATGAAAACCTGGGTTCGATTTCTTGGTACCTCATATGTAGAAAAAAGCTGGAAGTGGTGCTGTAGCTTAAGTGATAGAGCTCTAGCCTCAAGAAAGCCCAAAGACAGTGCTCAGGCCCAGAGTTCAAGGCCCAGGACTGGCAAAAAAAAATATTCATAGACTGAACATAGACTGAAGCAGAGAACCCAGAAACCTAGTCCTACAACTTTTTGTTTCTTTTCTTTCTTTTTTTTTTTTTAAACCAATCCTGGAGCATGAACTGAGGGCCTGAGAGCTGTCATTGGGCTTTCTCAAGACTAGAGCGCTACCACTTGAGCCACAGCACCACATCTGGCTTTTTTCTATTTATGTGGTATAGAGAAATATAACCCTTGTCTTGGTGCATGCTAGGTAAGCACTCCTCTACTAGGCCAACCTCCTGGTCTCAATTTTTTTTTTTTTTTTTGCAGTTAACAGTTATATTCACCAGACAGAATGAGCATTACTTCACACACATTGATACCCCTTCTCATGTTTTTGTCCCCATTTCCCTTCCCTCACCCCCTCCCCTCATCTTGTTTTCCCTTTCCTAATTCAAATAAATAAATGTATATACAATATAGGAGATTACAAGGTAAGAAGATACTGTAATAATATGAGAATAACCAAAGGATGACAAAAGAGTTGAGAAATAACATAGTACATTAAGAACAATTTTATAATTTATTATCATATAGAACATTCCTCAAAGTAACAGTGATAATTCTCTCATCCAAGAAATCAACTTTGGTTTTTAAAAAAGATATAAAAATAATTTAAAAAAAAATTTTTTTTGGTCAGGGCCTGGGCTTTGTCCTGAGCTCTTTTCCTTAAGGATTGCACTCTACCACCTGGAGCCACAGCTTCACTTCCCATTTTCTGGCGGTTAATTGAAAATAAAGAGTTTCACAGACTTTCCTGACACGGCTGGCTTTGAATCTCAATCTTTAGATCTCAGCTTCCTCAATATCTAGGATCATAGGTGTGAGCCACTAGTGCCCAGCTGCAAAAGCAATTTACTGGAAATAATACGGTTTTAACTAATTACACTGGAACGAGTGGGTATTTAGACTGGCCATATTTTTTATTTTCTGTATTTTATGATATTTTAGTATCTTAAAAAGCATGTTTGCCAGGGAGATTTTCCCTTTCTTGGTGGCTGATCCTAAACCACTATCTTGTATACTGGCCTTTCCTGAGGAAACCCCCAATAGACTCTCATTCTCAGTTTTCTGCCCCTTCTGCTTCTGCCTGCTGAATATGATATGTTTTGTGGCCTTGTGTGGCTCGATGCTTCCCCTTCTTTGTTGAAATATAAGCAGTAATGCTTTCAACAGCACTGACCTCTTTATGTTATTAATACTGAGGAACTTCTATAAATTAAACTTTTATAGGTATAACTTTAGTATAAGAGCTACTTGTAAAGATGTACCACCATCTATACTTTCACTAAAATTAACTCAAAATGTATCAGGTACCTATATATAAAAGTAAAACTTTTGGTCTACTTCATGACCTTGGTTTAAACAAAGCACTCATAAAACATAAAAAAGCATGATCCACACAATAAAGAAGTTAATAAGGTAGATTTCATGACAACTGAAATCTTTTGCTCCCTTCTAAAAGGCCTTGCTAAAAGTGTGTGTATTTATTTTACACAAACTTAAGTGAAAAAAATGTTTTATTTCTATGATATTTTTGTAGACAGAAGAACCAAATGAACTCTACAAAGTTTGTGTAACAAATGTTGAAGAAAGACACAACTACATATACACCAGAATGGTGGCTAAACCTTACACAGTGACAAATGTCAGGGATATAGAAATGGAATTTCACACATTGCTGAATGTAGCTACCTGAGAAACTGTCTGGCAGCTTCTTACTAAGTTAAAACAACTAGATGTTTACCCTAAAATAGGAAAACTTCTGCTCAACAAAACGCTGCGAATAAATATTCTTGTAAGTCTACTCAGAATTACTCCAAAGTGGAAATAACCCAAATGTCCGAATGGCCAATGGATAAACAGTGGTACGAGGGAAATGTGTAACACTCCTAACAATCAAGAGCATCAGTCAGTATAAAGTGGTCTGTCTCAAGAGGCCTATTTCATAAGGTTACATTACATGAGTCCACTTATATGATATTCTGGAAAAGACCAAGAAGATGGAATTATTTTCTAGGAAGTCAGAGGTAGGTGGAGTTTGACAACAAACAGGCAACACAAAAAGTGTTTTGAAGTGATTATTCTGAATCCTGATTACAGTCATCATCACACACGTTTATGTATGTGTTAAAATGCATCCATGTTAACACACTAAAAAGTCTTGTTATACAAGAAATTTTTATTAAAAATGTCTTCAAAGAAATAAAGGGAAACATGAAGGTAGAAGCTTTGTCTTCAGGTAAATCACTGGGTTCAAGTTTAATATTTACTCAAATTCTGAATATGTTTTTCAGGGCTGACAGACGTTTCAGAGGCTAAATTAATTTTATTAACCAACATAAGAAAGATAATGGCGTGGAGGGCCAGTGCAAACTCTTACATTTTAACTCTAACAAGCCATCAACTTAGTGGGCATGGGTGGGAAGAGAGATCAAACTTAAAAAACTTAGTATAGTGGTGCATGCTACAATCTCATCACTCTGAAGAGTGGGATAGGAGGATCTTGGGCTACAAAGCAAAGCACGACTTTTTTTTTTTTTTTTTTTTGCCAGTTCTGGCAGTGCTCAGGGCCTGAGCACTGTCTTTGGGCTTTCTCAAGACCCTATAGGTCTCTACCACTTGAGCCACAGCACCACTTCTGGCTTTTTCTGTATATGTGGAACTGAGAAATCGAACCAGGGTCTTTGTGCAAGCTAGGCAAGCACTCTACCAATAGGCCACACTCCCAGCCCCAAAGCAAGACTTCTTGTGTAAAGCAATGACAAAAAAAAACATATCCTATGTATCACTACTTAAAATTGAAAGTCAAAGTGGTTCCACTAGTCTGAGAATTGAAATCTTTGAGTAGCATGCATCGTCTGCCTTCTGCAGTTAGTAACACTTTGCTCCTCTTGTCTTCAAAACACTGAAGAAATCACTTACAGCTTTCAGAGTGAGGTCACACTGGAAAACAAGGGTCCGAAGTTGTGTTAAAATTTCTCTTTTGGTATTTTCTAGGTCATTTCGTCTTTCTTCAACATTTGTTACACAAACTTTGTAGAGTTCATTTGCTTCTTCTACCTACAAAAATATCACAGAAAAAACCCATCTTTATCATTAAAGTTTGTATAAAATAAATACTTTCTGTAGTAAAGCTGAATTTAAATAATGGATACACCTTTATTCATGCAATATTCTATAATTCAACCACAACAGTTCTAAAGACAAAAGCAGTAATGTTTTTTGGTCAGTGACTGACGGGGATATGACTTTGATGGTTAGTCAAACACAATTTACTAATTTAGACTACTATATTCTATAAAATAACTTCATTTTTTAAAATGTCATTTCTATTTCTATTTACCATTTATCCTTACAGAATTAATCGATTATATTTCACACACACATACAAAGCTCCAGCCTATCCTTACTAGCATCTGCTAAAATCAGCACACATATAATATGCATGCTTCCCCTAAGAGGTACATTCTCTAAATAATCAAATAGAAACCATTAAACTACTTCTCAAAGGTATTTAGGTCCCAAATTCCCAAGTCTCTAGCATAGTGGTTCTCAAAGTGTGAATCCCTACTAACTTCAGCATCACATGGGAACAAACTAGAAATCCAAGTTGTCTGGAGCCCACTCTTGACCTGCTCAATCAGAAATCCTGGAGTCGGGCACAACACTCTGTCTGAATAAGCCTTCTGGGTGGTCTAGCATGCTAAAGTTTAACACCCAAACCATAGGCCGAATACAAAAAAATAAATAAAAAATTACTTTTTGAAGAGCCTCCTCTTCCAATCTCCGCTTTTTTTCTAATTGTTTGTTGAGATTTTTGACTGATCCACCACTTGAATGCTCCTCTTCTGCTCGAAACATGGAGGATTTTGCCTTTTCATATTCATCTTGACGTTGTATACATAACAATTTTGCCTTTTTGAGAGCCGTCTCTGTTTCAAGCTACACAGAACAGAAAGTTCAAAAATGAAAGAAACTCTATTATCCATGTTGTTGTAGCATATTCAGAAAGGTAGTTAAGATAATACTTCGGAAAAAGGTAAGATAATTATATACCACAGGTGATTTTAGATGTTCATAGTGGGTAAATGAAACTCTAGTGTAATACTAACCATTTTATTTTGTTCCTGTTTCCAAAGTTCTTTTATTTCTTTTCTTTGTTTTTCCATTTCATTTTTCCTTCCAAGTAGAGGCTGCCAAGGGTATTTAAAAAAGAAAGAAAGAAAAAAGCTGTTTCTAAAGGTATGCTGTTACAAAATACATGTAACGATACATATAAATTAATAAATTATAAATTACCTGTATAAATTTGTTGGCTTGGAGGGCTGCAATTGTTTGTTGTTGAAGGTGACTGCTCTCGATGTCATTAAGAAGTGCATTGGTAAACAGAGACTGTAGTGGCATAAATTCCTAGAATTGGAAGTTGAAAGGCAAACTTTTATAGTAGATATAGTAGGTGGATATTTTTGCCTAGTATTCATGAGACTCTTAGGGTTCAGTCCTTAGTACTGGGGAAAAACAAAACAGCACTAGACTTCTATTCTTACCCTTACTCTCCTTGAAAAAGAGAAAGTTTCAATCCGTTCCACTTTCCCCTTTCCTTTTCTTGTTAGTCCTGGGGCTTGAACTCAAGGCCTGGGTACTGGCCTTGGGCTTTCTCAAGGCCAGCACTCTTATTACTTGAGTCATTATTTTTTCACAGAATAATGTCTGGTCATAAATTTGATTAAAAAATGATCATCTAGCAAGATAAGCAGTACTTGAATAATTGTGTATTTTAATGATCATCTAGCAAGATAATCAGTACTTGAATAATTGTGTATTTTCTGGTTTTCTCACAATAAATACCTATTAAAAAATTTTTTTAAGCCAGTCCTGGGGCTTGAACCCAGGGCCTAGCACTGTCCTTGGACACTTTTTGCTCAAGGCTAGTGCTCTGCCACTTGAGCCAAAGCACCACTTCTGCCTTTTTCTATGTATGTGGCCCTGAGGAATGGAACCAACGGCCTTGTGCATGATAGGCAAATACTCTACCACTAGGTCAAACTCCCTGCCCCATCCTATTAAAATTTTAAGTGATCTTTGTCAGCAAAAAACATCAGCAAGTTTGGCTAGCATTGGTGGCCCATGCCTGTAATCCTAGCTACTCAGGAGGCTGAGATGTGAGGATCAAGGTTCAAAGCCAGCCTGGGCACAAAAGGACCTGAGACTCTTTATCTCCAATTAACTTCTAGAAAACGGGAAGTAGGGCTTGGCTCAAGGGTAGGGCAGTAGCACTGAGCTAAAGAGCTCAGGGACAACACCCAGGCTCAGGGACAGGGTGGTAGCCTTGAACTGAAGAGCTCAGGGACAGCACCCAGGCCCAGTTTAAGCTCTAGGACCTCCCAAAAGCAAAGCAAAACAAAACAAAACAAAAATTAGCAAGTAAATTTTCTTTTATAAATCAATACTGTCAATTGAGTAATCTCTTACTAGAGAAGTTAAGAAGTTCATAAAACATTTACCTGTAGTCCAATGTTAGCTCTAGTTGCCTCCGCCAATTTTACAATATTTCTAGTGGACTCTAATTCTGAAAAGATTGAAGATACCAGAAAACAAAATTAACTTATTTTTTCCTTCTATACTCTAAAATCATAATCCTAAAATTAAAAAGCAATCACATATACAGTTGACTGCGATTAATATTGACTGTTAAAACAAATAATGCAAACTAGGTGCTGGTGGCTCATGCCTACAATCCTAGCACTTAGGAGGTTGAGATCTGAAGCCAGCCAGCATAAGAAAGTCTATGAGATTCTTATACCCAATTCAGCACCCAAAAGCTCAAAATGGAACTATGACTCAAAAGGTAGAGCACTAGCCTTAAGCAAAAAAGCTTAAAAGTAGAACCCAAGCCTTGACTTCAAGCACAGGGTAAATACCAAACAACAACAAAAACAAAGCCCCAACCCCTGCTATATGTAGCAGAAAGACTATAGGCTTTCATAAATTCCATTTTATTCCAATTATGTTACATGACACTAAGCAAATATCCTGTTCTTACACTGAATAGTTGTTGAAATAAAATTCTGTATGCTAATTACTAGTCTTTATTTCAAGAAAAATTGGATTTTATTACAAATAAGACAACTAATACTTAACAGTCTACAGAAAACGAATCACAATCTCATTCTTCACTGCAAAGTTATTCAGATGATCCAAAATAACTCACCCAAGTTGAGCTTTTTTTCAACCCATGACACTATGTTCTTGGTATATTTTGACCATGTTTTAGCATATGACAAAGCCAATTCTACAGAGTCAGTGTTCTTTAACAGTACACTGTCTAGTTCTATAGGAGAAAAGTTTCCTGAAAATAAAATAACAAGGTAAATATATGCAATTATGATTTTACATAATAATTCTAAACATACACTTGGATCCCTAGATATTCTTCAAGTAACAATTCGTTTTAAAAATTAAAGTGGCAAGCTGGGAGTTTGGCCTAGTGGTAGAGTGCTTGCCTAGCATGCACAAAGACCCAGGTTCGGTTCCTCAGTACCACATACATAGACAAGAGCTGGAAGTGGTGGTGTGGCTCAAATGGTAGAGCTCTAGATTTGAGAAAGCCCAAGGACAGTGCTCAGGCCCTGAGTTCAAGTCTCAGGACTGGCAAATTCATAAATAAAATAGCTTAAACTTACAATTATTTCAAATTATACTGTTTTTATCTTATATAAGTCTATTATCCATCAAATTACAAATCATGTAATTCTTTATTAGTCTATTTCACATTATCTCATCAAGAAGGTTTTTCCTTTTTTTTGCCAGTCCTGGGCCATGAACTCAGGGCCTGAGCACTGTCCTTCGACTTTCTCAAGGCTAGAGTTCTACCACTTGATACCACTTGGTACCAAGGAATTGAACCCGGGTCCTTGTGCATGCTAGGGAAGCACTCTACCACTAGGCTAACCTCCAGACCCTATCCCTTGTTTTTTACATTTAAAACTTTATGTATAATTCTGCATTAACAATGAATATACTGGATTAGCAAGAAGAGTTTAAGCAATTCAAAATATTGAGAGAAACCATAAAATGTTTGATAGAAAAATTCAACATTACCTTTTTCATTGGGTAAGTCCACTGAGTCCACAGAAATGTTTTCAAAAGACTTATAACATGGAAGAAAACAAACTGGAGGTTAGAAGGAAAGAGAACCAATCTGTGCTTCACAACTTTTGCTTTTCAATATGTTACTGACATTTCTTGCTAAAGAATTGCCAATATTAAAAATCAAAAGGGCCTGAAAAGTCTGTTTAAACCAGGATATTTACTAAGAAAATTTTGAGTTCTCAAGCTTCAATAATGTCCAACTTCATTATTAACATAATCTTCTTAGTTAAAATGAACCCACACAAAACTTTAAAGGCTGTAGATCCCAAAACAGATCTAAATAGAAGATATAGATGTGTTTTGTTCAGCCTGTCCTTTACCATTTTATTATAACAAGTCTTTCAAAATTTGTTGGACAACTTAGCCCCAAACCTTCTATGATGAATATATTTCATATATAAAGCACTCACTCCTTGCTCAAATCTAGTAACTAAGCTGTTTTAACTTCTGTATATGTATATAATGTACCTTGATTTATTTCACCCTCTATTACTCTCTAGTCTCTCTTTCTCAAGAAGTTTTCTTTTTAATTGTCAGAATAATGTATAGAGGGGATACAGTTACATTCGTCATGTAGTAAGTACATTACTTCTCACACATTGACACCCCTTTCTCATGTTTTTGTTCCCATTTCCTTCCCCCCACCCTCTCCTTCTCATGAAGTTTTAATGGGTTTCTTTATTCTATTTTCATACATGCATAAAAAACTTCATTATATTCTTCCTTTTAGTCTCATCTTTCCTTTTGTCTTCCCAACAAATATCCCCCTTTTACATTTACGTCTTATCTTCTTATTGAAGGTGAGATTATACATGAAACAAAACATGCAATGTCTGTCATTCTTATTCTGGCTTATTTTGCCTAACATCATGTTATGTGGTAGCTATTGGCTACATGTGGCTATATAGCCATTTAAAAGTGGTTAGTATAATTCAGAAAAGAATTATTTACACTTAAAATTTACATTTTAAAACTATAGGTGACTAATCCTACCCTATTTAAAACAAGGCTTGAAAATAACATCTATCAAAATTGTTAGATTTTAAACCAGTTTGATCAATACAGGGTATGAAAGGACTCAATACCAACACTGTCAAGCAGATCTGACTTTCTTCCTACTCTATCAGCTGGATGACAATAGGCACACACATTGAAGCCCACCTAACTTCTATAGCAAAGGATAACAATACTATTTTCATGAAATTGCTTTAAGGATTAGTACAGTTCAAGCTACATGATAGGTATTGTTAAATAAACTGCAGCTATTTTTTTTTAATTTTTTATTTTAGTTTAGTTTTTGTCAGTCCGGGGCTTGGAGTCTGGGTCTGGGTGCTGTTTCTGATATCCTTTTGCTCAAGGCTAGTGCTTCTACCACTTGCACCATAGCACCACTTCCGGCTGTTTCTGTGATTAATTGGAGATTAGAATCTCCAGGACTTTCCTGCCTGGGCTGGCTCTGATCCTCAGAGTTCAGCCTGAGTAGCTAGGATTACAACACCTAGCTAGAAGTTTTTATACTCTTCTTATAAAATGCAAGTATGTAACACACTTCCAAATATTTGTTGAAATCTTTTTTCTGGACCTGCTCATCCTTCATAGAAAATAATCAACCAATGTCCCTGATGCAATTTATTCAAATATTTTGCATGTGATGAGAAAAAAAGTCAAATGAAAATATTACTACTATAAATATTAAAACTATCAAAGAGTAATGCTAAATTTAAAGTTGGGAAATAGATGAATCACTAAATTTAAAAAATATTAAGGGCTTTGCCTTTACACAACCTCGCTTACCTTGCTTTCCCGAGAGACAGGCAGTCGGAGTAATGAATCATTGCCTACATCTCCCATAAGGAAATTTGTAAGTCTATCCAGGGAACATAGAAAAGAAATTAATATAAAAAGGTTAGTGGTTGTACTTCTTTATCATTACATTCCATATATCATCTAGAAGAAGTTATTTTAAATAAGAACCTGACAAAAACCTAGGAATCTATAAACATAAACCACATACAGTTGCTTGTAAATAGATATTGCTTCTCAACAGCTACAATGACACTTTATAGTAAACAACATGAAATAATGTCATGTTAGTAAATAAAATCTGTGTATCTTACTGGTTTATGTACCTTCTTCTCTCTAAGATACTTAAGACTGGCTACTTGAAGTGACAATCCTTTACTTACATATTCCCAAAGGTAAAAGCCAAAGTTTCAATGGAAGAAAACACTTCCTGGAACAGATCGTTCTTGTTTTCTTCATTAACGTCTGTAAAGTTTACAGCTATAAGGAAAGGTTGGTTACAGTAAGTGCAGAAGAAAATACCGGAAACTATATTTATGCAAAATTATCGGTATCTTTAAATATTTACCATTACTTAAGAAGCATTAAAAGAAAATAGACACAAAATGGACAGGATGTCAAAGTTCTTCATTGATGAAATCATACTAAAGAATCACTTGGCATAAAAGTAGCTGGCATTCCAAACTGACTACTCTCAGCATTACACAATCCGACATATCTGCAAAGTGACTCAATGTGAAATCAATCAGTCTTGGAGTCACAGAGTCCACATTACATCAGATCACTTTATTAACAATGTTCTGGACTTTTATTTTTTTCTTTCTTGCTTACTGTTTTCTGGCATGTTAAAAACAACTATGACTATTCTTGTATCAACAAATCACATATACACATATTTACATATATACACAGACATTTGCTAATACATAGAACCCCTAGTAACATCTGGCAGTATTAAAAAGTATAGATATAATGCTCTCTGATGCAACAATTACCCATCTAAGAATCTACATGGCAATTTACTGAAACATCACTTCAAACAAAAACAGGAACAATTCAAATATTTATTAATAGTGAATTAATTTAATGGACTATCATGCAGCTTTTAAGAAACAAAACAAACAGAAATAACAAAAGAACAGAGAAACCCTATCTGTGCAGAGAAACAAGCAGAACTAGGCTATTTGTATTGCTTGTATAGGTGAAATTTATCTTTGGAAAGACATAAAGCAGTCATAGTTGTTGCTTACCTAGAAAAAGGAATGGAATTGAGAGTTACGAATCTGAAGAAAGAAACTTTACTGTTGAATACCAGGCTAGTCGTCTGTATTTTGAACTGTGTGAATGAACTACATGTTTGCAGAACAGAAAGAAAATATGAGACTTTGATAAGCTTGGATGTGTCACTAATGTTTTTCTTTGTTTTTTGGCCATTTAAAAAGTACAGGGCAAAATATAGATCATGAAAAACTTGAATAGAGTTCTTTTTACTTATTTTATAAATATAAATACTAGGTACACATCATAAATTACTAAGTTCTAAGATATTGTTATCTGCTTCAAAAATAGACTGTATCTTTCTTACCACATTGCAAATATTTTGTCACACTGACCTTCCTGATTACAGATAGAAGACAGAGGAAATACAAATCACTACTAGAAGGAACAAAGAGAACTATGGATCTTTCTTTTAAAGTTATTACAAGGTAAATTCCACATTTACAATAAAAATATAAGAAATTAAAGATTCCAATTTCTCTCTCTTTCTTTTTTTTTTTTGCCAGTCCTGGGCCTTGAACTCAGGGCCTGAGCACTGTCCTTGGACTTTTCCTCAAGGCTAGTGCTCTACCACTTGAGCAACAGCACCACTTCTGGCTTTTTTTCTATGTATGTGGTACCGAGGAATCAAACCTGGGTCTTCGTGCATGTTAGGCAAGCACTCTACCACTAGGCCAAACTCCCAGCTCCCAATTTCTCATTTCTTATGAATAGGAAGTGGCTATGTATGTATTTAAACTTGTCGTAATATGGAATTCATATCTGATTCCAATGCTGTTCTGTATATTAGGACCACTGATATTTAAAAAGATGAAATGATTCCATATTTCTACAAGAGTAAGCCACTGGTGTCTGGCTAAAATAAAGATTAAAAATATATTTATAGGTTTAGGATTTTTTTGGCAAAGATTGAAATATGTAAACATTTCGATCATTTGGCACAGACTAGACATTCAAAAATGGTTTCTACCTATTCTTTGACTAAAAGGTTTTGAAAATGAAATTATTATTAAATGGCTAAGTTCTGACCTGACTTCATTTTACAAGTCTCAATATATTTAGAGATATAAGTAAAGATAGGGAGAAGTTTTTATTTAGAAACATATGGCCTATCCAAAGAAAATACAATTTTCAAACTTTTCTAGTCTCATGGAAACACAGTGAGTTTCCTTAGAACTGTCATCATCCCCTTTCAGATTTTGTCCAACATAAAAGTAAAAAGTAACAATAACCCCAAGTATATAAAGACAGTTACTGTCGGAAATAATAGACTATTTTACCTCAAAGACAGAAAGATCTTCAAGCAGCAGAGACTCCTCTCCTTAAGTCTGTTTACAGACTGTGCTCAGCAGCACAGGCTTGGGGCTCCTTCCCCAGGACATCCTGACTGCACACAATAGCTGACAATTCAACTAGCTTGCTATTTCCAAGCATGGAAATTTTACTATCTATAGACACAAATTTCCCTACCTAAGTAGACGTAACACTTGTAAACACTCTATTTAAAAACAAATTTGGTTACTAAGCGTGTTTTGGTTTTTTTTTTTTTTAAGTTGCAATGAAAGCTACCTGGGTTTCTCACTCAAATTAATCCTCAACATTATTCTCCCCCCAACACTTGAAATAGAGGAAAAAAAAGGAAATGACACAAATAGGAAAAAAAAAATCTATGATCTCTGTCAAAGGGAAGTGGGAGTGTGTGTGTGTGTGTGTGTGTGTGTGTGTGTGTGTGTGTGTCAGTGTTAGGGGGAAGGGTCCTTACATGCTTGGGATGTATTTTACAGTTTTTTAAAAAATTTTATAGGCTTTTTAGTTTCTCTTTTTGTCTTATCCTTTGACCCTGCCCTTTACCCTTTGCTAATATGAATGTGTTCACCAATTTTACCACACATCTCATATCCAGAGTTCTTATGCAGGGAATATTCCGGCCCAGTCAATGTCTGCACTTGATTGATCTGTGAAACTATAAAGAGCTTTCCCATGTCTTACAAATATCACTGTTACTCTGGTTCATCCTTTGTCCTTTGTCTCATCATGTTGTTTTTCCCCTTCCCTTCCCTGATTCAATTAAACAAATAAATGTATATACAATTCACCAGATACCAATGCCAGATACAGCAACAACAGAGGATAAATCATAAGGGAAAGAAAAAGGAAAAGGAGAAAAAGAGAGAGGGAAAAAGAAAAGAAAAAGGAATAAAGAAATAATGTCATATTGAAAACAAAAACCACAGAATAAATCTCTTGTTTCCCTATCCTGGGGTTCATTTTGCTTGGCCTCTTCCTATAGGGGTAACAATGTTCAAGAAGTAATGTATTCACCTAATGAATGTAACTCGAACCCCTCTATACATCACTCTAATAAGGTTTTTTTATTTTTATTTTAAGAGCTTTCTCTTCCTTAGTGAGCCTAGGGCATTGCGTATTGTGCCCTACTCCTGCCTACGTATAGACAAGACTGCTGTGATCTTCTCTGCCAATGACACCACTATATCATAGCTGTCCAACAGTCACTTTTTATATCACCAGTGCTTGAACGATTACGGCCTCATCGGTGCCATTATACACAAATGATCACTCAATCCTGTATACCACCTACATCCCAGGATACTTTTCTTCAGATCATCTCCCTGCCTTCTGGACGTTTCTGTGGTTCCATCTTCTATCCCTGGATCTCACATCCATCGTTTATCTACTCTGCACACTGACTGGGTGCTATTTCTTCCATCCACAAGTTCACATCACTAACGCCACACTTATCCACAATTCTAAACATTCTATCTGTCTTCTATTTTTTCCATCCAATCCAGACAGCCCTGTATACGATCAGACCTTCAACCTTTATGTAAACCATTATTTCTAACAATCTTCTAAATGATCTCAATATTCCCTTTGCTGTTAACCCTCCTTATATATTGCAGCCCCAACGAATTTTAACCAAAGTGAGTGGCAAGTCACTGAACAATTTTAATTTCATTTCCATGTCGTAAAATAAGCCTTTTCTCCTTTTTGTTTCTTTTACTAGTTGAGGTTGCCAACTAAGGTTTTAATTTTATGACAAAGAAAGCTTTAGGTATGACATGGTAGGAATATTTTAACAGAATATACCCAGCTCTTTGATGCACATCACCAAATGCTGAGAGATGGCTCTGTAATCATACAGCCTACATTGTACCACTGGATCCCTTTTGCCCACAGTTACCCACTTTTAATATATCTTCCTTACCTTTCACTTTTGCAGTAAGCATTTCTGCAGCATTTTGGAGATCAACAGAATTGAGGTTCTGATGCTTATTCATTACAGACTTTAAAACACGAAGAAGCTCATCTAGACGTATGTGAATGACTTCTTTAAAACAGTCTTAAAAAGAAAACAAAATACATTTTTTCCCAAAGACAAAGTTCTAGAAATCAAAACTACAAAAGATCATTTGAAGTACATAGTATGGATTACACAATTTATCTACTAGAAACACTCCTATTTTAATTATTAGAATAAAATGCAATCTATTAAGCCTTCAGATAATCTTTTTGTGTGTGTGTGTGTGTGTGTGTGTGTGTGTGTGTGTGTGTGTGTGTGTTTTTGCCAGTCCTGGGCTTGGGCTCAGGGCTTGAGCACTGTCCTTGGACTTTCTCAAGGCTAGCACTCTACCACTTGAGCCTCAGCGCCACTTCTAGCTTTTTGCTATGTATGTGGGGTACAGAGGAATCGAACCCAGGTCTTCATGCATGCTAGGCAAGCACTCTACCACTAGGCCAAATTTCCAGCCCCGCCTTCAGATAATCTTAAGTGAATTCATTAAGAATTGAAAAGCAGTTACAGTTATGCTCAGTTTTGCACTACCTTTTTTGGATTTCTCAGTCTACATATGCTGTCTGGATTTCCCTTGAGGCAACTACATAAGGTAAGGTGCTTCCTGTCTTATCCTTCTTATTATCACATTCTTTCTTTCCAATGAGGAAATGAAGATCAAACACAGGGCCCTGTACATGAAAGGCAAGCCCTCTACCACTGAGCTATACCTTATTATCTCGTGTGTGTGTGTGTGTGTGTGTGTGTGTGTGTGTGTAGCAACAAGTCAAAGATCTCCTAAAGTCAGATATATCCAACAGCTTAAACAAAACATATAGTTTCCATATTAGAGCTTTAATGTATGATTAGTTATTGTAGACCACAGGGGTCTATCATTTGTCCTCAACATTTTCAAAATGTGATTTAACATAATAAAATGCATGTTTATCTTTAATGATGTTTTGTTTTAAAAATGAATTAGTTGCCATCTATGAAAATTGGGGACCATTTAAAAATTCCAGATTCCAGCCTTTGTTTGAGAACTTGAAATGTGGTCATCCTAAGTCTGCCTCCTTCCTTAGCCAGGACAAAGCTGTGCTGCCTGGTAGGTATGTTTCCCCAGGGCCCCACACTACTTCTCTCCCCCATCCCCCAGCCTGTCTGCTCTTAGATACCATCTGGGTCAACAGGATGCACAGGAGTTTTACAACCTCTAAATATGGTGACCATATAACTTATCCAAACCAAAATACTTTCATACATCAAAAGGAGAATGATACTGGAGCCGGGAATTTGGCCTAGTGGCAGAGTGCTTGCCTAGCACGAACGTAGACCAAATTTCGATTCCTCGTACCCAGCATACATAATCACCCTATCTTTAAAACTGTAAAGTAAACCATCCTAAATATGGTAGTCTAATATTATTTTCCTTTTCTGTGATGTCACACAGCAATGGTGCTTAATAATGATTAAGTGTTAGTATGTGTAAGATACTATTAAAAAATACTTAAAAGGTTTATACTGCCTCACTCAATCATTTTTCTTTTTCTTTTTTTGTCTGCAGTGGGGCTTAGACTCTGGGCCTGGACGCTGTCCATGAGCTCCTCAGCTCAAGGCTACTGCCCTACCCCTTGAGCCGCAGTGCTACTTCTAATTTTCTAGTGGTTAATTGGAGATAAAATGTCTCTCAGATAATCCAAAAATTTCCATCGTACAAATGAGAAAATTAAAGCAGCTTAAATCTCAGAAGTTATTTAACACTGGAGCAACAACTTAAACATAGGGTATAAAATTTCAGAGCTCGCTGGGTGGTGGCTCACACCTGTAATACTAGCTACTGAGGAGGCTGAGATCTGAGGATCAAGGTTCAAAGCCAGCCTGGGCACAAAAGGACCAGAGACTCTTATCTCAGGGCTTGGCTCAAGGGTTGGGTGGTAGCCTTGAGCTGAAGAGCTCAGGTACAGCGCCCAAGATGAGTTCAAGCCCAATTACTCACTAAATAAATAAATAAATAAATATTCAGAGCTCATGTTCTTAATGGTGGTTTCCTATTGAATTAACTTAAAAAACAAAACTTTTTCTTTTCTTTTTCCTTCTTTCTCTTTTTCTTTCTTTCTTTCCTTTTTTTTTTTTTGGCCAGTCCTGGGGTTTGAACTTTGGATCTGGGCACTGTCCAGGGCTAGTGCTCCACCACTTGAGACACAGCACTACTTTCGGCATTTTCTGTGTATGCAGCACTGAGGAATTGAACCCAGAGCTTCATGTATGCTAGGCAAGCACTCTACCACTAGGCCATGCTCCTGGCCCAGCAAAACACTTTTCAAAGTGCTATTTTTAATTACATAAATTAGATCAGAAAACTTAGAACATCATCAAAAAGAAAATCTATGAAATGAAAAAGTGAAATATTCTACTATCATCTACTCATTAACTACACTGTCAAGAAGAAAGAAATGTGTAGGATGGGAACGGGGTGGTAGGGTTTCAAGGTGAAAGGGCAATGCAAGGAGTTGGGTATATCAGTGCAAAGAATATTCTAGGGTGAAGCATGTAAAGCAGTCCAAATAGTGCTGGATGCCAAGAGAACACAGTACCTTTCATGAAAAATATCTGACTCATTCATCCAATAAATTTTGCTGACACAGAATAGGTGCTAATTTAAGTAACTATGGAAATGAGTAGTCTGGTAAACTAAAGGCAAAGGAAATGCACTGTTCTCTAGTAGATAAAAGTACTGTCTGGGTTAATAATTCTGACAATGCTGTATTTGAAATGAACAACTGAGTAAATAATTTACAGATGGTCGGCTTTTTCCAATACACATATGGTTTTCAAAATTTCACTAAGGAAAATATAAATAGCTACTTTAAATAATTATTTTAACTAAATAATAAATATCTCATTTGGTTAATAATTGTAGATATTAGGTGTGGTTTTTTTTGTTCGTTTTAGAGCAAATGTACCATAATTAGTTACTGAAAACAAAATCAGCAATTTACTGGTCAGTTAGGTAGTTTTACCTAGTTAAGACAACACTGTATAGTTATTAAAAAGTATTGCCTCTGGCTAGGCACTGGTGACTAATACTTGTAATCTAAGCAACTCAAGAGGCTGAGAAATGAGGATTCTGGTTCCAAGTCGGCCTGGGCAGGAAAACCAATGACTCTTATAATTAACTATCAAAAAGCCAAAAGTGAAGCTACAGCTCAAGTGGTAGTGTGCTAGCCTTGAGTAAAAGAAGCTCAGGGAAAGTGCCTAGGCTCTGAGTTCAATCCCCAGGACTGGTACACACACACACGCGCGCACACACACACACACACACACACACACACACACAAAACCTATGGAATTAGACTATTTGATTTTCAACTCCATAAAAACACCAAGCCAGTTACTTCTCTTCTTTTTTCCATCATATACATAATCACAGGCCCCAAACCATGGATTGTGAACAACAAAAATTTTCTCTTTTAAATAAAGGAAAATTCTCTCATGTATTTTGGCATAATGACCCAAAGCTAGCTAATAGTTTTAAAAGAAAAATAGATATTTTCTCATTTTTTATTCTAGCATAAATGATTAAATCTATATTAATATATACTCAGAATTCTGTGATAGTACTTTGTCTCATTTTGAAGTCTCAGGTGAAGAGCTTGATTTTTAAATGAGCATCAACAACAACCAACAATATTCAAGTCTAGTGTGAGATAAATAAGCAATAACTACAACATTTTAATGGCATTAATGCCTAAAAAAAAGTGATCAATTCTGCTCTTCTCAGAGTAAAGACAAATATATATATGGAAAATAATACTTCAAAATTATTTTTAAAAACTTTTTGTGCTGGTACTGGGGCTTGAACTCAGGTTCTGGGTGCTATCCTTTAGCTTTTGTACTCAAGGCTGGAACTTTTCCTGCCCGGCTGACTCTGAACCTTACTCCTCACATCTCAACATCCTGAGTAGTTAGGGTTATAGTCACGAGGCCTCAGCATCTGACAAGTATTTTAAAATTTTGTCAGTTTTGATTTCTAATATAGTAGGTAACACATGGTCTAACACATGTAAGCAAAAATTCTTTGGGATCCTTTTAACAATATAAAAAATATTATGTGAATACCTGTTAAATTGTTTTTCTTAAAGATTTACCAACTTGCAGCTGGGCATGGTGGCTCACCCCTGTAATCCTAGCTACTCAGGAGACAGATCTGAGGATCAAGGTTCAAAACCAGCCCAGGCAGGAAAGGAAGTGAGACTCTTATCTCCAATTAACTAGAAAATGGGAAGTGGGGCTGGGACTCAGGTGTAGGGCAGTAGCCTTGAGCTGAAGAGCTCAGGGATGGTGCCCCCCCCCAAAAGATTTACCAACTTGAAATTCCTTTTTTTTCTACAAGTAGAGACCATGTAGGAAACACACTGAAGTTGTTTCAAATTAACATCCTGAAATATACTAACTAAATTATCTAATAATATTCAAACTGCACAATAATTAGAATTCCTATGATTAAACACACTTCTGAAGCCCAAAAGTGAATATAACTAACCGAAGATTCATGTACTCTCTTATATAAGAGTCAACAACAAGGACTATTATCAGACTATTGTCAGAAGATCCTGTTAATACTCCCATGGGATCTTCATAAGCTATCAAACCCTCAACTATGTGAACTAGAAATGCTTAAGAAAAGTTACTTTTATTAAATGTCATTCCTTTACAATAAAATTACTGTATACTCTTTTTATGAAGCAAAAAGGATTTGTAGAACTTCTTAAAGTTTTTAAGAACAAAGCTCCTTCTATCAGATAATGGTGGCTTATAACTGTAATCCTGGCTACTCAAAAGGCTCTGAATATCTGGAAGATCTGGGTTCAAGGCCAGCCCAAGCAAAAAATGTTCACTGGTCTATCTTCAAAATAACCAGCAAAAAGCAGGGCTGGAGGTAAGACTCAAACAGAAGGTAGGCAGATAAGCACAAGGCCCTAAGTTCAAATCCCAATACCACCACAAGTAAAATAAAGTAAATTAAGAATAAAAGGACTCCCTTCATTAACCAAAACATTCCCCTCCTCTGCCACAAACTAACACAATGAGTAAAGTTAAGAGGCAGTAAAGAAAGATGGCTGTTTTGTATGGAAGAAAAATATAGGCTTTGATTAAGAAATGTGGGTTCCAATCCTTGACCTGCTCCTGTCCTGAAACATTTCTTGATCCCAATTCATCACCAGTAAAACTGATTCTACCAGCCAGGCGTGGTAGCTCACGCTGCAATCCTACTACCCTGGGAGGCTGAGATCTGAATGGTTTAAAGCCAGCCGGGCACTAAAGACCATGAGACTCTTATCGCCAATTAACCATTAGAAAACTGGAAGTGGCACTGTGGCTCAAGGGGTAGGGAGGGTAGCCTTGAGCTGAAGATCTCAGGGACAGCTCCCAGGCCCAGAGTTCAAGCCCCACAATTGACAAAAAAAAAAAAAAAATTCTAGGGTCGGGAGTTTGGCCTAAGGGTAGAGTGCTTGCCTAGCATACACAAAGACCCGGGTTCGATTCCTCAGAACCACATACATAGCGAAAAGCCAGAAGTAGTGCTGTGGCTCAAGTGGTAGAGCCCTAGCTTTGAGAGAAAAAATGCAAGGACAGTGCTCAGACCCTGAGCCCAAGCCCAGGACTGGCAAAAAAAAAATCTACCTAACTTCTAAGGTAGCTAGTAATATTAACAGAAATGAAATTATTTATTACCTTAATATACAAATAATGATCATTAGCAAATCCATAAGCCATTCAAAATAAATACTCTTGAAAACGGATGTGCCTCATATAGAAATACATACATTCAGTAACCAACATACTTATTGCCAGAATCCACAGTTTTGGCTTATTTCAATTTCATTTCACATGTAAAATCTAAATGAATAGCTAGGTGTGGTATTGCAAATCTGTAATCATAGCTACTCAGGAGGCAGAAGTTGAAGGCTAATCCAGGCCTAACAGCTCTTGAGACTCCATCTCATTTCATGGCTGGGCAGAGTGGAATGAGTGTAGAGTGTGAGCACAGGAGGATTACAGGCCATGCTGGCTCAGCCATTAAACAAGACTTTACAACTCAGCTTAGGTTACCTCAGCCTTTATGTAAGACTATCTCAAAAGTAACCAAGGCCAAAAAAGTTAAAATTAAAAAAAAATTAAAAAAAAAAAAAGGCTAGGGGGCTGGGAGTGTGGCCTAGTGGTAGAGTGCTTGCCTAGCATGCACGAAGACCGGGGTTCAATTCCTTGGTACCACATACATAGAAAAAACCGGAAATGGTGCTTTGGCTCAAGTGGCAGAGTGCTAGCCCTGACAAAAAAGCCCAAGGACAGTGCTCAGGCCCTGAGTTCAAGCCCCAGGACTGGCAAAAAAATAAAAACAGGCTAGAAACGTAGTTCAAATGGTAGAGTTCCTGCCTTGCAATCATACCAACTCAGTACTACAACCATTGAAAAATAAATTACGAAAAAGTTAACTACGGGCTGGGAGTTTGGCCTAGTGGTTAAAGTGCTTGCCTAGCATGCATGAAGACCCGGGTTCGATTCCTCGGTACCACATACATAGAAAAAAGCCGGAAGTGGTGCTGAGGCTCAAGTGGTATCGCTCTAGCCTTGAGAAAGTCCAAGGACAGTGCTCAGGCCCTGAGCTCAAGCCCAGGACTGGCAAAAAAAAAAAGTTAACTACTTGGTTGGTCTTGGGGCTTGAACTCAGGGCCTGGGTACTGTCCTTGAGCATTTTTGTTCCAGGCTAGTGATTTACCAAGTTTGATCCACAGTGTCACTTCCAGTTTTCTGGTGGTTAACTGATAGTAAGAGTCTCATGGATTTTCTTGCCTAGACTGGTTTCAAACCATAATCCTCAGATCTCAGTCTCCTGAGTAGCTAGGATTATAGGTGTAAGCCACCAGCACCTGGCTTACATGGCAGTATAAATTAGAATATTTAATCTTGTACTTAAGTACAAGATGATCTTTAAATGTCATAATGACCTCATTAAAAATGTAATAAACTTGAACTTATACTAAAGAGGTATTACAGATGTGAATATACTAGGTCGGTCTTAATATTGGCTATCTAGAATAGTAAAACACAGTCCTAAGCTTTGCTTGTTTATCTGGTCCCACTTCAATTTAGATTTATTATTTTACCCATTTGTGCCATTTATTTTCTGCTTCATTCAGCTTATCAAGCGAAAACAGATCAGCCAGCTTCACATTTTGGTTCTCATGCACTAACACAATACTTTAGTGTTTATATTACAAACACTTTGTGGAAACACTTAAGTAAATAAATGAAAAAAATCATGTTTTTCTTGATTTAAAAAAAGAAAGAAAAACTGACAATAATTTTGAAGTCAGTCTTGTTAATTCAGCTTGTTCTCTAGGGAAAGCAATGGAAACAACCAAAGGAAAAAGCCTCTGAACTCATTGCGAGGAAACTCCGAGTGTTTTGCTTTTCTAACTTTTGCATTCACAGGATGAACGTGAACACTGAGGAGCAGCAGTCTTCTTTATTCTGCTACTGGGAACTGTAAAAATAATACCTAGCATTTAAAACACCTACTTTAAGAGCTTTCCATGTACATACTATTTATACACATATTAACATTACATATTAATATATACAACCACATTGTCACCTATGTACACTGAACACTGAATACATTCATCCATCCTTTCTCCATTTATCTGCCCTGCCCCGCTTGAACGTCCCGACTCCTGACAACACATTTCTGCTTTTTGATATTCATTTTGTTAACCTTTAAGTGAGTTACTTAAAGGAGTTAACACTATTGCAATCCTCCCTTGAGTATATCATGCTATAGCCAATGTATTTGTGTATGAAAGCATATGCTCCAAGTCTTTTCATATATGTTTATAATTTATATCTAATTTTCAGATATGTGAGTCTGACTTATTCCACTTAGCATAATTTTTCCAGGTTATGTTTTAGAAAATAAAAATATTCTTAAATCTGACCATATCATGAGAAAGGCTATCAATGTTTGTGAAGTTATGCACCTTCTATCTGGTGAATATAATGTAACCCTTCTATTAATCACAAAAAAAATTATTTAAAAAATATTCTTAAATCTGAAAGCATTAAAAAAACTAACTAGTTTATGTGAAATGGGTAATTAATCTACATGTTTCTTCCTAACCTATTTAAAAACCACCCGCCACCTCTCCCCCATCCGAAAAGAAAAAAAGAAAAAAGGAGAGGAAAGAAGATAGGGGGAAAACACCAGCAAATAGTCATAATAGTAACTTCCATTAAACTCCATTTGATATATATATATATGTATATGTAGTATATATATACATATATATCAGATAAAGCTTACAGGAATTATTAGACCATTGTTTTTCCTTCAAATGTATTTTCTAACATCAGTCAATACTTCCAAGCACCAAAGAGTAGAAAAAGCAGACACTGTCCTTTAGTCCATCTAACGAAATTGAAAAGATTTGCTAATTGAATATTGTACTACTTAGGAATGGGAAATATGTCACAAAGATATACTTTAAAATTACTGTAGAACATTTAAGAGACCATTATTTGAAAATGGGAACACAATATTTCTTAAGGAACAACTATAAACCTGAATTAATACACTCCATGGTAATCTACAGTATCATTAATAAACACCAAGTACACACGCAAAAGTGAATACCTTCAACGTTTTAACTTCAGATGCCAAATTACCTCTGTAATTACTCATAATGTATCTAATGACATTGGCTAGAGATCTAAAGCTGGGAATTCTGCATTTGCTACTTGTGTAAGACCAACCAAACTCAAGAACTACTTGTCACAAAATCACTTACCCTACCAAAATAAGAATGGAGTGTTTTTACAATTTCAGAATCTCTCAAATTAAGGTCTCACATATTTTTATTTAAGTTTAAAAAAATTCAACCAGGCACCATTGGCTTATGCTTATTTTAAAATCTTTGCCTATATTTTCAGGGGGCTGAGAGCTGAGGATCATGGTTTAAAGTCCTCACAGGCAGGAAAGTCTGTGAGACTCTTATCTCCAATTAACCACCAAAAAGCTGAAAGCAGAATGTGGTTTAAGTGATAAATTACCATCACTGAGCAAAAACACTCAGGAATAGCATCAAGGCCTTGAGTTCGAGGTCCAAAATTAGCGCAAGTGCACGCATACACGCATACACACACACACACACACACACACACACACACACACACACACACACAGAAGAAAAAAGAAAATGGAACAAAGATTTCATGCATACATTAAAATTGTTGGATCCCCAAAGCCCTTTGACAAAAACTTTTTTCTAATCAGTTCCTGAATCACTATTACAATATAAGTTTCATATTCCTATGTGGGTAATTTACATAAATATCACATATAAGACAGCTATCATAAAATGCACATAAAATCACAGAACAGCATGATAGAGAGAAGGGATGTAAAATGCACCATACTATTTGAAACAAATATTCAGCTGTCTTTAGCTAAGTACTGTAGATTATTCAGAATAATGTACCATTTCCAACAGCAAATAAATTTTGAATTCCAAAATGATAAAAGGACAGCATGTGGTATAAGTGCCATATTTTCATTCTCATTCTTATTTTTCCCTTCCCCCTTTTCCCCTTCTGTCTCTTTTCCCTTTTTGTTCCTTTGCTTTCCTTTCTTGTTCCATTCCTGGTGTTTGAACTGAGGGTCTGAGCACTGTCCTTCATCTTTTTTACTCAAGGCCTGTGCTGCTTTATTACTTGAGCCACAGCTTTGAACCATGATCCTCATCTCAGTCTCCTGTGCAGCTAGGATTTCAGGTGTGAGTCACTGGCATCTGACTAGATTTTCACTTCTTGGTACAATTTTCTTAAATTTGCTTCAAGAATAATGTTTTCTGGATTCTTCAAATACCACAGATATAAACATATTTGTAATTCAAAAACTCATCTCAGTAATAATAAACGCCAAGTGTCTATACCAACAATGTATAACAGAAGTTTCTGAAATAACAGAATGTATTTGTATCTTTGATCTGTAATGGTAAGCTATATGCCACATAGGCTACTGAGCATGTATAAAGTAGCTACTGCAACTGAGGGGCTAAATTATTACTTTTAATTAATTTCATGGCTAGCATACACAAAATTAGCTAATTCCCACAGAATACAGAATTAGCTAATGAAATAGTGAAAACCGAGCAATATTTGCACAGAGTGTCTACCATGTGAAGGAGCTGAGAAAGAATGAAAAAAATACCCATTTCTGCATGGGCTCCAAAGGAAGCCATTAATTATCAACACTAAAAGACTGACAAAATTGCATGATCTTGGTTATACATACATATATACACATATATAGCATAGTATATATTATATATGATATATGCACACATATATAATACATATATATGAGATTGAGTGACGGTACCTGCCTTTGTGGAAGACTCATGATTAAACATTCTTCTACATGCAAGTATTCTTTAAAATGAAAAGTATTACATATAATTTTAGAAGCTGAATGTCCTTTATCAAAAATGGTATCCTTTATCCAAAAGAGACCAGAAGTACTTCAGATTTTAGGGGTTTTTACTGTGGGAATATTTTCATAGACTATACCAGTTAAAAATCTCTTATCTGAAAAATTCAGAATGTTTTGACTTCTAAAACATTTTGATGGATAAAGGGCTCAAAGACTTCTGGAGTTTGGGAGGAGGGATGCTCAACCTGCAAGTCATTTCTACTATCTATTATGGAGACAGAGGAGAACATAGCCATAAACCAATCACAAGTCTATTACTCTAAGTCTAACTTCAATGGTATGATCAAACACTTCAGGCAATAGTCAAAGGAATTTGTAGATCATGACCTCATTACAACTAACACAAACATAAAAACAGTTTCTGATTAGACAAGGTGACAACTCTATAGCCACATTTCTTATACTTAAGGGAAAGCAGCTAATGTATGTAAATAAATATGTAACAATGCCAAAGACTACTACCCTTCATAGTAAAAAGATGAAAAGACTAAATATTGGGAAAGGCACTGAGAAAATACTCTTGCACTCCAAGAGAAAAACCTAGTTATTGCTCATTGCTGTGGTGGTAATTAGAGAGGTCTCAGGCTACTTCTCAATACTCATGACCTCTGTCCACAGGAATATGTGTAATTTTGCCTCCTGAAATAGTTGTGGCCTATTAAATATTTTATCTGTTTTTCTGAAGAATAAACCTCAGTGATCCTTGTAGTAACTCTAATAAGTCAGCCCGATGTTCTAAAATCATGATCAAAATTAAATAATGCACATTACTAAACTTTCTCCTTATCTTTTACAATGGGTTTCTTTCATAAATTTGTTTATATTTCCTTAAAGAAAACAAAACCAAAAGGTTATACAACTAAAATTAACTAAACAGTGTATTTCTAGACTTTGATAACAATAATCCAACACAAAGAAAATGAATTCTTGTTAAAGTTCCAAAAGAATTTTGTTAGGGCATACATATATCCATTCAACTCTACTTTATAAAATCAAGAACCAAAATCAATTTGAGGCAAAAAAAGAAAATTCTGTGGCTAAAAATACTAATAAAATTAGTATTTTTTTTTAAAGCATTGGTCCTGGGACTTAGACTCCAGGCCTGTGTGCTCTTCTAGGTTTTTTTTTTGTACAAAGCTAGTCCTCTACCACTTGAGCCACAGCTCTTCTGGTTTTCTGGCAGTTAATTGGAGATAAGATCCCACAAACTTGCTTCAAACTACAATTTGCAGATGCCAGCATCCTGAGTAGCTGGGATTATTGGCAAGAGCCACCAATGCCTTGCTGTTTTTTCATGCTTAAATACCAATTTACCAGATTTTTGTTTAAAAATGATGTAATCTACCCATAAAAAATTTTAAATTAAAATTTCATACATACACACACACATATATCCCCTTTTATCCTAAAAGGTAAACTCATTTTGTATCTTACATTTGTTTTTTTTTTTCCTCATTCCTCATTAGGATCCATTTCAATCCTCTTCTTTTCTAATTGTTGAACTATCTTAATCATAAATTAAACAAAAAAAACCCTTCAAAGATAAGAGTTTCACCTCATTTTAAATGTGTGAAACAAAAGATAAACTATATAACACTAGAATTTTTAAAGAATATAAATAACCTAAGGAAAATAAATAGCAATAAACAGAAAGTCTACTACTTATATTAAAACTTGAATTGATATGTTAAATAAAATGTCTGACCCTATATTGAAGTAAATAACTTTTCAAGTAATGCATCATATTAATTCCATCTTAAAAAATTAAGCAGAAATGAAAAAGACATCAAAAAGGATAAATTTTACTATACATAAACTTAATTTTAAAAAGTTAACCCAGTTAACAAAACTTTATTACAAAATTATACTTCTTTAAATAAATGGCAGATATGTCATTTTGGCAAGAAATTTAACCTACCAATATAATGTCTTTAGGATATCTGTCACCAATAACAAGTTTACTGACATTTAATAAATCCACAATTGGACTTCAAAATCAAACTATTAAAATTAATAGAATGTGAACAAGTTCTTTTCTAGGAATATTTACACAAGTTCAAAAGAACACATGAAGTTGGACATGGTGGCTCACACCTGCAATCCTAGCTATTCAGGAAGCTGAGATCCAAGGATTGCCGTTCAAAGCCAACCCTGGGCAATAAAGTCCATGAGACTCTTATCTCCAAATAACCACCAGGAAACCAGAAGTGGTTCAAGAGGTAAGGCAATAGCCTTGAGCTGAAAAGCTCAGGGATAACACCCAGTCCCAGAGGTCAAGCCCCACCATCAACCAAAAAAAAAAAAATATATATATATATATATATATATGATTACTATTTAGTAACAAAAACAAAATTTGAGCTAATTTAATTTGTTTTCTAACACAAACACCCAAGACTCAATACTAAAACTTCAACTTACTTAGAAATAAAATTTTAATTTAGCCCAAGCACAAGATGTGACTTTAGATTCTATTTTACAAAACATTTATCAGCACAAACACTTAATACACAACCAGAAACAGTTACTGAAATCTGCTGCATGCCTATGAATGTCCGGGAGTCTCATTTTCTCTATTTAGGTAAACAATTATGAACTGCTATTTACCACAAAAGAATAGAAACTACTTCTAATTATTACTACTGATATCAAATTGAGTATTAAAGAGACAATGAAAGCTGAGAGACCTAGTGTCTAACAGTTGAAAGATCTAGGGATTCATATTGTCCTTTGCTTCAGAAGATTCAAGTTTCATGTTCTATCATCTATTTCTTTTTTTTGGTCGGTAGTGGGGTTTGAACTCTGGGCCTGGGCACTGTCCCAGAGCTCTTCAGCTAAAGGCTCAGGCCTTACCCCTTGAGCCACAGTGCCACTTCCAGTTTTTTTGTGGTTAATTGGAGTAAGAGTCTCATAGTCTTTAGTGCCTGCCTGGCTTTGAACCGTGATCCTCAGATCTCAGCCTCTGAGTAAGTAGCTAGGATTACAGATATGAGCCACAACGTCCGGCCCATTATCTATTTCTAACTAGTCAGAGAATAAATCCAATAGTTACCTTTTAACCTTAGGAAAAAGTTACTGGTCAGCAAAACAGAAGTAAATTTGACTATTGTGAAAAGTTTCATGCGATATAATCATTTTAAATTTTGAAAATAATATGAAAAACTGAATTTTAGGCAAGTGTCAATAATGTCAATTATAAACATGAGTCTGCTTATTAAAAATCAGTGGGCTGAAAATGTGGCTTAGAGGTAGAGTGCTTGCCTAGCATGTATGGAGCCCTGGATTCAATTCCTCGGTACCAAGTAAGTGGAGAAAGCCAGAAAAGGCATAGAGGTTCAAGTGATACAGTACTAGCCTTGAGCAAAAGAAGCTCAGGGCCAGTGCCAAGGCCCTAAGTTCAAGCCCCAGTACTGCCCCAAAATAAATAAATAAATAAATAAATAAATAAGACAATCAGTGTATTACCATTAGCCTTGGTCCCACATTGGTCCAAGTAAAATGAACCGAGAGAATAAACTAATTCTTTTTCACTGTCTTGCTTCCTCACACTGGCACTAAACAAAGCTTTTTACTGTGTATTGTACTATTATCTGATTACAAATTGGTTTACATTGTAAACATCAAACATTTGGGAGGAAAAAGTCATGAAATAACTAAAGCAGAATATCCTGTTCCTACCATAGTATAAATACTTATCTGCAGCAAAACTGGCGTTTAAAACTCAACAAACTATCCAGTAAGAATGCTAAGAAAAAACAGTTGACAAACCTGAAAGAATAGCTTCTTTCAAATATAGTAACATATGGGAGAACTTCCTGATATCATTCACCAACTCCTTGATGTAATCCGGATCAAAAATGGAGTTGGAACTTACAGACTTGAGCCCCATTTCAGAAGTTGTAACATCAGTAGAGAGTTGGCCTGATGCCCAAACACGCTTTTTCTTTGCCTTTTTCTGTTTGTGAGCAATCATCCTCTCATTAAACAGTCAGAAAAACTGAAATCCTTTGGGGGAAAGAAACAAAAACAAGAAAGAGAAACACAAACACTCTATCAGCCAGGCAAACAAATTGAATTTTCACCAACAGCCCACAGCCCATCTTAGTATTCTATTTTTAGTTCTTTAACAATAAATAAAACACTGCAATGTTAATGTTCCATTTACAAAGTGTCAGTAATCTTACAAATTCTGGTTTAATTTTCAAATGGGGAACTGGAGTTTAGAGCTGAAATTTAGTGTGTGATCTCAGATGATGAAGTGGGAATTAACCCTAAATGAACCTTGACACCAAATTCTGTACTCTTAAATATTGTCTTCTTAATTCCTGGGGTAGAGGATTTTTTCCAATTTTTGAGTATTGCTTAGATGTTTCATGTGACTGAATAAAAGGTCATTATTTTCCCACCAGAATACCACCTTCAAAAATAAGAATGAAATAGGAGCTTAAAAAAAAAATGCTTCAGGGCTGGGAGTTTGGCCTAGTGGTAGAGTGCTTGCCTCGAGTGCATGAAGACCCAGGTTCGATTCCTCAGTACCACATACATAGAAAAAGCCAGAAGTGGTGCTGTGGCTCAAGTGGTAGAACGCTAGCCTTGAGGAAAAAGTCCAAGGACAGTGCTCAGTCCCTGTATCCAACGCCCAGGACTGGCAAAAAGAAAAAAGAAAAGAAAAGAAAGAAAGAAATGCTTCAGAATCCTCCTCTAACACCTACTGTACTGTATGACTTAATATGCTGTTAATCATCCCTTTGCTTTTCTATGCTCACTTACAAAGTGAGAAAAACATCCTGTCAACACTTAGGTCAAAAATTATAAGAAGTGAATGTGACAGAAGCATCCATTCAGCCCATAAAAGCAGCTTAGTTATGGTAGTGGTTTAAAGATGCAAATACAGGAGAAAAAAGAACACATGTCTGGTTTATCAAGGCTCATCAAACACGGTTGCTGAAAGCAGTTCTAAGCATGACCAATACTCTCACATACTCTGCATGAACAAATAAATATACTATTAAGAATAAAAATTTTGGTGATTTTAAGATAATGTAGTAAAAAGTTATGTTTCAGCACATGGGATTACAAAATAAACATAATTTGTTGTTAAAATTTTAATCCTGGTCCAAGAAAGTTTTACATTTGTTCCTTCTTCATCCTCCTCTTATTTTTCAAGAATTAAAAACCCTAATTTGGTTTATATTTCCTGAAATAAAAAAGGAAAAAAAACCTAACTCAGTCTTACCACCTGTACTCCTAGCATTAGGTGGTAGAGCAGGAGGATTCAGAGTAAGACCAGCCTGAGGCTACATAGAAAGTTCTAAGCCATCTGAGCTATAAGGCAAAAGAGAATCTATCTCAAAACAAAACAAAAACAAATTTTTCAAATATTTTGTCTTGAAAATTTTGTTAGTTATAATATCTTTGTCAAACACAACTCCATGGATTTTTTTTCGCTTCCGGATTAGTTCTCTATATCTATCTGTCTCACTATTACATTAGTGAATTACAACCATTTCTTGTCTGAGCTACTGCACTAATTTTCAGATGATCTTTCTACATCAATATTTGTTCCATTACAAACACTGTGAGTGAATTTTTCAATCGCCTCGTGTCATTGTTCTGCTCAAAACTCTCCCAGAGGATAAGTGAAAAGACCTCACAATAAGATCTGCTTCCCATCTCCCTCTTTGTTATCTGGAACCACAGTCCTCCCTGTCCACACTTCTACCACACACACACACCTCTTTTTCCTTCTTATAACAGTCACTGTTACCCACAGCACCAATACATATGTGAATACTGTTCCTGTTGTATGTAAGAATGTATTTATGTTTCCTAAAATATACTCTGGGCTAAGGATTTTTGTGATGTGTTTGGATTTTTAAATTTTTATTTCATTAACTGTCTTAAATGCAAGTTGCAACTCATTAACTTGACTTTATACTTGACTCTGTAGCTTGAGGAAAAAAAAAAAAAGACAAACTATCCGAGTCAGGGTCCTGTCTACATGTGGTTCTATCTGCTTGAAATACTCTTTCTTCCTCTTTGGTTTACTTACTACTGTGCCCTGAGTGCAAAGGTCATTTCATTAAAGAAATCTCTTTTTTTTATAGGACTCCCAGTCCTTCTTCACCACCATCACCAAACTACAGCAGATTCTTAGTATAGCTGCTCTATACTACAAAGTCAATAAATCCTATACTTTCTATCATTGCATGTAGCAGAGTTCAGACAGATGCTTCATGTCTTCCTATCTAGTCCTGGAGGAACTCAAGCCAAGGACTGTCTGTTAACCATGTTTATTTGACCATAGCACATTGCTTAGCATATAAGGGATATCTTTCTCAAAACTCTGCAGGATGAGTGAATCTGCAGAATTGTGGACTTAGAAGCCTAGAAGATACAAATGATTTTTACAGAAACAATAAATAAAATAATCCTAGCTGGCTACAAATTTTAAAGAGGAAATTTTTTTTAATTCTCTAAAATACTGAGAAGCATATGACGTTAAATGAAAGAAAACAAGATTAAAAAAACTGAAATCAAGGTTGCACTTATTACTACTCTACTCCTGATCAAATAAATATGGTACATCTCAATCATTTATAAAACCTTTTTAAGTTTCTTTATTCATTATCTTTTTGTTAATTTCAAGTTATTACCTCAGGGAATATAATTTCTACACTTAAACTAATTTCTAAGCTTATATGTGTATTTTCTAAAAATGAGTCCAGGGAAAAATATTTGAGCATTTTTATGTCTAAATCTTGCTTTTCACTGACAAAAACAAAACTCAACAGCTTTTGTGCACACAGTTCTTTTACAAATCACTGGCAAGAAAATGAGACTAACAAGCAACCACTTTTGCAATTTATGCTTTTGTTTATTTCTGAGAGCTTTTAAATTTAGTAAATTAGACAATCGGTGACTGTCATTGTTATAGACAGTTATAAAAATTAAAGAAAAATAACAGAAAACTGGAATCATTTTGACAGCAAAACACAGTTACCTTAAGTAACTGTGTCAAATTAGTAATCCAAAATTGAAAAAAAACTTTAAAAAAGTGGTTGAACATTTTTAGACAAGGTATACACGTACACACACACACACACACACAGGGGCAGATACCACTAAAAAGGATTATATTCTACCTCTAGAAAGCATTACGATTAATGTGCTAATTTGGTTAGTTTTTTTTTACTATTTTCACACTTAAACTTTTAAATGAAACATTACAATTGAAAATGTTTAAATAACAAATGTAAACCAAAAGTTCCTAATGATGATGAGGAAGTTTAGATGCTAACACACTTTTCAAGATCATACATACTACTTTCCCATGTACTAAAATGAACATTTTGTAGTTAGTGGCAACATGAAATGCAGTTAATAACAGACTGCAACTGGCAATTTAATTAAGTGCTAGTGCATGGAAAGTACTTAGCACAATACCTAGCAAGAAGACTGTAAGACATTATTACCAACATTACTTTATTGTGGGAGGCTGTTTTTGAACATATTTAAGTAATAAACAAGCTGTAGTTTCACACTGTATCTATGGATTGCCAGCCAAAATACAACACGGAAACAATCCCTGAAGCTTAACTAACTTCATGGAAACCTACGAGACTGCTTCCAATTGAAGTTTGAACTGTGCAAACAGCTTTTTGAGCAAAATATTTGTGAATACAAACATCCTAGTTTCCCAAAAGGTGGTTTTCTCAAAACTCGAGTATCCCGTGTCAATTAAATGACCACTGTTGCATACACAAAAACCCCATGATGTACATTGTAATAGGAGTGATTTTCATTTTAGGTAGAGCTCTTCGACATATAAAACTGCTGCAAAGAACTGAACTTAATATTTCCCATTTTACTATTTCTACTTGAGGAAATATTTTAGATATTTCAGAAATCTGCTATTTCAGCACAACTTCTGACAGTAAGAATCTATTTGAAGATACTGAAAAAAAATCAGTAGTTAATTCTGAAGGTCTCTGTTTTTCATAAGCACTCCCCATAAAAACAGAACAGAAACATAACAGAAGTTTATCAATAATATGCAAACAATTTTTAAAGCAAGGCATACACTACATACACTTCATTCTTGTGCCTTTTGGACGCAGCCTGCTTAAAAAATAGGAAGCTGCCCAGCCTCCCACGCTCCAAAATGTCTAGCATTCCTGCAAGCAGGGCTTGCCTCTGACCCGCCAGGGCTCTCCAGTGCCAAAGAGCACGCTCCCCTACCCCATTCTGGGCTTAAACCGGGCAAGGGAAAAGGACGGAGCCCTGACCGCCACACCCAGAGGAAGGAAAGGGGCGCCCAGGGTCGCGTTTTGAAAATAATTTCCTAGCTCAGAAAAGGAATTCTCTCTAAAGGAGAAAAAGATACAATAGACGTGCGGTTCTTCATCCATCAATAAGTGTCCTTGAGTTTTTATCCAATAACGTAATTTTTCTTTAAACTAAAACCATCAAAAATGTCCAAAGCCTAACTGGGGCAATCTACTGGGGCTGAGGAATGTTGAAACGGAACACCCTGAAGACCAGAGGAGAACAATTCTGGGTGGAACCCTAAAATACCCCGGGGCCGCCCGGGGGGAGTGAGGACCATGGTAGGGTGGCGCCCAGGGAGTGGTCAGCGTCCTGCAGTGGCCAGGCACTGCTCTGCGCGCTGGGCAGGCTTGTCCTCAGTTTCCCCGAGTGAAAAATGAGTTGAAGAACTGTGGACACGTCTCGGGGACTGCAAGCCGCACTAGCGAGCAAGCGACCGGGTGCTCCGATATCACTTCGCGGAGACACAGCCGCGGCTCGGGTTCTCCCTTCGGGTTCTCCCTTGGCCCCTTGTGCCCGGTGGGACCCTCACCGAGACCCACCAGCCTCTCATCCCCGGTCCAGCCCGCGACCGCCTCCACTCGGGGCCCGCGCCGGAGCCGCCCCGACACTGCACTGCAGCTCGCCAGCCACCGCGGGCGAGCCTAGTTTGGGTCAGCGGCCGGCGCGAGCCTCAACCCCTAACTCACCGCGGGACTCCATTCTGCGTCCAGAAGCGGACCCCCGCTGAACTCTTACGACCACCGCCGCCGTCTCTGCGGGCCGGAGCTCGCCGCCCCCATCCCCCACGCACAGCCGGCGGACGCCCGGCCGAGCCGCCGCCGCCGCCGCCACGACCGCGCCAGCCGCGAGTGCCCCGCCCCTCCAGAAAGTCCCGCCCTGGCGCCCCATCCCATTGGCTCGTGCCCGTTGAGGCGTGGCTTGAAGCAGGTGGGGGCCGCTCATCCACGGTCGTCTGTACTCAAGCCAGATGTGGTCCCTAGCTGCTGCCAGAAGGAGAAAAAGTCACCTGAAGTCTCAATCCAACACTCAATCCGGGCTTTCCCGAATGAATAGTATTTTTAGTAAGAGTTTTTTGGGACACCTTTACCCGTCCTCCTCAAGCTCGGTGGCCCAAGAGGTGGCCACCCAGGTGGTGGCACCACTCTGGCAGCACCCTCCCAGGAGGCTATCTGGCCGCTGGAGCCTGCAGTATCACAGCTTGGGCCTATCTACTTTCTCCAACCACATTAACAAACCACCTCAAAGAAAACTAGTAAGTAGGGATAATTAAAGAAAGCAGAAAGGACGGAAAGCATATGTGCCCCACTGCAACTCGCGAGGTCCATCTTAGTGCTGCCACAATCTGGAAACACGCCTATTCTGATGGTGCATAGTGTGGGGTCAGAGAGAAAAAGGACCACATACAGGACAAACGACCCAGGAGAGTGTGAGAACTGGAAAGAATATGGGGTGTACAAACCAAGCAACAGGTAAAAATAAAGAGGAGACTACTTAGAAATGAGGTGAACATGTGGTAGAGCGACAAGGGGGTAGTGAGACAGGAGAATGGGACACCTTTTAATTTTAAACCATTGCAGGAAAAACAGCCCTTCAAGTGCTGCTCATAAAAAGACAAACACGATTTTTCAGGCTCACAAATTTATCCTATCAGCCCTCAAACAGAACACGAAATCTGTGCCACAAATACCCAAGGACCCCCAAAACCATTGCATTAGTGGAGTAGCTTGAAGAGTAGAGTGCCAGCCTGGCAAAACTAAGGCCATGAGTTCAAATCCCTGCACTGCCAAGGGGAGAGAAAATGAAGAATAGGGAGGAGAGGAGAGAGGAGGGACAAAGCAAAGAAAGAGGTGTAAGAGAGAGACAGACAACTGTGGAAAGAGTAAAAAGAGAAAAATAAAAGTAGAGCAAAGAAGACAGGGAATACAGAAATAAGGGAGGCTGTGAAGGAGAAAATAACTTAGATACATATTATTTCATCTTGGTTTTTCTCTCAGCTTTAATCTATCTGTCTCTATCTATACATATATATGGGTATATAAAGAAAAAGAGAGAAAGATAGACCTTCCTTAGAGAAAGGAGAAGGGACACTTCACACAGGCAAAAAGTTCTGAGGGAAATGAAGTTAATTAGCCACCCCCCACCGCCAGTTGTTTGAAAGACAAAACTGAAAGCTCTCTGATTACCTAACTCCATAATTATATTTCAGACTTAACTTTTAAAATTTTACCCACTAAAGCCTTAATCATAACTGTACCAAGATTGAAATCACCAGTAATATGAAAGACACCTAACCTAAAAACATTCCTTCAAGTGCCACTGAAGAATGATGCACTTATGAAATCAATAATGACTCAAAACTAAAGTGTACCAATAGAAAAGATTCTGAAGGCCCATAATGGTAGAAGACGGAGCAACCTTTAAGGTGCTGAAGGAAGCAAAGTTTGGTCCTACTCTCAAATGCCTTCCACAAGAGATTTGCATACAATCTGACACAGAACAGATCTTGAAGAATCATTAGATGATTAAAATATAGCTAGGGTTATAAAGGGAAATTTTGTTAAGTCTCTTAATATCATTCTTGCTCTTGACTTTTTTTTTTTTTTTTTTTGCCAGTCCTGGGCTTGAGCTCAGGGTCTGAGCACTGTCCTCAGACTTTCTCAAGGCTAGAGCTCTACTACTTTAGCCTCAGCACCACTTCCAGCTTTTTTCTATGTATGTGATACCAAGGAATCGAACCCAGGTGTTTGTGCATGCTAGGCAAGCAATCTACCACTAGGCCAACCTCCCAGCCCCTGCTCTTGACTCTTCTGAGAAAAGGGAAAAAAAGTATTATCTGCCATCCTTCAAAATGGCAACTCATCTTTAAGTTAAAAGGCTTATTTTATTAACCTCTCCTGATTTTATTTAAAATAATTTTGTACCACACAAATTTTAAGTATAAAAAATACATTACTGAAATACTTATCAGCAAATTAAAAATTACTGGTTTGTAATAGAACTATAAAGTTTGCCTCCCCAAGATAAAACCATTCTTGTGTCTTTACAGAAGTCCAACATTTAAAAATGTTCAAGTTGCAGAAAAATGTTTCCAGAAGTAACTTATAATTGGAAAGAAGTTGCATGTATTTAAAAAACCATTTTATAATATGTGGTCTCTACTATTTTTGTCCTTCTCAAAGGAAAATTCATATTCTTTACATGGCACTTTTGTGTGAGCCACTCCGTAGCCTCAACCAACACGTTCTTCAAATTTTCTTCATGTGTTCTCTTCAAAATGTCTCTGGTAGCAGATTGGATGTAAAATAATCTTTATCTGTATCATTAATTTTGCTAGATAAATGTCTTCATAGTCTTGAAATTGGCTCTGTTGCTTAGACAGACTCCTTTTCTTGGCAGAACATGGGCCTAAAATTTGATGGCCTCTGGAGACATTCTGGGTGGTCCTGATTGAGGAAGGAGATACTACTGACATCTAGTGGGGAGAGGACAAGGATGCTGCTAAACAGTATACCTGAACAGGAGCACCTACCCTCAAATGACCTAGCAGTGCAAGGTTAAGATACCCTACAATAACCAGAGAATAATTAGAGCCTCTACCACTTTATAAGTCATAAGGCAGATGGATATGATAAACTGTCCACAACATGCACTAGGCAAAATCTGGACTATTAGCCATTTTATAGGACAGTTAGCCTGAATCTTCAAAAAAAAAAATTGCAAAAGTTAAAAGAAAATCCTCTCTAAAAACCCTTAAAAAGATATGTCAAAGGAAGGGAGAAGCCAAGGAGAGTATGGCACTTTTGCTGAGATGGGGATATGGCGTCATAGTTTCAGGAGATTGAGGGAGCTGCATATAATAGGACAGATCAGACAAAAAGATAAGGAAGAGGAAGAGCTCCAGAAATTTGCACAGGGAATACTAACATGTACATAGTGTAGGGCAAATTCTCAAAACTATAGGCAAAGAATTTCAAGAAAACTGTAGCTGAACAATTCCATGTGTCCAAAAGGGCTGTGACCTTTGAATTTTTATTGGCCTAGAAGAATGACTCTGAACCCCCAGGGGAAGATGCAAGAACAGCATACTTTATAATACATCTAATTTAGTCCTAGTGAAAATCTGCCTCAAGAGAGGTACAACAAGTACACTTTTTATTTTTCTTTAAGAACTGTGGTAATAGCAATGTGTTGTAGTACTTATATATAGAAGTAACATGTATGATAATGGTATTAAAGGATGAGGAATGAAATTAAAATATATAGGAATGTCCCTGCATGTAAATACCATAGCTATTATTTGAGGCCTTACTATAATAAGATAAAGATTATATATTAAACTGGGTGCTAGTAGCTCAAGTACATAAACCTAGCTACTCAGGAGGATGAGATCTGATGATCAGGATTCATAGCCAACCCAGGCAGGAAAATCCCTGAGATTCTTATCTCCAATTAACTACTAGAAAACCAGAGTTGGTGCTGTGGCTCAAAGTAGAAGAGCAATAGCCTTAAGCAAAAAGCTCAGGGACAGCATCCAGACCCTGAGTTCAAGCCCCGAAACCAACAAAAACAAAACAAAACACTATAACAATTCCATCATAAAAGCAGAAGTGGTGCTGTGACTCAAAGTGGTAGAGCACTATCCTTGAGCAGAGAAGCTCAGAGACTGAGTTCAAACCCCACAACCAAACAAAGAAAAGAGAAATACTAGTAGAAACAGACAAATCCACAACTTAAAATTTTCAGTAACTAACTCTATTTGCCTTTACAGAATAAGTGAAAATTAAGAATATGGAAGAGCTGATATCAACCAATTTGACCTATTATATAATATATATACTTACAAAAAATTCTACTCTAAAATAGCAAAATAAACATTCAACTGTACATAGGATGTTCACTAAAATAGACCATATGTGAGATCATAAAACAAATCCCAATATACTTAAGAGGAATGAAATCATATAGTATATGTTTTCTGACTTAAAGTTAAATTTAAAGTCAGTAACAGAAAAATATTTGTAGAACTACAAAATATTTGAAAATCGCAAAACATACTTTAAATAACTTATGGGCCAAGTTTTCATAAGGGAAATTTTAACATTTTAAATTGAATAAAAATGAAAACACACCTCAAAATGTGGAGAGTACAGAGCACAAATTATACTAAGAGAGATGCACTGTTTTAGATGAATTTGTTTTTAAGAAGGCTAAAAGTTAATGCTTTAAGAATCTACTTTAAGAACCTAGAAAAGAACGTATTAACCTGAAGTAAGTAGAAAAGAGGAAATAGTGGTAAGAACAGAAATTAATGATGTAGAACATATGCAAGAAAAAGAATAAATGAGGCCAAAAGCCAGTTGTTTGAAAAGATAAAACTGATAAATGCTAGAGTGATTAAGAAATAAACAAAAAAATCACTGATATGAATGAAAGGACATCAATAAAGACTCCACAAATCATAAAAGGCTTCTAGGGAATGCAGAAATACTTCATACTGATAAATTCAACAACTCAAAAGAAATGGAAAAATTTACTAAGAGATAAAACCTTGATAAAAGAAACTGAAAATCTAAATAATGTTATGCATATCAAAAGGTCAAATTTATCATTTAAAACTCCCCATAAGGAAAACTGTAAATACAGATGAGTTTCACTAATTAGATCTACTGAATCAGGGGGAAAAATCCTATACAAATTCTTGGAAAACAGAGGGAATACGAATTTGTAAATTTGTTCTGTGGCAGCAGCACCCTGGTATAAAAACTAACAATGCTATATAAAAAACTACAAATTCCTCAATATACTATTAGCAAGTCAAATGCAATAGTATGGCTAAAAGGATTTGTCTTAGGAATGCAAGCTTAGCTAACATTCACTGAAGAAAAAGAATACAGGACCATCTCAAAAGATGCAGAAAAAGCATTTAACAAAATTTCATTCTCAGCCAGGTGTGGTGGCTCATGCCTGTAATCCTACCTACTCAGGAGGCTGAGATCTGAGGATCAAGGTTCAAAGCCAGCCTGGGCACGAAAGGACCTGAGACTCTTATCTCTGATTAACCACTAGAAAAAGGGAAGTGGGGCTTGGCTCAAGGGTAGGGTGATGGCCTTGAGCTGAAGAGCTCAGGGACAGCGCCCAGGCCAAGTTCAAGCCCCATGACCCCCCCCCTCCAATTCATTCTCATTCATAAGTTAGCAAAGTCAGAATAGAAGGAATTTCTTCAACAGTATAAAAGGCATTTATAACAAGCCTACAGCTAAATATATATACATATATATGTACACACACACACACACACACACACACACACACACACACACACATATATATGTGGTGGTGGTCCTTAAGCGCTGTCCCTGAGCTCTTTAGCTCAAGATTACTGCCCTACTTCTGGATCTGGGCAATGTCCCTGAGCTCTTCAGCTCAAGGGTACAGCCCTACTCCTGGTGCTATGGTGCCACTTCTGGTTTTCTAGTGGTTAACTGGAAATAAGAGTCTCAGGTCCTTTTGTGCCCAGGATGGCTTTGAACGGAGATCCTCAGATCTCAGCCTCCTGAGTAGCTAGGATTACAGGCACGAGCCACCGAACCCATCCCTAACATTATATTTAACAATAAAGACTAAGATTTTTTAAAAAAGATTGAGAGATAAGAAAATACTTTATTGAGAGAGAACATGTTTATGTACCTAAAAAGTCCTGAGCTAAGCTGGCACAGGTGGCTCATACCTGCCTATAATCCTAGCTACTCAGGAGAGTAAGATCTGAGGATTACAGTTGAAAGCCAGCTAGGGCACAAAAGTCCATGAGACTCTTATTAACCACCAGAAAACTGAAGTTGTGTTGTGGCTCAAAGTGGTAGAGCACAAGCCTTGAGCTGAAGAACTCAGGGACAAGGCCCAGGTCCAAAGTTCAAGCCCCGTGACCGACCAAAACAAAACAAAACAAGTCCTGAGCTAGTCCATCTAATAAAATACTTCAAATGAGACATTGGTGGCTCACACCTATAATCCTAGCTACTCAGGAGGCTGAGATCTGAGGATCACGGTTTGAAGCCTTTCTAGGCAGAAAAGTCTATGAAACTCTTCTTTCCAATTAACCACCAGAAAAACAGAAGTGGTGCTCTGCCTCAAAGTGGTAGAGCACTAACTCTGATCAAAAGAGGTCAGGAACACATAATTTAAATGAGTAAGACTATAATGTTATTTCTATAAGCTAAAAAATTAAGCAATAACAAGTTTCAAAATCAATTCTAGTGTCATCCAAAAAAACCCCTCAAGATTTGAAGGGGATAAGTTTAATAAAATGTATGCAACATCCTAAATTGAAAACTATGAAACACAATTTTAAGAAATTGAAGAACTGAGTAGACAGACAATATACTATCTCAGTATATTAACACATAGATGAATAGAATAAAGTTCAGAAGTTTATGGGGGGAGGGGGCCTGGGAGTTTGGCCTAGTGCCAAAGTGCTTGCCTAGCATTCACAAAGACCAGGGTTCGATTCCTCAGTACCACATACATAAAACAAACAAACAAACAAACAAACAAACAAAAAACCTGGAAGCGGTGCTGTGGCTCAAGTGGTAGGGTTCTACCCTTGAGAAAACCCAAGGTTAGTGCTCAGTCCCTGGGCTCAAGCCCAGGACTGGCAAAAAAAAAAAAAAAAAAGTCAGAGGAAGCCACTGATATATTTATAAATACAGGTGGTTTGTTTACTTTTTAAAATTTTTACTTTAGAAACATGCCACAATTATGAATTATATAAACTGCTTTTGAATTACAATAAAAGAGTTTAGTAGCTGAGAAAGTAAGGCCTGCAAGCAAAGTATCTCTTTCTGAAAGAAAAGATAGTGATTTCTCACACAGATACAAAACACAGAACTATAAAAAAAAAAGTTTGCAAACTGAATAAAATTTCAAACTTCACATCTTAGCAAACATTGCGAAAATATGAAATGCAAGTCATAAACTGGAAAAAAATACATGACAAAGGATTTATGTCCAAATTAGTAATGGGAAAACAAAGAAACCAAGAAAATGAGTAATAAGAGTCTTTGCAAAAAGAACTACACAGCTTAGCTTAATGATAATGCTCAACATCATTATTATCTAATATCAGAGAAATACAAATTACAATGAGATACTAAATAATTACAACAAGGCTTAATTCCAGTTAAGACTGGCACAGATATAGAACTATAGCTGTAATGTTACTAAACAAGGATGAGATCATTGGAAAACAATACAGCAATTTCTAACACAGTTAAACATATATTTAGCATATAACCCAGCAATTATGCTCTTTTATATAACAAAAAGAACTGAAAATATATATTCAGTCCAAAATTTGTTCACACAATTTTTTAATGATGGTTAAAAGCTAGAAACAATCCAACATCCATCAACACATAAGTGGATAAGCCAATAGTGGTATAATTTTACCATGGATTATCACTTACTCATGACAAAGAAAGAAACCATTTATGAATATCAAAAGCACTATCCTAATTCAAAGTCTAAGCCGGGTGCTAGTGTCTCACGCCCGTAATCCTAGCTACTCATGAAGCTGAGATCTGAGGATTGTGGTTGAAAGTGAGCCTAGCCACAAGTCTGTGAGACTCTTATCTCCAAATAACCACCAGAAAACTAGAAGTGGCACTGTGGCTCAACATGGTGGTGGTAACCTTGAGCTGAAGAGCTCAGGGACAGTACCCAGGCCCAGAATTCAAGCCCCACCACCAACCACTAAAGAAAAAAAAAGTCTGAGGGGCCAGGAGTTTGGCCTAGTGGTAGAATTCCTAAGTGGTTCAATTCCTTGGTACCATATATATAGGAAAAAGCCAGAAGTGGTGCTGTGGCTCAAGTGGTAGAGCTCTAGCTTTGAGAAAACCCAAGGACAGTGCTCAGGCCCTGAGTTCAAAAAAAAGAAAAGTCTGAGAGATGCCAGATGGCTCTCATCTATAAGCCTAGCTATTTAAGAGGCTGAGATCTGAAGATCATGTTTCAAAGGGAACTTGGGTAGGAAAGTCCATGAGATATTTATGTACAATGCTTCAAGTAGAGCTGTACTTCCTTGAGCAAGCCAGGTGCCAGTGGTGCATGCCTGTAATCATAGCTACTCAGGAGGTTGACAGCTAAGGATTGTGGTTTGAAATCAGCTTAAGCAGAAAAGTCCATGAGACACTTATCTCCAATAAAGTATTCAGAAAAAAGCTAGAAGTGGTGCTGAGCTCAAATGGGAGAGTGCTAGCTTTGAACAAAAGAAGCTCAGGGACAGAGCTCAAGCTCAAGATTCTAAGCACTAGGATGGTGGGGGAGGGGGAGTTGAGGGGGAACCACAAGAACCCCAGTGCTCAGGCCCTGACTTCATGCCCCACTTCTAACAATATTTCTATGAAATTCTAGAGAATGTGAAGTTCATTTTTAGTGATAAAAAAATGTATCACTCATTGGATACGGACAGGTGTGAGAGAACTGCAGATGAACACAAAGGAATGTTTTAGAATGATGGAAATATCCTGCGTTTTACGACTGTGTTGATAACAAGGGTATATACATTTATCAAGACTCACTCCAAGTGAATACTTAGAAACTGTCTTGGGGGCCGGGAGTTTGGCCTAGTGGTTAAAGTGCTTGCCTAGCATGCACAAAGACCCGGGTTCGATTCCTTGATACCACATACATAGAAAAAAAAAAGCCGGAAGTGGTGCTGAGGCTCAAGTGGTAGAGCTCTAGCCTTGAGAAAGTCCAAGGACAGTGCTCAGGCCCTGAGCTCAAGCCCAGGACTGGCAAAAAAAAAAAAAAAAAAAAAAGAAACTGTCTTATTATATATAAATTATACATCAATAAATTAACATGTATATGTCTGTGCATGGATAGCATATCAATTGAAGAATATGGGCTTAATCTATACCTCTTCAATTAATGTAACAATGAATTCATATTAAACTCAATTCAATATAACAATGATTAAATACTGGTGTTACTATTATAGTTATTTATTTTTATTTATTTTTTATTGTTGGGGTAATGTAGAGAGGTTACAGTTACATTCACCAGATAGTAGGTGCATTACTTCTCACACATTGATACCCCTTCTCATATTTTTGTCCCCATTTCCTTCCCCCCACAATATTACTTTTTCCCCCCAGTCCTGGGCTTGAGCCCAGGGCCTGAACACTGTCCTTGGGATTTCTCAAGGCTAGAGCTCTACCACTTGAGCCTCAGCACCACTTCCGGCTTTTTTCTATGTATGTGGTACCAATAAGTTGAACCCAGGTCCTCGTGCATTCTAGGCAAGCACTCTTCTACTAGCTCAAACTCCTGGCCCCAGTATTATATTTAATAAACAATGTTTTGGGGAATAATATGCCCTGAAGTATTTGTGGATAAAAGAATATATTTAGGAAGTGCTTCAGAGTATTATGGAAGGGCGAATGAGCGGGAATATAAGAAAGACAGGCTGGGTATGGTGATACACACTATAATCTCAGCAGCTTGGGAAGCTGAAAGGATCAAAAGTTTGAGAATACCTTGGGCAATTCAGTAAGACCCTGCCTCAAAATAAAATTTGCTTTTTTTTTTTTTGGTGCTGGTCCTGAAGCTTGAACTCAAATCCGGGTACTGTCCCTGAGCTTTTATGCTTGAGCTTTTTGCATTTGACATTTAAGCCACAGCTCCACTTCCAACTTTTTAGTAGTTAATGGGAGATAAGATTCTTGAGGACTTTCCTGCCAGACTGAGTATGAACTGAGATCTTCACATTTCAGCCTCCTGAGCTAGGATTACAGGCGTGAGCCACTGGCATCTAGCTAAAACAAAACTTTAAAAGAATTGAGAGTGTAGCTCAGTGATAAGGAATGCTTGTCCAGCATGCCAGAGACCCTAAGTTCAATCCCCATTAGAGGATTAAAAGAAACGACTGAGTTTATAATCTTTAAATGATTCTTTCTTTTGAGACTGAGGCTTAAACTCTGTGTATTTGAAATGTTTTGTTTTTTCAAGAGTCTACACCTTCGACTGGGAGTGTGGCCTCATGGTAGAGTGCCTGCCTAGCACGCACAAAGTCCTGGGTTTGATAACTCCGTACTACACATACAGAAAAATTGGGAAGTGGTACTGTGGCTCAAGTGGTAAAGCGCTAACCTTGAGAAAGCCCAAGAACAGTGCTCAGACCCTGAGTTCAAGCCCTAGGATGGGGGGAAAAAAAAAAGTCTATACGTTGGATCTACTTTGGACTATACAAGATTCTCCCTACTAGTCCCATCATTCCATCCAGCCTCTCTTTTTTAACCCAACAAAGCACATATATAATGTGTGCTCAGGGCTGACTCAATCCTATTACACACTGAAAGTCCTTTGGAAGACTGCCAGCTACAAACAAATGTGACAAACTAACCACAAATCTGACATCAGACTCTGTTCAAAAAATCAGATAAATGATAAGCAAAATTGTGGGAAGTTCTTTTTGAATAGTCCTTCAAACTTTTTCTTTCTCTAGTATTTAAAAAAATATATAATATGCTGTAATCGCTCCTTAGACAGACTATGATGTCTGAAAGCTTTTTCAACAACACTTAAACACTGTATGAAGAACGGGTGTTATCTAAGGAGGCAGTATCACCCAATATTTGCTGCCTGAACACAAGTGGCTTATTTGCTTATCACAGTAATAAAGACAAAGAATAAAATGAAAATGCCACAGAAGTCTTTATCATACCAGATCCGGCTCCTAATCTGCCTTTTTAGTTCCCTTGTTTCTTTACACGTAAGTCTTTATGTAAGTAGCTGGAATGTGCCTGTATATGTGGCTCATCACCATGCAGGGGGTGAGAAATTATGAACAAGCAAACCAAATAGGCTTCAAAGCTTCACTGCAGATCAGCTGGATCAGTGACATCCTGGTATGCATATGAGATGATAGCAATTACGTTCCAGAACCCTTCTAACTTCTGTGCTATTAAAATCATCCTTTTACCTTCTAGTGCACATAGAACGCTGCTTCCAAGAAACCTTTCCCTTTCCTTCATGGAAGATAATCATCCTTCTTAGGGTACTCACCATAAGGTATTCACCACACTTCTCTCAGGAAACCCATGATATTATGCTTTGGGCCTTATTTAGTTGGTATTGTCTTTTGCTACCTAACTGATGGAAAGATTCTGCAGGGCTCTGGGTAACACAGTAGGATCCTGGTAAATTTTCTGACCCAATGCTACCAATTGCACAAGAATGAACATCCTTTGAGAGTGACTTTTGGGTAGGAACATTATTGAATGTAGTCCCAAACAGCAGTTATTGTAAAAGCCCAAATTCTTAGGTCTCGGGGCTTTTACAACCGGGAAGGGAAGGTGCTGATAATTAAATGGGAGTTCTAGTTTAGTGGGGAGTGGGAATAACCAGCCACCAAAACATTCACTGGATATTGATATCTTCATATCCAAGTTCTATTGCTTGCCAATTTAAAGAGTGAAACACTTCTTACCTGGTCCTATCTTGTTTTTATCAATTAAGGTTTATTTTGTTTTGTTTTCCCCCACCCCACCCCAAGACCAGACCTACACTGTCAAGCTAATGAAGCATAACTGCCTAGAGTTCTTTGCCTGCAGCACTTACAATATAAGAAAGTAGGACTAAGTAGACATTTCTGGCAAATTGTCTAAAGAAATTACTGAGGAGAAAGACCTAATTCTAATTCTCCAAGACCCCCATGGTGTTGAGATTAAATTCATTCAAATAGTCACTTTCACATCCAATTCCAAATACTTTTTCATAAAGAAGGAACACCCTAGTCCCAAATTCAATACATAAATGACGTGAATTCTCCAAATAAGAGAAGAAGAAAAAGTCACCTGGGAAAGAAAGCTGGTCCTACTTAGGCCCTATCACTGGTCCTGAAACTTATACAAAACATCCAACATCTCCCTCCCCCCAACCCGAAAAACAACAACAACAAAAAGACTCATCATTAAAAGCTGTTAAAGAGGGGCCAGGATTTGGGCCTAGTGGTAGAGTGCTTGCCTAGCATGCACGAAGAGCCGGGTTGGATTCCACCGTACTGCATACATAGAAAAAAGCCAGAAGTGGTGCTGTGGCTCAAGTGGCAGAGCTCTAGCCTTGAGAAAACCCAGGGACTGTGCTCAGTTCCTGAGCCAAAGCCCAGGACTGACAAAAATAAAATAAAATAAGATAAAAATAAAAATCGTGCCTCAGAACCCTATTCTAGATCCCTGGAGATAAAATGATCAATTGGGGCATGTGTGTCCTGACAAGTTGAGCCCTGTGGGCTGCCAGGTTTGGGTCCCAGCAAGCCCCTCTTCCAGGACACCAGATTTGGATCACAGGATAGGGTCTGGCGACCACTACCTTAACAAGGGCGTGGGGGGGGGGGGAGGGAGAAGAGGTCCCCGCTCTCCCAGTATGCAACCTCTCCCGTCCATCAATTCTTTTTGCAAAGCACACAACGTTCCCTAGGGCGATGGCTGGGGGTGGGGGGCGGAAGAGAAGCAGAAGGTGAGGTGAATAGGAGCCGCAGGGAGTGACAGAGGGGACACCCGGGAAGGGAGGGGGGGCAGTGGGGGGAGGGGGCCCAGGGTGTGTTTTACACCTCCAGCCCGAGCCGGGAGGACCTGGTGAGATAAGAAAAGGTAAGCGTGGGCTACGAGGTGTGCGGTCTTCACTCGAGCCTCCGGCGCGGCTGGAAACTTCCCAAGGCTTCCCCTTCCCCTTCCCCGCCCCGCGTCAGAAAATCCGGGTGAGAATGACAATGATAACCCATCCCAGTGCCGACGAGGTGCGACCCGGGCCGGCAGGAAAAGCGAGGAGGGAAGGGTCCGAGGCGCCCCTGACGCCGGCCGGACGCGACCGGCACCCAGCCGGACGGGGCCGCCCCGCGAGGCCCTCAACGTCGGCGCCGGGGTCCGTAACGTCCCCGCCGGCCAATTAGGGGGCGTCCCGGTTCGTCCACGCCCCTCGTCCCGCGCTCGACCCCAGTCGAAGACTCGGGCAGGAAAGCCCAAGGTCGCCCCCGCAGTGGCCTCCAATCGGGATCCCAGACCGCGACCCCCGGTCTCGGGAGACCATTCCCCCAATCCCGGCCCGGACCGCGACCCCAGCCTCTCACTCACCGCGGGGCTCCATCCGCGCCCAGAGGCGGACGCCCGCCCGAACTCTCACAGCCGCCACCGGCGCCGCCGTCTCTGCGGGACGGAGCTCGCCGCCCCCATCCCCCACACACAACCCGCGGACGCCCGGCAGAGCCGCGGCCGCCACTCCAGCCACTACCGCCACGACCGCGCCAGCCGCGGGCGCTCCGCCCCGCGCCGCCTGCCCCGCGCCTCCCGCGCGCCGCGCCACGCCCCCCAGAGTCCAGCCCATTGGTCCACATCCAAGGGGGCGTGGCCTGAGCTGGTGGGAGGCGGGGACAGGGTGGTAGCCTGCTGCGAGCCAGACCCTGCCCCCCAAGGTCGCCTGGCTAGTCTGGTGGCTTCGGCCCAGCAGGTGAACGACCAAGGGAAAACTAGCAGGGGCTCTGACCTTGTGTAATGGTATATTTCTCAAGTGGACGCTGAGTCCCTGCCAGAGAGGGTTCTCAAATTGTTAGATTGGCCTTCTTCCTCCTCCCTGTTTACTTTTCCAAACGAAAATACATTTTGTGCCTAACTTTTGAACTTTCCCACTCTTTTGCTTTCTTTCTTCAATTGTCATTTTACAAGTAAGTTAAATTACTCAAAACGGAGTTATTATGCACAGTGCGTGGCCGCATGACTGCACAAACTAACCTTGCCACTTGCTTCTTAGCATTCATTGTTCCTCCTTGGTAGGACTCATCATTACGGTGGAGGGAAAATGATCACCCAGAATTAAGGTTTATCCACATATAGACATCATATCGTATAAGACACAATGTTTGCTTTGAATAGACCACTCACAGATTAGTTACACTTGAGCACACCAAATGGGCATTCCAGGAATATTAGCTAATAAATACGTTAAAAGAATATATGGCCAGGGTATTTGGAAAAGTTCCTTAACCGCATCATCTCTTTAAATCTTTTTCAAAATACAAGCTACATTGTCATGTTCTCCTTTCTCCTTCCCTAAGCAAATGGACTATGGTATTTGAAAACATTCCCAAGGAAAAATGGGTTAATTTTCACTTTAAAATAAGTATAATTATTAAGTGACAAAGAATGAAGGTTCAAATCTGCTAGCAGGAGGTAACTGTTTACAAAGAAGCTATGAAAATACCTCCACCATATTTTCTAGAAGTATCTCAGAACATTTCCTGAGTCATTATTATGGGGCAACTTTTTAAAATAAAAAGACTAACAGGTGTTTCTTGGTCAAAGCAGTTCAGTATCACAGATTGGAAGATATGGAATAAGCAAGAAATCAGAGGTTAGTAATAAAACACGTCTAAGAGTTGATGTATTGTTATTTTGCCTGTGTGCTAGTACTGAGGCTTGAACTCAGGATCTTGTGCTCTCCCTTAGCTTTTATGCTCAAGACTGGTGCTCTACCACTTGAGCTACAGCTCTACTTCTGTCTGACCTTTTTCTGGTTAATTGAAGTTGAAACTGTCACAGACTTTTCTGCCCTGGCTGACTTCAAACCTCAATCCTCAAATCTCAACCTATGAAGTAGCTAGGATTACAGGCCTGAGGCACCAGTGCCTAACTAGTTTTGCTATTTTTAACTACACCATACATTAACAGATAACCAATCTGCCTCTGATATGTTCTTTATTCCTTCTGCAATAAACAGAATCATCTCTAGAACACTCCTGGAAATCATTCTATTTGACATGATAGTGTATATTTTGGATACTATTCATTTGGCACTTGTGTCTATGAGCCATATTTATTTGGTAGTGTTTATATTGAGTGTATTTGAAGTTGTATAGTATTATATTACCTAGGTTTGTGCCTGATACAGATTGAGTCTCTACTAAGTAGTTTCTGGGGGGAATGTTGAGGGAATGATCAGTGGATCGAAGAATAAAAATTCCTTCAGGTCCATTTTTCTTGCTTGCTTATTTTGTTTTCTTTCTTAAGCTGTGCTAAACTTGGTTATAAGTAGTGGAAATGAACACCATGATTACAAAAACTTCATGCCTAAAGCAAATTCTGTCCCATATATAATATGCTTTGAGGTGGAGGTGCTAATCATGAAGGTACATGTTCCATGACCACACTCTCAGTGGCAACCTGTTTAGGAGAGTATAACACAGTCTACCAGGCCCTATCCTAACTTAATTCATTCCACAAATACTTACTGAGGACTTCCAATAGGCCAAGCATTGTTTTTGTTTTTGTTTTTGCCAGTCCTGGACTTGAACTCAGGGCCTGAGCACTGTCCTTGGACGTTCTCAAGGCTAGAGCTCTACCATTTGAGCCTCAGCATCACTTCTGGCTTTTTTCTATGTGTGTGGTACTGAGGAATCAAAACTGGGTCTTCGCACATGCTAGGCAAGCACTCTACCACTAGGCCAAACTCCCAGCCCTCCAGGCATTGTTTTAAGTCCAGCGAATAAACTGAGGGAACTTTAAGTCAACCCTCAGTTTCTCCTCCACCATGGTTGAAGACTTGAAAGAAGGGAAAAAATAATAGAGGCAGGCAGGGAAGGCCTAAAGGAAAGCCTTTGACCTTACTCCTAGGGCATTTACAAAGATCCATGAAGCTCAACAGGCCACACTGAGGACAAAGGTGCCAGATTCCAAAGTGGACAAAACTCACCAAGCAGGTTATGAATCTTGATTCCATGATGGTTATAGTTGAAAAACAAGGAATCAATTCAGTCCAAATGCGGAAAATAAATGTGGAAGACATTGAAAGCATGCAAGAGGTCGGTGCTGTCATGAAGAGAGGACATAAAACTAACAAAAACAAAAGATCAAGCGAACAAAATCCGTAGAGTGTATGGGTAAGATATACTCATTTTATGAGCAGATTAAGGTATTACCTTTTTGAGTAGATTAAGGTATTGCTTTCAATGTTATTTTTAACTTTCTTCTAATACCCGGTATGACATGAAGCACTGTACTTGAACCCTACCATACTGTGATGTAACCTAAGGGCCCAATGACATGGGTAAGGACAATCTCCTAATAATCAATGGGCAGTGCAACAAAATCTATAGACAGCGATTTTCAAGATGCAATTGTTGAATCTGCTGTGAATAATGTTAGCCCATGGATAGCTAACTATCCACGGTTTATGCTGTGCTAGACACTTTCATCGTACTATGCATTCAGTAAATGCTCTTGTATCATCTTTATCTTCCTAATAATAAAATTAGGGCATAGAACAAATTTGAAATTTTTTTAAAAAATTAATGTGTTTGGGGGGAGGGGTGGGAGAGAATGCTGGGAAACCCCGGGCCTTGAACATGCTCAGCAAAAACTCTCCTTATTGAGCAATTCCTCTAGCACCTGACCTTATAAAAATTGACATTAATATGGAAGTATTACTTAGGGTTGGAGGTATGGCTCAGTTGAGGGAAAGAGTCAGGTATTGAGTTTGAGTCCTGGTCTTAGAGACAGATAGAGAGACAAAGAAAGAGAAAGAGACAGAAACAGACAGACAGATACAGAGAGACCTAACTATACTTTTAGAAGTATGTAATGGAAGTTACTCCTCTTATTTTACCTCTACTTTTCAGTCTTTACTTATGCTCTATACTTCCTTCTTGCTTCAGAGTTCTTGCCTTTGCTGTTCCCTCTTTCTGGAAGGAGCTCCTCTCCTCTTCCTTTTTGGCCTGTCTGAGGTCCATATCAGTAATGTCTTTCACACTATAAAAAATCCATACCCAGTGTATGCAAGGCCTTAGATTTGGTCCCTGAAAATAAATAAGTACATAAGTAATAAAAGAGAAAATAGCTCATGGAACATATCTGCTCCATATCTTTCTTACTTTGCTTTAATTTTTAGTCACGTAACTTTACTCCTTGATGAGTTAATGTCACTATTAGATTATATACAATATGTAATCATATATACCCATTTATATACTACTCTATGTATGTGTATATACAGTTTATGCATATAAATGATAACTTATAATCTATATATTATGTGTTTAATACACATACAGATACATACATAGATAATTTATATATTCAGGTCTCTGAGTATATGTTTATTTCCTCACAAGTGTGGGAATGCAAACTTTATTTTACAAAAGAAATCTGTTTCATTTGCTATTTTGTTCCCACAATCTAAGTACCACGAATTTATCGAGGAAGTACTTAAAACTAAATAATTTCCATCTATTAGATGTATCATTTAAAAAGATTCACTTGTTAACATTGCCAGGTGTGGTGGTTCACACCTGTAATCCTGGCTACTCAGGAGGCTGAGATCTGAGGATTGTGGTTCAAAGCCGGCCTGGGCACTAAAGAACGTGAGACTCTTATCTCCAATTAGTCACTAGAAAATGGGAAACGGAGCCGAGGCTCAGGGGTAGGGCAGTAGTCTTGAGCTGAAGAGCTCAAGGACAGCGCCTAGGCCCAGAGTTCAGGCTGCATGACCCACAAAAAAAAAAAAAAGGTACATAAATTAACTTCAGAACCTTGAATTAATTTTTCTTTTTTTAAATGTAAAGATGATTAGTTGTTGGTTTCTTTTCCATCTATTCCACCAAATGCTCACTGGCAAATACTACTACCCCTAACACACACACACACACACACACACACACACACACACACACACGTATAAATTTTTTTTTGCTTTCTTTTTTCTTTTTTTTTTTTTTTTGTGGGCCATGGTGCTTGAACTTGGCCTAGGCACTGTCCCTGAGCTCTTCAGTCCAAGGCTACCGCCCTACCCTTAGGCCTGGGTACTGTCCCCAAGCTCTTCAGCTCAAGGCTACCTCCCTACCCTCAAGCCAAGCCCCACTTACCGTTTTCTAGAGTTTAATTGGAAATAAGAATCTCAGGTTCTTTTGTGCCTGGGCTGGCTTTGAACCTTGATCCTCAGATCTTAGCCTCCTGAGTAGCTAGAATTATAGGTGTGAACCACCAAGCCTGGCTTAACCTGTATATTTTATTCTACCGTATTCACATAACCCTTGTAAGATGATCAAATGAGATCTGCTTGTCCTAAAAGAATTTCGTAATTTTCAGAATCAGAGGCATGTTAGAATTTAGGTACTCCATTCCCCCTTTATTTTGGAAAGAAAACTTAGCCACTCTTTCCCAGTGAACATAGATTGTTAGCAATTGGCTTAACTAGACTAGAACTAAAACCAACACTCTTTCTACACTGATAGATTAAGGTTTTAAAATCCCTGTAAGTCCATGAAATTAGCTCAGAGCATGGATCTGAATCATTTTTTAGTTTCATGAGTAAATATTTAAGCTATATTGTTTACATATAAAATTTGTCCTACAAATTGCTTCCCATTATTTTAGATATCTGATTTATTGTTGTCAGGAAAAAAAATTCTACAAAAAGGGTGTGTGGAGGGGTGCAAATTAACAAGTAACGAATGAAAAGCGTGATTTGTTCTTGAAGCATAAGGCTACCTTGGGGCATTGTGTAACACACACACACACACACACACACACACACACACACACACACACACTCACTACCCCTTGCTCCTAAGAGAAGGCTGACTGGCTATTGGAAGGAGTAAGAGCTCAGTGGAAACATTACTAACTTCCTCCTTTATCTTCCCCCTGAACAAATATTGCTGAACCCTCTGAGAACAATGCTACCACTAGTGACTTTAATGAGTGTTTACCTTTTTAAACTACGGATTTATATTGGGATAGCTGCCTGTGGCATTCTTGCCAGAGGATTGGGAAGTAACTGCTTGTAAAAGCTGAAAAATATTTGGTTTACAAATCTATTTTTAAATTCATTCAGGATGACATTACATCTCCTAGCATCAGAAGAGCTATTATTATACCATGTGGATATCTGGGCTTGAATGATTTTATTCTGAAGTTATTCCAATAGCGATAAAGTAGGGTTTGAACTAGAAGAAAAGAAAATTCAAGTTAAAAACAGGACTAGAAGTGAATAATCTTACAATATTTTTGTCTAGAAATGTCACTAGATATTTCACTTGAAAGACCTTCAAAAGTATTGAGGCCTTTGTTTAAAAGTTGCTGCTTTAGAAACGAAACAACTGGAACATTTGTTCTTCCATTGCTTCAAACTAAGTTTGTTGTCTTAAACATTAATGAATAAACCGTTTAATGTACTCCTCATAAATTACTTTTAAAAAGAGATGGGATTGGGCTGGGAGTTTGGCCTAGAGGTAAAGTGCTTGCCTAGCATGCACGAAGACCTGGGTTTAATTCCTCAGATGGAAAAAAAAAGCCAGAAGAGGTGCTGAAGCTCAAGTGGAAGAACTCTAGCCTTGAGAAAGTCCAAGGACAGTGCTCAGGCCCTGAGCTCAAGCCCAGGGCTGGCAAAAGAGAGAGAGAGAGAGAGAGAGAGAGAGAGAGAGAGAGAGAGAGAGAGAGGGAGGGAGGGAGGGAGGGAGGGAGGGAGGGAGGGAGGGAGAGAGAGAGAGGAGGGATTAAAAACTGCAAAAACAAAAACAAAAATAAAACAAATTCGATTGGTTACCACTGATACTCCTACGACAATAATGATTGTTATCACAATCATGTATAGTAGTTGTTGACATGTCATTTAGGATACTCACCATTGTATTAAATTTTGTCTTGAAGCTACATAGTACTCCAGTAAATGAGGTCAGAGATGTAACTATGCAAAAAAAAAAAGTGATGAAATAGCAGTTATGTAATGTCACTGAAACCATCTGCTTAGTATATTTAGGGTGGAGAAAGGAGGGAACAGCAAGTTGGCTTGCCATGCTTAGGAATTAGCCTGAATGGAGTGGCAGGGTGACACATGCTTTACATCTCTCTGGGTGAGCAGAACTGGGCTGAAATAGAGGAGGCCAACTTCACGTCTACCAACTTCCTTCTTGGGGGGTGGCTAAGAACCTAGAGGGAGATGGGGAAAAGCTCCATTCAGAAAAAAACTGTCTAAAAAGACAAAATAAACCTACCAGGAAACCAGAATCTAGGGAATGAGTAGGCAGATATGCCTTTCAGTAAATTAGACACTCAGACAAGGAGCTATGTAAGATGCAGGTCTAGGTACTATGGATCTCAGAAGGAGGACTCTTTGAAGATGTTTCAAAGTCTTGACACATCTTTGAATTTTCACAGGCTTGTTTTGAACACTAACACACCTGTAAAATGGAGTTGCTAAGGGGAAGACCAATGATGTATTTGCCAGGATTTAAGGTGCTATGAAGATTTAAGTAACTAAGTAGTTTGGGGCAGACTATGGGAAGAAGGCAGAGGTAAAGCAGATAGAAATAAGAGATTAGGGAAAGTGTCTTGAGGATAAAATCATGACTGATGTCTCTAACAAAGAACTATGGGCTAGATTATGTCCCTTCAAAATCCCTTTGTTGAAGTCCTGTCCCCTAAGTAGCTGAGGGCACGACTAAAGTGTTTTTGGAGATAGTTTCTTTTAACCATGAAGACAACTAGATAAGACAGCCATCTATCCATCACAAACTTGAGAGGAGAAGCATCAGAAAAAGCAATCACACTAACAAGCCTTCAAAAGTTTCCGTCCTTGAAAAACCACTTTGTTAGGATATCCCTACATACAAGTCAATGCCATCTTAAATTCTAGGAATTGATTATAACTACATTCCTACATTCTTGTTGAATTCAAGGCTACTTGTAGAAATATTAAAACCAATTATGGTTCCAAGGGGCCATTATCCAACTCTTTATGTAGGGCATTTTTTCCTCCTTATGATCACAAGTGACTGTGAGTCAACCTCCTGCTTAGAGGCGTGGCCCAGGATACAGCAGCATATCCATTGTAATATTGTCATTAAAATCAGAAGGCAGGATGTTTACCAGCCTGGTGTTCTGTAAGTATTTTCAGTGGGAGAAGGCTGATTAGTTTCTGCTCATAGCTGGTATTCCTTTGGTTTCCTCATTTCGATACAGATGAGAAAGAATTAGTGCAGCAGTTTTAAGGCTACTACAACTGGCAGTGTGATTGGTATCCAGAGTTAGTTAGTAATAATAATTCCATAGAGTTTAGTTCATGATATTAGGTTAAGTAAAATTAAGTTACTGTTTTTTTCTTTCTTTGATTCTTTAGCACTTCTTGGTGTGCAGAACTGCCACATACATTATCTCAATCTTAAATATGAATTATTGCTATTGTCCTTACTCTGATTAGAAAAAGTATATCTTAAGGACAATGAGTCATTCCCTCAAAGTTGCACAAGTTCACAGCAGATATTAAACACAATGCAAGCTTACTTGTCTTCTCAAGTAGGGCTTTTCCAATAATACCCCAAGTCATCAGATAACTGTGTTCTAAATGGTTCAAATAATCCATTTCAATCAAGGCATGACATGTTCTGTATTTATCAAATATTTTAGGTACTAAAGAGCTTAAATACGTATTATATCATTATATCACACTAAGTGTATTTAATATATTATACATATATATCTGTATCTACCCTATATTACATGAATAAACATTTTGCATGTACAATAAAACAGAGGAGGTAAATGCCCCCAGAATCTCTTCAATTCGCCCCTCAGTTGCTAAGAATTCCTACAGTGAATACTTAGAAGTAGTTTCTCCTCCATTAATACAGAGTTCCAATTTAACTAATGCCCTATAGGACATTTAACAGCATTTATCTCTATATATTCTATTATTTTGTTTTAATCTTACTTTTACCATGAATAGGGAAGGGTATGTGTCTTGGATTCTTTATGCTGGATTCACAAGTAAAGCTTTGGAACACAATGTATTCATTGGATGGAGATTCCTTAAAAATTAAGAATTTTCAGACTGGAGTTTTCTTCTTCTCAGATCAATCCTTTCATGATTCAGAGGGCCCTCCAAAAATCTTGCCATGTCTCTGAGTTGTGATACATGCCCTAGAGGTGCAGAGAAGGCCTAGCTAATAAGCCACTGGATGAAGACAGATTGTTGACGACATTGAATAGGTAGTACTACACTACTGGAAATTCCATCAGAACCCTTTGTTGGTACCCACATGAAGCCCAGTGTTGATCTGATAACTTACTTTTGATCGTTGGATTCTGGGAATAAAAACAAGAATTGTTAAATCGTATGATCGGGTTAAATAAGAAAAAAAGTGATAAAATAAGAAATTGAAAACTCAAAACCCTAGAGATAAAGGTGACCTGAGGGTGTCAAATTCTCTACATGGGGCAAGCATAGCTCCAGGGCATTGGGGTCACAGGTGAGGCAACTGAACACACACACACACACACACACACACACACACACACACACTCGCGCGCGCGCACACACACACACAAATTTGCTCTAGCACCGCAAGAGAACATTTGTTTATAAGAGAGAGCATTTCTTTCTCTCAAAGCTATGTTTGTACAATATGGATAAACAGTTACTGTGTTTCTAGAAAAATCTAGGCTTAATATGATCAGGTTTTCCTTTTATTTTTATGACTGAAATTGGGGATTTAGTTATTTAGTTATTTATAGGACATTCTCAGGTTTTCAAATATAGGCAACAGGTTCCGCCTTCCCCACATAACACCCCTCCCCCCCGGCTTTTTTTTTTCTTTCCAGTTCTGAAGTTTGAACTCAGGACCTGTCTCTGATCTAGTGCTCAAGGCTAGTACTCTATCACTTTAGCCACAGCACCACTTCCAGTTTTGTTTTGGTTTTTTTCTGAGTAGTTTATTGGAGTATGAGTCTCACAGATTTTGCTGCCTGGGCTGCCTTTGAACTGTGCACCTTAGATGTCAGTCTCCTGAATAGTTAGGATTGCAGGCATGAGCCACCAGTGTTGGACTCCCAAATATTTTAAGTTGTCAAGACTGAGTAGAAGTGATAAGTGATAGAGTGTGAGCTGAACGCTGCCAATTTTTAACCTTTAATGTTACAAACTGGCTGCCACTAGAGTATTTTTTTCTGTTTTGCTTTGTTTTTGGAGAACTTGGCTCCTTTGTAGCTGATGCACTGATGAGAGAGGGTTCTCCCATAATGGAAAGGGCTTCTGCTTTGTGAAGTTCTAGGGATACCCAGAAAAAGGGTCCAAGAGATACAAGAACTGCTGTGGGTCGTGTGGGCCAGTCTTTCAGGCCTTCGTAATGTTTCTAGGTAGTACTTCCTTTGAACTAAGGGCTTTATGTAGATTATCTCATTTAATCTTGACAATAATAACCTCATGAATTTTTACTGCTTCATTCTTCTACGAGGAAACAATTAAAGGAGAGTAATTAATCTGAATAAGGTCACCCACTAATAAATGGCAGAACTAGAATGTAAACTCATGTCAGAGTTGACTCAAAGCCTGTATCTTTGTCCTCTCTTCTGCTACCTCCTAAATTAGACACATCATTTGCCATTGTCCTTGGTGGCATTTTTCATTTGAATGACTCCTTTTTGGAACTCTTGCCACCTTAGAAAAATTACAAAGTCTTGTTTAATGCATAATCTATAAGAAGATATTCTTTTGCTTTTATGCAGGGCTTTAGACTTGAGACCTAGTGATTTAGGAGTCGAAATGGAGGTTTTGAAGCAAAATTTCAGTTTGTCAAAAGTAGTGCTCGTTTTCTTAGTGTCCTTTGTGCCTGCATATCTTTGGGCCTGTGTGCTGGTGACAGGCAGCTAAAGACTTGAGGTTTTATAATCTTCCTATGACCTCTATACCCCTTAGAGAAAAGTAATGAATATACCTCATTCAACAGAAACTAAGAAAGGCCTAAAATTCTTTTCCCATTTTTAAATTTGACCAGATACTAGAAAACATTTAGCATGTCGTAGTGAGTTGAATTCCATTCCCCCAAATTGAGGTCAACTCAGAACCCCAAGATGGGACTTTATTTAGAAATAGTTATTATATTTTTTTGCAGACATAATTAGCTAAAGTGAGATTATCCTGAATTAGCATGGGCCCCAGTCACATGACTGATGACTTCTTAAGTAAAGAAAGGGAGACACAAAGGAAATATGTCTATGTTAAAAGCTCACTCCTGTAATCCCAGCTGCTCAGGATGCTGAGATCTGAGGATCACAGTTCAAAGCCAGTCTGGCTTCAATAAGAGTCTGAGAGACTCTTAAACCATTCAGAGAAAGCTAGTGGCGCTGTGGATCAAGTGGTAGAGCACTAACCTAGGAGTCCAGAGAAGTTCAGGGACAGTACCCAGACCCTGAATTTAAGCCCCAGAAGCAGAACATAAAAGCAAAAATGAAGGTACAAACTGGAGTAATGAAGTATAGGCCAATGAACATTGGAGTGGTTAGCAGCTATCAGCCACTAGGAAAAGGCAAAGGAGAATTTTCTGCACTGGACAGGAAAATGTTTTATTCCTTCAGTACCTGGAATGCTCGCAGCCCCTCCTGAGAAAGGATGGTCATGACCTCCTGCATCCTGATCTCCAATGATTCAACTAAATTTGTATATCGGATTCAAAGGCAGCTAGCTGATCTACAGGCCTGCCGGTGTTCACTGAAATAATATAGCAAGGGAATCCTAGCTAATGAGGTGAAGAGTCGTCAATGACACCAATAAAACACCTCTTGTCGTGGACCGCATCAATGGAAGGGAGGATAGTGGCTGCTGTGAGTAGGAGGGACAGAAGTTGACAGGAATGACAGAAGCTGGAATGACACACAGAAAGCAGAAACCATGAAGTGACAGACAAGATTATTGAGCAAAGGCTATGCTCAAGAAACAGTAAAGGAAGTTGGCTGATGGTGGCAGAAACAGTAGAAGAAGAGATCAAGAACAGCTGTGGTATCATAAACTACAAAGCAGTGGAGCCAGGGCAGCCAACGCTGGTGGCAAGGGGCCCACAGGACAAGCTCTGTGCTCCAGACCAGTTTCCAGATCTCAAAGGATACGCTTGTCTCTATGAAACCTAGCATAGAGCCTTGAGTGTTTCCTGACTTCCACACATTCTCAGGATCCCTAGACGGTATTTATTTAGCCTATACCCTCATTAACTAAGGTAAACATAGCTCTGTTCTTTCCCCCTCCACCACCCCCTGTGGTTCTTGGGATTAAAGTCATCCATGTAGACTAGGCAAGAGTCCTGCCACTGAGCTACATCCCATCCAACATGTTTCTGTTCTTGAAACTTAATTAAAATACCATGAAACCATCTTCAGCTACTGGCAAATTCCACCAGATTAGTCTTTTGGGCTACCATCCCAGTGATGCTGAATATTTACCTCCTAGACACTGACACTTAGTCACTCCTGCTTTCTCCAACTCTCTGCCTCTTCTTCCCCAAGTCACCTGCTTGCAGGAGCTCAGGTGAGTGGCTACAATTCAAGATGCCTGGGTTATGATAGCACTGATTACACTTATTGTAATATCATTTCCAAAATGGAACATGATTAAGTAATACACCCTTACTTATGACAAGCTCAGGTCCCATTTGTTTTTACTGTGTTATGTATACAGTACACAAGTGGCTGTATCTCAACAGAATTAAAGAAAATAGTTTAAAAAAAAGAATCCAATCATTGAGAAATAAAAGACTTTAACCTCATTTTTTTCCTACAATCAGAAACTACCTTACTTTACAGATATTAAAAGCCTTGCAGATGATGTATGCATGCCAAATTTTGAGGAACAGTTAGGAAATATTACAGAAGGAGGAAGAACCCTCTGGTGTAAAGAATTCCTTTCTTTTTTCCTCTTGGGTTTTTTTCACACTATGTCTATGCCTTTTGTTTATAATTATGCTTACTCATCTTAGAAAATTGTTGGGAATTCCAAAGCAAATCATAACATTATTAACAGTGATTATTAATACTTTAATATCAATAATCTTGCTTTCAGTCTTTTTTCCTATGTGGATCTATGTGATTGTATTGCCAAACTGAAGTTATCCTGCAGCTAACATTTTTATTTTTCCATTTAGCCTTGTACAAACTAAGCATTTCCCATGACACTTAACAATCTCCGAAAGCATGATTTAGTGTAGCCAACGTAATTCTGGAAGGTTCTTCTCTATGCCAGATTAGTCCTTTGCCACTAAATGTTTACTTTATTTCCAGTTTTCTTGGGCATGAATAACACAATCATGAGCTTCCTTGTGTATGAAATCTGAGTTTATGTCAATTCTTATTTCCTCAGTTTAGATACCTAGATCTAACTAAGAAGTTAAGTAGAAGTCTGGGCTGAGTATATTTTGGTGGTTTTGCCTATATAATGCCAAAATACTTTCCAGAATCACAAGCCAGCATTCACAATCTTGGCAGTATCTCATTAGGATACCATCTCATGATAGCATCCCTGGATTTCTCTACCTAAGTCCCACTGAACCTTAGGAATTCTTGCTGGTTTCTCTTCCAGTCTTGTTAAGCTCTGTACTGACCCCTATCTCATTTTCCTATTCACAGCTGGCATCTAAAGCTGCATCTTCAATCCCAAAACTAAGAAGACCCTCTCCAGGAAGAATATTAATGACCTTGCCCTGCTAAACCAGTGGAAATCTGGGGATGGGTTTGTTGTCTATTTAATTGGCTCATAGGTTGAAACCTGAGGGCCAGGTCCTTCAATGTCCCTGAGAAGTGATTTTTTTCCCTCCAATAGCCCCAGATGAGTCAGTGGTCTCCTTCTCTTTGTTTTCATTGCTCTTTTGAGTTTACACTGGAGAATCCAACCAATTGATCGGAGAATCCAATCGAGCTGGTATTGTTTCCCTGACTCTCCTTTGCCTGCCTCATTTATGGGTGCTAGGGTATCTCTTAATCTTTGCTACCCCTTATTAGACAGACTGCCCTAGATCATTAACTTTTTGTCTCACAATCCTCCATTCTGCCCCTTCTATGGTGCTTTCCAGAGAACACCAACATTATTCCTTTTGCTCCTCTTCTTGACCTTAGTTGTCACTGACATTGTCTCTAAGATGGGGCTCTGGCTGCTATGCCTTTGCTTGGTCTTTCTCTCTCATTGCCATTTTACTTTTGATTGCCATTTCTGCACAACTGCTGCTCCTGGCTTCAATGACTCCTTACTTGGGCTCAGTTTCTTCTCTGTTCCCAGCATGCTCTTCATGTGCCAATGAGAAACTGGCACTTCAAGGTCTTGCTTCAGGATATTAAGGGAGTGTGCTAAGTGCACATAGTAGAAGGATGGTGGCTGTTTGCCAGTTTCATTTTAATAAACCCTATTCTCTTCCACAGACAGGTCTTCCCAGCCCGACTTCCATTTGATACTTTCTGCCTTCCATTTGTTTAGGCTCCATCTCTGGCTTCAGCATCTTGATTGACCTGTCCTGTTGCCTCTGCTCCACCATGTAATATCCCAGTTCCAAAGCCTGGCCCTTTCCTCCTGCCTTGGTATTCTGACTTGGCCTCACTTCCCTGTGAGCTCTACCCACAGTTGCCCTATAGGCATGACCTGGCACTCCTACATGCTCTGTCTCTTCACTGGTGTTGCTCTTGCTCCAGAAGCTGAATGGATAGGATATTTTTAATCCCTGCATGTTCAGTCTTCTTCTGAGAAGGAAAATTCTAATATTTGAATATGGGCTGCCCAAGCTATGACCCATCCCTCTTCCAGAGACAGTCCCAGGAAGGAATGTGGAGAATAGGCCAGCCATTCTGGTCTGAGGAAACTCTATGACACAAACCATCAATGTTTGCCTAGAATATTTTCCAAAAGTCAGTAGCTTTTTCCTTCCATATTCTTTGGATTGTCTCACCTACCCACTCCCATTTCAGTGGTGACAGTGACTGATTACTCTTTGGGAGTTTTTATAAGACTAGGTCTATTTCACCATTGGAAATAGGAGGAAGTATCAAAACAAACAGGTGAGGCAATGTCTCTTGGTAAATGGAAGCCAAAGTCCAAAAAGTCTATGGGGCTCTGATGTCTTTCCTTCTAGCAGCTGTTATGGATTGGCATTAAAGCATGCATGCAGATGCAGGGAGAATTGGAAGACACACTTATCTTGTTTCTGATCTGTTTTAGGAGCCAGGAAGATGGGAAAACCAATGGTGTTCTTCCTACTCAAGCGGCTTTTGATTACAAGAGACAGAAATATTTTAGGCAATTGGAATGAGAAAAAGGGCTGAAACTTCTACAGGAATGAAAGATGAATTGGTATTATATCCAGGGCAGGAGTGGAGTTAGGCTCAAAATCCAGGCACCACCTGACCTTGGCTACTGTCACAGTCCCTTCATGATAACCCTCTTTCCAAATCAAAGCTTCTGATTGTCCACAGACATCAGACAACCAGTCATTAGAATGTACATTGGCATCTGAGAAGCTTCATAATTTTGGCTATCATGCATCAGAGGAAACCCAAGACTCAGAGGTGAAGTAATTTGGCCAAGGTCACCTGAGTTAATAGAACCAGAAAAAGAGCTCAGCTCTTCTGTCTTCAGTCCAGGAATCGTTCTTCTATGCTATCATGCCTTCCTCAGGTTTTGTTCATCTTGGACTTATGCAACTACTGTCTTATGTCATAATGACTCCCATAATTTAGAATTAGATCAGCTGTCACATTAGCAATTTTTTTTGGAATTCTACAAAGGAGCCTTCAAAAAAATACTGTTACGGGCCGGGAGTTTGGCCTAATGGTAGAGTGCTTGCGTAGCATGCATGAAGACCTGGGTTTGATTCCTTGGTATCAAATATATAGAACAAAGTTGGAAGTGGTGCTGTGGCTCAGGTGGTAGAGCTCTGGCCTTGAGAAAGTCCAAGGACAGTGCTCAGGCCCTGAGCTCAAGCCCAGGACTGGCAAAAAAAATACTGTTACTTGCCAAGTAAGGCATTGTAGACCATATTAGGCCGCCAATAGGTGTGTTAGCAAATTCAATGTCCTGTGAAGTCTCCATTAAGATGTGGTTTACAGCTGGCTCATGCTGTAATCCTAACTACTCAGGAGGCTGAGATCTGCAGATAGCAGTTCAAAGCCAGACTAAACAGGAAAATATATGAGACTCTTATCTCCAATAAACTATTCAGAAAAAGCTGAAAGTGGTGCTATGGCTCAAGTAGTAGAGTGCTTGGTGCAAAAGAAGCCTTACAACATCCACCTTCCCCAAACCTCATAAAAAAACAAAACAACAACAACAAAAAAAAACCCAAAAGATGTGGGCTATATCTTTGGTTTATAAATGCTACAGTGTCATAAACCTTAAATATGGATTATGATCATAAACCCTTGAATGATCCATGTTAAATTGTAGGTAAAAGACAATGTGATTATTAAATCCTATTGACATTTCTTTTTTTTTTTTTTTTGTGGGTCACAGGTTTGAACTCGGCCTGGGCGTTGTCCCTGAGCTCTTTAGCTCAAAGCCACCACCCTACCCTTGAGCTAAGCCCCACTTTCAGTTTTCTAGAGGAAAATTGGAGATAAGAGTCTCAAATCCTTTTGTGCCCAGGCTGGCTTTGAACCTTGATCCTCAGATCTCAGCCTCTTCAGTAGCTAAGATTATAGGCGTGAGCCACCACGCCTGGCTCTAATGACATTTCTCTTCTGATCTTGTGAAAATTCCATTCTGATGTGTTTTATCTCTCATTGCAGACATGTATGGAATAATAAAAGGCAGTGGAGAGGCAGTATAGAAAAATAAATCAGCTAATGGAATCAAATGCCAAACAAATCTGGAACATATACAACAGATTAATTTCCCCATGTCATTAATTACTATCTAACATATAACGTAATTCCCTGACATTTATTGCATGTTTTCACACTGGCAAAGATGTCACTTCCTTCTTCCTCCCTCCCCCCCACCCCTCCCTCCCCTCTCCCTCTCTCTCTTTTTCTCTCTGTCTTCTTTCTAAAATTTTTTTGCCAGTCCTGGGCCTTGAACTCAGGGCCTGAGCACTGTCCTTGGACATTCTCAAAGGCTAGAACTCTACCACTATAGCCATACCACCATTTCTGGCTTTTTTCTATGTATGTGGTACCAAGGAATCGAACCTGGGTCTTCATGCATGCTAGGCAAGCATTCTACCACTAGGCCAAACTTCCAGCCCTTCTTTCTAAAATTTCTAAGATCTAGAATAATGCCTGGGCCCCGGTAGGTATGTAGGAAATAGAGTAAATATTGAGTTGAATGGTTGCATTCACATATTAAGACAGTTCTATTTAAAGTATCAAATGGTTATTTATGGTATAAATATAGACAAACTACTGGGTTATCTTTTCTTTATTTTTATATTTTCCTGCTAAGTCAAATTAGTAACTATACATATGCATAGATATATATGCACACACATCTAAATAGAATATGCATAAGTAAGAAGATACTATCTTTCTATGGTACAATAACCTTTACACTCTCAACAGAGAGTAACTTTCTTTTTCTTTTTACTATTTTAAGGCAAAGTTTGGTTCTAAAGAATAAATATTTCCTCACATATCCCACAGAGCAATGAATGTCCTAGGGTGAAAGTTGAAAAAAAAAAAAGATTTTTCTGTTTTCAAAACTACCAGAGTCGAGTCCAGCCTTGGCTCAAACCCAGAGAGATGACAGAATCATTTGCCATGGTACTTGACTGTGGAACATTATTTTATTTTCTTTTTTGCCAGTCCTAGGGCTTGAATTCAGGGGCCTGGGCACTGTCATTGGACACATTTTGCTCAAGGTTAGAGCTCTGCCACTTGAGCCACAGCATCACCTCTGGCTTTTTCTGTGTATGTGGTACTGAGGAATTGAACCCAGTGCTTCATGCATGCTAGATGAGTGCGCTACCACTAGGCTATGCTTCTGGCACCAGGTCATCATTTTAGAGTGAACTTCAGGATCTGTCTATCCCTGGCAGTATGACGTGATTCATTTACTCACAAATGTAAACTCACTAAATTAACTTATTCATTTCCCATTCTTTGTCAGGCGATGTGCTAAGTCCTGGTTATATATAATGAAAGGACAAAGTTCCTTCCTTTAAGGAATCTAATCTAGGGGAAGTGGACATGTAATAAAGAACAATTATAATGTAGTATAAGTGCCTGTTATAGCTTGCAACAGGATACTAAAGGAATTCAAGAGGTTAGCACGTATTCAGGGAGCCTAAGCAATCCAGTCCACTACCAAGTTCATTCCTGGACAATCGGGTTCTCAGGATTAGACCAAGATTTTCATCTCCTCTGAGTTAGCAATTGCTAGTGACCAGGGACCGAGGGAGCAAAATATATTATTATTGTCATTGCTCTCATTGTTATAATAACAATAGTGGCAAGAAAGATTCAGTTTATAGAACAACCTACTCATAAAGTAAGGTAAATTAAAATCATAACGTATAGAGGTTTATTTAATTATTGAGCACCTACTATGTACTGGGTACTGTGTGAAGTGTGAAGGATATAGGCAGGGTCCAAAACTGACCAAGTTATCGTTCTCGAAGACTATACCCTAATGAACTGGTGAGACAAGTAAACGTTAGATAGGTGAGTTTATAATTAGAGCTCTGACTGAGACCAAATTTAATGGGAATCTACAGAGTCCAGATGGGATTTATTTTCTTAGTCCCTCAAAGAGCAACATTCGGGAAAGTTGGAGAAAATCAAGAGGACAGACAAAAAGATAGAAAAGGCACATTCTCTTATTGGGAGGCATGTAGCCTAAGAACCCTTTTCAGTTCTAGAAGCAACACATTCTTCAGAGAGAAATGCAACTAGAATCAGAGAAGACTGCCTGTCATCCTTGCATGGGACCAGGGGCAGAAAAATTCTATAGCATGTCCATTACAAGAAGCCCAGGTACTTGAATCATAAATTCGCCAGACTTATGTTTGTGGAGGTGTTGGTGGTAGGAAAGTAGAATCTATGATAAGTCAGAGTAGAAGAATCATAAAGCAGGCCAGTGGAGCTGTGTAGCATTGTTACAGTGTTTGCAGTTAAAAATTATTCACCTTTTGATAAATAGTCCCAGATATGTAGCTGAGCCCCAATAGTCTGCGTATGTGACATAGGATGCCAGATGCCCAGAACTACTCATTATGAGTTGGGTTATTTTGGACATACCATATGGTGAAGCCACGCAGATTTAGCAGCCATTGATTAATGATATGTCTAGGAAATGATGTATCCCTGACTTAGCCCATGTAGGACTGGAAGGCCATTAAATAGATGGGACCATAGTTCAGATCTCCACAGTTAGACTAGCATCTTTCTCTCATTTCACATCCATACATCTGTGGCATATAGAGGGCCTTGTGGGAGTGGCCTATCGAAGATGCAACTAAAGTATGTATTTGGTAGCAAAATGCTATAAGATGGAGTACCATCTTTTGAGATACGGTATGTTTTTAGAGACCGCTTTATGAGACTGTACCCTCTCTGGGGAAAAAAATACAAAGAGAAGAGACAGAAGTAGTCTCACTTATCATTATTTCCATTTGTAGAATACTGGACTCTGTAGGGGTGGAAGTCTTGGTGCCCACAAGTTTTCCTTTGTCAAAGCACAGAGGAAGAAGCCCCATTACATTAGGAGGTTCAGCTCCCATTTGTACACTTTAACCCTATTATGGACAGAGACCAGCAGGACAGAAGTAGAATCAGTTATCCTTGCAGTAGCAATTAATCCTTTTCAGCAAGAGATAAGGTTGCTATTACACAATGAGAACAAAGATAAACGTGGGTGAGCCACTTGGGCACCTCTTCCAGGCCCCTTACTCTGTCAATCTTGACATGGGAAGTGGATGAAGGCCAATGGCTCAGAACCTTCATGGAGGAGGAGTTGGATGAAATCACCAGGAGAGCCACAAACATCACAATTCAGACGGGGTTTTAGAAAGGATCTATAAACAAGAGAATGAGTACCAGTTTGGTTCTATGAACAATTACACTGATGAGACTATAGTCTGTCCTTCTAACCTCCTTTTAAGATTTTTATTTTATAAGTTTCTCTTTGGGAAGTGTGGTGGGGCTGCTCCTTGAACTTGTGTGGGAAAATGGATGGAGGGAAAATGGAATGTGATGAGGTGGATTGCTTAGATCTTCTTTTGAGAGAGCAAGTTAGATGTTGGAGGCATAGTTCAGTGGTGATAGAGCATTTGCTTAACATGCGCCGGATCTTAGGTTTGATTCCTAGCAGAGACAGAAAGGAGAGACAGAGACAGAAGAAAGAAGAGGAAGAGGAGGAAGGGGAGGTGGGGGAGGAAAAGGGCAGGGGAAGGGGGAGGGGGAGAGGAGGACAACAGCATAAGGGGGAGGAAGGAGGGGAGGAAATGGAAGAGGGGGAGGGGAAGGGAGAGGAAGAAAAGGGGAAGAGAGGAAAGGACAAAGAGAGCCAGCCCCAAGGGGCAAAGGAGTTAGCCAACCCTATATCTTGGGCTATATACAAGTGTTCACTCCAAAACCACAGACTCTCCAGTGGTACTAAAGCTGTGCCATTTATGCCTAACATGAAATTCCCCTGGTAGCCTTAGCTCTGATGCTCTCTCTGCCTTGAGCTGGCTGAAATTTCTACAGAGTTACAGTGAGGTTCTGAAATTCTTCCTATCCTTTCACATATGGCACAGTGGTCTTCATATGTCTGGAGCATAGGAAAACAGGCATTTTCTGCCCTTTAACCCTACTCTTCTTGGTCCTATCCCCAATAAAATTCATACAGGTCTTATTCTTTCTTGGCTACTGCTTGTAGGGACAGAATTGGCATGGATCCGAATGAGCTTATTCCTTAAAGGTGACAGTAAAATTCTACTATAAATTGCTTAAATCAGATAGATTCAACATGCAAGTATCCCAAATATACAATTTCAGGCTGCCATCTAACTTTTAGAAGATGGATTTATCCACTGACAAAACTCTAAATTCCTGTGTCTGTGGGCAGCTGCATCTGGTTCCCTAGTAGGGTAAACTCCTCAGATAAGTAGATGAGTACTTAAAGGAATCAAAGTAGGAGTTTTCTATTAGTGAAAGTTCCCGTAAGCCTGAAAGTCCATGCCAAGACTGGAAATCTTGAATAACTAACGGGAAACCTGAAATTCCATTTAAGCTCCAAGATCAGAAAGAGAAGCTAATAAATAAAATTAGATGAGTCAGAATGCTATCCTCCTTTGTATGAACTATAATCAACATATCTTTCCCGTGAAAGGACTTGAGCAATTTATTTTAATGACAGTGATCAATGTGTTGTCTAATGCCAAGAGTTCCAAGTTCAGTATAAGATGTCATGTAGATTCTTGGTTGGTCTCATTTGATCATTTAAACTTTTCTTGGTACAAAAGATCTTGACATTTTAAATGTTCTTTTCCGTTGACTTCTCCTACTTTTTCAAAGGAATTTAATAGAACTGCTATCAATGTTTGATTTTAGAAGCAGTAGAATAATGTGCAAGATAGTTTCCAAATTAGAGGATAAGGGTATGTGGATTTGAGCCCCACCTCTGTCTATTATAATTAAAGCTTATGAAAAATAAGCGTGTTCATAAAGGATCCAGAAAAGGATCCAAAAAAATGTGTCCATAAAGGATCCAGAAAAGTCAATGCTTGTATTTTTAAGTAGAATTAAAGAATTTCTTAGTCCTACTTCTGAGTTGGTGAGTTTGAGCATCAAAAAATGATTGAACCCAAAGTTCTTTCAAATGTCAATGCATTCAATAGTACTAAGCAATGATCTGAATTTGTGCTAGTTAAAAAGCAAATGAGAACTAGCATAATGAAGACATTAAGGATATTGATACTTTTTTTAAGGTTACAAAAATAGGCCAGGCATTTTAGCATATGCCTGTAATCCCAGCACTGAGGCAGATGGATGAGTTTGCAGCTACTTTGTTGAGGTAGAAGACCTTTGTCATAAAAAAAAGGTATAAAAATAACATCTGAGGTATACTAACAAGAATATGCAGATGTACAAAAAAGAATATGCAGATGTACAAAGATTATCCCATGTATTTCAAATAAGAACTTCCTTTCTATAAGATAGGATGTCATGATTCCAGTGTTGAGATGCGGAAATGGATGTTGACAGACTAAGTAATTGCTCTATGGCCATCAGGGCTGGATGATAGGATGATAGAGCAGGAGTTGACAACCTCTTCTGTAAAGGACCAGGTCTAAGAACTTCCAGTTTTGTGGGCCATACAGCCTATGTCTTTTCATTGAAACTACTAAGTCTTCTTTCGTATTAAGAAAGCATCCATAAATGACAATCCAAATACATGGGCTTGCCCATGTTCCACTTGGCAAAAGTTGGCCCACTGGCCACTGTGAATACCACTGTGATGATCATTTCTCATAAAGAAACAGATAGGTCAGTTTTCAAAATAAATGTATTTGGGATGGTACAGAGAAAATTTCAGCTGGCTAAAAATGAATTCAGCTATAAAACTTATTTCACTGAGTAGTCGCTGAATGGTTATTGATTGTTAGGATGTTGAAAATATGGAAACAGAAACTCTAATGAAGTTTTCTGTTGGCAAAGACAAAAAAAGAGAAAATTATTGTTTTCATACGTTGTGACAGTGCTGTAGAAAGAGTGTGTGACTGGGAACCAAGAGAAGGTAGACGAAGGACAATTAACCTGGCCGGGGCAATCAGGGGGTGCTATGGTTTGAATCTGCATCTCAAAAGTCAATATGTTAAGCTGGGCACTGGTGGCTCATTCCTGTAAGCCTAGCTAACTCAGGAGGCTGAGATCTGAGGATCTAGGTTCAAACCCAGCCTGGGCAGGAAAGTCATATGAGACTCATCTCCATTTAACCACCAGAAAAGCAAAAGTGGTGCTGTGGCTCTATGTGATAGAGTGCTAGGTTTGATCAGAAAGAGCTCAAGGACAGCACCCAGGACCCAAATTCAGGCTCCACAACTGGCATAAATAAATAAATACATACATACATACATAAATACATAAATAAATAAATAATAAAGTGTTAATGCCATTTGGAATAGAGGTCTTTGGGAAGTAATTAGGACTGAATGAAATCATGATGGCAGGGTTCTTATGATGGGATTTATGGTTTCCTGAGCAGTCACCCCTGCTGTCTCCTCATGGGGTACCGTACCCTCTGTCCTGTGTGTGATGCAGAAAGAAGGTGGTCACCACATACCACTGTAATGACTTTGGATTTTTTTTTTGGTCGGCCATGGGGCTTGAACTCTGGGCCTAGGTGCTGTCCCTGAGATCTTCAGCTCAAGGCTTCTACCCCAGTGCCACTTCTGGTTTTCTGGTGGTTAACTGGAGATAAGAGTCTCGTGGACTTTAATGCCTGGGCTGGCTTTGAACCTCAATCCTCAGATCTCAGCTTCCTGAGTAGCTAGAATTACAGGTGTGAGCCCTCACCCCCGGTACTGGTTTATTTTTAAGGATTTTAGTTCTTCTGAATTTGCCTTGATCCTGGCCTTCTATAAGAAGGCATGGTGAACTATAACCATACTATATACCACCTATAATACCTATATACCACAATAATAAAATAGCAATAATAATAAAAGAAACCAAGGAATTCATTTTTAGTTGCTTTCTATTTATCCAAAGAATGGCTGGTCCTAGAAGGGGACAAGTGTGACATGGTCTTTGAGTGGTTTGGGAGCCTGGCAGTCTGTTAGCTACTTATTGTAGCTACAATGCTATGACCCCATTCCTAGTGATTGAAAGTATTTGTTTGCTGGGTGCTGGTGGCTCATACCTGTAATCCTAGCTACTCAGGAGGCTAAGATCTGAGGATTGTAGTTCAGAGTCAGCTCAAGCAGGAAAGATCCTGAGACTCTTATCTCCAATTAGCCACCAGAAAACCGGAAGTGGAGCTGTGGCTCAGTGGTAGAGTATTAGCCTTGAGCACAAAAGCTCAGGGACAGTGCCCTGACCTCAAGTTCAAGATACACAACTGACAAGAAAAAGAAAAAAAGAAAGAAAAGGAAAGAAAATATTTGTCTGAGAATCTCCACATACCATGTTTAGAAACAGCTGGTCAGAGGATTTCTAAATTTCCTTTTAACTTTTCCAGCCAGCTATTCTGTATTTATTTCCATGACTACATTTACAAACATCTTTCCAAGAAGCAAGGAGCAAAAAAAAAAAAATCTAACCAGTTTTAGGGACGTTTACCATGGTTCCTACCTTTCCATCTCTGCCATATAAAGTCACTGGTTTGTTTGATATGTTGTTGTGTGGGAGTTAACATTGTTGCCCTAATATGCAGAAGAAGCATTGAGAGCTCCTCTCTAAGTAACGGAACAAAAATGTGAATCTTGAATACATCACTTCTGCATGCTTACTTCAGGCATATTTTATGGAGCAAAAGGTTAGTACCTGTATATAAAATGAAGCCTTGCAAATTACAAGATTCTTCCCGCTGCCAAGTTCACAGTAAGCACAGTTTGACTTTTTAAATTTTTATGTATTTATTTTTTATCCCTTGCTTGTGTTTACAATGCTTAACAGTAAGGCCACCAAGTGCCATATAAAAATGTTTATAAGCAAGAAAAGAAAAAGGCAGAGGGGGCTGGGAATGTGGCTTACTGTTAGAGTGCTTGCCTAGCATGCATGAAGCTCTGTGTTTGATTCCTCAGTACCATATAAACAGAAAAAACTATAAGTGGTACTGTGGCTCAAGTGGTAGAGTACTGGTCTTGAACAAAAGAAGTTCAGGGACTGTGCCCAGGACCTGAATTCAAGCCCCAGGACTGGCAAAAAAGAAAGAAGGAAAGAAAGAAAGAAAGAAGGAAAGAAAGAAAGAAAGAAAGAAAGAAAGAAAGAAAGAAAGAAAGGAAGGAGGGGGGGAGGGAAGGAAGGGAGAAAAGGAAAAACAGAGAAAGAATATATGAGAAAGGCAATTCTAGAGGGAAATAAGGAAAAAAAAATTAGATGGTCAAGTGACAGAAAGTCTCCTAGTGCCTGAATCTACTTTGAAAATTAAGTCTGTTAGTGGATTCTGCATTCTTTTGTTGTTGGTGATTGTCATGGGGCTTTAACTCAGGGCCTGAGTGCTGTCCTGAGCTTTTTCACTCAAGGGTAGTGTTCTACCACTTTGAACTTCAGCGCCACTGCTGGTTTTCTGATAGTTAATTGAAGCTAGGATTCTCCCAGACCTCCCTGTCCAGACATGCTTCTAACCTCTAGCCTAAGATCTCAGCCTCCTGAACAGCCAGGATTATAGGTGTGTGCCACTGGTATCCAGCAGGATTTGGGTTCTTTAGTATTCTAAAGACCTGGATTTGGGCTAGGAGTTTGGCCTAGTGGTAGAGTGCTTGCCTAGCATGCGCAAAGCCTTGGGTTCGATTCCTCAGTACCACATACATAGAAAAAGCCAGAAGTGGTGCTGTGCCTTAAGTGGTAAAACTCTAGCCTTGAAAAGTCCAAGGACAGTGCTCACGCCCTGAGTTCAAGCCCCAGGACCAGAAAAAAAAAAAAAAGACCTAGATTTTTCAGCTTCTGTCCCATCCCAAATCAGATCATTTGGGTAGGAGAGCCACAAGATCAGCAGGAGAATTTTAAGCCTAAAATAAAGAGTTTTGGAAACCCTCTTAGGATTTCGAGCTATTGTGTTTGTCCTTTCACAATTCAGGGTAGGGCCCCATCTTACATTGTGTAGGTGTGAATAAGATGATCTGTTAGGAATATATTTATAAAGGTATCAACTGTTCATATTAAGCTATAATTGTTTATAAGAATTGATTTTTAGACTTTAAAAGAATTGGGCTATTAGAAATCCCCAAATCCAATTTTCCAATGTCACTATAGTTCTAGTTGGAAATAGAGGTGAGTAAAGCTCAATGATGGAATGATAACTTAGCATGCACAAAGTCCTGAAGTTATTGTCTATGGTATGAGGAAAGAAAGAAAAGAAAGAAGAAAGAAAGAGAAGGGACAAAGAAGAAGGGAAGAAAGAAAAGAGACAGAAAGAAAGGAAAATTATTTTCATACTATATTTTGTTACATTTCTTTTTGGTATTACTTGTCACCCAGTTCCTAAGTGTTATGAAGGATCAATCAACTTAACCTATCACCAATGATAAATACTGATGTCTTAGAATTACCTGGCCAGTGGGTTTAACTACCATAGCTATGACCCCATGTGTTGCTGAGGCTTTTACAAATACTGAACATGAGACCAGGCATGCTTTCAATCACAGAAAGAATGTTGCCCATTAGTACCCTGGCTTTGGAGGACAGGGTGCTTTTTCTTCTTAGTTTGGAATGTGTTTTTCTTCTAGCATGTGAATGCAGATGTTACTAAAATTGTGAGAATTCAGATAATGTTGCCATTCTGGAAAGATCTAGCTCCAAGGAAATGGGAAAGGTGGGCCAACTTCTCATTCTCAAAGATGAGTTGAATATGCAGAGGGAGGGAAAGATGTCACAAAGACACTGAAAGGCAGATTTGTCATGGATTCGGATAATCAACATTTGGCTGTATTGAATGAGACAGTTTCAACTTTGCTTTCTTCCTCAGATCATGCTCCTCTAAAAAAAAAGAAAGGAAGAAAGACAGGTTGGGGGGGCAAAGGTCCACTTGACTAACATTTTCAATGTGTTACATCTTAAATACTAATATTTTTATATGCAGTAGGTGGGTCAGCTTCAGTATTTTATTATGATTTTAAAAAAAAACTTGTCCTGGTATTAATATAGGCAAAAATAAGGGATTATATTCCCCCAAATCTGTATAGAAAGAAAGACCATTCAATAGCAAATAAAGCAGTTGATCTTTCCTTCCCCCACCCCTTTCCTTTTCTCTGTAATATTTTCCTGCTACCCTATCCTAGTTAATTTCCCCTAATGGAACTGGTCTGGCATGGGTAGGAGAAAGTAAGAGAAAGGGACAGATAACTGATTTGTTTTGCCCTAAATTCCTTACTGCAGAGAGATAGATTGATGAGATTTATTCTTCTCTGCAATGGGGTAAGAAATACATCTTGGTAACTCCACCATCTCTACAAGCCATCTGTACATCAGCCAGTCAATAAAATTGGGATGAAGACACTCCCAGTCATAATTCTGCTGCTTGCACAAAGTCACCAGGTTGTGAGATTCATTTAAGCATATGTGCGCTCAAATGTGTGCTCACACATGTGCATGTGTACACACACACACACACACACACACACACATACACACACACACGGACAGGTTAGAAATCTTTGCCTTTTTTTTTCTGTCGGTCGTGGGGCTTGAACTCTGGGCCTGGGCGCTGAGCTGAAGAGTTCAAGGTTACTGCCCTACCCATTGGGCCACATGCCCACTTCCTGTTTTCTAACAATTAATTGGCGATAAGAGTCTGAAGGACTTTGGTTCCCGGGCAGGCTTTGAACCTCGAGCCTCAGATCTCAGCCTCCTGAGAAGGGAGGATTACATGTCACCCAGCACCTCTGCCTCTTAAAAGGGTGAGACATTAAACTATTGAATGAATTAAAGATGAATCCCCAAAGAATATTTGAAAACAATGTCCAAACCTTTTCTTTTACAGAGAAGAAAAATTCATCTCAGAGACAATTTAACTTTCCCCCAAAGTTACATAGCTAAGACCATGCCCAACAAATCAAAGATTAAAATCCATACCTTGTATATATGCATGCATGCATGTTTCTCACCATAATTAGGGAAGAAATGTCCTGAGAGACATTCTGACACCCACTAAAAAATTAACCTTCTAGAAATCTGAATTGGTTATTAAATTTATGAAACCAAACTGTACTGAGGACCCTCAGGGCCTATTCATATTAAAATATTTAAAGCCATATAAAAGCCCCAACTTTAATTACTAAGTAAGTTTGCCAGTCTGAAAGGGTGAATTTTGTACCAACTCAGCTGTCAGTTGATATAAGCAAAGGCCCTAAGCATTAGGGCTACTTGTCTATTTGGTTTGACCATGGGGAAAGTAAAGGGAAGAGAACTGTATTCAAGTTTATTGGATACACACGCACAAATGTGTTCAGGAACCTTTGGGAGAAATACTAACTTCTGATGCATAAAAGAAAAAGTTAGCAATCATATTAAATTTGAGGGATCAACAAGTGACTGATAAATTGCTATTTAATCCCTTTAATATTTGTTATGAGTAAAGGACAACAGTATCCCACTTTCTAGCTTCTCTGATTATTTTGGCCAGGTTTGTCTTTCTCAGTGGTTGCCAGCAAACAGCTGTAAGGCAGCTCCAGATGCTTCTCCAATCGTTTGGGTATTTCTGCACAGATTAGTGGGCAGCTGCTTCAAGTATGAGGCAATGCTTAACTGGCTGCGCTATTTCATGCCCTTTGTCTGAGTTGCACCCTCAGCTTGGAATGTCCAAGCCCTTTTCTCTGACTTTTCTGATTGACTTTGACTTCAAAGCCTACAATTAAATGTCATCTCTGTGAGATTTTCCTTAACCCACATGGAGGTGGTACTAATGTCTTCTTTCCCTGTGTTGCATTGCATTTAACCTCTATTACAGGACCTTTCAGATAGTTCCAGATCACCAACTTTCAAAAGCATTGAGTTCCTCTAAAACAGTGCCTGCATCTTTTCCATGTCTGTGGCCACAGAGACTGACTTGAGAAGGCCTTTAGTCCTCATCCATCCAGTGAGCACACACCATTGTTTCATTGTTCTGTGATCCCTTCAATAAGTGTATTTGCTGATTCTCTTCTTTGCTCTAAATGTCTGTCTTAATTCTTGGGTTGCACTGCTGCACTATCCCCACTGCACAGCTTGGAAGGGCCTCTTGGAAGATGGAGAGTTTCCCTCAGACTCTTTCCTGATAGCCATTCTGATGGAATTGGGGGAGAATTGCTCTTAGGAGCCCTGACTTTCCCTAATAGAGTTCCAAAGCCCTGACTATACCCACCATTCATTGAGTTACCCTGGAACTTTCACAGTTCCTTGCCTTTGACTGAAACTCATTCATTCATTCATTCATTCAATAGAAAGAAAGAAAAAAAAGTACAGAAATGTAATGCCACATAGTTATACACTTACAAATCATAAATATGATTTTTTAAAATGACATGCATATTCACTAAAAGAGAAAAAAACACAGAAATATTTTGCCCTAGAGTCATGGGGCATGGAAGTTCAAACCTATAATCCTAACTATTGGAAGGCAGGATATTTTGATGGTATGAGGCCTTCTGGGGCAAAGAGAATTTGCAAGACTCCATTTCAACTAATCATCAAGAGTGGTGCTGTGTCTTCCCATCCCACATGACACAGGGAAGCACAAAAGGAGTGCTGCGCTGGGTACCGTGCTCACACCTGTAATCCTAGCTACTCAGGCGGCTGAGATCTGAGGAATGTAGTTAGAAGCCAGCTTGGGCAGGAAAGCCTGTGAGACTCTTATCTCCACTGACATGGTAGAATGAGATTTGTCAATTACCTTAGCGATGAAGTAAGAGCAAGACAGAGGGAAAAGACTGCTCTCTTCCATTCCATTCTGCCATGCCAGTCCTGCTATCAGTCTTCTCAAAAATGAATCATAATTTCAGTGACACAGAACCACTTTAACTCTTTCAGGGGCCAGATATAAGTCGGGAAGTGACTTAACACTTGTAATCCTAGCTATTTAGGAGGTGGAGGTTAGGAGGGTTCAAGGTCAAAATCAGGCCTTGGCAAAAAGTTACTGAGATCCCATCTCAACCAATGAAATCATAGTGGTATGACACTGTCATCCAGGTACCCAGGAAACAAAAATAGGAGGATCATGATCCAGACCAGCTCAGTGATAATGTGACATCCTAAAAAAAAAATGTAAAAAGCTGGGGTATGAGTCAAGTAGTAGAGCACCTGATTAGTAAGTATGAAGCCCTGAGTTTAAATCTCAGTAGAGATTTCATAAAACAGAGTTAATAAAACAAAGGCTAATTATGTCTCTACAGGTGACAGATGTTCTATTATGAGCATTATTAGCTGTAGAAATGGATATAATATATAATGTAATTATATAGAATGGATATAGCAAATAGGATATAATGGCTGAACGTGCATCCACACAAATGCATTTGTAAAACATTCTCATAGATTTATGTGTATGTACACCGAAACTCTTCTTTTGAAGCAAGAATGTGTAATTTGAGAAAATTACACAACATGACAGCATGATAGGGAAGGAATTAGGGCCTTGTGTTATCATATCTCACTGGGCAGGCCTGAGGCAGGAGGTGTGCTGGAGGCTGCTTTTTTCTGGGTACAACCCGGCACTTAAAGTTAACCCTGAGATCAACACCGTCAGTGAGATGAGTTACAGGGCCTCGTGGTTGAACATCACCAAAACACAAGCACATTATCAAAGCACTCCAGTGATGGAGGAGAAGCTGTAAAAGAATTTTGAGAATTGCAATCACACATAATAGCATTATCACTGGGGACTGTAGAATTTGAATAATGTGCACTAAGGCTTTTTCTTTGAAAGGAGCTCCTCCGACAGGTACTGCTTACAAGCACTCAAGTAAAAAGGGCTCTGGATAAAATCAACTCGGGGCCGGCTACACAGAGAGTTAGACAGATCCTATATAGTGTAAACAGCTGGAGCGGGTGAAAGTTAATTCTGAGTGATAAGTGCAAAGATTTTGGCAGCATTATGGAAGAGGGCCGTGTTTCTCCACCCTGGGATGTGGTGTTTAGGACTGTCTTTAGGGTGACCTGCAGCCATGTGGGGACTTGCATGGGGTCCTATCTGCAGGGACAATGATAGTCTGGAGTATGTGTGAGTAGAGAGGTAGTTGCAGGCAGTAGGGAGAGAGCAGAAGTTCTGACCACATGTCTCTAATTGTCCAGAGGCCAAGCCAAGTTCTGCCCTTTTGCCAGGGCCAGAGATCAAAGTCTCCCACAATCGTGCAATCCTCTCAGTAGTTCCTGAAGTTGGCAGATGATCAGAATCAGCTAGGGAGTTTTCAACACACAGATTCCAGGGTCCAGCCATGCCAAAAGTCTGATCCAGAGATCTAGGCTGAGACCAGAACTTAGTCTCTTAAAAAATGGCCAAGTGTAAATCAGGCACTGGTGGCTCAGACCTGTAATCCTGGCTACTTAGGAGGCTGAGATCTGAAGATCATGGTTCAAAACCAACCCAGGCAGGAAAGTCTGTGAGACCTTTATTTCCAATTAATCACCAAAAAACTGGAAATGTAGCTGTGAAATAGCCTTGAGCAAAAAAGCTCTGGAATAGCCCCAAGGTCCTAAGCCCCACCCACGACTGCCAACAACAACAACAAACACAGTGAAGGCCACATGTAAACTGATTGACATGATTTCCCTTTCTGTGTGGCTTGTCTCTGGGCAAAAGTTAGGGCTACATGGGGCTGGGAATGTGGATTAGTGGTAGAGTGCTTACCTGGCATGCTTAAAGTCCTGGGTTTGATTCCTCAGTATCACATAAATAGAAAAAGCCGGAAATGGTGTTGTGGCTGAAGCGATGGAGTGCTAGCCTTGAGCTCAGAAAAAATGCCCAGGCCTTGTGTTCAAGCCCCAGGACTGGCACACACACACACACACACACACACACACACACACACACGCACACACAAATTAAGATTTAGATTTGAGCAAACCTAAATTAAATTAGATCTGGCTAGTTAATCACAGTATGTCTAATTCACTCAAGTCTAGTTCAAATCAGTGTTTTTCCCTGTGTGAATAAGAAGGAATGGGAATACCCAATCTCTCCCTTGATAGTTTCAGTCCTAGTATTTAGAATTTTATTTTAAAAAAATCAAATTTAAATGTTTAACAAAGACACAGACCTACACTCAGCATCTTTTTTTAAGCTTAAGAAAAAAATGCATAAAAACATTATAAAACCTGTCGTCACTCCTGTATAATTGTTATTGTGGATGTCTTAATGAGGTTGAAAACATGGCAAGCTCTCTTGTTTTTGCAACTAGTAAGTGACCATTAATTTGAATAGCAGCCTGGGTATCATCCTTTCTATCTTTAAAATGCTACATAATCACATACTATACACAAGTTGCTGGGCTGAGAGTAGATTACCAGGTTGCACAAATGGCCACAGGGCTGAGTGGCTTAGGGAAGTCTGGAAAAGTGCTACCATGTGACTCAAATGTCAGTCCTGCCTCTCACTTCAAAGGGTTTCTTTAGAGGTTCAATTGGAAGATGCATAATGTATTTAGAGTCTTACTGTGGTAATAGCTTCTATTGCATATGTATTTTTAAGTCATTGGATAATCCATATCTTTATTAAATATTTAAAAGAACCAGAATAAGTGAGAACATGAAAAAAACATTCAACTCTCTCTGTAGATAGAATTTCTTTTAGTCATACTAGAAAAGTAATGAAAATATAGCAGACTATTACTCCACTTAGTTTTATGTGGGTTGACCAAAAAGTAATGTTACCAAATTTCGTGTAATTCTGGACTTAACAAAGTCATGCTCTTTTTTTCTCATATCATTTGGGGAGTGGAGAAAGGTATGTAAACTTAATAGATAAGTGAGATGAATTTAAAAATAAGTATTTCTGAAATATTGACCATGAGCTTAGGAACTCTGAATATGGTGAAATGATAATGTAAAGCTCTGATTCTCCCGAACTTTCTTATCAGCACTGAAAAGATGATTGGGATGGGGATTCATGGTTGTTGCTTGTCATCTGAAAAAGCATGAGACATGGTCTTTCATCAGTTGCTTGCAATCTTGTTTGGAAAACAGATCTTGAATATAAAATAATAAGAGGTCTTTAAAAAAGAATCCAACCTATTTCTTCATAGATTTCTAAGAGTCTGGCAAAGTATGGGAAAGACAAACATGAAAAATAAAAAACAAAAACAAAAAACCAACAACACAGCAAGACAGTACTAGAAACATATTCCAGTTAGTGGGTCTCCAAAGCAAAATCCAAAAGAAGAACGAACGAAGACACTTTACTCCAGTGCTCATGCAGCTCCAGTGAAAGTAACTTCTTATGCTAGCCATCAAGATGTCTCAGGTTTACTGGGATTGAAGTGAAACAGTGCCCCTCCTCACCAACACTATAGTGTATATGCATTATCATGTACCTTGCTTTACACACTTCTCTCATCCTTTGATGTTTAATCTTGCTAGTGTCTTTTGAGAGATGATAAATGGGGACTTAAACAGGTTAGGTCATGTAGGCGATTTGCGGTTCACCCTTATTTGTTCCTCCTTTCTGTGAATTCAGACATCATCATATGAAATGGGAGAAGAAACCATGCGTGCTGTTTGTAGCCAGAGCTTTGAAAGCTATTTGATGATTAGCTATGCCTTTTCTCAGCCACGAAACCAGCCGTGTTATAGATGGAGAGGCCCTGGGTTTAGACCGTGTGGAGAAGAGCCGACATTCAATCCACAATAAACATGTGGCCTGAAAGAGAAACAAAACTAGGATGTGGAAATCTTGTGCATTTTGAGATCATTTGTTTCAGCACAAAACCTAGCCTATCCTGATTGATGCACAGAAGTAAGTAGAAACTAGGGCTCGCGCTTGTGCTTTTCATTTCCAAGCCTTTGGCGTGGAGTAAAGGTGCTTGGCACAGAGTTTGGCACCATGTAAACATGAGTTGAAGCAAGGAATGCATGACCGTTGCCCAGAAGTGAACATAATATTTCAGATGTCACTTGATCCACATAAGAGTTTTTGGGAAATACAAACACTCTTTTTTTTACACTGTACATCTGTTAATGAAGGCTTAGAGTATATTAGCTTTATGCCAACCATACTTATTTCTTTCACAGCAGCAACAACAACAAAACTATTGTCTTCCTAAGACAACATATAGAGGGAAGTGTCAGGGGTGACACAAAATAAAACATGAAATAATTGTCTTGCAGCTGTTTCTAATTTCATGAGTAAGGGCCAATCTTTCATAGTCAGCTGTCATGAGACAATGAACATAGGGCTGGGAGAGTGTTTTATTGCAGTGGACTCAGTGTGGAACGGGGCAACCTTGAGTTTCAGTCATTCATTCCACACATAAACGTTGAATATCAGTAATGAGCCGCCTGCTATAATCTCCTTTACAGACATAAGTTATAGATATATTGCCCTTAACATTAGAGATCTCATAAACTAGGAAGAGAGTCAGATATGTTACATAGCATAATAACCTCTGTGATAAACTTAAAGTTCAGGAAGCTGTGAATACGGAGATGAAGAAGTTGGGATTAGCCTAGGAGAGTCAAGAAAGCCTTCCTGGAGGAAGGTAGTGCCTGATAGATGAATAAACATTGGTAGATGCTGGTGGAGAGGAGAAAATATTCAACTTCAATAAGCAGCTGGTGAAGAGGCGAGATCTCAAAGAGAGTATGAAAGCCAGACTTGTTCCGGGGAAGGAGAGCAGCAAGTAGCATGCTGGCCAGAACAGAAAACCACAGAGGTGGGTAACCAAAATCAGAGATGTGTTTCTTCTTCCCAGTTTTGAAGACTGGGAGTCCCATATTGGGATGTCAGGGTTCTGGTGGTTTCCAGAGAGAGAGTCAGAGAGATACAGAGAGAGACTGAGAGGGGAAGAGGGGCGGGAAGGTGGGAGGGAGAGAGCTTCCCCAAGAGATGGGAAAGGGGTGGGAGAAGCAGAGGGAGAAGGAAAGGGAGAAAGAAAGAGAATATTCTCCACTTACGTTGACTACCAACGTGGACTACAGTCCACCACTTTATGACCCCCTTTATCTGTAATTACCTCCTGAAAGCTTCATCTGAGTGTTCAGTCACACTGAAGTGAGGTCTTCAACGTGAATTTGGAGAGGACACAGATATTTAGTCCGTAACACACACACACACACACACACACACACACACACACACACACACACACACAGAGTGGCTAAAAATAAACAGTTTGAGAAATGACTGGAAAAGTAGGAAGGACAGAGTATAGAGGAGCATGGGGTATACTTTTTTTTTTTTTTTTTGGCAGATCCTGAGCCTTGTGCAAGGCTAGTCCTCTACCACTTGAGTCACAGCTCCACTTTTGGCTTTTTCTGTTAATTGGAGATAAGTGTCTCATGGACTTTCCTGCCAGGACTTTCTTTGTCTCTTTGTCATCCTCAGATCTGAACCTCCTGAGTAGTTGGGATTACAAGTATGACCACTGGGTCCTGGCAGAGGATACTTCAGAAGTAGACTGTGAGTTCACAGAAACTCTCTGCTGTGATAGTGCCCCATTCCTGGAGGGGGGCGGTGGACAGGAAGCTTCTTATGGTCATATCTGGGCCATGTGCCCCCACCATGAATCTAGAGATCAGGTGACTTGTTCCAGCTGGACCAACCAAAATTTTGAAGTGAGACACGCTGGTCCTGGGGGCTGTTTAAGTCACATGAGATAACCCCATCACTGACAGTGGGCGGTGCAACACCGGAGGCCAACCTTGCTGAGGTCTCCTTCAGAGAAGCCGAGTTCACACTTCTCCCCATACTTCACAATTCAACACTAGCACTTGGATACTTCCAGTTCCATTAGTTTCTCTAAAAAAAAAAATTCTAATAAATCTATCAGAGATGGGTTTTGTTTCTTGCAACCAAATCAGTTTATACTATTTAGAAGTATTTGTACTGTACTGTTTTGTATTATATTCTATATGCTGCTGCTGATGTGTCTGGATTCTACTGTCAAGACTACAGAGCCTTATAGAGAAGGTAAGTAGCATCAAGTTTCTTTCTTTCTGCTAGTGGTATGGCAGATGGGTAGATTGGAGTCATAGAGATTGGTTAGATGGGGGTTACAACAGCCTTCTTTGAAGGAAGAAATCATGAAATCAGAGCTGGGCACGGTAATGCAAGCCTACAGTCTCAGCACTAGGGAAGCTGAGATATGAGCATCATAAGTTTGGAGCCAGCCTGGGTTACAAAGTGAGATCCTGTCAGAAAGAAAGAAAGAAAAAGCAAGCAAGCAAGCAAGCAAGAAAGAAAGAAAGAAAGAGGGAGGGAGGGAGGAAGGAAGGAAGGAAAAGGAAGGAAGAGAAAAAGGGAGATAGGTAAGGAAGAAGGAAGAAAAGAAAAGGAGAGAAAGTCAAGAAGGAGGAAAAGAAAGGAATGAAAGGAGGTAGGGAAGGAAGGAGAGAGGGAAAATGAAGGAAGCAAAGGAAGTCAGGAAGAAACAATAAAGTCAAAAGAAAAGTAGAACATGCAAATACATTTCAGAATTACTGAGAAAGAAATAGAATCAAGGGTTTGGTAATCAAATAAATGAGCAAGAATTATTTTATTAGAAGTCAAAGATGTTTTTTCAAAGTTGAGTTTCAGTGGCTAGAAAAGTGCAAGATGGAGCTGTTCAGTGAAGGAGTAGGTTGTGAGATTTGATTTGGAATATCCTGAATGGTGAACTTTGGGCATCCTACCATCAAAAGACTCAGCAATTTCTGGATGCTGGTGGCATGCCTAAAATCCTAGCTACTCAGAAGACTAAGATCTAAGAATCATGGTTTGAAGTCAGCCCGGGTAGAAAAATACATGCAACTTTTATCTGAAGTAAGCCACCAAAGATGGGCCGGGAGTCTGGCCTAGTGGTAGAGTGCTTGCCTAGCATGCACAAAGACCCAGGTTCGATTCCTCGGTACCACTTACATAGAAAAAAGCTAGAAATGGTGCTGAGGCTCAAGTGGTAGAGCTCTAGCCTTGAGAAAGTCCAAGGACAGTGCTCAGGCCCTGAGCTCAAGCCCAGGACTGGCCAAAAAAAAAAAAAAAAGATGATTAAAAAAAAAATAAGCCACCAAAGAGCTAGCGGTGGAACAGTACCTCAGAAGTGAAAAAAGGCTCAGTAAGGAGGTGTCCTGATTCAGAACTTTGCTCCTAAGACTTAGGCGCATTGGTGCACAGCGCCTCTCATATTAATTGACTAGGAGCTAAATGACAAGAGTTTAAAGTAGAAGGGAGGGCTGGAGGCTGCTCCTTGCCAAAGTCCTTTATCTGTCATGTTTGACCCTGGTTTCATCTCCAGCACCCCAACAAGCAAGAAAGAGGATGATGAGAAGAGGAAAAAGGATAGAACCCTAGAGAAATATCAACATTTAAGGACAGGACATACTTTTACCCTGGAAGGCAAGGCCAAAGTTTTAACAAGGAAATGAACAACAGTGATATTTTTTTGATAGACCAAAACAAACACTGAAAATTTAATTGTATTTAGAAATTAAGAATTTATTTCTGATGGTGGCAAAAGTTCTGGTGGCTCACACCTGTAATCCTAGATACTCAGGAAGCTGAGATCTGAAATCAGACAGGGCAGGAAAGTCTGTGAGACTCATTTCCACTTAACTACAAAATAAATAAATAAATAAAGACAGAAATGGAACTGTGGCTCAGAGCAGAGCACCAGCCTTGAGCAAAAAAGCACCTAGGCCCAGGATGGGTACCAAAAAGAAAGAAAAAAGTTAAGAAAGGCAAATGATACTTTATTATTATTATTGTTTTTGTGGGTCATGAGGGCTTGAACTCTCAGCCTGGGTATGTCCTTGAGCTCTTCAGCTCAAGCCCTACTCCTTGAGCCACAGCGCCACTTCTGGTTTTCTAGTGGTTAACTGGAGATAAGAGTCTCATGTTCTTTAGTGCCGGGGCTGGCTTTGAACTGCGATCTTCAGATCTCAGCCTCCTGAGTAGCTAGGATTACAGGTGCCCAGCTTAAAATTGTTCTTTTTAACTCAGGCTACTTTTCAAAGGCAAGGCTTGTTCATACAAGACAAACATTCTGCCACTGTAGCATACTCCCAGGCCTTAAGAAGCTTTATGCTGCACAAGTATAGAGTAAAATCATTTTTATTTTTCTTATTATGAAATCATGCCCATTGTAGAAATTATAAATGTCTTACATTATTTATAGCTGCACTAAGTGTTTATGATGTTTCTATAAAGCATCCTGTGTTTAGTTAGTGGCTAAATTCTCATTATTTATTGTTCTATGGAAAAATCAGCATGGTCATTTTTCACTTATATTACCTAATTTATAATATGATAAACATAAAGATTATTATTATTTTTTTTGCCAGTCCTGGGCTCAAGCTCAGGGCCTGAGCACTGTCCTTGGGTTTTCTCAAGGCTAGAGCTCTACCACTTAAGCCACAGCACCATTTCTGGCTTTTTGTTATGTATTGGCACCAAGGAATGGAACCTGGGTCTTTGTGCATGCTAGACAAGCACTCTACCACTAGGCCAAACTCCCGGCCCCCATAAGGATTATTTTTACGAAAATAGTTCTCTGTCATGCAGACATTATTTCTTTGGATTTGTGTTAATAGTATTTCAGACAACACAAGCTAGGCATAATTCTTACAAATTGTTTTTATTTTGGACTGTTTTTACCAATATATTCATTGTAACATTTACCAAAGAATATCCAGAGACAAATATCTCTGTCTTTATGGGCAGCAGCTTATGAAGTGGCCTGGTGTAGTGACAGATGCATATAATTCCAGCACTTAGAAGGTGGAGGGAGGAGAATAGCAGGTTCAAGTCCTAGAAAGGTTGTTTCCAAAAAGAAACTAACAAAATAAATTAAAGGATTACAATAGCTCAAAACCTATGTAGATAGGTCATATAGGGTGAGACTAAAGGAAATGAATGCTAGGATATGGAACAAGAGTTTTATCTTGTGTTACTGTTGTTCTTAATGGACTGTTATTTCTCTTCTCTTTTTTGCCCTAATGGTTAATTTCATGTGGTTACTGTATCTGACTTTGTTACCTGGTATATTTGATATACATTTATTTGTTTGTTTGAGATAGGGAAGGAAAGGGGGAAAACAAGATGATTAGGAGGGGGTTGGGGGAGGGAAACAGGGACAAAAACATGAGAAGGGGTATCAATGTGTGGAAAGTAATGCGCCTATTACCTGGGGACTGTAACTGTAACCCCTCTATACATTATCCCAACAATAAAAAAACCCAAACATATAATACTATTTGTCATAAAACAGCTGAGAAATAGAATAAATGTACATGAGAAGTTTGCTCACATATGGTTTTACATAGCTAGTTTTGCAAACCCAACTCATAATGCCACATTTTTGAAAAGAAAACATTAAAAACCTTAGAAAGTAACAGTAAACCATAAGCACAAGGTTGCTGCATCTCAGTCAGTCCACAGGCTAACGTGGTGTTTTCAGTTGTGTTGGGCGGAGGTCCCAGGCAGGAAGGAAGCCCGGATATTGCTGGAACACTTCTCTGTTGTAGCAGCAGCTAATAAGAAAGGTCACCATATGCCTTGCTTCCAAACACAGAGTGTGTTTTGAAGTTAACACTGAACATTTCACCACAAATGCTGGGTTTTGATAGCTCAGCTACACAACAAGCCTGTAATGGGCCTTTCTTTCACCCAATCCTAAGTGCACAGTAAAAGTCAACTTGGTGAGGGCAGATTTTCTTAGCTCAGTAAGAGCTAACGTGTGGATTCACAATTCTTGGTCATTCACAAAGTTCTGATAATGAATTTAAAGAAAATTTAGCCTTCTAATTTTTTTCTAATAATTTTAATGTTATCTGTATTCTTGTCAAACTCCATGTCAGTGTTTTAGGATACAAAGCTTCCTGGACTCTGTTATCCTATTATTGATTGCATTTGTTTAATGCATCAAGCCAATGGCACCTAATGGGAAAAAATTAATAAACTTTCTTGTGCTTAAACTACTTGCTACTCGAATGCAATCAGCTTCCAAAGACCCCCTTTCAGTAAGAGCTAACTTAAATGGAGCTAATTTAGAAGCAGTCTGGTGAATATTTCTGCCCCAATTTTACAGAAAGGGGCAGAAATCTATTAAATAAGGCAGTTTATATTTTTGGTTTTCCCCCTGGCCAGGCTGTTATATTCCCATGTCTGCTGCACGTTCCACTGTGGGAGCTAGCGTTCTCAGAATAAACTTTGGGAAAGGCTGGGTCCACCCTCTGGGGACAAGGCAGCCAGAGGAGGAAGGGGAGGGGGTAAAGGAAAAGGAAAGGGGACAGCTGGCTTCCTGTGTTTGGATGACCTTTCCTTATGTTTATCTGGAGGGACTGGGCAGTTGGTGTGAGGCTGCCATTCTGCCTGGCTTTCTGTAGGGATGGGACCTTTGCGTCTGCTGGTGAAGGAGATTTGGCGCTCTCTCTCTCTCTCTCTCTCTCTCTCTCTCTCTCTCTCTCTCTCTCTCTCTCTCTCTCTCTCTCTTTCTCTCTCTCTCTCCCTCCCTCCCTTCCTCCCTCCCTCCCTCCTCCCCCTCTCTCTCTCAGTGTGGGTGTGTGTGTGTGGGTGTGTTTTCTTAAGTGTAGAAATTTGCTAAGGGTAAGGGCTAAAATTAAAAGTATGTGTCTGACAGTCCCCAAGGGAAAGCCTGAGGTAAATCTTCAAGCTGGTAAAGGAATGGCCACTTGTGTGTCTGGCTTCCTGCTAAGAGATAGGCTGGAGTATGTCTTCCTTCCCCTAGATCCACCATTTATTTATTTGTTTGTTTATTGCATCGGTCATGAGGCTTGAACTCAGGGCGTGGGCACTGTACTTAAGCTTTTTTGCTTGAACTTAATCCTCTACTATTTGAGTCACAGCTCCACTTCTGGCTTTTTATTGGTTAATTGGAGATAAGAGACTTTGCTGACTGCCCTAGCTTCAGATTAGCAATCCTCTGATCTTAGCATCCCCAAGTAGCTGGGATTACAGCTACTTGCACCTGCTAGCACCTGGCCCTTTATTTTTTTTTTGAAACAGAATGTCACTATGTAGCCCAGCCTACCTTCAGTTTGCCAGGTCCTCCTGCACTGGTATAATCTCAGGACTGGGATTATAGGTCTACGTCACTTGTCTCAGCCTAATCCCCATCTTTTAGCCCAATGACCCTTCCCCTCGCTTATGAGTATTCCATTGTACCTATTTCTTCAGTGGGTGAGTGAGTGAATGACTGAATGAACGAATGACTGCACAGTCACTGGGAGGTGACTAGGGAACAGACTAGACTTCTTAGGTTATTTACCACTTCCTCCTCTAAGGGGCTTCTGAAGTTCCACTTCAAAGAAAGCAGTCAGTTTGAAGCCTCTGTTCCCACATTCCTGATGGTGAATCACTTGTTGGCTAAGACCAGCGTCTCTGGTTTCCACCTTTTTGTCTCATTTCAGAGCTGACCTCTCACTTGGCCTGACCTTCATTTCAACGTTACCTCCCACCAAAAGCTATTCTTCATCCTTCCATCTCCCACCTCACCTCTACCCCTTTGTATACCTCCTACAGAGAACTTTTTCCATGTTCCTTATCAGCCTTAAAGCCTTGTCTTATTGCGTTTCCTTGGATGACCGTCCATCCTCTTTCTGTTTTCTCCACTCCATTACAAGCTCCCTGAAGACTGGAAACTGTGCTGGCCTTTCCACCACTGTCTCCTGACGTGTCGCATGACTTTGGGTAAGCACTCACCAGGTGTGTGTTAATCAGTGAGCAGATTAATGAATAAACTACATTCGGAGGAACTCATACTGAGTGGCACTAGGGGATACAGGCCAGAGTCCAAATACCTTATCCCAATCAGACCTTGGACATTTCAAAAATTTGAAATTCTGAAAGAGGGGAAGTGCTTAGTAGATATGTCACGTTGTCCATTTTACCTATAAAAGCTAACTAGCCCTTGGGGTGTCTGTGAGTCTCAGATACCTTCTCTTCCAACTCTATCCAAAAATAGCAACTTCCATGGCCTTTTCCGTCATAGCATAATAGTACTGCTATTATGGTTATTTCCAGCAATCCCCAAGCTCAGAACTCTTGATGTTTCCCTCTTCCTTGCTCCCTATAGTTTAATCTCACAATACTTCTTGCTCGTTTCTTCCTTTTCATTCCCAGGAGGACCACATGATCGGGTACATTCGTCAGGTTTCATCCTACTACAAATTTCAGACACTCTGCTTCAATTAGCATAGGCGGAAAAGCCAGAAATACATTTATTCCCAGAAATACGTATTTCTGGGAAGTTGATGGGGGTCAGTTAGCTACAGAGATTGTTGAGATGTTGCTCAGGACTCCATTTCTCCCACTGTTTTTGGAAGGGACTTCACCTTCCTCAAGGCACAGGGAGGATCTGGCCACACCCACATGTGCCCATTCCCAGCCAGTCACTGTTAGGCGTAGGTGGGACTCAAGGCTTTTATTGGTCTGGCTGGAATAACACATTTACCCTTGTTACCTTTAAGTGAGGAGTGGTACCCATTACAGAAAGAGTACCTCAATAAAAGGAGGAACGAGGGGCTGGAGTGTAGCTCAGTGGTGAAGCACATGGGAGTATGTTCAAGGTGCACTAAGCTCAATCCCCAAGCTCCAGAAAGGAAGAGGAGGAGCAGGAGGGAGAGGATAAGGAGATGATAGGAAAGGGCAATTTTGTTTCAAGATCAGATGGAAAATGATGGCGCTAAATAACTAAAACAAATGGAATGCCTTCCTGAAATAGTCTCCCTGTTCCAGGTGCAGAGGTCCTTAGCCTGTCCCAGGTGGGGGATGAGAATGTGCTCTGGAATCAGATTACTTCCAAATCCTAGCATGTCTCTAAGTAGCTATGTTATTCTGGACATGTTACCGTTTGTAAGTCCGATTTCTCATGATAAAACGGTGATAGAAGACATTCAATATTGAGCCTTAAGACGGGCTAAATCAAAGAACACGGTCACAGAAAAATATATATGATGTGTGCACAGTAGTATGAATCTATTTATGTAAAGTACCTGCTGTGGTCAAATTCACAGAGGCCGAGTAAAATAGTGGCTGGCTGGGTAGGAATGGAAAGAATAGAAGTTTCTGTCCTAGGGTACTGAGTTTCAATTTTGGAAGATAATAAAAATACTGGAAATAGGTGACACTGGTAGTTGTACTACAGTGTGAAAGTAGTGGACAGGGCCGGGAGTTTGGCCTATGGTAGAGTGCTTGCCTAGCATGCATGAAGGCCCGCGCTCGATTCCTTGGTACCACATACATAGAAAAAGCTGGAAGTGGTGCTGTGGCTCAAGCGGTAGAGCTGTAGCCTTGAGAAAGTCCAAGGATAATGTTTAGGCCCTGAGTTCAAGCACCAGACTGGCAAAAAAAAAAAAAAAGTACTAGAAACTTCTGACATATACTGAAAGTTGCTAGAATATGCTCTGTATATTTTTACCACAAAACAACAACAAAAATTCCTAGATGGGCACCAATGGCTCACCCCTGCAATCCTAGCTACTCAGGAGGCTGAGATCTGAGGATCACGGTTCAAAGCCAGGATCATGGTTCAAATCCGGCCCAGGCAGGAAAGTCTGTGAGACTCTAATCTACAATTAACCCTAAAAAAACTGGAAGTGGAGCTGTGGCTGAAAGGGACTGAGTGCTATCCTTTAGCAAATGAGTTCAGGGACAGTGATTAGGCCCTGAGTTCAAGACCTACAAATGATTAAAACAATTTTTTTTTTTAAAAAACACCTAACTTATTTTTGTAGCATTCTTTCTTTGTTTTGGTTTGGGTTTTGTTGGTTGTAAGGCTTGAACTCAGGACTTGGTCACTGTCCCTGATCTCATTTTGCTCAAGGACAATGCTCTACCACTTTGAGCCACAGTTGCAGCTCAGCTTTTTGGTGATTAATTGGAGATAAGAGTCAATGGGTTTCAAATCTCAGTTCTCAGATGTCAGCTCTTGTGTAGCTAGGATTACAGGCATGGCCACTGGCACCTGGTTTCTTTTTTTTACAGCATTCTTAATGGCCATTTTAACTGGAATGTGATAGAATCTCAATGTCATTTTGATCTGTGTTTTCTTTATTGCTAGAGATGTTGATCTGGTGAGGATGAGGGTGTGTAGGGGAGGGAGAAACCCTATTACACTTCTGGTGGGAATGCACAAATAGTGCAACCACTGTGGATAGCAGCATGGAGATTCTTTACCTCAAAAAAACCCCCGAAAAACAGACAAATCCTGTAATCCAGTTATGTGCTCTTTACATATCCCAAAGAGGAGACAGTAAAGACACTTACACAACCATGTTTGCTGCTGCACTATTCACTATAGACAAGTTATAGAAATAGGCCAACTGAACTCTAACCACGGATGGATCAAGAGACTGTGGTATAGATGTATACAATGGAGTTTCATTCATCTATTAGGAAGAATATATCATTTGTAGGGAAATGAACAGACCTGGAAAAAATTCATGTGGAGTGAATTAAGTCAAATTAAAGAGAGACAAAGGCTGCATGTTTTCTCTCATGTGTGGAAGTTAAATCTCTAAAATAGAAGCGCACATGCAAACATTTATAGGACCACATCCATATATCTACAATCCACCTGACTAAAGCATGGTATGCACAGGAAGGAGTCCCATGATATGAGTCCCTTCAACAATTAGCTGATAGCTTTAACAAAATGAATATCAGGAAGCAGGGGACCTTAAGGTGAAGTCAAATGGAGAGAAGACTGGTGGGCAAATACAGTCCTAATACTCAATGTACATAAATGAAATTACAAGTAGGAACCTTGAGGGGATGGAGAAAAAGTGATAGAAGAATGACACTGACCCAGACACAATGCATTCATAAATTGACATGTTGAGTCGAAACCCTTTTTTATAACACTTTATAAAGATAATAGAGAAAGGTAAAACACTGATGCAGAGGTTAAATGAGACACCAGGCTTCTAGTACTTAGTGTCTATGAACACATAGTAAATGGTCATAAACATGAAGAATTATCTTAGAATGGCCCTAAGCATTAGACTTTAATATCTCTGGGTTTACAGCTGATGAAATGCAAACTTGGACATTAAGTAACCAGCTCAACTAAAAAGTGGCAGAGTCAGACTCAGTCAGTACTGGGTCCCCAAGGCACTATTATTTTCTATTGTATCAAAGTACTTCCCCGTCTGATGCTTGCTAGCACTGCCTAATATTATCGTCGGTACTGGGATTTGGATGAGGGGCTTCAGACTTGTAACGTGCTCCACCGCTGGACTACTGTCTAAGATTTTTAAATGCTGTTTAATGTTAAGTTTCTGCTTAGCAAAAACTTGAGAAGATCTGTGTCTTCTCTAAGATGCTTCTTCCTGCTAGACTTCTTTTCTTTACTTGCTTTTTTTCTTGTTTTGGTTTTAGAGACAAGGTCTTATTGTGAAGCCCAAAGTGGCCTAGAACTCACCATGAGTGAAGGCTGGCCTCAGACTCAAGGTTCTCTTATTTCTACATCTCAAGTGCAAGAATAATAGCCATGTGCTACTTCACCCAGATTCTGCTGTTCTTTGTGGCAGGCTGACATCAACTGTACTTCCAGCTTCATCTCATTGTCAAGGCCCTGCTGTAGCCTGATTTTTGTTTTCTTCCTTTTATTATTTATTTGTTTTATCTGTTTATTTATTGTATTATACTGGAATAAAACCCAGGGCCTCTTACCATGCTCCATAAGTAGTCTACCACTGGGCTACCCCCCAGTTTTTGTCTATGCTCTTCCTTTCACCTTTCTTCCCTCCTTCCCCCTCCCCTCCTCTCCCTTTTCCTACCTTTTATCTTTTTTCCCTTTCTTTCTTCCTTCCTTCCTTCCTTCCTTCCTTCCTTCCTTCCTTCCTTCCTTCCTTCCTTCCTTCCTTCCTTCCTTCCTTCCTTCCGTACCTCTCTCTCTCCCTCTCTCTCTCTCTCTCTCTCTCTCTCTCTCTCTCTCTCTCTCTCTCTCTCTCTCTCTCTCTCTCTCTCCCTTTTATTGCCAGGGTAAGGTATAAAGGGGTTACAGTTATATTCATCAGGTACTAGGTGCATTATTTCTCACACATTGATACCCCTTCTAGTGTTTTTGTCCCCATTTCCCTCCCCCTACTCCCTCCCTGTCTCTCTTTTTATCTTCTCCCTCCCTCCCTTCCTTCCTTCCTTCCTTCCTTCCTTCCTTCCTTCCTTCCTTCCTTCCTTCCTTCCTTCCTTCCTTCCTTCCTTTCTCCCTCCCTCCCTCCCTCCCTCCCTCCCTCCCTCCCTTCCTCCCTCTCTCCCTCCCTTCCTCCTTCTCCCTCCCTCCCTTCCTTCCTTCTTTCTTTCCTTTCTCTTCTTCCTTCCTTCCCGTACTGGAGATTAAATTCAAGGCTTTGTTCATCTACACAAATGTCCTGCCACTGAGTGATGCATTTGCTGTGTGTTTTCTATGTCCAGGGTTATGCTGGTTGTCCTAAGGAACCAAAGGTGAAACTCAATTGAGTCTCAGTTCTTCCATTCAGCCTCACCACCAGTAGGGACACAAGCTCATTTCCTCCTCTTCATTGTGATGGAATGTATTATGTGATAGCAACACATAGGTGCCACTTTGGTAAGTGTCACTCCGTTCATGTTTTACCCCCCTGCACATCTAACTCAGGTTCATGAAGGAAGGGCTTGTTTTTATTCATCTTCAGGTTTCCCTCAAGACAAGTTTAGTGTTTTGCACTAAGCAGTGACTTGCCAGCAAGTACTTCATGATGCTAATGTAGGAAATATGATTATGGCTAGTTCACGTAATTGTGCTGTGCTTTTTCTTGCTTGTTAGAGAAGACACTGGAACTTTTCTTCATATTTTCAGGTTGGTTCAGTACCTAATACTTTCTAGTCAACATGGAAATGGCAAGATTGAGGTTGACTAAAAACTTGATCTGTGGGTGAGCCTGTGTGAAAGGTGCATATCTCTTTCTGAATTGGTTCTGAGAGACAGAAACAAAGTATTTATGGAGCAACCAGAGTTGAAGATATTCAAGGCTATCTTTAAAAATATGAAGGGTCACTTCAGGTTTTCCAAACAGTGTCTCCTGTACAAACACTTCATTCTCTCCTTAGGTAGCAGTGGTAACCACATCCATAAGAGATTTTCTCTCTCTCTTTTTTTTTCTGTTTGGTGGTTCTGGAGTGAACTCTACCACTTGAGCTGCACCACCACTCCTTTTTGCTTTATGTTCGTTTTCCTTATCTTTTTAACCAAGGCTAACCTTACCCTGTGATCCCCCTCTATACGCCTTCTGTGTAGTTGAAATGACATCTAGGCATCACCACACTGGCTTATTTTGTTGAGAGGAGAGTCTTGATTTATTTTTTTCCCAAGCTGGACCTTCACAGAGGTCCTTCTGGTCTCTGAGTAGCTGGGGTTACTGTGAGCTACTTTGCCTGACCCAATTCTCCATGCTATTGACATTGTCCTTCTGTGGATCATGGAAAGGATCTATAGAAGATACTTTGAATTTTACCTCCAGGTGGAAGGAAAACATTAGAGGTACAGATGTCTATGTGGTAGGAGCACAAAGTGTCAATGGGAGAGTAGAGAAAACCAGGCGGAAGCACAGGGAATGACTAGAAGATAGAGGAATGCAGATGAATGATTTGGGATAATGAGCATCAAAAAACCCTTATGCAGGGGGGCACTGTAAGCAGATGTGCGCATGTGCGCACACACACACACACACACACACACACACACACACACACACACATCTATGGTGCTATTATTGGGTCTAGAACTCAGGGCCTCCCACTTTCACTTGGTTTTTATGCTCTAGGCTAATATTTAACCACATACGTAATGCTGGGCTGACCTGGCTGGCTTTGAACTGCAATTCTCAGCTTCCTGAAAAGCTAGGAATACAGGCAAAAGCCTCTAGCACCTAACTAGATGTACATTTCTTAAAGACGTTTAAACATGCTTTTTAAGCCTACTAAAGACTTTTAAAGGGATCAGATGAGAAGATTTGAGCTAAGAACTTGGCAAGCCAATGGTTAGGTGGATGAAAAAAAGGAGAGGATTTTTTTTTTTTAGATAAAATTGATGGGATTCATGGTTTGATGAAGAACAAGAGAGTGTATGGAATCATGAAGAGTCAGAATCTGAGATATGAATTGTCTTCATCTTTGTGGTGCTGGCATTCAAACCCAGGACCTGGTACATGCTAGGTCAGTATTTTTACTATCTCAGAATACATCCCTTGTCTTTGATTTTGTGAGACAAGATTACTAGATTGGAACGCTTGATATTCCTGACTCTACCTTTAGAGAACTGAGACTATAGGAATATACCATTATACCAGATGACTGTTTTCATTGATGGTATGTGCCAAAAATACATAGATGGTGTGTGTGTGTGAGTGTGTGTGTGTGTGTGTGTGTGTGTGTGTGTGTGTTGGTTTGGGGGCTTGAACTCAGAGCCTGAATGTATAGTTGCTGGAATCTCTCAGAAAACAGATAGCCCACCTAATCACACACTGGATCAGTGAATCTAGATAGGAAAAAATGACTTATTTAGAACAAGATGGGTCCAGCTTCTCAGGGCTGAAGGGAGTACTGAGCATGCTCTGAATGTTGATGGGAACAAAGCGCACAACCGCTGGGCCAGATCAGTTCACACCCCATGTGCAGGGCATCCTGTGTTTTACCTTTCCCTGACTATCAAGGGGATTGCTCAGATTCTCTGCGTCTTTTCCCTGCAATCAGGGAATCATGAGGGAACCAGGCAGCAGGAGGAGTCTGGAAAGCTCCAGAGAAAAGCAAACCTTCGATTATTACACAGGATTGACAGAGATCTGTGCTGTTGCAGCCTGGATACCCGGAGTAGGAACAAAAAGAGTTTGGCTTAAATGACCCGGGGATTCTCCCTCTAGAACATCTTTTTCCTACTTCTTTAATCATACTTGCCTAAGCAGAAGAAAGCATAGCAAACCAGCAAGCAATGTGAAACATTAATAGGCTGTTAGGTTTCACCTGGATTATAGTTCTTCAATTTCCTAACTCATAATTTGATTTCAGATTACGTTTCATTAAAGACGGCAGCTATTTCCTCCTCTCTACGAAGGCTGATGTTACGGTGTCTTTACAAGTTGAGAAATAAACTGTGCATTGGACCTGCCAAGAAATATTTAGAGGTCATAACCTAAAAATAATCTTTGAATTTTCCCATGCTCCAACAAATATCTCAACTGCCAAATGGAAATGCCCCAACATTTCCTAAATCTCCTGAGAATGCGATGGAGAAGGCTGAGGTCCAAAGAAAGAGAATCCAGGGGGGGAACCTGCAAAAGAAAACCAGGGCTTTGCACCAAATAGAGCACTTCTGTCACAAGAAAAGTATCTGTTATGAGTATTATGTGTATGATAAACTTACACAATAGAAAGGGCAGTTGTAATTAAGTTTTCTTGCCTACAAGTTACTACTTCACTTGAAGATGTTTAAAAGAACAAGAGGGCTGGGAGTTTGGCCTAGTGGAGTGCTTGCCTAGCATGCATGAAGACCCGGGTTCGATTCCTTGGTACCACATACATAGAAAAAAGCTGGAAGTGGTGCTGAGGCTCAAGTGGTAGAGCTCTAGCCTTGAGAAAGCCCAAGGACAGTGCTCAGGCCCTGAGCTCAAGCCCAGGACTGGCAAAAAAAAAAAAAAAAAAAGAACAATAAAATACAAAGTTTCATTCCTCACATCTTATTTGATAAGAGTGGTAATTATTCTGACTAAAGTAAAATATTCTGACTAAAGTAAAAGGAAGACAAAGGTATCTTCATTTTGTTTGTACCTCTCTTACTTTGTTAGCTTGTTTTACCAGCTCTGTCAGAGTATGAGTTCAGCTAAAGCGTTCTTTGGGTCTACTTCTGAACATCTGAGCACTGAAAAAGAGAATCACCCCAAGCCAGGCACAGAGCTCACTCCCATAATCATAGCCACTTTGAAGGCAGAAGTCAGGAGGATCATGATTGAGATGAGCCCAGGCAAAACAGTTAGAGGACCCCTTAACTACTCGCTAAGTGCAGTGACCCATTGCCCGTCTTCCTAACTTAGCAAGAGGCTGAAATCAGGAGGATCATGGTTCCAGGCCAGCTCAAGTATAAAAGTCTCTGAGACTCCATCTCAATGGAAGAAGCATCATGTGATGGTATGTGACATCCCAAGTACTGCTGAATGAGAAGGAGAAGGAGAAGGAGAAGGAGAAGGAGAAGAAGAAGAAGGAGGAGGAGGAGAAGAAGAGGAAGAAGAAGATCAACATCCTATTGCATGCTCAGGCAAAAGGTGAAACCCTATCTCACAAAAACCCGTGCAAAAAAAAGACTAGAGGAATAATTCAGTAGAAGTGCATCTGCCTAACAATCACGAGGCCCTGAATTCAAACTTTAGTACCCCAAACAAAATAAAAAACTAGCTGTAGCCTTCGTGCTGCAGAACAACCTCATAATCTAGCTTTTCTCTCTCAACAGCTGTGTACTTTTACTCTCTTCAAATATCTGATCTCTTCTTTATATCATTCTATTTTTTAATTTTTAAAAATTTTTTATTAAAGAATTTATTAACGTTGATTTGTTATATCATATTTCAAATGACGTATTTAACAAGCAAGTATTCAAGAAGAGAATCTCTATATACAATCACGGGCACTTAGATTTTAGAACCTAATTAAAATTAGGCTGAGGGTTTGTATGTCATAGATATTTTTAAATTTAAAAACATTTTTTTTTGGTCAGTCGTGGCAGTTGAACTCGGGGCCTGGGCACTTTCCCTGAACTCTTCAGCTCAAGGATAGCGCTTCTACTACTTGAACCACAGAGCCACTTCCGGTTTTCTGGGGGTTAACTGGAGATGAGGGTCTCACGGACTTTCATTCCTGGACTGGCTTTGAACCTCAATCCTCAGATCTCAGCCTCCTGAGTAGTTAGGATTACAGGCGTGAGCCACCAGCACTTGCCCTTTATCTCAATCTAAATACATGAGCTTGGGTAATATCACACACAGTCGACATAAGCAAGTCATAATGGAAAATAAAGTTATAAATATAATCTAGGAAGGTGACTACATAAGAGTATCCAAGCACATGAATAAAACAAGAACAACAAGGGTAAGCACTGACTTTCTTATTATCAAACAAATGATAAAGCTAGTGTCATTACTTAATATGGAAAAATGTAAGATGGGCACTATATCATGGCACAGATCAGAGACTAGCTATAAGAATAAAATATGAGGGGCCGGGAGTTTGGCCTAGTGGTTAAAGTGCTTGCCTAGCATGCATGAAGACCCGGGTTCAATTCCTTGGTACCACATACATAGAAAAAAGCCGGAAGTGGTGCTGAGGCTCAAGTGGTAGAGCTCTAGCCTTGAGAAAGTCCAAGGACAGTGCTCAGACCCTGAGCTCAAGCCCAGGACTGGCAAAAAAAAAAAAAAAAAAGAATAAAATATGATAAAGATTGCAGTCAAACAGTTGGGAAGGAAACCAGGTACCAATGGTTCCCTCCTGTAATCTTAGCTACTCAGAAGGCTGAAATCTTAGGATCACAGTCTCAAGCCTGCGCAGGCAGGAAAGTCAGTGAGACACTACTCTAAAGAAAAGGTGGGAAGTGGCACTGTGACTCAAGTGGTAGAGCACTAGCCTTGAATAAAAAAGGCTCAGGGACCAGTGCCCAGACCCTGACTTCAAGCCCCAGAACTGGCAAAACAAACAAACAAACAAACAAACAAACAAACAAACAAACAACAAAACAGTGGGGAAAGAGAAAATTTTATGCATAGTATTGGAAAAAATCAACTATCCATTTGGAACGAACTAAATTTATAGTTCTGCTTCTTACATATGCAGAAAATTACAGTAAAAAGTTCTATGTTGAAGATAAATGTTCTATGTTGAAAATAAAACAAAATTATAAAAGTACTAAATGGAAATACAAGGGAGTGGTTGTGATTTTTGTAGTGGGGGAGGCCTTACAAAGCAATCTTAAACCATGACTCTTTTTCTAGTCAGTTCCTGGCAAGTACTGACACCAAGGCTTCGACTTCGTATAATAGCTGTAGTTGTTAAGTGGTACTCAAGACCTGATATGACTCATGGTGTAATTCCTCTTCAGGTATCTTTGTACCTTTAATGGATTACACAGGGCCTGGCACCCATGTGTGCCCCAGGTTTATTAATTTGACTTGACAACTCAAATTAAGTTTGATGATTAGAATCCCGGGGAAAATGGATGTGAGTCATCCATACTTAATATCCAAATGGTGGGCCAGGAGTTTGGCCTAGTGGTAGAGTGCCTGCCTAGCATGCATGAAGATCCGGGTTTGATTCCTTGGAACCACATACATAGAAAAAAAATCTGGAAAGTGTGCTGTGGCTGGTAGAGGCCTAGTCTTGAGAAAGCCCAAGGACAGTGCTCAGGCCCTGAGTTCAAGTCCCAGGACTAGCCAATACCCCCCCCATATATATATATATATATATATATATATATATATATATATATATATATATATATTATTTGGACAGTTTCCCACCCAACCCCAAACAACACTAGAAAGTTGAGAAGGAAAAGATAGCATTAGCAAGACAGCTATAGTCATGCTAGCAATTTACCACTGCCCCACCCCTGCTGCACTGTAGACATTAAGTAGCTTCCTCAAGGAGAAAATTGAAGAACTGAAATTTCCATGAAACCTAATAGTCTATTGATGTTTCAAATTGCCTGGTAGCTTATTATGCTCTCCTTTAATCAGGAAGCAGAGTTAAAGAAGATGGTCATAAGGGTAAATCTATGCATAGCTCAGTCTAGATCTCTTGCAATTAAGTCATACTGTCTCTAATTATAATTTGGTACAGAAAAAAAAAAGCCAGGTAGGGCTTTTGGGGATTACATTTCTTCATGCTACAGAAACACATAGTGTCTAGAAAAATAGGATTAAAAACTAATGCCCACTTGTGGAAGTGAAGTCGCTTTGTACAGTTACTTCAAAAAATAATTTAAAAAAAAATGAAGAACAAACTAATCTAAGGTCTACTCTCTTCACACAAAACATATAGGCTATAAATACCCAAGCTGAGGCATGGCATCCTTTTTCTTTGTTTTTGGGTGAGGATGACTCCTGTGTACCATTTCCAGTCTTTCTCACTGCAGCTCCTGCTGCGGGAAGCCATATTGAGCCAGCTCACATGTCACATGATGTGCATTGCCTCAACCGCCCTCTACCTCCCCCCCTTCTCCAGGGGGGCTACTGTTGTGTCCACTTGACACTCATATTCTCACCCCTGAAGAGAGGGAGACATTACTGCATGTGAATCACCCCTGATCTTTGGGAAGGGCAACCTGCAGATAAACTGGGCCCTGGCTGGGAAGTTCTGACACATTTCATTTAAGGATCCTCAGAACACCCTTGTGTGGGATCAAGTTTTCACCTGCCCACAGCAACTTACTTTCTTTGCCAGTTTCTCTCCTCCACAATCCCAAATGGAGGCGGGGGAGTCTGAGTTTGGGGGTTAAGTGGGGTTAAGCACTTTCTTTCAGAGGAGTATTCTGCAAAACATCCCAACTTTTGTTTTACCTTCCAGGCAGCCCTATTTTATTGTCACAATATTGGTAGGTGAGGAAACTGAGGCTCAAGAAGTAACTTGACCAGGGTCATAAAAGCTAGAGAAAAAGAGAATCAGGACTCCACAAAGGTCCTGTGAGGAGAGACCAGTGCCTGCTTTGTTATAGCACAGCTGCCTCTTATCCAAATATTTGCAAAGGGCTTTGATGTCCAGGCTTGTGTGCTGGAAAACGCTCTTCCTCGCTTATCAGTGCTCTCCCATAACGCACACAGCTGTTCCAAACACATCTGTGCTTTTTCCAGTCCCCCCACACCATTCATAGGTGATTTTGTTGTTGTTGATGATGATGCAATGAATCAGTACAAAGGAATAGGGCAGTAACTACAGGAGAATTTAGTAAAAGACAAAAAGCCCCACAGATAAATACCCTTCCCATCCTTGCAGTTTAATTAGGTAAATATACACAGGAAGCTCAAAAGGTACAAAACACAACTACCTGAGGAGGGATGACAGAGCCTTTATCAGGAAAATTACACAAGGGTTGTGCACTGGTGGTTCACAGGGATGTGTAGTGGTGGTTCACGCCTGTAATCCCAGCAGCTCAGGAGGCTGAGATCTAAGGCTTAACGTTTGAAGCCAGCTCCAGCAGAAGTCTATGCGAGTCTTACCTACAATGAGCCAGCAAAAATCCAAAAATGTAGTCATGACTCAAGTGGTAGAGTGCTAGCCTTGAGTGGAAAAAGCTAAGGCATAGTGCCTTAGATTCTGAGTTCAAGCCTCAGAACCCTCCAGCATAAAAATAATTTATTTTTAAAAAGACACAGGGTGCCTTTTGACAAAGAGCTCAAGACGAGTAGCAGGAGGGAAACACTGAAGAGAGCAGGAGAAGGAGGGATGGTGAACTCAACCAGATTATGGCCATCCCCACCTATACCAGTGAAATGTAGTCATGTGGTTCTCCAGGTGCCACCCTTTCCAAGCAATGTGCCAGAGCATGCTCACTGGAAAGCAACCAAGTTGTTTATAAAATACACTTGAACATTTTTCATGTAGGATCACTAAAGATATTTAATCTTTTTAGGATTAGCCATAAAAAGACTCCAGTACTGTAATGGTTTTTTTTTTCCCCCAGATATTCAAGACTGTGATCTTTCCTTCCAGTACAAACCCTTTAAAATTTCAAAGTCCATTTGTATATATAAGGCCTTGGATTTGATCTACAGCCCCACAAAAGAAAACACAAGTCAAGTCTGACTTCCCATGGGCCACTGTGAAATCCAGTGGCTAGTTTTGAATTTCACTTACTTGACTTATTGACTTACTATCATTGTATCAGGCTGATTCTTCCCTTCTCCTCCTCCTCTTCCCCCTCCTCCTCCTCCTCCTCCTCCTTTTCTTCATCTATTTTGCTGTTTGGTACTGTTTCTTTACTTTTTCTGCTTAACATTTGGCTCTCTACCATTTGAACCACAGCTCCACTTCCACCTTTTTGGCTGTTATTGGGAGATAAAAGTCTCATGGACTGTCCTACCCAGACTGGCTTCAAACTGTGATGCTCATATTTCAGGCTAGGAATATGGGTATGAACCACACTACTTGGTTCCATCTTCCTAATTTGTAAGTAGTGACTTTATTGACCTTTTATTTTGAAACCCTTAAGTCATCTTTTTTTAAGTTATATTATTGTCAGGGTGATGTATAGAAGGGTTACAGTTACATCCATCAGGTAGTAGGTACACTATTTCTTGAACATTGATATCCCTTCCCATATTTTTCTCCCACTGTCTCTCCCCTAACCCTCCCATTCCTCTTGTTTTACTTTTACCTTCCCTTTTTCAAATAAACAAACATATATATAGTACTAAAGTCAGATACAGTAGCAACATGAGCTAAACCATAAGGGGAAAAAAGAAAAAAGAAATAGCTTCACATAATACATTAAGAACAACAATCACAAAGATAACCTCTTGTTTCCATATCCTGAAGTTCATTTCTCTTGGTCTCATCCTATATGGCCATATGTACATAGCTTTTGAGCTGTTGTGGTTTTCTGCTAGGAGAATTCTAGATGTACTAATTATTACCATGGAGCCTCTGTTTCTTATCGATTATTGATCAGTCTTACGTTCACACACAGCCATGCTTCTGTTCTTTAACACTCATTTCATTGGATCTCACAGAAGCATTTCCTTTCCAAGGGTTTCAGCCGCAGACTATGGCTACACCTATCTCCGTGAAGAATGGAGCCCCATTCTGCAGTGTTGTGGAAGGAGATAGGCAGTAAACATCTGGAAGATGTGTCAAGGCTATTGTATAAGTTTTTGGATTACCTAAACCATTGATCCCTAGAGGTCATCAGAGGTCCTCATTAGCTCCATAAACACCAACTCAGGATTATTCTCAATTATTGCCTCTAAAGGTACAGCTTCCTCTCTTACTGACCTTGGCTCAGGAGCTCAGCATAGAGCTGCCTGGGGCTTCTGCCTTGGCCTTTAACCACCACTTGGACTCTGGGTCAGTCTCTTTTCCTCTTGCTGATGTTTGTTTTTTAAACAGTCCAAGTGTTGCCCAATGCTGTTTGGTCCTCCTACTCTCTTGTCACCCCCTCTAAAACTCTTGTTAATCATTATCCTTAGATGGTATCAGTAGTCTGAGAAAGATTTACTAATCAAAAAATGCTAGAAGGACTTCTTAAAGCACAAATCACATTTTCTTTGGCATTTGGTGAAGAGTCTAGCTTTTGGTTCAAAAGATCTTGGTCTGAGCCTCTTACCAGGTTTTCACCTAGAGACTTGATTTTTTTTAAAGATTTCACTAATTTTTATTTAATTTTTGATTATGGGGTACGGAGCAATTGAACCCAAGGCCTCATGCATGCTAAGCAAGCACTCTACCACTCAGCCACATTCCCAGCCAAGAGATGTGATTTTTAACTTCTCTGGACTTGGGTTCCTGCATTTTGAAAATGGGGATAATAAGGCCCTATTTATTATGTTATCTGAATATACAAATTCAAATGATGAATGTACAAAGATTTTATAAAATACTACCTAATCTATAAATAGAGACTATATAGATTATGAGAAAAATGCCACTAAATCATTATGTAATGGGAAAGAATAAGAATAATAAATAAGGGGGTTTGCTTGTCTTTTTATTTCTATGTACTTGCTCAGTTTCTTGCTTTTCTGGTCCTGTCAAGACCCAGTCACCCCAGAAATACATGGTAACTTCCCATCTCCAAAGAATCTAAAAAGCTGATAACCTGTGGAATTGAGTGGAAATGCTTCCGGGTCAACCATCAATGGGGGCTCCATTTATATTCCATTTCGATTTTAGAATGGTCTTCAGATCTTCATCGACTTCATTCACACCAGCCCTGACTGTTTGCTCATGGTAGCTGGAACAGAAAGGAAGTCTCAGATAGGGGTCCAAACAGATATGTCAGCATATTTATAGGCAAGAGAGGGGGACGTTTCAACATATGATAGGCTGAGCGTTCCTTTTGGCTGCAGGTTAGATGAGGAACTACTTTAGTTTAATTTTTTTTATTGGTATCTACTGTTCTGGGATTTGCTTTCCCAGACATAGCTACATACGCTTTGAAAGAGAAAAAAAAAATAATTCTACCTGTTTATGGTAGTTTCCATAAGAAGCCAAGCCAGTTTATTGAAAGGAGGAAATATTTTAAGTACCTCAGCTGAGATTTTTTAACAGCTCTTGTCTAATGGTTAACATGAAAACATCCCTAAGCAGATCATTTATAGGTGGTGCCTTTTTAACTGAATCTGAAATCCACCCTTTCCCCAAAAGCCTGTTAAAAATTACACACTTGGAATTTTGTCCTAGTCTGACTCAGCTATTGAACTCCCTTTTAATATTTTGGGGGAAGAGGAGGAAGAAGAAGATAAACAGCTTTATTCCATTTAATTTAGTGCTTTTTTTTTTTTTTACCTGGATGTTCAGTCTGTGGAATCCCTGAAGGGTAGAGGTCCAGCCAAATGAGTTTGCCCGTGGTTAAAAGGTGTCCTGGGACAGGGGACTTCTATCACTTTGCATTGGGGCTGAACTAGCCACTCTAGAAAAGAAATACTTCTCCCAACCATTCAGGACACAGCAAAGTAAAAGAATTTGCCCCAGTTCCACCTAGTTAGCGAACACTGACCAAAGTGCTGGGCTTAGTACCCCAGTGTCCAAAATCTTAGTTCAAAGCTTCCCAGATTCATATCATTTTTTCTATGCCAGTGTGTATGGATGGATAAGCAAATGTGGAATAGGCAACGGAATACTATTCAGCTTTAGACAGGAAGAACACTACGGTATATGCTACTTCATGAATTAACCTTGAAGACATCATATACTAGTGGAATAAACCAAGCATAGGGGAAACACTGTATGCTTCACATATATAAGTGACATCTAAATTTCGCTTTGTATCTATCTTACAAATCTAAGCTATACGTACTCTTAGAATATGTGATTACTCATAAGCAGTCAAAACCAGAATGACAGGAAGCAGAAGAGTGGTGGCTAGGAGTTGGAGAGAGGGAGATGGAAGTCAGAATTTCAAAGATGGCCAGGATGTGTGCACAACAATGCTAACGTATTTGATATCCCTGAACTGCTCTCTTGAAATGGCTGAGATAGAGGATTTTATGTTATGTGTAATTTTGTAAAATTAAAAATCAAATAAAAGAATATCCACTAATTGCTCATAGGTCCAACTAGCACAGTGTTTCTATGAAAGAATTCTGCTTATTCTCTTTGGGATGTTTAATCAAATCAAACCACATTCTTTAGATAAGGAGTTTAGCTTGCTTTGGTGGTTAATGACCTTTTCTTTAGCTAGGGCACAGAATTTCCAGATGTGAACCATATTCACACCTAGCTGAGAACTCACTGCCTGGCACATGGTAAGGGTACCATACACATTTTCCAATAAATAAAAACAAAAGGTAATCTTATGTTGATCATTCATTTAGAGATGGGTTTACCTTGGAACTGATGAACTTTTAAGGTTTAAAACCTTTCACTTTAACAAATTTCTCAGAGCCTAAGAAGGGTCTTAGCAATGAGTTTACAGGGTTCACATAAAATTTACAAATGTAATCTGGGAGCCAGTGGCTTGCAATGTAATTCTAGCTACTCAGGAGGCTGAGATCTGAAGATAGCAATTCGAAACTCCCTTTCCCTCTCCTTCTCTCCCTCTCTCCCCTACTCCAAGACAGGAAAGTTCATAGACTCTTATCTCTAATTAGCCTACAAAATACTGCAAGTAGAGCTATGGTTCAAGTGGTAGAGAGCCAGCCTTAAGTGGAAAAGCTCAGGGCCTAAGTTCAAGCCCCATGTTGGGCACAAAGATAACAACTGACATAAGATTATTATCATTATTATTATTATTATTTTGCCAGTCCTGACTTGAACTCAGGGCCTGACCACTGCCCTTGAGCTTTCTCAAGGCTAGAGCTCTACCACAGTGTTGTCCCAGCACCACTTCCAGATCTTTCTCTGTATGTGGTAGTGAGGAACCAAACCCGGGTCTTTGCGCATGCTAGGCAAGCACTCTACTATTAAGCCTAATCCAGGCTCAAAAGTAAGGTTATGTTTTTTAATTAAAGAGGACTTATAAAAATGCACAGCCTCCAGGTCACACAAAACTTGGATCTGCCTTGTACTTACTGCCTTTCTACATACTCTGCAGGTCCCTTCCCATGCTGTGTCCCTGAGCCCACAGTGGTGGCCCTGACCTTTGCCTGTCATGAAGAAACCCAGTCATTGGCCTTGGCTACCCTAGGAGGAAAGAAACTCAAGGATTTGCACCGGGGCCTTTGAGCCCCACTCTTCAACTTCTCTGAACCCTGGGGCCAGCCCAACCCAGCACCAGGGCATGCCCAATTAGGTATGGGCTTGGTAAATACTATCATTTCACTGGAGGTAACTGTAATAGAAACGATGATAGTGGCTGGTCTTTGAAAATAACCTATGATTCTAGGAAGACATTTATTATAAAGCCTTTTTATTTTGGGGGTCCCAACCCCCATTTAGTTTTTTTTTGCTTAGTAGTTAGAAGGCAGTTTAGGAAGGAGGAGGGAAGGCAAAGGGAGAGAAAGAGAGGAGCAAAGGTGTGATTCTATGTCAGGCAGTCTCCTCATGGCCTTCCAGTTTAGTGCCGTTGTCTCTTGGGAAGTTCCACTCGACTTTTATCTTCTCTTTGTATCTGAGTTGACCTCCTAGAACTTTTGCATTGGGGTTCCTATTTCTAGTCGGAATGACCTACAAGTCAAAGAGCAGAAAGGAATCTTTCCTGTAAACATCCTCTGGGCCACTCCCGGAAAAGGTGAGCAGCCACGGCTGCATCCTGTCTTTATTCTAGGCTCTTGGGGCTCAGATGTCTGAGGGCCAATAGGAAAATGGAATCGACAATGTCCCAGGAGTGAAAACATCCTCTACGGAGGATGCTGCACTCTTCGGAATCAGTATTCTGGTTTGAAAACCCACTCACACCCATCAGGATGTAGGGGCAGACCTGCACTGTGCCTGGCTCTGGGGAAATGCAGACCACAGGACTGACACCCGCTTGAAGGGGTGTGGCCAGCGGCCCAAAGGCAAGCCTGTCCACTGCTCCTTCCCTGAAATTAGTTGTCTTGAGTTCTCTATTTCTGGCAATAGTGTAATTACCACCCAGATGGCCAAACTCGGGTCATCTCCACGGTCCCTGCCCTCTCTCCCCTCCCCTCCCATTAATCATCAAATACCAAGGGATTTCCTTCCTCTCAGTGCCCAGACTCATCTTCTGATGGCTATTTTCTTTGTTGTCTTCTGATGGCTATTTTCTTTGCTGATACTTGGTTCCAGGTTCTTCTCATCTTGGGTCTGAGAGTTTGCAATTGCTTCTTGGCTGAGTTCCTTGATTTTAGACTTGCTCTCTTTTTTGAGAGATGGATTTGTCCCTTAGCTGAAAAAAATCACAAGCTCCAGGATCCTTTTCTTCATTGACAGAACCCTCCCAAGTGTAATTAACCTTATAGTTGTAGCTTATTTCTCTCATCCCTCTCCATTTTGTACCCAGCTGCCAGATGAATCAGTTTTTCTTTTTCTTTTTCTTTTTTATAGTCAGCAGAGCAGCTCACAGCAGTAATCCCTGCTATGAGAGGCCGAAGTCAGGAGAAGTGAGATTCAACACAACCCTAGGTAAAACCAAAGTTGTTGAGAGGCCATCTCAAGCAACAGCTGGTGCACATCCCTTACCCTGGCTAAGAAGTGTAAACAGGAGGATCATAATCCAAGCTGGCCCAAGGGGAAACGTGAGAACCTGTCCCCAAAATAACAAAAGCAAGCATTGCAAGGAGAATGGGTTAAGAGGTAGAGCGTCTACCTAGCAAGCTTGAGGTCCTGTGCTCATAGCAAAGCTGAGCAGAAAGTATAGAGTCCCTCTGTCCTTCTGCCTCCCTTCCCCGGACCCCCCCCCACCCCAATCTTTGTGACAGTTGACCACCCTGCAGTGAGAAAGCGTTCTTCCCAAAGCTCATAGCTTACGCCAAGAGCAACCTGTGAAAAAAATACTGCTGGGTTGTGCCAATTCCTGCTTTAAACCTACCCATTAAAGAGCTGCCTATTTCTCCCACCTACACCTAGCCTGGAAATTCTATCATATTCTCTGTGATTTGTCCAGTTTCACTATCAAACCTTGTTTGCCAAGGTAGCCACGTATCCACACCCTAACCACGGACCCCTAAGCAGGCCATTCCTATTCGCCATGTCTGTTGCCTTCTTCATACCCATCCACCCACCGTGTGTGGAAATTCAACCACACAAAGGTGTGTGGCTCAGGTGAGATCTAAGCTGGATACATAGTGGCCCATGGTCTAATCTTGAAAAAAAATCCCACCTCATCCACCTCACCTGTGCAGCAAAGCCCTCCTGCTTGTCATCCTACTGGCAGCAGCAGCAGCAGCAGGTTCTACTTTGGTGGACTTTAAATAAACCAGTAAGTATTTAAAATGAATGCTCAAGTCTACTACAGGAGGTTCACTTTTGCACTTTGACAAATAAGGACTTTACAAAAGGTTGAGGTGGACCAGGCATGTCGCTTCCCACCTGTAATCCTAGCATGTGTGATGTGGAGGCAGAAAGTTCTCCAATTTGTGAGTACTGTGGGCTACATTGTGAGTTCTAGGCCATCGTGGGCTATAGAACAAGGTACTGTCTTCAAAACAAGTAAACAAAGAAAGTACCCTCATGCCACCAGGTATTTTATTAAAGAAACACATTTTACCATAAACAGCATAAAAGCCACAATCAAAAAGAATGGTCAAGAGACAGGCACACAGTATAACCAAAGGAGGCTATTCTTCCGACAGGATCACAAAGACTCAAAGCTGTGGTCATATAAAATGATGCTTCTGGAAATGAACTCCAAGCAAAGGAAACAAGAGGGTTTGGGGGGTTATTTTGCTTTTCTTCTCCTTGCTGCTGTTTTAGATTTCTGTACCTTTTGTCTTGTATGTAAGTTTCTCTGTTTGGGAAGGGTAAAGCAGAGCTCAGAAATGGAAGGATAAGGGTGAATAAATGCAGCAGTGATACTCATTAGACACAGTGGTGAAACTGAACTATGCAATGGGTGGTGGAGCGGAGAGGGAAAAAAAAAACTGGGAGAAAATGAGGGAAGAGGTGACCTTGTTCCGAAAGAAATATTCTCCTTACCTGACATGCTACTGAAATCTCTTTGTATATCACCTTTACCATAACAATAGAAACCTAATAGTCAGTGCTATCAATGCAATTCACTTCGCTTTAGAAGGTACACTCTGGTCCCATTATGATGACTGTCTGAGCTAATGAAACTCTTCAGACTGGCACCTGGGCATTTGGGAGCTGACACTGCAACACCTGTTGAGGACTTAAGCACAAGAGCCTTGGAGGCACATTTTGCATTGTTGACTCTTTAACTTCTTGGGCATCTATGTCATTTCCTCAACTAGAAGTTAAGCTTTATAAGATGCCACTGAAAGGACTACACCTTTAACTCCCCAGTGAGGCCGCATACATTGGGGAAAAAAAGTTCCATAAATATTTGTTGAATGAATGAATCAGCCTAGAGTAGGCTTTCTGAGACTGTCGTAACCAATAAACCCCTTCTTAATGGAATATGAGCACCCTATCCCCAGGCAATTTCTTTCAACAGACTGCTTCAAAAAGAATTAACTAGTACAAATTGCTTTGCTTTTGAGTGAAACCTGAAAACTTAAAAAAAAAAAAAGCCTGATATGAAAAGTAAATAGTTACTTCCCCAAGGCAGTAGCAAGCCTCAGCAAAGAGACTTAAGACACAAACACAGCTTTTGTAGCTTGCCATTCATTGACCCCAGTCATTGTGGGTTTGGTTGGTAGGGTATGCTCCATGTGGCCGTGGCAGGACTTGACTTGACAGGGCATTTAGCTTTATTCAGTGACTCTCATCCATGTCCCTAAAGCCTCCAAAATACATACTCATCTTGTTTCTTTCCCTCTTCTTGGGTGATCTAAAAGAAAAAGAAAAATGAAAAAAAGAAGGAAGGAAAGGGAAGGGGTGGAGAGATATCAAGTCTTAGTTTCTGTAGTTGATATACAGCAATGTGAAAAGGGGGAGTCATTGCTGTTGGTTTTACTCATCTCCCCAATAGAAATGGGGTAAGTGCATATCCTTGCTGAGAGCATACATTGACTTTCCGTGCAACTCCATCCAACACCTATTGACTGAAGTTTAATGACATGCCAAATGCTCTCCTAGATGTTGGGGATATCGTAGTAACAGAAATGCCTGCTTTCCTGAAGCTTATGCACTAGCAGGACTGAAAGAAACATATTAAACAATATGTGGCTGATCTATTGGAAGATGACAGGGGAAATGGGAAGGAAGTGGAGGAAAGGGACCTTAGGATGAGATGGAAAGATCACAGTAAGTCTGATGGGGATCCTAGCTCGTTTATTTGCTCTCAGTGCCGGAGATACTGTTGAGTGTATTTGATAGACATCATCTTCATAAAAATCTTTGTAATTTAGGAACAGATTATAGTTAGTTACATTTAACCATTGTAGTACTATAGATAATACGATATAGCACTATTGATATCTATCAATATCTATAGATATATAGTGTCTATGATGCTATAGATAACACACACTAAAAACGAGTGTTATAGGAAATGAATTGCCTCCCCAGTTTGCTTTTTCATGAGTCTAACCCTTTCCTCCAGCCGAAGCAGGCCTGGATTTCGGCCCTCAGCCACCTAGGCACCTCAGGACCTTTACCCATCCAGCAGCGGGGTCACATGAGCCCTGATTTTTTCTCAGAAAGATAATCCTATCCACAGTGTTTTGACTGTTTCTTCCAGTCCAAGACCAATACTTCCCTCAAATTCCCCTTCATCTCAGTCAAATTAATTAAAAATAACTTTGTCCCGAGGGTTTCATAAAATATAACAAATTCTTAATAATCTGAATAAGTGAAAGCATCCTTTAATTTCCTGTATAATTCTTTATACCTTTGGGAATCTCTTTTTTAGTTTTATTTTTTATTGTAGGGGTAATATATAGAGGGGTTACAGTTACATTTGCCAGGTAGTAGGTGCATTATTTCTCACACATTGATACCCCTTCTCATGTTTTTGTCCCCCTTTCTCTCCTCCCACCCACCTCCCAATCATCTTGTTTTCCTCCTTCCTTTTTTTTTTTTTTTTTTTTTTTTTTTTTTTGCCAGTCTTGGGCTTAAGCTCAGGGCCTGAGCACTGTTCTTGGACTTTCTCAAGGCTAGAGTTCTACTACTTGAGCCTCAGCACCACTTCCGGCTTTTTTCTATGTATGTGGTACTGAGGAATCGAACCCGGGTCTTCGTGCATGCTAGGCAAGCACTCTACCACTAGGCCAAACTCCCGGCCTTCCCCCCTTCCCTTTTGGGAATCTCTCTTGATGTCCTTCAAGACACACAATTGCAATTAATGGTACACAGGGGCATTTGAGAATGCCACAGAAGCATAACAAACACTCTCACTTTCCTATCACCCTAAAATCTTCACACCAGAGGTGCTCATGAAATAAGGATACTGAGTTTAACTAGTGCCATCTTGGCCATGTGGTGAATTGGGTTTAACAGGCACCAACTTGTCTTGAGTAGTGGCAGGGGAGTTTCACGCCAAGGTGGTCAGCTTGCCTGAATTCTTAGAGGCAGGAATGGTGACTTGGATGATAGCTTACTGGACCTGTCAGTCCTGTGCTTCCAATTCCCCAGACTCCAATTTGCTATGACCCTGCCTTCTGACGCTGACACTACTTAGCTCTGGACCAGCACAGGCTGCCATTACACCATGCCTCTGGTCTCCTGGCTCTCCTCCCGTCCCCATGGCATTCCACTTTAGCTCTCCACTGGAGGTGACCTGGCTTGTTGGTATTGTTTTTCTTTCCTCTCCTCTCCTGGCTCAGTTTACTAACAGTGTTAATTGCATTCAAGGGGCCACAGGCCTTTTTGACGTAGGCCTTTGTGACAGGAGTCTACCTGCAGACACTGGCTCGCCAGTGAAGACTCCCAATTTGACCACTCAATAGCTGGCTTCTCTGTTTTCTTGCAACTGAGTTCCCAATACAACACCCACACTCTGCCCTCAGAAAAGGATATCCTCATCTCCAAGGACCCAGGGATACAGAGGAAAATCTGAACAAATAGGCCTTGCTAAGTTTCCCCAGTTTATTACTGTCAGACCATAATTCAGCATGATTACTTATCTCTCATCGAACTTGATAAAACAACCAAACAAACACATTTCCCTTTGTCTTTGGCACTTTATTTCCAAATGCTCCAATGTTGTGTAAAACTTATGTTAAATAAATTTGCATGCTTCCTCTTGTAAAGCAGTCTTCCATTAGATATATTTCTTTTTTTTTTTTTTTTTTTTTTGCCAGTCCTGGGCTTGAGCTCAGGGCCTGAGCACTGTCCTTGGACTTTCTCAAGGCTAGAGCTCTACCACTTGAGCCTCAGCACCACTTCTGGCTTTTTTCTATGTATGTGGTACCGAGGAATCGAACCCGGGTCTTCATGCGTGCTAGGCAAGCACTTTAACTACTAGGCCAAACTCCCGGCCCCCATTAGATATATTTCAACCATGAACCTAGTGATGGGTGAGAATTTTTTTTCTTTCTTTCTACCTCAAAGATGTATTCTTACCACAATTTCCTTAGGAAATGCCATGTGAGTGAGTTTATTAAAGTATTTAATCCTTGTCTCATTTTAAAATCCACCTTAGGTGACCTATAAAATCCATGCGATGTAATTGTAATACAAAGAAATAAAGCAGAGCAATGAAAAGGAAGAGTTTAGGACAGCATGCTAACAGAAAAAAAAAAAAATAGAGCATTGCACAGTAACTCCAGCCCTAAGAAACCAAGGGGTTACCCCAGACCAAAAATTTGGATCCAAGAGACAAGGAAATAAACGTTATAGGATTCTCAGTGTTTTGGAAGACACAATCTAGCGTCTTGGTACCTTTGATCTCTGGGCAAAGTTTCTCCATGTAGCCACAGAGGGTTCACCAACATCAGTTAAAGTGAGTGAGTTTCCACCAGCTGGCTCTTCGTGTGTCACTCCAGGAGCCTTAACTTAGGGCTAAATGCCGGAGTCCTCTAAAACTCAGTTCTCTTGCGGGGGGGAGGGGCACAAAATGAGATAGTTCAATTTCAAAATTTTTAATCATCTTAGTTGGTCCAGGGATAAAGTTTAACACACTGAAAAGAAACATTGAACCATATCCCTCTCTGAAAGTCATTTCTTCAGTCAAGCTTAGGTAAGAATTGCTTTCAGGGATGAATTACTTGCCAGTCACTTAACATGTCAAAACTCCTATGTTTCAGATTGGATACAGGTCCAGGATAAAAACCAGGATTCCTAGCCTGGCTCACATCTGTAATCCTAGCTGCTCAGGAGGCTGAGGTCTGAGGATCAGGGTTCAAAGCCAGGCTGGGCAAGAAAGTTTATGAGATGCTTCTTTTTGATCACTAAAGAAGCTAGAAGTGAAGCTATGGCTCAAGTGGCAAAGTACCAGCCTTGAGAGAAAAAGCTAAGGGATAGCACTCAGGCCCCAAGTTCAAGCCCCAGTACCAGCACAACCAAGAGCAGCAAAACATAACATAACCCCCAAAGGGCCTAACCAGTTTAGGTGGCTGACTGACAGCCAGTAGGCAGAGGTCAGATTCCTTTCAGACCCCAAACTCTTTTTGCTCTTGTACAACAAATCCACAGCCAGTGCCCCCCAAGCAAGGGAGTCACATGTGTAACATAAATAACAGTCCTCCCACAAATATATCACACACATTCCACCCTCAAATATAAATTTAGTTTTCTTTCATCCTGCTTTTTCCTCCTCCCAATTTCATGCCTTCCCACACATGAAATTGTTTTGTTGAGAACTAACTATTAAAAACAAAATCAACCTGCAGAATAAAAAGTCATTTTGGACTCTTGTTGGCTTTGTGATTAACTTGACTCTTCCAATTGGTATCAATCTCCTCATATACTTGCTTCATCCTCAGGACAATTTTGGTTTTTAAAAATACTTAGAACTTGGGCCGGGAGTTTGGCTTAGTGGTTAAAGTGCTTGCCTAGCATTCACGAAGACCCGGGTTCGATTCCTCGATACCACATACTTAGAAAAAGCTGGAAGTGGTGCTAAGGCTCAAGTGGTAGAGCTCTAGCCTTGAGAAAGTCCAAGGACAGTGCTCAGGCCCTGAGCTTAAGCCCAGGACTGGCAAAAAAAAAAATACTTAGAACTTGTTGAGCTGTCAAAGTGAGTTGTGCCTAAGGTATGCATTATTCAGAGGGAGAAAATGTTTCCAGTACTATTTGAAATGTTTAAAAATTGACAATGCATTAAAAATTCAATCTAGCAATCTTATTGTTTTAGCTGTTGCTTTGACTATCACTCATGTGGCACAGATGGGAAAAAAAAAAAAAACGGTGATTTTTCTCCCCCCACGGTGTGTGTGATTTTTTTTTTAAAGACTTGTAATTTGCAATGAATGCACTGAGCAATCCACCAGCTGGTGTACAAATATTTTTATAGACACGAATCCAAATTCCATAAAATCACTGCCATGGCTCAGGTTATGTGAATCTTTTTCTCAGGCAGACTTTTTTTAATGATTAAATTTAGTGAGTATTCTTAAGATTTAACCTTTAGAAGAAATCTTACCCTGTTGACCTATATACTAAAAAGGAAAAAAAAAAAAAAGAGATGGAAAAAAATGCCTTCCACCAGTCAAGAGGGGAAAAAATAAAATCACCTTTGCTTTTTTTTTTTTCCTGTTAGCGTGCAAAGCAGTATACAAAATTGAATCAAAGTGACAGCACCAGTTACATTCCTACTGTAAGTGGCTGCTTGGGGAAGATAAGGGGCTGGGAAGTTCTGTGGGAATCAAGTTTCAGCTCTGTCAGGTGTAATCAGAACCTGGTGTTAAAACCAAAGCCATCACTCCACCTCTTCTGGCAGAGGATCCTTCAGTAACCAGCTCAGGCACTGAGAGGAAAAACAACGACCAAGTCTGGAAAGGCAAAATAGAACAAAATAGCTACAATGCTTGTGTGATATCTCTTCTTGCACTCTAGGGTCAATGCAAAGTGGAATCTTCCAATATGGTATTGGCAGTAGTTTATGTTGTTTGAATATTTTTTTCTATAACCAGTTTGTGGTAGACAAAATTAAGCTTCCTCTCTTAATTTTCTGTGAAGAAAATGGGAGAGAGTCTGCATTACAAAGGGGTACCTACTCATCCTCATATAAAGACAGAAGGTAAAGGAAACTTTTGTTTCTTTTCTTTTCTTTCTTTTTGTACCAGTACAAGGACCTGGTACTGTCACTTGGCCTATTCATTGACGAATACCACTTGAGCCAGAGCCCCACTTCTGGCGTGTGCGTGTGTGTGTGTGTGTGTGTGTGTGTGTGTGTGTGTGTGTGTGATTAGTTGGAGATAGGAGATAAGTGTTCTTTAGATTTTCTGTCTAGACTGCCTTCAAACCTCTGTCCTAAAATCTCAGCCTCCTGTAGCTAAATTACAGGTGTGCATCACTAATTCAGGGTGCAGAAAACTTTATTTATTTATTTTTGCCAGTCCTGGGCCTTGAACTCAGGACCTGGGCACTGTCCTTGGGCTTTCTCAAGGCTAGAGCTCTACCACTTGATCCACAGCACCATTTCTGGCTTTTTTCTATGTATGTGGTACCCAGGAATTGAACCTGGGTCTTGGTGAACGCTAGGCAAGCACTGGGCTACTACTAGGCTAAACTCCCGGCCAACTTTTTATCTGAAATATAAATGTCAGTAAATGTACCATATAGAAAAGTTGGATTTTTATTCCTTTGCAAAGATTTTTTAAAGAGTAAATAGAAATAAATGGCTGTTTGGGAGGACATTTTGATCTGGTAGATAGAAATGACAGAGATGATTTCTTGTTATTTCCAGCTTGGATAGTAGAACTAAATGAATGTCCATTAAGATAATTACAGCATTCAGCTTTCCCCTAGTTTTTAGTTATTTGTTTATTTGTGCCAGTCCTAGGGCTTGAACTCAGGGTCTGGACTATGTTCAGGTTTCTTTCCCCTCTTTTTCTCAAGATCAGCATTCCACTACTTAAGCCACAGCTGCACTTTGGGCTTTTTGGTGGTTAATTGGAGGTAAGAATCTCATGAACTTTTCTGCTGGGGCTGATTTCAAACTGGGGTCCTCAGATCTTGGGCTCCTGAGAGGCTAGGATTACAGGCATGAGCCACCAGCAGCAGGCTTGTCCCTAGCTCTTTATTGCCAAGCTTGTTCTTGACAAGCTGACTTTAGATGCAGCTATCTTGGGAAGAGCAGGAAAAAAAAAATTGACAGTCTCACTTCAGGGATGGCAAAGTGTAGAACAGTGGAACCGAAGGCCTTCTTGGGTCATCCAGTCTGTGGTGATTTGGAGATAGGTGAGAAAGAGCTGAGGAAGTGTAGGCGTTGGTGATAAGGCCAAATTAAAACCCCACCGTGTGGGAAAGAAACAATTAGCCAAGGCAGAGGAGCAGGAAGGAATACTGAATGAATTACAATCAGAGGAAACCAGCCAGCAACAAAAGAGGACTGGTTCTCTGGTGGGGGCCAAGAGGAGAGGCATTGGGAGAGAAAGGCTGAGGAATGCTGTCCTTTCCTGGAGCTTTGTCAGGGTCTTATTGTTTGGTTGCTGTAGCTCATAATTTAACCCTTTGATATCTCAGTGTCTCACTCTGAGGTAGATATCTTTTATTCATGAAGTTCTTTGATATAGTTTCATGGCTATTATGAATACCAGATAAGAATAACTGCATAATTACTGTAGAAAAACCTGCCCCTCTCTACCTCCCACCCAGGAGAAAACATGTTTAAACTTGGATTAGCTAGCAAAATATTCCCAACAACAATGTCAGAAAAACACCCAACACATACATTATTAGTACGCGTGGATGGTTTCACCAAGAAGAAAGCGCCATGAAAATGAAGTGATTCTCTAAAGGAAAACATGTAAAGGTGGGTAAAACTAATTTTCATGATTACGAAGATTACTGGTAAGGAAGAAATATCCTAAAGCTAAGTAGGAGATGAATGGGAGAGTAGAGATTGGTTCTATGAAAATAAAAATTTGTTTATGTTTTTAAAACCAATATGTTTACTCTGATGATTGGCAAAGAGAGGATTCACTTTGAACCCCAAATTGCTATTATTATTTAACTTGCACCCTCGGAATTAATCAGTTAGAAAGCTCTGTTAATCAACCAGGATACTAGACCAGAAGGATGAGCAGCTAAATCAGTCTAAGAAAGGAAGAGACAGGACTATCAAGCAGAATGAAGATGCTAAACAGGATTAGAAGAGCCAGATATCATTACAAAGGCTTGATTTAGGGGACAAAGAAGATAATAGGGTAATTTAAGAATTCTTAAAAAAAAAAAATCGTGTTTCCTGGAAATGAATTAACCACTCCAACTAATAAATGAAGATGCATTTCCATCGAAGAAAATGACTAAAAGTTACCCTGGGAAAATCAGAAGAGTCCTTTCATAAAACAACAGCACTTAAAAAGAAGAAAGAAGGGGGAGAGGCCCTGAAACAATACTAAGAGTGAATAAAAGTGAGTTGGGCTGATCAAAAGTAGACAGAGATGGAATGAGAGCCTTAGAAAAGTCACAACAATGGAAGATTCTTCACATAGCTTCAAGTGGTTGTGCGGGAGCAAGAGCATTCTGGAACTTGAACATTTATTTAAAGGAGGTTTTCGTTTAGTGTATCTTAGTGTGTCCAAAATGGTAACATTATCAAAAATGTGATAAATTAAGGAAAGGCGATTAGGAATTCTCCTTCAATAAATTACAATGAGGCAAGAGGGGAGAGCCCCGGACTGGAAGAAAGGGCTGCCAGATACGAATCCTGTTTTCTCCAACTATTTGTATGACTCCATAAAGAGACAGAGAGGCATCCCAAGAAATCAAAGCCTTGTTTTAAATCAAAGTCTTGTTTTAAAACCAAACAGGAGGGGCCGGGAGTTTGGCCTAGTGATAGAGTGCCTGCCTAGCATGCACGAAGACCGGGGTTCAATTCCTCAGTACCACATACAGAGAAAAAAGCTGAAAGCGGTGCTGTGGCTCAAGTGGTAGAGCTCTAGCCTTGAGAAAGTCCAAGGACAGTGCTCAGGCCCTGAGTTCAAGCCCAGGCCTAGCAAACACACACACACACACACACACACACACACACACACACACACACACACACACACACTAAGCATGATGAAGTAGAAAATGGCTAGCTTTTCAACTTAGAAGGAAAGTGAGCTCTTGATTCAAATCCTTAGAGAAGCGTTTACCATTTTAAATGTTAGACAGCAATCTAGGATTTATACTGAAGGCCAAATACTGAGCGTGGATAGGCATTGTTGTCATATTCTGGGAAGGGCACTGGTGAACGCATATCTTGGCCTGATAAGAAAGAACAAGAGAGCAGATTACTGCCCACTCCTGAGGTTGTAACATTCCTAAGGAGCTGACATCAATGTAGACACAAGCGAGGGCATCCAATGAGAAAAAGCTAGCAGCGTCCTCCCCACAGCCATCACGCAGGGCTTGCATTAGGGATTGCAGTCTTAGGCTCCACTGAAAAGAGAAGTCATCATAGATGAAAGAACCCACAAGGGAATCCTTGAAGTGCTGAGGGGATGAGTGAGCATTTTGCTGAGAACACACCATGAACCCAACACAGGAAAGTCCTCAGAGAAAGCCCAGAGACAGTAATGGGAGTCCAGGGCAGAGTGACTAAGTTTCGGAAGATGAGCTGTTCTCAGTTGGAAGGCAGTTTCGAGCATGGCCTTTGGAATGAGACCACCTGGGTTTGAAGAAACACATCGTATAAGAACAACATCAACACCACCACCCACCTTCCCTTCCCTGTCCCATCTCAAAATTGGAATTTTAATAAGTTTACCTGAAAGCTAGTTCTGAGTTAAGTGAGATAATATGTATGTGCATACTTAGAAAAGTAAGAATGTCCATGGTACAGCTCCCGGTGGAAAGTCTATAGGCAGTGTGAGGACGAGAGTGCACACTTTGAGCCCGGTGTTTGGTAGTATGCACAAGGCCCCCGTGCTCTATCTCTAGGAAAGAAGTGAAGCAAGTGAGGAGGAAGGATGGAGGGGGGAGGGAAGAACAGAAGAACGCAAAGGAGTAGCGAGGGAACAGGAGGGAGGGAGGGAAAGGAAAGGAGCAGTGAAGGAAGGCAGGAGAGAAGGAGAAGAGAAAGGGGAGGGAGAGAGAAAGGAGCAAGGGAGGGAACTCAGAACACACCTTTCTAACTTCCTTTCTTCAGCCTTTTCAAATGCCTTTCTCCCTAAGAACCACAGCCCCACTTGAATCTCTCACTCAAGAGAGACAGTAGTGGGAAGTTCAATTTCACTTTAGATTTATCTACTGGATTTCCCCCCACGTGACACGTACTGTGTTCTGTTTCAATGTAGTGATGGTGCTAACGCTTCTCCTGATCTGTGGGTTCAGGAGGATTGCTAAATCTCCAGATGGAAGGTTCCCATCACCAAGCCTATTCCTTTTCCCACGCCAGTGACTCCATTGGCTCCTTCCCCACTGTCCACAACTGTTCAAATCTGTCCTATTTCAAAGGCTTCTGAACCACCACCATCAGGCAGCCTCACAATCACCATTCCATGGCTGCTATCAATTTCTGTATTATCCTTTTCTTTCCGTCACTGTGGGACACCCGAGAGAAACAATTTAAAGGAGAAAAGATGCATATTGGCTCCCAGCTTCAGAAAAGTCAGGATGTATTTGGGTGGCTCCATGGTTTGTAGTGAAACAGAGCATCAGGATGGGGGGCTATGGTAGAGCACAGATGTTCGCCCCCTCGTGGCCAGGAGGCAGAGAGGAAAAGGGAGCAGAGGCCCTTCAAGAAAGGCATGCCCAAAGCCACCCACATTCTCCAGCTCCTGGTTCCCAGCACCTCTCAAAACAGTGGCATCAGCTGGGAGGCAAGCCTGAGACAGATGAGGCTATGGGGGACATTTTCTATGAGAATCATAGCCATTAGTCTAGTAGAACCTTGTTCATTTTACTCCTGTTTTCTCTCTCAAGAAGCAGAAAAACTAGCAGAAGAGAATTTGAGTTACTTTCACATCTTCCCAGAGGGATTCACTACGACTGAGTGGATCCCTACAAATACCTAATTGGATTAAACTGATATCATACCTGAAGTGATTGACAGTTACTCACTTAGCTATCCATTCTTTGGGGAAAAAAAACACACAGATCCAATTATCACTTATCACTGAATAATTCTGTACTAATTTCAATTTCTGTATGAATGGGGCAGAAAAATGTGTAATGGACGTAAAAACATTGATGTTAAAGATAGAAGTAGAACAGCTCGGAGAAAGGATGATCATTTGCTTAAGGAAAGGTTTGGATATGAAGCCAGGTACCTGTGGTTCACACCTGTAACCCTAGCTACTCAAGAGACTAAGACCTAGAGCATTAGGGTTCAAAGCCAGCTTGGGCAGAAAGGCCTATGGGGCTTCAACTCTAACTAAGGAGCAAAATACTGGACTAGAGGTGTGGTTCCAGTAGTAGAGCACAGGCTATGAGCAAGAACGATGAGCAAAAGTTCAAGGCCCTGAGTTCAAGCTTCCATACTGGCACCCCAAATTAACATATATATGTGTGTGTATGTACATCTATATGAATATAAAATATGAAGCCTCAAAAAATGAATTACTTTGTATTAAAATTTGAAGGAAACTGGGAGTTTAGCCTAGTGGTTAAAGTGCTTGCCTAGCATGCACGAAGACCCGGGTTCGATTCCTCGGTACCACATACATAGAAAAAAGCCAGAAGTGGTGCTGTGGCTCAAGTGGTAGAGCTCTAGCCTTGAGAAAGCCCAAGGACAGTGCCCAGGCCCTGAGTTCAAGGCCCAGGACTGGCAATAAAAAATAAAAAGTTGCAGGAACTGAAGAATGGCAGCCAAAAGGAGAGAAAAGACAAAAGGAAAAAAGTGTCAGCCCAGGCAGAAAAGTCCCCATGAGACTCTTATCTCCAATAAACTACTCAAAAAAGCCAGAAGTGGTGCTGTGGCTCAAGTGCTAAAGTACTAGTCTTGAAAACAAAGAGGCTCAGAGACAGTGCCCAGGCCCAGAGTTCAAACCCCAGGACTGGTAAAATATACATGCATACACATACCACACACACACACACACACACACACACACACACACACACACACACACACACTAAGCACAAAGATGGCTAATGTTTTGGTTTTAAGTAACTGACTATGCTGTGCTATAATTCGACGTTAATCTCATCCTCTATTAAACTGTGTCTCCATAACTAAGATGGTCTCTTCCCTCTGTTCCTAGATACATTCTCAAAAAAAGCCTATCAGTTGCTCTTTTATCCAAAAGTACTAGATGGAGTCTAGCACCTAATCACATTATTTAAGAAGTTAAGATTCTAGAATGGATCATAAAGGCAGTTGTGAAGACCTGTCCTGTGATAAGCAATAGAATTCTGTTTCACCAAAGGGATTTGGCCCTACACAGGTTTACTGTCCATGCCTTAGTTCTGAACTGCTTCTCTGGACCTGTTCTTTACTGCTGCTCCCCTGAAGCTATGAGCTTCAACGACAATGGTCATTCATGTCCTTCTGTTCCAGTTTTCATTCCTCCTGTTTTCCCACTGCTGTGACTGTGGCTCCTTGCAGAGGAGACGGGGAGGGGCTTCTAGGGAACCAGGCAAACTGTTAGGTTAACTGTGGGATCTCTCAAAGGTGTGTTTGGATGCGCTTTGTTCCCATGGTGGGAACCCCTAGCAGGTGTATTCTAGTAGCTGGACCCAAGTATAGCCAGAAGTGATGTCAGCTGCCTACAAATATTTGAAAGAAGCATTTCTTCAAAAAATCTATTAACATATATTAGTTGTACAAAGGGCTATTTTTCGCTTTGACATTTCCATGCTGCATTCAAACCTGGTCAAACTAATTTCCTCCATTGCTCTTCCTTGTCTCTTCTCCCTCTTTCTTAAAACACTTTCAACAGATTCCATTGTTCTATTTTCATACACACCGATCAAGTACTTGGAAGAAACATTTTTTTTTGGTCTTATTCTGCTCGTATATTCAACAGTCATGGATGTCTTCCTGAAAGGACTCAAGAAGAGCTAAACTAACATGCAGTGGAGACATTCTGGAAACCCCTTTGCCCATGTATTCTCTTAGGAAGGGAAAGGGAGTCTTCAGCTGCCTCTGGGGCTGAGTTTCTTAGATTCTAAGCATTCATACTTCTCTGAGTTAAAAAAGAAAAGAGTCCAAATGCAAGACTACAAGGGACAATCTGGTGTGGGAAACATTGGAGACCCACCCAGTATATGGTTCTTGCCAAGAAGGAAATTAAAAAATCAAGATGAGAAGCAGAGAAAGGTTACCTCTAGGCTGGGGAGAAAAAAACCATATCCTTCGAAGGGATCTTTTAAATTATCTATGTGTTCTTTGCCAGACAGAGATGCTTAGACCTAAAGAATGTTAGCAATGTTCATCTTCCCACGCCACTACTCTATAATCATTAGTTTTACTACCTTTTTTTTTCACAAGCTATTACTTTAATTATTTTAATTAGTTTGTCCATGCATGCGAGTTGTTGACATGCCCTTTCCTTTGGGTGGCAAATCAATAAACAAAAGAGAAGGGAGCGACCATCTTGGATGAACCCAGGTGGCTTTTACTAGACAAGTCTTGGGGGATGGGGGGGTCTAGTCACAGCACTCAACACCCCCATCTAGACACTACCCAGCATCTCAGGGCCTCCATTTGAAGGTCACTGCCCCTGTAGTCAAGGCTATAGCCCGAGTGCAATAACAGGTTTCCAGAATGTTCCTTGGATAACAGAGAACAAATACTAAAGTCGTAGATGATCAGTTGTCAGCTTTTGTTAAAAATCTCTATACTTAGGCACAAGGGGCTCAAGCCCCTGTCATCCTAGTTACTCAGCAGGCTGAGATCTGAAGATCACAGTTGGAAGCCAGACTGGGCAGGAAAGTCCATGAGATGTTTAGTTTCAATTAGCCATGCAAAAGCCAGAAGTAGAGGTGTGGCTCAAGGGATAGGGTGCCAGCCTTGAATGAAGATGCTAAGGCAGACAGTGAGGCCCTAGTTCAAGCCCCCCTGTGCCAGGGTACATTCAGGCACACCCTCCACATACTTGCCATTTCTTTACTATTTGGTTGGCTCCTATTTTCTCCTCTCCCTGGTTGTTTAATCATGGAAAATTCTCAAATTTTCAATGTAACTTATCCAAATGAAGGTGAAAGCTCTGTGTTAGTATATTATTTTGAGAATGATGTGTGACAGTGGAAAGGTACTAAGACCTTGTCACCTTGTCTGATATGGATAGGTCATCCATCCCTCCTCCTCCACTTCCTCCTCCTCCTCTTATTCCTCCTCCTCTTCCTCTGCCTCCTCTTCTTCCCTCCCTCCCTTCTCCTCCCTCTTGCCTTCTTTTCTCCCTCTATTTCCTCTTTGGTGCTAGGCTTCTCAGAAATTTAATCATTACAAAATGCCTAGATTCTAGACTTCAGGGTTCTTTCTTCAGTATCATTCTTACACACACACACACACACACACACACACACACACACACCCCAGTACATGGCTCAAGGCTACTAGCACTCTACCACTTGAGCCACATCTTTGCTTTTTCCTCCTTTTCTTTGTTTTCTTTATCTGGTTAACTGGAGTCTTACAGACTTTTCTGCCCAGGCTGGTTTTGATTGCTGTTTACATCTCATGCTCTTGAATAGCTCCTGGTTCCCAGGGCCTGGCCTCAGTATTATTCTTAGGTATATTCCAATATAAGAAGGTATAATTAGGGCCGGGAGTTTGGCCTAGTGGTTAAAGTGCTTGCCTAGCATGCATGAAGACCCAGGTTCGATTCCTTGGTACCACATACATAGAAAAAAGCTGGAAGTGGTGCTGAGGCTCAAGTGTTAGAGCTCTAGCCTTGAGAAAGTCCAAGGACAGTGCTCAGGCCCTGAGCTCAAGCCCAGGACTGGCAAAAAAATAAATAAATAAAGAAAGAAAGAAAGAAGGTATAATTACTAGAGAAAACAATTTTGAAGAAACTGTTACTACTCCATTGGGCCTATTAAAACACTGTGGCTGTTATGCCCTGTCTCATGTTTGGCATCTCTCTGTTGCCCCGTTTGGATGGAACCCATGACCTTGACCCACAGAGCTGGAATTACAGGCATGCACCACCATGCCTGGCTTCATGTTATCAAAATGAATGTACACACACACACACAAATTATGTTATATATAATTTCCAACCCTCAGGTCACTTTGTTTATTTTGTGCTGGTCCTGGGGCTTGAACTCAGGGTCCAGGTGCTGTCCCTGCCTTTTTGTGCTCAAGGCTAATGCTTTACCACTTGAGCCACAGTACCTTTTCCAGCTTTTTCTGAGTAGTGGGAGTGGGCTGGGAGTTTGCATAGACGTTGGATTCCTTGGTACCACATGCATATAAGTGGAAGTGGTGTTGCGGCTCAAGTGGAAGAGCTCTAGTCTTGAGAAAGCCCAAGGGCAGTGCTCAGACCCTGACATCAAGCCCCAGAACTAGAAAAAAAAGAAAAAGAAAAATAGATTGTCACAGACTTTTCTGCCCAGGCTGGCTGAACTGTGATCCTCAGACCTCAGACCATGCTAGGATTACAAGAGTGAGCCACTCGTGTCTGACATGGAAGTCACTTATGGTTGTTCATATATGTGTATTTATTGATATAAAAATTAAATTTATTTTTATAATAAGTTACACACCCCACATACAACAATAGCAACAACATAGTTCGAATTTTTCTTTGAACACAGCCCAGGCCACCAGAAAAGCTTTGTTCCTTTGCCTTCTAGATCGGCCTCTTATTTGCTCAGGTATGAGTTGCTAGAAAAGGTCTACAGCAGATCTTAAGAATCCAATCCTCCCTGAGACAGAGCAGCTAAGCCAACATTAGTGAACTATCATTAAAAATTATTTTCTTGGGGGCCGGGAGTTTGGCTTGCCTAGCATGCATAAAGACCTGGGTTCGATTCCTTGGTGCAACATTAAAAAAAAAAAAAAGCCAGAGATGGTGCTGAAGTGGTGCCAGAGATGGTAGAGCTCTAGCCTTGAGAAAGTCCAAGGACAGTTCTCAGGCCCTGAGCTCAAGCTCAGGACTGGCAAAAAATAAAAATAAAAACAAATAAAATAATTTTTTACTGAACTTTCTCTAGATTGACAGAAACCAAAAATTTTTCTTCAAGACTTTTTCTATGATTTGATCTAGCACAGAAAAAACATCCTGTACAATCTATGTTACAAAAAAACTTTAAAAATTCTCTTTAACTAATTGTACAAAGGGGTTTTTAAGTTAACATGTTGGTTTATGAGTGCAATGCATCTTGATCATTCTCCTGTCTCTTCCAATCTCACTCAGCCCCTTAAGTTACCTAAAATGTTTGCTATTGATCTCATGAATTGTGTTGTAGCAATTAAACGAACTGACTATATTCTTTTGGTATAATTTTTATTATCTTCAATTACGTGTAAAAGGAGTTTCACATATCGGTTTACGCGTACAGCACATTTCTGGTAATATGTAAGCAGCCAAATCAAGAGATGGTCACTTAGGTTTTCAAAAGGATTGTTATAGCACCATCTTGTGACTATTCTGGTTACACTACTTAAAGAACAAACCTTCAGAGACTTGCTTAAGATTTCAAAAGGAATCTTGTGGCATCCTCTTGTGGCGTATTATGGAATTGGACCAAACAACCATATGATTTTGACCAAGGCCAGACAGTTGCCTACTGACTGTTAATTTAGGATAAACTTGGCTAGGGTTTTTGGTGTTGGTAAAATTGGCATTTTGAGCCTGATGCCTCTATGTTTCTGGGAGTTGTTCTGTGTATCACAGGAGGTACCCCAATAGAACTCCTCCAGTTGCACCAGTCAAAAATGTCTCCAGGGGCCGGGACTTTGGCCTAGTGGTAGGATGCTTGCCTAGCATGCATGAACATCCAGGTTTGGTCCCTCAGTACCACATACATAGAAAAAAGCCAGAAGTGGTGCTGTGGCTTAAGTGGTAGAGCTCTAGCCTTGAGAAAGCCCAAGGACAGGGCTCAGGCCCTGAGCTCAAGGCCCAGAAGTGGCTAATAAAATAAAAATAAAAATGTCCCTAGTCAGAGAGTGTCAAATGTGATTATTTATTGTGAATTGCCTGGGTCTGGGATCTTGGGGAAACAGGAGAGAATGAAGCAAGCAAAGTCTCTGCTCATGAGGGAAATAAATAATATAATGCCTTGTAGGAAATGATGGGGGACTGTTATTCTGCAGAGGGTTGTCACTGGCCTAATTATGAAATGAGCCCCAGAAAAATGCTACAAAGCCATCTGTTTATATATCACACAAGCTAAATGTGTGGCACCACCCCTTACATTGATTCCCATGGGGAAAATCAATCTTGAGTGTGAAAGATTTTCATAATTGCATTGTGTGATTGTGTGTGTGTGTGTGTGTGTGTGTGTGTGTGTGTGCTGGTACTGGGGCTTGAACTTAGGGCATTAGCTTTATCTACTCAAGGCTGACTTTCAACCACTTGAGTTGCACCTTTACTTTTGCTTATTTGCTTGTTATTGGTGATTAATTTGGAGATAAGAATCTCATGGTATTTTCTACTCAAGCTGGCCACAAATCTTGATTCTCTTAACTCAGCTTCCTGAGTAACTAGGATTACAGACCTGAGCCACTGGCACCTGACTTGTGTAAATGCATCTTAAAAGGTGATTTTTGCCTGAGAGGGTGGCTCACACCTGAATCCTAGTTATTCAGGAGGCTGAGATCTGAGAATCACGGTTCAAAGCCAGTCTGGGCAAGGAACGTCTGTGAGACTCTACCTTAAACTTATCTTAACCACCAGAAAACAAGAAGTGGCATTGCTGTTCAAAGTAGAAGAGTGCTGTTTTTTCACAACGGGTTTGTCATCAGGACACAGGTGCTGTGAGAAACACCAATTCGAAGCCAAATGGGAAAGGGAAAGACCCATATCAACATTGTCGTCATTGGACACGGCAATTCCGGCAATTCCACTATCACTGGGCACCTGATCTACAAATATAGACAAGAGAACCATTGAGAAGTTCGAGAAGGAGGCTGCTGAGATAGGAAAGGGCTTCTTCAAGTATGCCTGGGTCTTGGATAAACTGAAGGCTGAACGCTAGTGTGGTGTCACCATTGACATCTCCCTGTAGAAAGTTAAGACCAGCAGGTAATACATGACCATCATGGATGCCCCAGGACACAGAGACTTCATCAAGAACGTGATCACAGGCACATCCCAAGCTGATTGTGCTGACCTGATTGTTGCTGCTTGTGTTGGTAAATTTGAAGTTGGTATCTCCAAGAATGGGCAGACCCGTGAGCATGCTCTTCTGGCTTACACACTCGGTATGAAACGGCTCATTGTCGGTGTTAACAGAATGGATTCCACTGAGCTACCCTACAGCCAGAAGAGATTCGAAGAAATCATTAAAGAAGTCAGCGCCTACATTAGGAAAATTGGCTACAACTCTGATACAGTAGCATTTGTGCCAGTTTCTGGTTGGAATGGTGACAACATGCTGGAGCCAAGTGCCAATATGAATTGGTTCAAGGGATGGAAAGTCATCCGTAAAGATGGCAGTGCCAGTGGAATCACCTTGCTAAAGGCTTTGGATTGCATTCTGCCACCAACTCGTCCACTAACCAGCCTTTGCCCCTGCCCCTTCAGGATGTCTACAGAATTGGAGGTATTGGCACCGTCGCTGTGGGTCGAGTGGAGACCGGTGTCCTCAAGCCTGGCATGGTGGTTACCTTTGCTCCTGTCAATGTCACAACTGAAGTGAAGTCTGTTGAAATGCATCACGAGGCTTTGAGTGAAGTCTTCCTGGGGACAGTGTGGGATTCAACGTCAAGAACGCGTCAGTCACAGATGCCGGCCATGGCAACGTTGCTGGTGACAGCAAGAATGATCTGCCCATGGAAGCAGCTGGCTTCACTGCTCACGTGATCATCCTGAACCATCCAGGCTAGATCAGTGCTGGCTATGCCCCCGTGCTGGACTGCCACACTGTTCACATTGCTTGCAAGTTTGCTGAGTTGAAGGAGAAGATAGACCTCCGTTCTGGGAAGAAGCTGGAAGACAGATCTAAATTCCTCAAGTCTGCCATCATTGTTGATATGGTTCCAGGCAAGCCCATGTGTGTGGAGAGCTTTTCTGACTGTCCTCCTCTGGATCGTTTTTCTGTTTGTGATATGAGGCAGACTGTTGCTGTGGGTGTCATCAAAGCTGTGGACAAGAAGGCTGCCGGAGCTGGCAAGGTCACCAAGTCTGCCCAGAAAGCTCAGAAGGCTTAAATGAGTATCACCCCTAACACCTGCCACTTCAGTCTTCACTGGTGGTGGAAGAACGGTCTCAGAGCTGTGTATCTCAATTGGCCATTTTAGTTTAATAGTAAAAGACTGGTCAATGATAACAATGCATCGAAAACCTTCAGAAGGAAAAAAAAATCTTCAGAAGGAAAGGAAAATGTTTTGTAGACCATTTTTTTTGGTGTGGCAGTTTTAAGTTATTAGTTTTTAAAAATCAGTACTTTTCAATGGAAACAACATGACCAAAAAATCTGTCACAGAATTCTGAGACCCATTAAAACAAAATTTCATGAAAAAAAATGGTAGAGTGCTAGCCTTGAGCAGAAGAGCTCAAGGGAAGCGCCCAGGCTTTGTGTTCAAGCCCCACAATCAAAAGGTGATTGGTGCTTCCAGGAAATCCAAAAGACTTGATCCCATCATTTCTTGACATCCATGTTGGCTAAGGACTTCAACTTTCAACTTAATCTAATATTTCCATTTTTCTTCTAGGGCTCCTCTCAGTTAATGATTGCACTTCCTCCTCATGTTTTGTACTATCTCAAAGGTTTCTATCCTCTTTTCAGAGGTTTCAAGGATAGCTGCATCTCTCCCACCAATATTCTGACTTATTTCAGAATTTCACCCCTATGGCCATCTCTTTTACTCTCTGCTCTTTTCCCATTATCTCTTATATTCCAATTATACTTTTTTTTTTTGCTAATTCTGGCTTTGAACTCAGGGCCTGAGCACTGTCCTTGGGCTTTCTCAAGGCTACAGCTTTACCACTTGAGCCACAGCACCACTTCCAGCCTTTTCTATGTATGTGGTACCAAGGAGTTGAACCTGGGGCTTTGTGCAAGCTAGACAAACGCTCTATCACTAGGCCAAACTCCCGGCCTCCAGGTATGGTTTTAAGTACCAGAGGGAAAGACCTAAAAAACAACTATATACTGCTCCCTCATTTTACTTCCTGCATAATTCAATAAGAAGAGAACAGAATTTGTAATGCATTGTGGGTAGCAAGTGACAGCATGCATGTGTCTGTGAGGAATATGGGAGCCTAGAAGGGAAACTAAGTAGGCTTCCCAGGGGAAGAAACAAATAATGTGTGTATAGAAGGATGAATAGAAGTTTTCCAGGTAAGGATTTTCCCAGGCAGAATGAACAGCATTTGCAGTGTAGAGTCTTCGCTCTCTTTTCTCACCACCCAAGCCATTTCTTCTCATATTGCCTCCCCTTCTGTTCACATTCATTTTTCTTGAACGCCTCAACCCCTTCTCTACCCTGTCTAACTCATCCAGCTCTCATCTCTAACCATCTCTAGCATCTGTCTCAGAGTCTGGTAACAAATCACCTCTGAACTGCTCTTGTCCACAGCCTCCCCTCACTAAACTAACTGACTGTAAGCTGGGCCATATGGACCAGGGGTTGCTTCGTCACTTTTCCAGTGCATGGCGCGCAGGCAGGCTGGAAAACTAACTTCCATTTTCAGCCAATTATGGAAGGTGGGCACTGGGACAAGGAAGAAACGTGATGGGCAGAAGCCCACAGTTTACAGGTAAGGCCTGGTCCCCAGAAGACCTGGCTTGTCTCCCCCTCACCTCCCACCACACTATCCCTGCACACAGGCACGATTTTCACTCCTTCCTGACTCTTCCTTTGCTCAGTCTTCATCTCCTCATCTGCCAAGCTCACTCCACTCTGGGCCTCCCTTTACCCAGTGTCCTCTCTGAAATCTCTCTTCTTATTCCCACTGTGTGTGCTCCCTTCCCTGTCTTCTCCAAAGTTCTCCTTTCCTGAGTCATCTCCACAGCAACCCTCTACAAAGCAGAAGTCCCCCATCGTGCCAGTAGCCCTTACCCTCAAAGATATTACTCTGTCATTTTCTGTCTCCCCTCCATGACAGCAGAGGCCTGGTCCACTTCACTCTGCTGTTTCCGCAGGACTGGAAGAATGTCTTGCACTAGCTGAATGAGGGATTGGAGAAGGAGCACCTTTATTTATGAATTTATGTATGTATGTATGTATGTATGTATGTATGTATGTATGTATGTATGTATTTATTATTCTACAGCCACTCTAGAATAGTGATATTTCTTGGCCACAAAGCTTTGAAATGGTCTTCCTTCCTCCAGAAGCTGGACTCGGTGGTCTGGGATCTCAGTCCTCCCAGCATCATCAATAGGCTCTAAGATGGTCCCTGTCCCAGCCAAAAGATGGCCTAAGATAGTTAGATTTTACTGAAGTCCCCTTGGCTTGGTCCCCTTGCTTGTTCTCTGAGAGAGAAGAGTGATTCTAGCAAGAGTGCAGTGTCTGCTGGTATTTTGTCAACATAGGAAACTTGAGCCTTGGAAGTGGGGCTCTGACTTCCAAGTGGTAGAGCAGAAGCCATGAGCAAAAAAAAAAAAAAAGAGGAAAAAGCCAGTGATAGCAGATTGACTTCTACTGCCGGAACACCCCCTAGTTTTGGCTCTTTGGTGGTTGATTAATTAGAAGGAAGAGTCCCATGGACTCAGGCTGGTTTTGAACCTTGACCCTCAGATTTCAGCCTCATGAATAGTTAGGGTTATAAGCAAAGCCACCTGAGCCAGGCTATTATATATAGATCATTTATTTAGCAATTTGAGAGGAAATGAAAGAATCACATTTTCATTGGGTCCCCTATGCAGAACACCGACTGGCTCAAGGCCTTTCTGTATCTTTCTATTTGATTTTCATAGCAACTCTACCATGTAAATATTATTATTATTATTGCCCCATTTTACAGATGAGAAAACAAGATTGCCCAGGATCACATAGTAGCCCAGGCCAACTCAAGCCTTCTGACTTCAGAATAGCTTTAATGAGCTGGAGGGATTGAGTCCAGTCTCCTGTGGCTACTCATGACCTACTTGCCCTTCAAGTGTGACCTCTTCAGGCTTCATCCATATTGCTTCCAGGTCCTTTGGCTTCTAGCTAGTTTCGGCCTGTGGGAAGGGAATAAGCTCCAAGTATTTGTTTCGTTGGCTCTCTCCCTGGGAGGTTGCCTCCGACTGGCTGTCTTATTAGAACCAAATTCATTATTCTTTTAACAGATCCTTTCACTCTCCGGGCTCTTGTAGCCTCCCTTGTCCTCAACTGCAAGAAGTAATAGCACCAGATAATTAAACATTCCATGTCATTTTTTAAAATCACACTGCATAAATCTGCCTTTGTAACTAGGATGTCCTTGCTTTGTCCTACTCAACTTATTATTTTCTTCTCAGGAGAACTCTGTGTGTGTGTGTGTGTGTGTGTGTGTGTGTGTGTGTGTGTGTGTGCATGTGCGCTGGTTCTGGAGCTTGAACTGGATGACACTGTGCCTTAGCTGTTTCTGTTCAAGGCTGGTGTCCTATAAAAGCCTCATAGCCTTTCCTGGCTTCAAACAATGGCTCTCAGCTCTCAGCCTCCTGAGTAGCTAGGATTACAGGCATGAGCCTGTTGACCGAGCATGAACTCAGGACTCAAGGTTAGAACTCTACTTACCCATTTGAGCCACAGTGGTGCTATTACTTCTTGCAATTGAAGACAGGAGGAAGGAAGGCTGCAAGAGCCCAGACAGTGAAAGGATCCGTTAAAAGAATAATGAACTTGATTCTAATATGCCAGCCAATCAGAGGCAACCTACTAGGGAGAGAGGCAACAAAACAAATACTTGGAGCTTATTCTCTTCCCACAGGCTGTACCTAGCTGTAAGCCAAAGTACCCAGAGTCAGAGTTGAAGTTATTGATATGAAACAGTGATATGCAATAAGATATTTGGAAGAACTTAGTCCTTGTCCCTGGAGTATGTGAGTAGCACAGGACTATCATAGAAAAGATAACCTAGAAAAAGTTCTTCCTTCCCTCCCTCTTTCTCTCCCTCCTTTCTTTTTTCTTTTTTTCCTTTTATTTATTTATTTTTTTGCCAGTCCTGGGCCTTGAGCTCAGGGCCTGAGCACTGTCCTTGGACTTTCTCAAGGCTAGAACTCTACCACTTGAGCCTCAGCACCACTTCTGGCTTTTTTTCTATGTATGTGGTATCAAGGAATTGAACCCCGGTCTTCATATAAGCTAGGCAAGCACTCTACCAGTAGGCCAAACTCCCCCCACCCCACTTTTTTTTTTTGCCAGTTCTGGCTTGAACTCAGGACCCGAGCATTGTCCTTGGGCATCTCAAGGCTAGCTCTCTACCACTTGAGCAACAGCACCACTTCTAGCTTTTTCTATGTATGTGGTACCAAGGAATAGAATCTGGGTCTTCATGCATGCTAGGCAAGCACTCTACCACTAGGCCAAACTCCCAGCCCCCCTTCCTTCCTTCTTGTTTGTCTGTAGCTTATGACACAAGGCTAGCTCAATCTAGCCTTGCAATTTTAATCATCTTGCCTCAGTATCCCAAGTACTCGGATTGTAGGCCTGTATCACCCCTTCTCCTTTGTTTCGTTTTTGTTGCCCCCCTTTTTTTCTTTAAGAAAGCTGACTTCTTTTTGCTTGGTCATTTCTATCATGTTCAAATATGAATGTAAACTCCAAGTCTGAATGAGCTGTTAGAGAATGAAATACTAAGGGAAATAAGGCCAGTGGCCTGACAATAACTAAGACACAAAACAGACTGTCACGCTGTGGAAAGGAGAAACTGCGGCTAGGCTGTGTGTGTGTTGTGTTGTGTATATTTCCTAGACTTGCTGGTTGGCTGAATTGGTTAAACGAGTCACTGAAATATGAATAATTGGGCCGAGGAAAGGATGTCTTAAATCTCAGAATAAGCATCAGAGTACATCTTCAAGCAACCTTTGAAATGTTTGTGGAAACTGTAAATATTCTGGAAAAGGAAAGTAACTTTCACTGACCTATATCCTGGGCTACAAGGAAAGCAGAAACTGGGTTCCAGCAGTTCATGCCTGGAACCCTAGCTACTCAGGAAGCTGAGATTTGAGGGTCATGATGCCAGCCTGGCACAAAAGTCCATGAGACTGTTATCTCGAATCACCAAAAGCTAGAAGTAAAGCTATGGCTCAAATGATAGAGCAAAAAAAGCTAAGGGATAATACCTAGGCCTTAAATTCAAGCACTAATACTAACCTGTGTGTGATAGAGAATAAAAACAAGACAGCAGGGAGGGGGGAAAAAAGGAAGGAAGAAGGAAGGAAGGGTGGAAGAAAAGAAGGAAGGAAGGTTGGTTCCTAAGGGAGTCATAAATTTAAGTATTATTTTTAAAAATGACCCTAACTATAATAAGGACATTTATCATGGGGCCTGGAATTTTTAAAAATTATTTGGGAGTGAGCCAGGAGTGTGGTCTAGCAGAAGAGTGCTTGCTTGCCTAGCATGCATGAAGCCCTGGGTTTGATTCCTGGGTCCCACATACACAGAAAAAGCAGGAAGTGGCACTGTGGTTCAAGTGGTAGAGTGTTAGCCTTGAAAAAGCTCAAGGACAGCCCTACCCAGGCCCTTGAATTCAGCCCCTGGGACTGGCAAAAAAATTATTCAGGAATAATTTATAAGCAATCAAAGCTACTGGAAGAAAAGAGGGCCCGTAATAAATTATACAGAACTCGAGGCGTTCACACACAGAAACCAAAGGAGGATACGTTTAGGGTAGGAACATGAAGGTGCAATGTGTATGTATCTACAATTTTTAAAAATAAAATTTATTGAAACTAAGTCCAGGAAATGGAGAGTTTTTTCATGTGGCTGTGTTTATTTTTTTTCCTTTTGTCTTGTTCCTTTGTCTTTTGGAGGATAGGGAGACACAGAAAATGGAAGGACAAAGAGTGAACAAATGCAGCCGTGGTACCACTAGACACTGTGTTGAAACTATACAATTTGTGGCCAACGACAGGAGAAAAAAACTGGGAGAGAGTGAGAGAAGGGGTGGCAGTGGCCAAAAAGAAATGTACTCTTTACCTGACTTCTGTACCTGTGACCCTTTATAATAACAACAATCTTTTTCGCCCGGGCTGGCTTTGAACTGCAATCCTCAGATCTCAGCTTCCTGAGTTGCTAGGATTACAGAAAAGAGCCATCTTGCACCGCAACAATTTTTTTGTTTACAAAGAATGAAAAGAGGGCCAGGAGCGTGGCCTAGTGGTAGAGTGCTTGCCTAGCAGGCACAAAGACCTGGGTTCAATTCCTCTGTACCACATACACAGAAAAAGCAGGAAATGCTGCCATGGCTCAAGTGGTAGAACTCCAGTCTTGAGGAAAGCCCAAAAACAGTGCTCACGCCCTGAGTCCAAACTCCAGGACTGGAAAAAAGAAAAAAAAAAAAAGAAAAAGAAAAAAGAAAAGATGGCCTGCGGGAGTTATCACTTGGTGATATGAAGATCTTGAGTGCGGTGATGAAAGAGCTTTGGCAATAGCGGTGATATTTGCATAGCACTTAATGTACTGAAAGTCATTGAATTGTACACTTTGGCTTAAATGGTTGTTCTTCATCTTTTACCACAATAGTCATCAATTAATTAAAATACAGAGTATATCAACACCTCCTCCTCCCCCAACCACTTTCCTGAAAGTCCTTAGAAGTCAATTACTTTCCAGAACATCTGGAAAAAAAAACCAAATCTACTTTTGAAATATGAATACTGGGTCTGACTGGTGCCATCTTCACATCTTGGTGGATGAGGGGTCTCTAGAGGAGAAATTCTACTTCCATCCCCCCACCCCAAGGTGGTAGGTGCCTGAACTCCTAGAAGCAGGGGCAGGGACTTGGACAATAGATCTGCCAGACCCAACAGACCTGTACCATGAACTCATGAGACCCTATTTAGGCCCCTCCTGCTTTGACGTGATTTTACTATGCCTTGTGTCTACTGACTCTCCTCAGGTCACCATGGCATTCCTCTTTAGCTCTTCATTAGAATTAATCTGGTTTGTTCGATAGTTTTCTTTACTACTCTCATGGCTCAGTTTCCTAACAGTATTAAGTGCACTGGAGGCTGCAAGTTTTGGGGGGATATGAGTCAATTTCACTGGCTTTCTAATAAAGATTCCCAATTCAACCTCTCAAAATGTGGTCTCTCCGTTATCTCCTAGCTGAATTTCTATATTATACTTTTTGTTACTGTCATTTTGTTCTCTTAAGAATGTTATACAAATGTGATCACTTAACATCCTACCTCTGAAATACATTCATATCACTGTAGGAATCCCTCCTCCTGTCTACCCTTCTTATCAACTGCTAGCTTGTTCCTTTGCATTAGAGTAAGATTTCAGTTCCTTCACAGCTCCTGGCACCTTTCAAGAGCTAATCATACTTAGTTATGCTGCTGCTAATGGGTTAAATCTTTCCATCAAGTGAACTTGGCACAATTCTGCCCCCTACCACTGAAAAGAGGACAGGTAAGGGACTTTGGTGACCTTTGCTTCTCTTTCACAGCTTTCCTTTCTTTGGTTGGGTTGGCCAGGCTCGTTAAGCAGCCTCATTCCAGGGGGAAGTTACCTGAATGGATTTCTCCAGGTTCTATATCTTGAACTTTCTTGTGCCATCCCATCTCATTTTAGAGCTGATTCGTGGTCTGTGTTCACTCTAGTGGCAGAGACTGTTACTGGTGGAATATTTGGTATCTGTGCTCAGTCATTCTTATCCCTCATATCATTTGGGAGAAGGTCTTGATGAAACTTGAACATTATTTAGACATTTACTTATTTCCAAGCATCCAGAGAAAGCTGCACCACATCTCCAGTGTCAGAGCTGGAATTAATTATTGTTAAGAAATATCCACTTAGGAACTGGGAGCGTGGCCTAGTGGTAGAATGCTCACCTAACACACACAAAGCCCTGGGTTTGATTCTTCGGTACCACATGCACAGGAAAAAACCAGAAGTGGTGCTGTGGTTCAAGTGGTAGAGTGCTAGTCTTGAGAAAAATGTGCTCAAGGGCAGTGCCCAGTTCCTGAGTTCAAGCTCCAGAACTGGCCAAAGGGAAAAAAAAAGTCCACTTATTTCCTGTGTCCAAAGAGCAATTGTGACCATTGAGATTTTAGAAGTCCAAGGAGGGACTTCTCTGAAATGTCACCTTTCTCTTAGAAGAAGGCCGCAGGGGAAACATACTTTATATCTAGATGTCCCGTTTGGCATATCTAATCACATCTTTATCAGCCTAAAATTGAAACCACCATGCAGGATAGGTATAGTGTCCTTTTATCTCTGGGATTTCTATTAAGAGAGAGGATGAAGGTTTATTATTTTTTTAAGCTAGTTTGAAAGGGGCATTTCCTCATTTGTTAAATACTGAGCTAAATTCTTGTCTTTCTTTTACTAGCTTAAATGAATGTATATATTAAAGGCTTATAATTACTACTGTTTTGATGCTGATAATATAACTCAGAGCTTGTAGCATGCTAAACAGGTGCTGTATGAAGTTGGAGGAGAAATAACACTGGTTAACTCATTTTCACAGTTTTCTGTGCCAGAAGTGCAAAAGGAAAGACTTCACATTCGATAGATTTTAAACTGTCTTAAATCTAAGTATGGAAGATTTTCTTTTCCTCCACTGAGCTACATGCACAGCTTCTTTGCACTTAAGGCTTTTGGGTTTATTGTTTCCCTCATTTTGTACATAAAGAAACTAAAAAAGAGGAGAACAGGTATCTGCTTAGGTCACAAAACAAGTCCTGATTCAAACCTAGATCCAATACAGAATTCACTGCATTAACCATTACTCTATTACTTCCTGCTTCATTGCAACCTAAAGACATTCCAGCCCAAACTAACTACATATCTCAAGGCTCCAGAGAGAGAGACTTAGACTTTGGTCCCCTTGGATTCCAAAGTCTGTGCAAACTTCTCTCTCCTGTAGGACCTACTGCCTGCCAAGGGAGGAGGTTGATGGGAATACCAAATTGGACATCCTATTGGAACACAGACAAAGTCATTCATCTAGAAGGCATCTATTGTGACCTAAATCTCACCTTTCAGAAAAGGCTCAGAAGATCGTAAGATTTGTCCAGAAGCAATTGAGAGCTTATATCTTTGTCTTGTTGCCATGGAGGAAATAATGAAGCTCATCTCAGGGCTTTTGCCCTCCATACAGCATTTTATATAATCTTCCCTGAATAATCGCCAGTCACTCTTGCACTGTATGATAGGGAAGTGAGAAGACAATTGCCAGACAGAGTTCTACTTATTTACCTCTGTCTCCCCTGTCCTTTGCTCTGGGAAGTCCTTTCCCTCCTCCCCATTGCAAGTGCTTGTTTGCTGATTACATTTTGCCCTACCAGGGATGGAGAAAATCTGGACTTTGCATACATATAAAACTCCCCTGCCAATCCCTCCTCCCCTACCCTTCACGGCTGCTGTCAACAAAGTATCCAACACATTTCTAGAATTATTGATAAAAATGAGCAATAACTAGGGAAAGGGTGAAAGGTGTTCTCAACTAGGGCAGAGGTTACCAGTGGGTGGCTTTGTTTGAGAAAGTCAGGTGTGTTTATTGCTTCATCCTGGGGAGTGCTTCTTGATTGCTGATCTGTTTCAAGTCACATCATGCAATGCTAGAAGAGAAATAACCTTGGTAACTCATATTCAGCACCAGAAATGAACAGGAAAATGAGACTTCACCCTTGAGAGATTCTGAAGTCTCATAGAATCTTAAATCTAAGCATGGAAGACTTGCTTCGCTTCCCCCCACCCCATAAAATCTTTTGCATCATGAACATCTAAAGCTTCCATTAATACAACTCAGATAGGAAGCAGATGGTTCAAGCTTATCCAAATTTAGAGCTTTAAAAAAACAAACCAGTCTTTTCTAATGCACACTGGGCTTTGAAGATAAAGGTCAGACCCTTAAGAAGTCTCAGGTTTACATGACTGGTGAAAGAAGAGGGTGCTCAAAGAGGGTTGAGCTTTCTTTGGTGCAAGATGAAAGAAATCATTTATTTTACATTTTTAAAAGGCAGTATTTAGTGGGACACCTCTGGTTCATTCTAGCTACACAGGAGGCTAAGATCCAGAAGACTGGGGTTTGAAGCCAGTCTGGGCAGAAAAGTATGACCTTATCCCCAAAACACCCAGCAAAAAGCTGGGCTGGAAGTGTGGCTCAAGTGGTAGAGTGCCAGCCATGGATTTCAGCCTCAGTACTAGCAAAGTCAGTATTTTTCCTCTAGATCAAAAAGTGGAGGAAATTAGTAATAGGGAGGAGAAAAATGTTGTAGGAACTATAGTATTATGTTAGAATGCCTTCCTCTCCAAGAGGAAGGTTTTCTGGTCAAATAGTTCAATATCAAGAACATGGCCAGGATAATGTGTTGATCTTTTAGAAAAAAATACATATCCTCTGATTAGAGATAACATTATTTATTTAGTGATTTTTTTATAATAGAAATATTTTATGGTATATTATAATATAAAATATTCTTTTTCAGATTAAAAAACATGTTTACTTTTTAAAAAAACTCTTAATTCAAACAATAATTTTGAGTTTCTATTAGATATAGGCACTATCAAACAAAATAGACAGCCAGGGGCTGGTGGCTCATGCCTATAACCCTAGCTATTCATGAGGCTGAGATCTGAGGATCATGGTTCAGAGCCAGCATGGGCACTAAAGGCCGTGAGACTCTTATCTCTGATTAACTACCAGAAAAATGGGAAGTGGCACTGTGGCTCAAGAAGTAGAGCACTAGCCTTGAGCTGAAGAGTTCAGGGACAGCACCCAGGCCCAGAGTTCAAGCTCCATGACCAACTAAAATAAATAAATAAATAAATAATAAAATGGACATAGCCTATGTTCTCCTGGAGTTTATAACTGAGCATAAAACTCCTAGAAGAAAACTTTGAATTTATTAATTTGTGAATTATTTATCAAGTATATTTGATGGTTCAGTGTAAATTGCCTGTAATTCTAGAACTGGAGACTGCCTGGCCCCACTACTGACCTGATGCCTGCTGACCAGGTCACTTCCGTATTTTCTCAGGTCTTGCAAACAGCACTGGTCCAGCCCCAGGGAGGTCCAGGTTGCAGCTGTTTCGTAGGTCGTGAATCAGGCCCAGAAGAGCCGAGTCACATATCTGAGCCCTGGCCCTGTGCCCATCCTACAGATTCATCTACAACAGTTTTCTCACCCACAGCCAGAAAGACATTTACTCAACATAGTACATGCACATATACATCAATTTTAACTAATGTTCTCATCAAATTACTTTTCCTATAGATGGGCCATACTGCTATATCATTCTCTAGTCTGTCATTTTATTTTACTTTTGGTTTTTAAGTATTGGTGATAGCTGAATGCTGTGGCACACATCTGTAATCACAGCACTTAGGAGGGTGAGGCAGGGAGACCACAAGTACTTAGATGCAAAAGATGTGATTAGCTCCATTTTCCTAAACAACCGAGATAAAGGTCAACTCTGGTTACACTTAGAGGCCCTAGTTTCTTGATACAATCAGAGGAAATGGAATCAGTGATTTAATGATGGACTCCTTAGTGAAGAACTATCACTCTCGTACAAGTGAGTTCAAGACACTGGTCCCTTCTCTTCTAGAGTGTGTGGGTCTAGTTTCACTGACCACAAATGGTTTTCTAGTAAAGAGAAAAACAACAACAACAACAACAACAACAACTCTCTGAGTCATTTCTAGTTTCCACTACATCAATATCAGCAGCAGTAAAAACAGCCAGGTAAACTTACATCGATCAGTAGTAGAATACGTACTCGCCATCTATGTATGACGACCTGAGTTCAATACCCAGCATTGCAAGAAAAAAAAATGGTATAACATTCGAGGTCAAATTAGGTGTCGCTGTTGGGGCATATGACAGGAGGGGACCTGAGGAAGTGTGTGTTTCTCCATTTGTGTGCTGTGACATGGCAAAGTTCAGTGTGTGAAAGTTCATTCTAAAACCAGCCAGTCCTCAAAAACACTCTGTAAACCTAAATGCCCATCAGTGAGTAAATGGATAACTACAGTGTGGAATAGTCATAGAATGAATACCAGCTCTCAATTTCTATTATTCAGAACTTCTTTCTTTAATAACAATATTTTGTCTAATTTTTACTCATTTCCTAAAAGAGATAGCATAAGCAAAAGCAAAAAAAATTCATACAATAACACATTGCGCATACATGTTTGCATTAAGAACAATTTATTATACAATTAGTATGAAGAGGAAGAAAAATCCCTCTTTTAAAAGGTGGCCATGCCTTTAAGATTATATCTTTCTCAACGTGACAGTATCCTTATGTGGAATTAGAAAGCATGATTTTCTTTTGCTTATGGCTGTCACTTTACCGTTTCAGCTACGTCTCCACTTCCTGCTTTTTTCTTGGTTATTTGAAGATAAGAATATCTTGGATTTATTTGTCTGGGCTGGCTTTGAACCAGGGTATTCAAATCTCAGTCTCTTGATTACACATTTACAAATGTGAGCATTGGATTTTTTAAAATTATGAGTTTAGTAAATCAGTTCACATTTATAGTATTTAAGACCTCTTGCTGAAAGCATTGGGCCTGGCTCTATTTTAATATACTCATGACAATAAGCAACATTGCAGAACTTAGATATTTTTATCAGTACCACTGCAGAGTTTGAGGCAGAAACATCAATTCTAATCAGTGTGTGGCTAATGATGGTTTATTCTCTGAAGCAAAAACACTGTGCTCTTCCTGCTTGCTGGGCCGATCATCCCATTGGGACAAAGTTCATAACTTCGTTTTATCAAATGTTTTTTTGGTTTGTCATAATCAGTCAGTTAAAGCATGTACATGTACAAACATAAAAGCTACAAAATCAACAAAGCAAAATCCAATAAAACTGAAAGGAGTCACATTTACATGGCAGTAGCCATGTCAAATATCCTTCTCTTGAAAACTGATCAAATAACTTGACAGAAAATCATCAAGAATATAGAAAAACTCCCCATTAATCAACAAAATCTGAAAACGTTCATTGTACATCATATAAAAATTACTGTACGCATATTCTTTTCAAGTGCATATGCTCACAGAACCCATATCAAAAGAGATTGTATCCTAGGCTATAAGGCAAACCTAAGCAAATGTAAAAGTACTGGAATAATACAAATATTTTTTTCTAAAAAACAAGAGCATAATGTTAAAAATGAAATCTCCAAACACTTGGAAACTAAATAACACACTTCTATGTAATCAAAGTAGAAACCTCAAGAGAAATAAAAATTTTCATTGACAATAAAAATGAAATTTAAAGTACAGATAAAAAGCAACAGTTCCTTCTAGAACTGATAGCACCAAATGCATATATTTTTTAAACTAGGTAAAAAAAAAATCTCAGATCAATAAAGTCTTACCTTAAAAAACAGGAAAAAAGAAAAAACTGAAGTTGTGGTTCATGTGGTAAAGTGCCTGCCTAGCAAATGGGAGTCTTTGAGTTCAAACTCCAGTACCTGCAAATGTAAGAAGGAAACAAGAAGAAAAAAGCAACCTGTAGGAATCATTCTAATAAGAATGATTAAAAGGGGGCCAGGAGTTTGGCCTAGTAGTAGACTGCTTGCCTAGCATGCACAAAGACCCGGGTTCAACTCTTCGGTACCACATACATAGAAAAAAGCCAGAAATGGTGCTATGCTCAAGTGGTAGAGCAGTGCTCAGGCCCTGAGCCCAAGCCCAACCCAAGACTGGCCAAAAAAAAAAAAAAGAATGATTAAAAGAACAATTTATATCAATAATGAAGTATCATTACATCATTATTATAGATGTAGACAGCATTACATATTTCTCAGACCTCATTACATATTCTATAATCATAATTTTATAGATATCTAAGCATCCTGTAGATTCTATAGAATACATAGACCCCTGTAGAATATAGACATCATTACATATTCTATAGACCTCAAAGGCATAATAAGGAAATACAATAATTGCATATAAAGATAAGAAATAACTCAAAAATTTGACCACTTAGGTAAAATGAACCAAGTCTTCAAAAACTACAAGCTGGGCCAGGGTTTTAGCCTACTGGTAGAGAGCTTGTGTAGCATGCATGAAGCCCTGGTTTTGATTCCTTGGTACCACATACACAGAAAAAGCTGGAAGTGATGTTGTGACTCAAGTGGTAGAGTGCTTGCCTTGAGAAAGCTCAAGGACCGTGCCTAGGCCCTGAGTTCAAGCCCCAGGACTGTACAAACAATAAAAAATAAAAAAAACTCACCCCAAATTACAAGCTATCACAAATAAGAAATATAAATGAATAATCTAAGTAGGAAAACTAGTAAGCAATTTGGAGTTATAATCTTAAAAACTTCCAAGAAGTGGGGCCAGGAGTTTGGCCTAGTGGTAGAGTGCTTGCCTAGCATGCACGAAGACCCAGGTTTGATTCCTCGGTACCACATACATAGAAAAAAGCTGGAAGTGGTGCTGAGTCTCAAGTGGTAGAGCTCTACCCTTGAGAAAGTCCAAGGACAGTGCTCAGGCCCTGAGCTCAAGCCCAGGACTGGCAAAGACAAACAAATAAATAAAAAAAACAGAAAAGGTAAGCATTTCACAATTTATTTAAAGAGGTTAATATTGTTCTGGTACAAACGTTTAAAAAATAACCATTACAGGGGCCGCGAGTTTGGCCTAGTGGAAGAGTGCTTGCCTAGCATGCACGAAGACCCGGGTTCGATTCCTCGGTACCACATACATAGAAAAAAGCCAGAAATGGTGCTGAGGCTCAAGTGGTAGAGCTCTACCCTTGAGAAAGTCCAAGGACAGTGCTCAGGCCCTACGCTTAAGCCCAGGACTGGCAAAAAAAATAATAATAATAACCGGGCCGGGAGTTTGGCCTAGTGGTAGAGTGCTTGCCTAGCATGCACAAAGACCCGGGTTCAATTCCTCGGTACCATATACATAGAAAAAAGCCAGAAATGGTGCTAAGGCTCAAGTGGTAGAGCTCTAGCCTTGAGAAAGTCCAAGGACAGTGCTCAGGCTCTGAGCTCAAGCCCAAGACTGGCAAAAACAACAACAACAACAACAACAAAAAAAAACAAAAAAATAACCATTACACAAAAGGAAAGCTAATATTAATGTCTCTCATGATAATAGAAGCAAAAATCCTCAACAAATCAAATCTAGGAGATATTTATATTGTATGAACAAGTGGAATTATCCAGGGTTGCAAGCCTGAGTAAAAATTTGAAACTCAATTTATTTCAACATACTAACAGACCACAGAAGAAAGATTATATGATTGTAACATCCCGACACACCAAATTTGTTTTGAGAAAAAAAAATAAACTAATGTCTGCTCATGATTAAAAAAACCCTCGGGAAGTAAGATTAAATTAAACTTTCCTAATATGATAAAGAGCATTTACATGAAATTCTACAGCTAACATTATATTTAATGGGGGAAAACTATTTGATTTTTTTCTAATTTCAGGAGTTAAGGCAAGAATGTCCACTCTCACCACGCTGAATCAAAATAGTAGCAAAAGTTCCAGCCCATAAATAGGGTAAGAAAATGAAAATAAGAATGCATTCAATGAAAAAGAATAAAGAAAGAAAATACAGCCAAGTCCTGGTGGCTCACCTATAATCCTAGCTACTCAAGAGGCTGCTATCTGAGGATAGAGGCAGGAAAGTCCATAAAAGTTTTATCTTCAACTAACCAGCGAAAAGCCAGAAGTGAAGCTGTTGTCAAGTCTTTAGCAGAAAAAAAAAAAAATCTAAGGGACAGGATCCAGACCCTGAGTTCAAGCTCCAGGACTAGAACAAAGCAAAATCAGTACCCCCCACCCCACCAGCTCCCCCCAAAAAGGTTTAATTTTATGCAATTTCGTTATGGTATGAAAATTGTTTAGCACAGGGTCTGACATACAGTGAATCATCTGAAAATGTTATTATATCTCTTGCAGTATTGCTTTCAAGTTCTTCATCTTCTTTTTTCTTTTTTGTTTTTGCCAGTCCTGGGCTTGAGCTCAGGATCTGAGCACTGTCCTTGGACTTTCTCAAGGCTAGAGCTCTACCACTTGAGCCTCAGCACCACTTCCAGCTTTTTTCTATGTATGTGGTACCGAGGAATTGAACCCGGGTCTCTGTGCATGCTAGGCAAGCACTCTACCACTAGGCCAAACTCCTGGCCCTCTTTTTCTTTTTATTCAGCATTCAGTCATCTCAACAATGTCAAGGTAAGGAGCATATCATAATTTGGCTTGTCCTTCACTGACCTGTACTTTGTATTCAGGTAGACTCTGTAAATCATTGACTACTAAGTACAGACTCCAAACAACCTGTTTTACAATAATATGACCTGTGCTTCTACTGCCATGGAATGAATCTCTGTTTCCTCTGGGGAAGGCTGATAACAGGCTGATTTTAAGAGTCATGATTTAGAGTCAAATAGACCTGGGCTTAAATTTCACCTTACCACTTCCTAAGCTGTGTGCTGTTGAGGAAGTGACTATTCTTTACCATCTACTTACTTATGATGAGGACAAAGAGAATCCACTTTCCATGGCCATTGTAATGAAGAAAACAAAATAACGTATATGGAAACACGACCTGTCAGTAAGATCCAGCCTAAAGGAGTCACCCTGACCTCATCCCTCAGTTTCTGAAACTACTGCCTAAGGCAGATGCCAATCTCTGCACTCTCAGGGTATTTCTGTAACCAAGGGCACTGTCTTGAGACCATAAAAGCATCAGGAGAATTGTGGAACATACTGTGCTTCCCAGAGGGCTTTCTCCCTCCTTGCTTGCCTCCTCTCTTAGCTGGGAGTGATTGTGCAGAGCCCCTCGGGGAAAGCAGTGGTGAGAAAAGTTCGACTACAAACCTCTTGGCTTTTCTCCATAAACCTCAATAGAGGTAGGCAAAGCTTTGAGCAATTACTTCCTTCCACACCAGCCATAAAGACAGTGAATATCAGAAGGCCCAGTCTATTATGCAGAGGCTATGGCCTGGCTTAAAGAATGGTTCCTATAAAGTAAAACTTAAAAAAAAAAGAATGGCTTCTGTGGATGATGTGGGTAGTGTCAGGAACAGAAAGCAGAGCCCAGGCAGCGCAGATGCATCTCTGAAAGCTCTGATTTTTTTCCCCCCGTAGCAGAAACTGGATCTAGGCAGATTAAATCTTATTCTCTCTGAAATATTCCGGGGACTTGATCCCAAGTGGAGCAATGGGTCCATTCTCTCAGCCCAGGGAAAGAACAAGTGGCTATGCTTCAAAGTACGTGGAGGCAACGGGAAGAACTTTTCTTGGAATGGGCTTTCCAGGAAGTCTAGAAGGGTTTTGAGCAAACAGACATAACTGTGCACCAGAATAAGACCTTAGATGTCACAATACTCGGAGTGACTTAAGAGACAAAGTAGAATGAGGGGAAACAGAGAGAGAGGAAGGAGGGAGAGCAAATATGCCAAAAGTACACTTGAGGTGGAGCAGCCAGGATGGAAAGGGCAGGAGCTGTCGAAAGGTTTAAACGCATTCTTCACCCAATGGGCAGCCACTGTCCCCCATCCCTGCCATTTGTCATTTCCTGGGTGTCATGCACTTGGTGGCATAAGGGTATTCCATATTCATCAGTTCAAAACCATGAGCTAATTCTCTTTTCCTGAGTGTGGATGGAACATACATGCAGCTGGTCTTTTAAAGACATCATACTTCAAAGACCCTGTGTTTAAAATACAAATTTGTCATTAGTCGTTACCCACAGCTTGAGAAATAACACCTAGTCTCACTTCAGGAGAATCTCATCTGTGTCACTAAGAACATGTTATATTCTCAATGCAGTGGGGAAATGTATGTATACACACATGCCTTATAATACGTGATCAAATGAAATGTACAATGGATGACTTTTAACTCTCTTTAAGCAGTTGCCATTTCACAGGGCAGTTTATGAATGGAGCATATCTTGATCACTGCCACCCCTTTCAGCGTTCTCATCCATCCTTCTCCCCACTCCTTCCCACATTCTTGTTAATTTTGTAGGATATACATTGGACTTTGTGCTGCATTCTCTCCCTCTTCTCCTCTTCATCTGTCTACCCCTTTCCCTTGGACGCCACCACATCCCTTTGGAGGATCTGCTTCTTGGTGTTTCATTTTGCAGAACTTTGATTTTGCCTTTCTAAGGAATTGCACTACTCGAGGTCTCCCTCGAATCTACTGCATGCCATTTGAATACACTTGCATATCACCCATTGCATTTACTTGTAAGTTTATAAACTAAATCTAGCTTCCACATATAGGGAAGACATGGATCCTTTGTCCCTCTGAGCCTGATTTACTTTATGTAACATAATTTTTTCCAGGTCTTTCCACTTTTTTCTTTTTGACAGATAATACCATATCCTTCTTCCTAATAGATGAGTAAAATTGCCTCGTGAATAGAGACCACAATTTCTTGATCCATGCATCTACAATGTATATAGCAACTTTTATTCTCTGTAGCTGAAAGTTGTCAAGAGGACATTGTAATGATTATACAATATTTATTTCATAAAGAACACACATTTACATAGGTGTAACTGCAAAAGCAGTTACATTTGTTTAATCATGTGCATCGGTGTGTGTGTGTGTACATACACAAGTGATATTCCAAGAGCATGAGATGTTCTCTGTGGTTTCTGTGGTGATCTATGCTGTGGTTTCCAGCTTGCCCTCATCAAGCAGGCAAGCACTTTGTAGTAGCCAGTGAGTGGGTGATCCACTTGGCTGCTTTGCAATTGCCCTTGGCAGGGATGATGGCTGCCTTTTTCTATTGCTCAGTCTTTTCCAGGACAATGTTGACAGTCAGTGCCTCTCGCTGAGCCCTGTGTTTGCCTTTTCCTGCTCTGTGAAATTCCTCTTCTAAGGTCAGATGCATTTTAAGGACAGATATGTCATCAGAGATAAGTTCAAAGGTGCTTCTAGTTTCATCAGGTCATTGGTGGCCTGCTTGGAGACTAGTTTTCTCTGAGTCCTTAGTGCTCCAGCGTCAACGTGCGATATCACTGGCTGTGGAGAGAGATGGTAACACATGCTCCCGCAGTCCTCTGAGGAAGGGGCTAGCAACAGGCAACCACATAATGCTAACATTCTGTGAATCTTTGCTACCATTGATGACTGGTGAGTTATATGGTACAGGATGGCAGGAGAAGATAATTGGTGTTTGTTTTCAACTAGTGACGAAGAAAATCCTTTTCCCTACTATACAATGTCTTGTACTGCCAAGAACTGATAAAACATGGTGCCTCTATGCCCAGCATTCACATTATATAAAGCAAAGTTCACCAGGCCTCCTGGCATAGCTAAGTCAGGCAGAATTTGTCTAAGGATCCAAACACATTGACAGCCATATTTTTGTTGGCTGGATCCTTTCACATGAGCCGGCCACCAGTCTGGCCATGTGAATTTTTCACTGGCATCTTTTTTTCTCCATAGTCCCCTTTAAATTCATATTTATTTTGAAGCCATAAGCAGGGCTCGAACTCAGGGTCTCAAACTCTTGTTTGACTTTTTCTCCCAGAGCTGGTACTCCACCACTCAGGCCAGAGCTCCAGTTCTACCTTTGAATTCTTCAAAAGGCCAAATCTAAATATTGCTTCCTTCAGAATTTTTCCCAGAGTCCTTCACCTAGACGTCATCGATTTATATTCCAGAGTACATTTTAGCTACTGTTTATCATGGTAAAAGGGAAAGACTATGAACTTTGAAGTTAAAAAGCACCAAGTTCAAAGCTTGTTTCTGCCGATTACTAATCATGCAAACTGAAGAAAATATACAGAGTTTTTGGAAGCTTGATCTGTAAAATGTAGAAATAATACCAGTTTCTCTTGGCTGTTATATAGCCTAAGGTACTACAGATAAGAAGAATAAAATGAGGGGCCGGAACTTTGGCCTAGTGGTAGAATGCTTGTCTAGTATGCAGGAAGACTGGGGTTTGATTCCTTGGTACCACAAAGGGAAAAGCTGGAAGTGGTGATGAGGCTCAAGTGGCAAAGCCTTGAGAAAGCCCAAGGACAGTGCTCAGGCCCTGGCAACAAAAAAGGAATATAATGATAGAAAAGATGGTTTATCATCTATATAATAATCCCTGATTGTTCTATTATTATTTCTAAAGGAACTTGATCATTCTAGTTCTGAAGGAAAATCAGGTACAACATACGTAGTCTGTGGCAATGTCACTTGTAATTTTAGTTAACTATCATTATTACATTCATATAAGCCCTACTCTGTACCACCATTATATATAATCCCACATAATCATCTCCATCCCTATGAAGCATGCATATCCCCTGTTTGATATTATTTCTTGGCAATCAACATTCATTTCTACCACATTCTATGGAACTACTGTAAGTTTGGGAAGGCCATTTCTGAATACAATTTAAATTTGGCCAATAGTGTGTGCGTACACACACACACACACACACGACACACACGACACACACACACACACACACACACACACACACACACACACATATATTGCATTCAAGATTTTTTTAAGAAGAGAAATTGGGCCGGGAGTGTGGCATAGTGGTAGAGTGCTTGCCTAGCATGCACGAAGCCCTGCGTTTGATTCCTCAGTACCACATACTGAAGAAAGAAAGAAAGTAAAAAAGAATTTAAGGGAAATAGAGCAAAAGCTTTATCTTGAAGAAGATAAGCATAATTTGAGAGGAACACACCTCAGGCATAACTTACCAAATATCTCAAGAGCAGAAGTCCTTCTCTTTTACAAAGGTTAAGAACTCATTTTTCCATCTGGAAGAAAGCTCTCCATTTCATTTACTGTAGGTCTGTGGGGTGCTGGGTGACATGGGCACAAGAACTCTTAATGTCAGTGCTATGGAAAGGAAATAAATAATATAAAAATTAAAGTATTTACAAGTAAACTTCTTAGATATGCAATAAAATAAGGTACAAAACTGATGGGGTTAAATGTATCCATATACACAGTGATATATGTATATGTGTATATATATATATATAATAAACATCATTGCTGAGGTCCTATTTTATTTAGACTGCTAGGGCCTAGAATTAGGTCAAAGCTGAACGCAGTGGCTCACGCCTATAATCCTAGTTACTCAGGAGGCTGAGATCTAAGGATCAAGGTTCAAAGCCAGCCCGGGCACTGAAGTCAGTGAGACTCTTATCTCCAATTAACCACTAGAAAACAGGAAGTGGGGCTTGGCTCAAGGGTAGGATGGTAGCCTTGAGCTGAAGAGCTCAGGGACAATGCCCAGGCTGAGTTCAAGCCCCATGACCAAAAAAAAAAAAAAAAAAAAAAAGAATCATGTCAAAAATCAGTTAGAAGGAGAAAACCTTGAGGAAACAGAGGAGTGTGAATACACGTTTTTAGTTAAAGGAGCAAAACTTCCCTTGGAAATGGCCCTTCGATACACTGCATTATCATTGTACTTCACATCCCTGAAGGATGTGATTCTGGGTACAATGGGTACAATGTAAAAATGCAGTGGACCAGTGTGACATTTATGAAATGCTAAAACCATTGTTTCCCTCTGACTTCTATTAGACAAAGAGTGGGAGAGCTGATATTGCCTGGAATAAGGTATAGTCTGCTCCCTGCCATGAGTAGGTAAACTGTACTTGTTACCTTTATCAATAGAAAAGATGCCAGACTACAGATCCCATCATGTGGTCATGCTTAGGCTTGCTCAAATCCCCATTTATTCTTCAAGACTAATTTGGCTTTTGCAATGACTGGTGGCTACTCATACGTTTTTGTTCAGGGTAAGAGCCTGGGTCTTTTAGAAGAAAGGAAATGGGGTTATGGATGTGGCTTAGAGGTAGAGTGCTTGAAGCTCTGGATTCAATTCCTTAGTATCACATAAACAGAAAAAGCAAAAGAAGCTCAGGTACAGTGCCCAGGCCTGAGTTCAGTCTCCAGGACTGGCAAAAAGGCAAAAAGGAGGAGGAGAAAGTGGAAGAAGAGAAGAAGAGGAGGAGGAGGAACAGGAGGAGGCGGAGGAGGAGGAGGAGGAAGAGGAGGAGGAGGAGGAGGAAGAGGAGAGGAAGGAAGGATGGAAAAGGTTTTCATCTCTTTCACTTAAATATCCCCACCATATATCTTTTTTTTCAAAATTGAATTTATTTTTATTTTTATTTTTTAAATTTAATTTTTTTGTTATCGAGGTAATGTATAGAGAGGTTTCAGTTACATTCTCCAGATACTTCTCACACATTGCTACCCTGTCTTATGTTTTTGTCCCCATTTCCTTCCCCCCACCTACTCCCAATCATCTTGTTTTCCCCCCTTCCTTTTCCTATTTCAAATAAACAAATGTATATACAATATATCAGGTAACAAAGTCAGATACAATAACAATATAGATTAACCAAAGGACAACAAGAGAGGAGAAATAGCATAGTACATTAAGAATGACAATCATACAAGATAACGTTCTTATTTCCATATCCTAGAGATCCTTTCATTTAGTCTCATCCTATATGACTTTATGTACCTAGGTTTTGTGTTACTGTAATCCTATGCCAAGAGAGTTCTAGATGTGTGCTGATTATTATAAATTAGGGAAAGCATTGAGCCTATGTTCCTTTGGGTCTGGCTTACTTCACTTAATATGATTTTTTTCCAAGTCTTTCTATTTCCTTACAAATGGGGTGATGTCTTTTTTTCGGATGGCAGCACAGAATTCCATTGTGTGTAAGTACCACATCTTCTTGATCCAATCAGCTACTGAGGGACATCTGGGTTGGTTCCATATCTTTACTATGGTAAAAAGTGCTGCAATGAATATTGTTGTGCTAGTGAATTTAGTAGGTCATTGTTTCTGGACATTTTGGGTACATGCCAAGGAGTGGAATTGCTGGGTCATAGGGGAGCTCTGTGTTTAATCTTTTTTTAAAAATCTTTTTTATTGTAATTAATAAAAGGGTTACATGATATTTGCCAGATAGAAGGTGCATTAATTCACATATATTGATACCCTTTCACATGTCTTGGGTCCCCATTACCCTCCCCTCCACCCCCCCCCAAATGTTTAATCTTTTGAGGAATTGCTGCACTGCTTTCCATAGTGGTTGAACGAGTTTACACTCCCACCAACAGTGTAGTAGTGATCCTTCCAGGCCACATCCCTGCCAGCATCTATTGTTATTAGATTTCTTGATCATGGCCATTCTAAGTGGAATGAGGTGGAATCTCAGAGTTGTTTTTATTTGCATTTCTTTTATGGCCAGAGATGTTAAACATTCCTTCATGTGTCTGTAGGCCATTCTTATTTCCTCTTCAGAAAAGTCTCTCTTTAAGTCTTTAGCGCATCTTTTAATGGGATGGTTGTTTCTTTGAAGATTTGTAGAGAATCAATTTTTTGAATTCTAGGTATATTTTAGATGTGAGCCTTTGTCTGTTGTATGGTTAGTGAAGATCTTCTCTCCACATTGTGGACTTTCTATTTAACTTGCTAGCTTTGTCTTTTGCCATACAGAAGCTCTGTAGTTTAATGCGGTCCCATTTGTCCAAACTTTGTTTAATTTGTTGTGTTTCTGGGTCTTTATTTAGAAAGTTTCGACCTGTGCCAAGGAGACCTAGTGTATCTCCTATTCCTTCTTGTAAAGTTTTCAGGGTATCTGCTTTTACCTCAGGGTGTTTGATCCATTTGGAATTAATCCTGCTGCAGGGTGACATAGAAGGATCCAACTTTAATTTTCTGTAGGTGCTTAACCAGTTCTGCCAGCACCCCTTGTTGAAGAGACTGTCTTTCTTCCATTGCATTTTTTGGCTCCCTTATCAAAATTTGCCCACCATATATCTTAAGGTTTCTACTCCTTCTGTTTTAGTGCCTTCATTTAGCACAAGAAACCTAGTTGTGCTTTGTTATTTAACGGACCTACAACTCCAGCCTTCACAATCAAGCTCTGTCATTCATTCTCAAGTGACTCTCTCCTGTGCCTACCTAGCGGATTCTGCTGAAGGAATGACTTCTAAAATGTGATGAACACTTCCCAATTTTTCAAAAAATAAAAAGCCCAGATTAGACATTCAGTGCTCTCTATCTGCTCTCTAGAGTTGAGATGTGGTTGCCCTATGCCACCTAAGTGAGCTCCATATCTTTGCTGCCACAGCCACCAATGTCATCACATACTGTGAGTGGTCTGAGTCCCAATAGTTCTCTTAGCACGAAGGGTGCCTGTGGTATCTGTTTCCCGAAGTCAACCCACTCAGTTTCAAATCATTCTATTAGTCAGGAGCCTAGCAGGAAAGCGGTGGAAGCCAAAAGGAGTGATTAATGGAACTTTAATGAAAGCACAGATTCAAGAAGGAGCAGGGAACTCAACCAGTGGGAGTGGAGGTATTAAGAGAGAACTTCTTGAAGGAAGCAGTGGCCTTTGATCTAGAAATACATAATCTGTCACCAATTGAGAGCAACCAAAGGAATTAGGCCCTTGTCCTTTTTCTGGACTCCCATTTTCTAGTCTGTCCTAGTTACAGGCCAGTCCTAGCTGGAAGCCCACTTAATGCTAGTGATAAAGGTCCAGATCCTAGGGACTGGAATGGGGTGAAAATAAGACGACAAAGAGAGCTGTGAAAGCAGACAAAGATCATGTAGCTGTCCACATCTTTATTTTTCTTTAGCACCTACTGCTGTCTTTTTTTTTTTAAGAAGAAAAACCTATTTTCCAAAATTTTTTCCACAAAACCCCAGTGGCTAATATAGCATCCTTACTAATTCCATCTCATTTTCATCTAAACAAATTGGCACCATTAGTCTCCACATAGACTGCAGATCTTTTAAAAAGACGAAGAGACAAAACGTCTTCATGAAAAAAATGTTGCTGCTGTTTGTCCAAAATGGACACTATCTCTTCAGACACCCTAGCCTCCACATGCTAGACCATCTCCCATATGCTCTGATATGGCCTCACTGGCACTCCCAATGGAAAGAGGGTCACACGGTAGATACTGGGTTAAGAAAGTTTTACCTACCAGCTTAGCTAGAGCAGAAGTTCAAATGAAACAAATCTGACCTTGGCTGACTTCAGTACCAGGATTCAAAGAATACATAAACAACTGTCTAGCTTTGCTTCACTTTTAGAAATTGGATTTAGCCTCAGAGGAGGAGCTTAACAAAAAGTAGGTGGGGATAGCTAGAGCTCCAACCTGTTAGACTGGTTCTCAGAGCTAAGATTCTATTGGAGAACAGTAAAGAAGGTTAAGTAGATAAGCACCCACCAGTATCTCCATACAGGGAGTAGCCCAAAGCAGTCTTCAACAGAGGAATAAAGAAAATTACACACACACACACACACCTGTCTATAGATATGTATATCTATATACACACATATATATACACATATGTGTGCTATATGTGCTATATATATACATACACAATGAAATTTTATTCATCCATCAAGAATAATATTATAGTATTATATTATTGGGAAGTGGCTGGACCTGGAAATAAATTATACTGCAAGAAGTATGCCAGGCTCGAAGATAAAGGACTCATCTTTTCTCTCATAGGTGGAAGTTAGACCTAAAATATAAACACATATGAAAACACATGTGAAGTTTTGTGTATATGTGTATTATCAAGCTGACTGAAGTATGCTATATACAGAGGCATACTTCCCTGAGGCGATTTACACCACAAAACTTTGACCAATGACAGTGTAACAAAATGAAAGGAAGCTGAAACATGTCATGTCTGAGGGGGCTGGAGGCTAATGGGAGGGAGGGATGAATGGACTGTAAATACAGTCATAATATTTCATGTACTTATGTGAAAACAGAACTAGGTAAGTTGAGACAGAGGGGATGGAGTGACAGGAAGAGCAGGGAGAACGATGGAAGGAATGTCACTGATCAAGATGCAGTATGCACACACATGGATATGGTAAACAGAAACTATTTGAAGATGGTAATAATAATAAAACACGTTAGAGTCTTGTGATGTCAATCCCCACCCTTCCTTTCTGGGTTCCCGTACCTGCTCAGCTTTTGACTCTGCATTATGGTTAAGAACTTAAAGCTTTGATATTTCAATCCTGGCTTCCCCAGGTACTAGCAATATGACTTTGGGCAAGTTCATTTATGTTTTTCTTTTTTTCGTTTCTTCACTTATCTCAATTATAAAAGGAGAATAATAATAGCATTTGTTTCCTAGAGCAATGGTAAGAAGGAAATAAGATCCACCACTATAAATGGAGCTCTAATGATTCTTTCCTTTTCTCTTTCATCCTGTGGACCTGACAACATCTCATTACTGAATGTTAAGTATTGTTCACTAGGCCACAGGCCACAGTTACTCTCAGGTGTTTCTCACCTAATGTGTTCACATAAACACTTAATCACTATGCATATCCTATGAAACTAGAAGAATTGAGGGGATGGGTGAGGTTGGGAGGGATGGGGGAGAATGATGAAAGAATTGATAATGATCATGATGCATTGTATATCTGACATTTTGAGTTATAACCCCTTTGTATAGTTACTTCAAGACATTAAAAATATAATTTTAAAAAAAACTGCTGGGCGACAGTGGTTCACTCCTGTAATCCTAGCTACTCAGGAGGCTGAGATCTGAAGATCTAGGTTCAAAGCCAGCTTGGGCACAAAAGTCAATGAGAGTCATCACCAATTAAGTACTAGAAAACTGGAAGTGGCACTGTGGCTCAAGTGGTAGAGCGCTAGCATTGAGCTGAAGAGCTTAGGAACAGTGACCAGCCCCAGTGTCCAAGACCTGCAACCAAAAACAAAAATAACAACAACAAAAAGAAAACCAAAACCCCCAGTCCCCCAAACAGCAGCAACAACAAATATACTTCTTCAGACTCCTCCACCCCCACTGCAAGGTGGATTCAGTGCCTATCAATGGATATAGAGAGTTCCTCCCATGTTCCTTCCTCTCGTTTCCCTTCTGCTATAAAGCTGTTCTTAATATGCTTAGAAGGATTTTTTTTTGCATTGATGGAACAATTTTATGTAACCTTTCATTTTAAGTCACATGAATGTAACATTACACATTTCTATCTCTGGAAGAAATGAGAAAGATAGAAAATGGCTGAAAGTTCTATTTGTGTCAACTGGGCCTGGATAGAGACAAAGTGTTACACCAGCTCAGAACTACACAATCTTCTGAAGTTCTTTTACAGATATAAAAATCTAGGTCAAAGACAAAATAACGAATTCTAGTCACAGGACTGGCAAGCCATATTTTTCAGGCTTTGTTGATAGGCCCAAGACAACATGTGGCTGGTATTTCAAGAAACACCAACAAAAAAGAATACAGAATTTGTTGAATTTTTAGGATTTGTTGATAATGCTTAGCTTAGATTTTTTTGAACTTTGTTTCTGGATCCGACAATAAGGCTTTTGATGAGATATGATTTTTTTGTGTGATACTGAAGACATTCTAATGTAACATTTTCTAAATTTCTTACTTTGAAACAATTTCAGATTCATAGAGAAGAAATACAGAATGAAGAATTCTTGTACACCATCTACCAATTTGCTTCAGATGTTTCCATGGTACATTAGAATGGAGCTTTAATTTATGTGGGAATCAATATTGAACCAGTAATGTTGACTAAGCCACAGACTATTTGAGCTTCTCCAGTTGTTCTGTATACTGTCTTTGTCAGTATTCCTTAGAATAGCTCATTGCCTTTGGTCATCATGAAGCCTGAGTCTCCTCCATCCTGTGATGGTTTCTCTTTATTTTTCATTAACTTAATACTGTGTGTGTGAGGGGGGGGACTCCACCAATGGTAGAGCTTAAACTCTAGGCCAGGATATTTTTTTGTGGGCTAGGTTTTTTTTTTCCTTTTAAATCTATCCATTCGGGGTTTTTTTAAGATTTTCTTTTATTAAAGAATTTATTAACATTGATTTTACATCATATTTCAAATGACATGTTTAATAAACAAGTGTTCAAGAAAGGAAACTCTATATGCAATCACTGTGTGGGCTACGTTTTTACTAATTAATTGGAGACAAGATTCTCATGGATTTTATCCTGCCCTCCCCCATGTTATTGTGGTGTTTGGTTAGGTTCATTTTTCATGACAGCCTGATTATTATTATTTTTTTCATGACAGCCTGATTATTATTATTGTTTATCCAAAATGTGTTTATGGAGACGGGTTCCCACTCATCTTGGTTCACGGTGCTCTTAGCTCTGCTTCCTTCTGAAAGAACGTCCTTCTGTAAGCCTTGCTTTTCCTCTTGTAGGCTGGCAGAGGACAGTGGAGCAACCAACACACAAAACTATTGTTTATGCATGGCTAAAGACCATGGTGATTTTTATAGCGTCCTGGGCATTTCACATCCACAAAGTGGGAATTAGGGCTCTGCATCAGGTGCTTCTTCTTGTATTTCCTCTTCTCCTCTTCAGGAGAGGGATGAAGGAGATCTTTTGCAAGAGGCATGTTCTGGGGAGGAGTTGTCACAGCTGGAAAGCCTGATTATTATTTTTAACATTTCCCTTCAGGAATGTTTACTCTTCATGGTATAAGTTTGGTGGAATTTTCCAACACAGCCATGTGTCCTCCACCAGAGTACTATATTGAACCTCTCATCACATTAAAATTCCCTTGTGCCACTCCTTGGGAGTGAACTCCTTATTCCTGAAAACATTTGCATCTAATGAAAACTTTCATAAGCTGAGCGCGGTGGCTCACACCTGTAATCCTAACTACTCAGGAGGCTGAGATCTGAGGATCAAGGTTCAAAGCACAAAAGGACCTGAGATTCTTATCTCCAGTTAACCTCTAGAAAATGGGAAGTGGGGCCTGGCTCAAGGATAGGGCTGTAGCCTTGAGCTGAAGAGCTCAGAAACAGTGCCCAGGCCAAGTTCAAGCCCCATGGGGAAAAAAAAAACCTTTTATATATATATATATATATATATATACACACACATATATATGGTGGTTTTAAATGGATAGAAGTGATACATATAAATGTTTGTACAGTGGGGTGTCTAATGTGGAAATGACAGTTCTTTCTGTTGTGCTTCAAGTGTGAGTTTGAGGGGCTTATCTACTTTGATCTCTATTGCTATGCTCTGGTTTGACCCAGGCCTGGACCCTTAAGTCCAGAAGCCATAATTCTAAGCTCTATTCCTGAAGTGACCAGTTCTGATTCTTTTAAGTCACATCTGAGAGAGATAAAGAATAAGGCCACACAGTTATTTAGGGCAGAGTGGGAGGCAGAATTCAGACTCAAGACTCTGAGGTATGGTTATTTCTCTTTCCTGGTATTCAAGTACAGGTATTTAGACAAATCTTCAGCCCAAGTGTGGGTGGATGTAAAACACCCTCGAACTGGTAAGTACTCTGGTGGCCACAGCACATGTTTCTCATGAAAGATTTGAGCACTACCAAATCATGGCAAAACACTCTAGAATGACCGATAAAATGTATGCCCTTGAAAACAGACTTGGAGGAACTGAAGACAATGGAAGCCTCCGAATTTGTTTACTAATGGTGCTAATAGAAGTGGGTCCCCACACTAGACCAGTGTGGTCCTTGGAGACAAAACAGGTGAAGGGAAGACCTGAAGTAGCAGCTTGACAGTGGAGGCAGAGCTACCACAGGACAGGCAGGATAATTCCATAGAGCCACAGCATACAGAGAACAAATCCCTGCTTCTCTCTGTCGACGAGGCTACTATAGCCACAAACAGCAACACATTCTTGTAATTCCTGTGCTGGGAAGATGCAGGCAGGAAGATCATCGCTGTGAGGCCATCCTGGACTACCTGATGAGACCTTGTCTCAACTAACTAGTTAACTCACTAACTAATCTGGGGTCCAGAGGCTCACACTTGAAATCCTATTCAGGAGGTTAAAATCCAGAGATTTTTGGTTGAGACCACCTACGCATAAAAGGCTTCCAAACTCCATTTCCAAAATAACCAGCAAAAAGCCAAGATGGAAGGTATTGTTCAGGTGGCAGAGTGCCAGCAGAGCAAGCAAACTGAGCAAGTATGAGGCCTTGAGGTCAAATGCCAGTACCAGCAAAAAAACAAAACAAAAAACCCTTAAACCTGTCTCTGATGATAGTTGGATATACTTGAAACATAATGTATTTAAACATATTGTTACCATCTTGTAAGTTTTTGAACTTCTCCATGTGTCACTTGAATAAAATGGACTACTTCATGTTCTAAAAAAGGTCCATACCTAAGTGGGGTGCAACTTGCTAGCTTGTAGAGTCACACAGCCCTGTACAAAGCATGGGCCAACTAGAGAAAATAAAGCCAATACTGATATGCATGAAACAAAACCCCAAATAGCAAAATGTAGAAATTGTTCCAAATGTAACAATATTGGCATCTTTTTAGATGACAAACTGCTTAGGTGGCTTTTGAGAGTGACTGTATTCCTACAGGTTTACAGATTGTATGAGAGACATTTGAGAGATTATTTTCCTTCCATTTTTTTCAGACAACCCAGTAAAATATTTGTCTCATAGTTTCAGAGACCCTCGAACTCAGACATAAAGGTGTAGGAAGTGGTCCTGAAAACAAAACAAACTCCAGGACAGTTTAATTGGCTTTAGCTTCTCTGTCAATCTGACCATAAATTCTTCCATTAAAAAATAAATAGCTGGGCACTGGTGGCTTACACCTGTAATCTTAGCTACTCAGGAGGCTGAGATCTGAGGATCATGATTTAAAGCCAGCCCAAGCAAGAAAGTCTGTGAGACTCGTATGTCCAAATAATCCCTAGAAAACTGCAAGTGGAATTATGGCTCAAAGTGGTAGAGTACCAGACTTGAGAAAAAAGAGCTCAGAGACAGTTCCCAGGCCCTGAGTTCAAGCCCCATGACCAACAAAAGAAAAAAAATATATAATTATAGTTGTGAAGACACTGAAAAAAGAAGACATGTGAAAGTATAAGTTACCTGTTTGTTCATTCATCCATGTAGCTTTGGTTAGATTTTACATATTATAAAAAGCACAGATCTTAGTGTTCAGTTTTATTGGGCATTTTTATCACCTTAGAAAGTTTCACCATGGTATTTTCCAGGGGATCTTATCCCATTCCCAAAGCAACCACTTTCTGAGTTCTACTCATGTTTAATTTGTCAGTTCTTATACTGAGTCGATACATATATATATATATATATACACATATATATACATGTGTGTGTATATATATATATATATATATATATATATATATATAGAGAGAGAGAGAGAGAGAGAGAGAGAGAGAGAGAGAGAGTACATATGCATGGTGTCTTCCTTCACACATTGTTTCTGAGATTCATCCATATTGTTATACTTAGCAATTCTTCCTTTTCATTAATAAGTAGTATTTGCATGGAAATAGCACAAACTGCTTACCCATTATTGAGAAAGCCTTTGGACATTCTCAATGCTTGAGCCACAGCACCACTTCTGCTTTTTTATGTGCATGTGATACCAAGAAATTGAACCCAGGGTTTTGTGCATGCTAGGCAAGCACTCTATCACTAAGCCATGCTCCTGGCCCCTCTTTCTTTTTCTTTCTTTCTTTCTTTCTTTCTTTCTTTCTTTCTTTCTTTCTTTTTTTTCTCCTTCCTTCCTTCCTTCCTTCCTTCCTTCCTTCCTTCCTTCCTTCCTTCCTTTCTTTCTCTTTCTTTCTTTCTTTCTTCCTTTCTTCCTTCCTTTCTTTCTTTCTTTCTATAAAGGAACTTTATTTTGAAATAATTTCTAATTTACTGAAGGTTGAAAAATTAAATGACACAAAACACATATATATTTACTTCAAATTGAGCCACTATAAATATTCAACCTTTGCTTTATTTATATGTGTGATTTTTTTAATATATGTGTTTGTTCACTGAACCATTTGTAAGCATTTTATTCTTTATGGCTTTTTGTTCCTAAAAAGTTCAGTGAGAATTTCCTTAGACTATGAATACTCATTAATATAATGCAGAATAGTTACCAATTTAGTAAATTTAATATCTGCATAATATTCTAACCATAGCATTCTACTTTTAGTAATTATTGACCTAACAATGCCCTTTTATTGCTTGAATAAAATGAATGTCCCCAAAGACTATTACAGTTTAGGGATGACTGTAAATTTTAATTATCTCTCCCGTTGCCTCTTTTAAGTGGTAACATTTCCAGAGCCTTCTAGTTTTTTATGACTTTGACAATTTTGATGAATATTATCTCCTCCCCTTCCAACAAAATGTTTCTTCTGTTAGATTGTTCTGATGCATAGATGCGCTGATGTAGTTATGATTGGATTGAGTATACTCTTTTTTTTTTTTTTTTTTGTGGCTCATGGGGCTTGAACTGGGCCAGGGTGCTGGTCCATGCTCTTCAGCTCAAGGCTACCACCATACCCCCGGGCTTGGGCGTTGTCCCTGAACTCTACAGCTCAAGGCTACCTCCCTATCCTTGAGCCAAGCCCCACTTCCCATTTTCTAGAAGTTAATCGGAGATAAGAGTCTCAGGTCCTCTTGTGCCTGAGCTGGCACAAAAGGGATCCTCAGATCTCATCCTCCTGGGGAGCTAGGATTACAGGCGCAAGCTACTGCACCTGGCTTATACTCTTCTTCTTTAGTGATATCTTTAACTCCTACTAATATTAATATTGCTCATTCCTATAATATGTTCTGAAGCAGTCACATAATTACTCTGCTGATGCTACAATACAAGCCAAACATAATAAGCTCAAGTTTCATCTGTAATTCTTCTTTGCCCCTACTCTTTCTAAGACTTATTCATGAATTCCTTCCTTGTTTTCCATCCTCTAATCCTTGACTCTTTTTTCTTTCCATTTTTCCTTCTTGTGTGGTTATGCTATTCATTTAAAATACAAGAAAGTCTGCTTATTTTGCTTTGCTTTCAGTGTGGTTTTATTCTTATTCATGTCGCTGGAATTTGATTTTTAATTATGTAAAGCGCAAAGCTACTTTTAGGAGTCAAAATAGGTCAAGAAGATATTCTTAAGAGAAGTGTTTATAACTCCACTGGGTATGGGGGACACAAACCTGTAATCCTAGCACTTGGGAGGCTAGAAGACTTCCCTGGGAAGGAAGACTGAGAATTTAGAGCCAGCTTGGATGGGTAACTAGAAAAATTTTGTCTCAAAAAAAAAAATCACCCCTCCCCCCAAAAACAGAAGGAAAACCAGTAACAATAAATGAGTGTTAATCCTTTGAATTTCTTCCATTTCTCTTACAACTGATTTCATTGTTAGCTACCTTTCCTTGTGTCTTTTTAAAAAATAAACTAACATATGTCTTCATTTTTCCTTTTTACATAAAGATTGGCTATTTATTTACTTATATTGTATTTTTATCTTTTGCCAGACCTGGGGCTTGACCTCAGGGCCTGGACACTGTCCTTGGACACATTTTGCTCACTTGAGTGCTCTGCTGCTTGAGCAGCAGCACCACTTCTGGCTTTTTCTGAGTATGTGGTACTGAGGAATCAAACCCAGGACTTTGTGCATGCTAGGCAAGCACTCTACCACTAGGCTATCCTCCTGGCCCCAGCTATATATATATATAGTTTTTTTTTGATTACTGAAACTTCCTGGATACTATTTCATTTCAGCTTACAAAAGAGATTTTCCCCTTTGTTTTCATAGTTGCATAAAACTCATTGTGTATTTATATCAAGATTAGTCCAGCAATATCCATTTAAATATTTGGTTAGTTTCCAATGTTTTTCTAGCTTGAGGTAATTTGTATATATGTGTTTTTGTAGTTTGGAAGTATAACTACTTCCTAAAAAATTCCTGGGTCAAAGGGTAAATACATGTATAGTTTTATAACTGAATCTATATTGTCAAATCCCCCTAAAAATTTCCCCATTTGGACCATAAGTGCAGAGGGTCTTTCCCCCACAACCTTATTGTGATGTTATTGCACTTTTGAACTTTTGCCACTGTCATGGGTACACAAGGGATTTTCGTATAGTTTATTTTGTATTGTTTCTATTATAAGTTTGACTATCTTTATCTCCTTTTTTTGTAGCTCATCTGTTCTTTTCATGTGTCCATTTATTACGCCTCTTTTTTTGTAACTTGTCTGTTCTTTTCATTTGTCCATTCTTCTACGCAAGTGTTGATACTTTTCTCTAGGCTCTGTAAATTATGAATTATGGGTATTATCCTTTCATTTGCAACACAAGTTAGAAATATTTTCTTATAGTCATTTTTAATTTGGCTTTGCTTATAGTATGCTTGACCTGTGAAAAAGTTTTATTAACTGTATAATTATTTTTCAGTTTTGCCAATGTTTTTTCTTTTGTTGAATAGTCATAGTTCGGAAAACTTTTCTGATATCTAGATTATAGAGGAATTTGTTCATGTCTTCTGTAGTATTTACACATTTCATTTTTTACATTTAGATCTATGATTCCTGTGAAGTTTATTCTTATGTATGAGTTGAGGGATTTCAATTTCTCTTGTTTTTCAAGTGATTATCCAATTGTCTTAATATAATTTCTTAAACAACAAACAAGCAGCTTCCTTGTCCAAGTTTCAAGAGATATGATATTGGTTGTATCATATCCTACATGCTTACATGCATTTGGGTCCATTTCTGCTCTTTCCCTTCAATTGGAATTGATGGGAAATTTTCCTATATTCACTATAGGCTCATCTCACCTACACCCAATATTAAAGCTCATTAGATTGTTTTCTGGAAATTTTAAAGTAAACTACAAATGCAGTGTATGAGTTTATAAAGTATCTTAGGGAAAATGGACGGAATGATCATACTAGAACTTCACAACTGAGGACAAGAATGCTTTCTGTTTTCTTCAGCCTATCTTTGTGTTTTTAGGAATGCTTTATAATTTTCTTTAGATAACATCTAAAAAAAGATTTGTTGAACACCTTTTTTTTGCTTATTCCTAATTATTTTAAATATTTTCTCTGTGTTTTTGCCATTATCAATAGGGAATCATTATATCTTGTAACTGGTTGGTATTTGTATATGTGAACATTACTAATTTGTGCATGCTCATTTTATTTATTTATTTATTTATTATTTATTTATTTTTTATTGCCAGTGCTGGGGCTTGAACTCAGGGCCTGAGCACTGTCCTTGGGCTTTCTCAAGGCTAGAGCTCTACCACTTGAGCCACAACAACATTTCTGGCTTTTTGTATGTATGTCGTACTGAGGAATTGAACCTGGATCCTTGGGCATGTTAGGCAAGCACTCTAGCACTAGGCCAAACTTTCGGCCTATTTATATCTCATAAATATCCTATTGTTTGAACTAATCTTATCCTTGATTTTCTAGGGCAGAGGTTAGCAAATACTTTGTATAAAGGTCCTGTATTAGTCAGCATTCTTTAGAGAAGTAGCATACACACACACCCCTACAGAATATATACCTGTGCCAAGCACTGTATTAATCAGTTTCCATTTATTAAATCATCCAACTCTTATAACTGACCCAAGATATGAGCAGACTGTGAATCCTTGCAAGGAGGCAGGACTTTAGACTGACATCAAGGAGACTTCCGGATTTTTAAGCAGAAGTTTATATGACCTGGTTAATCTTCTCTAGTGGTAAGATTTAAAAAGTGGAGGATAGAAAGGGGGATATTTCAGGCATAGCTAATAGTGTGAAGAAAAGTCTAAGTAGTGATGGCATGTTGTAGGCCAGTTTATTTGGAGCAGAGATTATCTGGGAGAATGGTGGTAGAGAGGTTGACAAGGCATAATGAGTAGAGTGTAGAAGATGTGAAATCCAGAGGTGACTGGAGGGAAAGAAGCTAGTGTTCTGAAATTTAAACTATGGTGCCAGTAAAGATGAGTTATTTTCCTATCCCCCAAACTGTTATTTTTAGATTCTTTTCCTTGAATGTCTCATATATTTTTATATTTATCCATTTTCCTAGATGCTGCGATGGACTTAACCTTTTCTTTTCTTTTGAGTAATTGCTTATTGGATCATTCCTTTTGTCAGGTTTCCATCTATTATAGAGGGACTCATTGAATGTCTACCCTATTATCAAGTCATTAATGATAATAGCTGTCATTTGTGAGGGATGCTAGGGGGTTGCTCTGTTAACTATTATTTCTTATGCCTTTATTCAATATACTTCATCCTTTCCTGCTTTTTCTTCTTCCCTTGCTCCCTGATTTTTTCCATTTAACTTTAATACCTATTCATTTAATCATTTTTGAAGTCTTAGCTTTCCCTTCATGAATTGCTTGCTTCCTAAGGAAACTCTTAGTTTCTTCTGTAGCCCTATTGAGGGTATACATGGTATTTCCAATCACTTTTACTCCATTTAAATATTTGTTTTTGAATTGATAAACTCATAATGGTCACGTTTTCTTTTCTCTGAGCGGTAATGTAAGGGATATCCACCATGATTGATGCACCAACTGCAGTTGGGAAACACAAGTACTATGAAAAAGCTGAGCAATACTACTCCCCCATGACACCTCACTAAATGAATCCAATGGTACTGAAATGGCTGAAGTGTCAAAAAATGCCAAAGTTTACTTTAAAAAAAAAAAGATTACTGGGCTAGGAGCATGGCCGAGTGGTATAGTACTTGCCTAGCATGGGTTGGATTCTTCAGTACCACATACACAGAAAAAGCCAGAAGTGGTGCTGTGGCTCAAGAGGTAGAGCAGTAGCCTTGAGAAAGCCTAAGGACAGTGCTCAGGCCCTGAGCTCAAGCCCTGGCAAAAGCAAAAACAAAAATAATTACTGACCTAAGCACAGGATCCCAATCACTAGCTACCCTTTTGTCATTGTTCCACAGGGCATTTCTTCTTTTAACACTGAAAGGGAATGAGTTCTGGTTAGCAAACTCCACCAGGAGCACTGCTTCTAAGCCCCAGATAGGATAGAGCAGCAGGAGTGGAGAACCTTTTCATTGTCAAGGGCAATCTGGATGTTTATAACATCTTTTGTAGGCCAAGACTTACTGAACTTTGCTATGAAAATAGCACCAAGATTTGTTGAAATTTGAGTCCCACCTGTGGTTTCCTTAGCAGTGCCAGACAAAATAAAGCCCAAGGGCTGAATGTTACTCATCTTCACCCCTGCTGAATGGTGATTTAACTCATTGGTAGAGTGCTTGTTTAGCATGGGTGCGGCCTGGGTCCTATCACTGGCGCGACATGAACACACACAGAGAACAAAAAAAGAAGCAAAAATACAGATCTATGGTACAAGAATCTTGCAGGAATGTCCTGTTACCTGGGCAGTGGGTCTTCTAGGCCAGGGGCATGGCCTAGTGGTAGAGTGCTTGCCTAACATGCATGAAGCCATTGGTTGGAGTCCCTAGAACCACATGCACAGAAAAGGCTGGAAGTGGAGCTGTGTCTCAAGTGGTACAGCACTAGCCTTGAAAAAGCCCAAGGACTGTGCTCAGGTTCTGAGTTCAAGTCCCAGAAGTAGTAAAAAAAAAAGTTTTAAGATTGATTTTCCAGGAAACTCTACCACACAGTAACAGGACTAGCTATGAAGAAATAGTTACAAGGAGAAAGGAGTTAACTTTAAAGAGGAGTATGTCTAGGCAGGGATGTGCAGAGAAGTGTGTTCATAACATGTCATGGCTTATTACTGTACCGTGTATACTATACTGTTTTCAGTTCTTTTTCCTTTTTTTCTTGTTTGGTCCCCCTTTTCCCTGCTTTTGATTTCTGTACCCTTTGTCTTGTATATAAGTTTTCCTTATAAATGGTTGGACAATTTAGCAGTGATACTACACACTGTGCTGAGAAGGAACCATACAATTTGGGGCGAGGGGGTTGGGAGAGGAAAAACTGGGAGAAAATGAGGGAGGGGTGATACTACTCAAAAGTAAATGTACTTGTTACCTAACTTATGTAACTGTAATCCCTCTGTACATCACCTTTACAATAAAAAAAATGAACTGAGTTGGAAGAGGAGATGTAAGATGTTAGGGAAGGGAGAAACTGTATTTCAGGAAGGAGTAAATGTTCAATGGAAGTGAACATACAGGAGTGACTGGGAGTGGGTGTTCATCTCCTGTGGGTGAAATAGAATATCTCTTTTGGAGGAGGGGATATCAAGATCAGAATTTAGAGATCAGTCTTCTTTTCTGGTGAGAGGAAAACAGTCAGGGATTTATTCATTTACATCTCATCTCTTCTGATAAGAATGTACCTCTGATTTGGGGGTGAATATTATCATCTACTCAGTATCCAGTCAGGTGATACCAGAGTCAATTTAAAAGTTTTGCTACCAATGAACAACTCTACCTAGTCCCATCCAGTTTAAACCTACAGAATTCTTCTCTTCCTGTTTGGCACTGCTTCGACTCAGTTGGTCATTACCTTTAACCTGGATTATTTTCCAAGTGTGAAAATTAGTCTCTTTTCTCAGTGATTCCTCCTTCAATTTCTCCTTCACATTCCATTAGCATGGATTTTCCTAAGCCAACATTTTACTCTATCTACACAGATTACTTCCTCCTCCACACAAAATAAGATCCCACTTGAATAACTTGATATTTCAGATCCTCCAGGAGCTCATTTCAATTAAATATGTTGAAATTTTCTCTTGTTTTGCACTTTGTTCTGAACTTTGTCATGTTCTTCAATCTTTTCTTTTTTTTTTTTTGGAGTGGACATTCTTTCTGGAAATACTGGCGTTTGAACTCAGGGCCTCACATTTGGTAGGGAAGTACTCTACTGTGTGACCTCTTTTTGCTTTACTTTTCAGATAGGGCCTCCAACATTTGCCTGGGACTGGTCATCAAGCTATAGTCCTCCTGTTTCCATCTCCTGCACAGCTGTGTGTACAAGCACACACCATCATGCCCAGATTGCTTCTGAGATAGCTTTGTGTTAACTATGTATCCCAGGCTGCCACCCTACAACTCTATCTCTACCTCTCACACTGGAGTTATAGGTATACGCTGTCATACCCAACCCGATATATACTTCCTGATGTTTGTAACATTTGTTATCATTGTTATTTTTTCCTAAATCCCACGTTCCATCTGTTTTTTTGAGGTTTAGCCCAAATCATATCAGATACATAACAAACTATACCCCACTTGGTGGCTTAACACAAAAGAACCCTTCTTCTCTCTCATAGTGTAGGTAGGATGAGCTTCCTGGAGTGGGATCATTCATGAATTGTCATTACCTAGCTTGACTGGGGATAGAGACATCTGGTGGATGATTCACATGACTGTTAGGTTGGTGCTGGCTTCCTGAGGGAGGCCTTAATCCCTCTCTCAGGTCATCTGCCTGTTCTCTGGGGGCAGCTGCTCTCTAAGAAGTAAGCCAAGAGATCCTGGCGGAAGCCACAATGCCTGTTATGATCTGGCCTCAGTAGTAACCCATTCTCACAGTGGACAAGCTCCGCCTGTATTGGAGGCTGGATGATACAATCCTTAAGAGGTTTCCCAATCTTCTATTCCTTTCTCTAGTTCAGTAACTCTCAAATTCTTTAGAAAAAAAAATCAGAGCTTCTGGAAGTTTCTTAACAAACTGCATTCTCCCTCTCTCTCTCTCTTATTATTATTTAGTACTCTAAGATATACACCTGCACAATCGCTTTTCTTAGTTATAGAAGGACAAGGTACTGAGTTTATTGGTCCTTTAACATCCTAGGCCAACTGGAAATTCTCAGATGGTTATCAGTGAGAACATAACATCCTTTTCTTGCTTGGAGGATTTAAATGGTCAGTCACTTTGATTTAGAAATGTGGCTTCCATTAACAACGCAGAGGTTGCAGAGTTCATTCAAGGGTTTAGAGACACAATACTTTGCATGTTTTAAATTTGTTTCCAAACAAAGAACTTCCAGTCTACTCATTTTTAACATTATATATATATATATATCTGATATGTTTTGAGCTGATCTAGCAATGTTTTAAATTTTATCTTTACTTCTGTCTTTTGTTCAATCCTTTTTTAAAAACTGGTTCAGACTTGTCTACAATTTCTCTGCTGTGTGGATCTCTTTTTGCAACATCAAATCAACAAACCTAACTTCTGGGTTATAGGTTTGTCTTTATCCAATGGGCATTATCAATAACACCAAAAATCATTTCAGCTTATATAACACGTTTTATTTTAAAAGGCTTGAACTCAGGACCTGGGTGCTATACTTAAGCTGTTTTGTTCAAGACTAGTGCTACACCCCTTCAGCCACAGCTCCACTTCCATCAGTGGGATGTTCGTGTTTCCTCTGGTTGTTTTGAAGTCCACTTCTTTAATATGTTTTTGATCACTTTCTTCACTGTGACAAGCTAACATGACCTTGTCAGTTCCTTCTGTTTCCCAAGACCTTTATTATTTTGTAATTTACTAGTGAACTAGCAACCTTACTTCTACACTTCTGGCTACTCTTTTGTTCCTGAGTATTTAGCTACAAGCATTTAGCTACAAGTATTTAGCTTGTCAAGCATTAATTGAAAGCTCTGGACAAATCTAAGCATTATTGTGTTCACAGTGTCTTGTTCATATTTCTGCCGTGGTATTTACCACATTTATAATTTTTTCTCACGTTTTTTTTCTATACTGACCTTTGGAGAAAAAAAAATGATTATTGATCCTCATGTTCTGTGTCAGACATGCCTTATTATTTAAATGTTACATAAGTAATATAAATGTCCACATAGACATGACGAATGGAGAAGCTTCACTGTTTCATAACTTAAAATTGACTATTGCACACCCATATAAAACTGTTACCTGTACCACTGCGTCTTTTTTCTTTTTCTTTTTTATGATGCTCATAACATATGTGAGGCAATCACCAATTTACCTTGGGGAAACACCTAAGGCCTCATTGTTAGTTAGTCTGGCTACTTTAGCAGGTAGGCGACTTAAATATGAGTTTGTATTATGTGAAGTTTTATAGACTTACTTACCACTTGCTTTCCTCAACTGAAAATGGTCATTCATTAAGTGTGTATGTATGAGGTTAAATGTGAGGGCTCATTTTCTGCCTCCTGGGGAGCAAAAGAAGAATGCTGTAATCTGTAAAGCCCTTCTGATTCTGGGACCCAGGCCAGCGCCAAGACAACACACGATTGTTACTTCCGAACGTCTAGTTGAACAGTACAGTGTTTTTCAAACTTGGGCAGGAGCTCACATAAAGAAATACATTCTGTCTTGCCACCCGCTATATATACCTACCAAGAACAACAAAAATAAGTGAGACATTTCCCAAAGAATCCCTTCAGTATGTCATGCGCTCTGAGCTTTTTCTATTGCCATCTATTCTTCTTAACCACAAACGTGATGAACAAGGATCTGGTCTATCCAAACGATTTCACTGTCCCAGGAGAGATCCTAACTCACGGATTGGAAAGCCTTGTGCCAGTGGGTCAGGCCTGGAATCCTAGCAGCTCAGGAGGCTGAGATCAGAAGATGGTGGCTCGAAGCCCGCCACGAAAGGAGTCTCTGAGACTGTTATCTTCAATTCACACACACACACACACACACACACACACACACACACACACACACACACACACACACTCCAGAAGTTGTGGCTCAAATGGTGGGACACCAGCCTCGAAGGAAAAAGCTCAGCACAACACCCAGGTCCCGAGTTGAAGCCCCAAGACTGGCATAAAAACAAACCACAAGGACCTTGACTTATTAAAAGGCAGCTGTGGTGCAGTCTTCGCCCGGCACTCTTGGGCGCTCCGGAAGGTCCGGGAACAAAAGCTGACCGTGGGCACCGAGGATGGGCCTCCAGGCCCCCGTGGCTCCTTTAAGAGGGTGGTGGGCTGAGCGGCGGTCCCGGAGTGCCCGGGTGCAGGCCGGACCCGCTCTTCCAGTTCTTGGGAAAGCCAGGGCGTGTGGGCACAGCCCGGATTGGGTTGACGCCGCGGCCGCCCCGCCACCAGATCGCGCGCGGAGGAGACAGCGAGGACCTCTGGTACCCGGAACTCCGCCGGCGGAGCCGCGGAGGAGGTCTGCGCATGCGTAGTGAGGGCTGGGAAAGCCACTCAGCATCTCGGCGAGCGCGCGCGCTCCGGTACCGAGCCCCAGTCTGAGGTGGGCGCGAGGCGGCGGCGCGCTCCAGGGGCGGGGCTTGAAGCCGCCGGCCCCGCCCACCCCCGGCACGGTCCTCTCCTCCCAGTCTCCCTCGCGCTGGCTTCCTGCACTAAAGTAATCGCTGCCCGCTCCCCCGTCGCCAGCTCGGTCGCACTGGTGGTGCCATGGCGGCCTTCAGCAAGTACTTGACGGCGCGGAACTCCTCGCTGGCGGGGGCCGCGCTGCTGGTGCTGTGCCTGCTGCACAGGCGGCGCCGCGCCCTCGGCCTGCACGGGTAAGGCTCCGGGCCGCGCCGCCCCTGCCTGCTCCGAGGGCCGCGGCGCGCGCCCCCTCCCTGCCGGCGCCCGGGCCCCGGGAGCTCGGAGCTGGGAGCCGGCGGCGGCGGCTGCCAGGCGCCAATGTCAGGGCGTCCGGGTGTCCGCGCCGCGCCGACCGCTGGGCGCCCTCGGCCTGCCCGGCAACCCCGGCTCCTGCCAGCCCAGGCCCCGGCTCCGGGACTGCGAACTGTCCCCCGCGAGCCCCGGCGGAGGGAGCGGTGGTCGGGGGCGGGTGGAGGGGGACGCGACGCCCCACCCACCGCCGCCCCGGAGCCACTCCTTTCTGCCTCAACTTTTCGGGTGTGGGCCGGTTCTGCCCGCGCCCACGCCGGCCTCGGCGTGGGGTTTGGGGGTGGAGGCGGGGCTCGTGCGGCTGGACCTCGGGGGCCGGCCGCTGCGGCTCCCCGGGCGGTGGGAGTCCCGGTGGATCCCCGGTGCCCGGGCACGGTTTCCTTCTGCAGGACTGCCTTTTTGGAATAGGACAGGGAACGCCCGGACATGGCATCTGGAAAAGCCGAATCGGCACTGTGGTGTTTGGAGGACAAAGTTCCCTCCCCTGGCGTTGTAGGTGAAAGGTGAAAGGTTATTTTAGGTGAGGATTGATAATTCTTTTTGATTACACCCCGCTCCCCCCCAACCCAAAAGATTTAAGTTTCAGATTTCACTGTTGGGAAGTCTTCAGGTTAGAGGAAAAAAAAAGAGGATTATTATGGTTGTGGGATTGCGGACAGAATTTTTATTTCCTCGGCCAGTAAAGTGAAAGGTTGCTTTCCAAGTGTTCTTACCCGTGAGTGTGTATTTCCTAGTAGAGTTGAGTGGCCTACTCTCGTAGGTACGGGGATTTCCTGATTTTGATTTGTCTGAAATGTGTCCTTAGCAGTAAAATTTGGACTAAAACACGGACAGGTGGCTGCCGGCATATTTTCCACGAGGTCCTTCGTTGCCTTACTGAAGCAGTGGCTCACATTATACCTAGACTTTACAGTTCTTCCTCCTCCTCCTCCTCCTCCTCCTCCTCTCACCCTTCTCTTCCTCCCCCTTCTGTTCTCTCTTTAAAGATTAATTCTGGGAAATCTAAAATATTATTTTTTCTGTGGCATTGTATGTCTTCTGAGTTTCCAATGACAAATCAAAGTCAGTTGGAAATCCACCTGTAAATGCTTCAATTTGAATTTCATTTTGCAAAGAAAGATTTCAGTTCCTAGACATTTGTTTTAATATATAATGTGGACAAGAGGGATGGAGGTACACAAGAATAGTTAGTAGCTCCTTGTTTATGGGAGTACTATCTGCATAGAAAAGCACACATATCAAAAATGTAAAGCTTGAAGGATTTTTCACTCGTAGAATGCACCTGTATATTCAGCACCCAGATCAAGAAACAGAAAATTATCAGCCTCCAACCCAAACTCTCATGTCACCCAGAATAGCCATACCACTGATTTATAAAATCAGATTACTGAATGAGGGAATGAGGGCATTTTAAACATAATCTAATGGGAAATAGCAACAGCAGAAAAATAGCATAATAGAATTGGTCTTACCAAATGGCTGTGGCTGTTCATTTTATTGTAAAATTCTTAAAAAAAACAAAAACAAAAAAAACCCAAACCACAACTTTTCTTTGAGGAACTTTGTGAACTTTTTGAGTATCCACTTATGCAACAGGCAATTTACAGAACAAAATATTACTGCTAGTCACTTACGTTTGGATGAATTGCCAAATCCTGTTTCACACATTAAATATTTTGTGGTAAGACTGAAGATTGTTAGCTGGAAATGTGAGATTTACGTTACTGATATTGAAATAAATGACTTTGAAACCATTAATGATGCAGAATCATTTTTTAAAAAACGTTATATACTACCAGAGTCATTTACTTATGTGTCAGTCATTGCCATTGGCCATAGGTTCAAGATTAAAAAGTTGTAAACTTATATCTTACTGGTCTTTGGATATCTTTGGTAACGGAATTAATTAAATTTAATGACTGCTGCTTAATTAAAAAAACAGGTAGTTTTGAGGCTTGCTTTTCTCCCTTTTATCAAAAGTCGATTTGTCTTTATCTATTGTTTCCAAATTGCTTTGGTAATGGAACTAGTAAAACCATTTCAAGAGTTACAATGTAGCATTATTCCAAAATAGGAGAATAAATAGTACAGTGTTCTGTTTGTTCAGTGTTACTGGTTGTTTCCACCCATATAAATCACACATATATACATACATTTTCCCCCTCCTCCTACCAGAGTTTTATTGGAAAGTCCATATAGAATACAAGGTAAATAAAATAATCCTTATTCACTTTACTTAAGAAACATTCTGGTACTATTTCATCTATACTGTTACTCATCCTTTGTAGGAGATTTTAGATCAAATTCATACATATTGAAATGTGCAAATCTTCATTACTTTTTAAAAACAAGTGGATATATTTGTTTAGTATACACTCCTCACAAATTGGAAGATTTTCGTCTCTCAAGAACATTCCTTTGAATCCATAACTTACTACATCTACTGTGCTTTTTTTCACTTAAGTTTTGCCTGATTATACATTTTATTTGGCCAGTTATTAATGAGGAAAAATGGAATCTTTGTACATAATGATATTAGCCATTTATTCCATGTAAATGAAAATAAGTGTCTGAGAATGTTGTATTATTTTGCTCCATTCTGTAGAAGAAACATACATTTGAAAGATAAGATATCTTTTCTCATGGAGCTAAGTGTTAAGAATGAAAAAGTACAGGCAGGCATGCCCTAGGAGTTCTGAGAAAGACCAGGACAATACATTTAGAAAGAGTTAGAGAAAGCTTTATGAGAAATGTGAGCTATAACTAGAAAGGGCCGGGGGAATGGATAAAGAGATAAATTGCATGTTTAGCAGTGTTTTTTTTAGTGTACATTGCCACAACACTTCTTATCTTCAACCAACCAACCAACCAGTACAGAGCAAATAAAACAAAGCCATTTCTTTCTCTTGCTAGCAATGCTTGTGAAACAAAGTTCAGATTTTTCATCCTGGATTTCAGAGCTTTCCTCTATTTGGTCTCATCTTACCTGGCTAAGCTTGTGTGCTTCTGCCTGCTAGTCTGTCCTCTGTTCCAAATAGGCCAGTTTCTGTCCTGTTCTTTTAACCAGCCATTTTCAGATTGGCAACCAAACCTGGAATTTTTATCTAATTATCCTTTGCTAACTCTTATTTTCCTTCAGGGGCCAGGGCAGGGTCACCTTGTAGTAGAGGAGTTAACTAACTACTCTAGGTTTATTTGATGATCACCCTCTTTTTTTTTTTTTTTTTTTTTTTGCCAGTCCTGGGCTTGAGCTCAGGGCCCGAGCACTGTTCCTGGACTTTCTCAAGGCTAGAGCTCTACCACTTGAGCCTCAGCACCACTTCCGGCTTTTTTCTATGTATGTGGTACCGAGGAATCGAACCCAGGTCTTCATGCATGCTAGGCAAGCACTTTAACCACTAGGCCAAACTCCCGGCCCATGATCACCCTCTTTTAAACAACAACAACAACAAACAACTCCCAGAACCTTTTGCTTCCCTGGGTATAATCCAACTTGGTGTGACTGAACATGCCTTTATCCTTTATTCTTTTTAAAGCTGTAGTCTATAAACGCTGGGACAGAGTTCCTTCCCTGCACATTTCTGGGGAGTTTCGAGGAGCTTGTGTTTCTTTTTTTCTGCTCTATTTTACACCCTATTGCATGTTGTCTCTTGGGCCTCTCTCTTTGGAATCATCTTTGACTGCTCTAAACCATGATCCACAGATCATTTGTAGATGAGTTCTGTTACAAGGATTCTATACCAGTTCAATGAACATCTTAAAATTCTTTTACTTGAGACATTCTTTGGACATTCTCACTTTTGGAAATATTTTGATTGTATTTTTTACTTTTCCTTGAGTTGGTGCTGTAGCCAAGATTTTTTTTTTTAACCATGTATTTGTCCTCAGACCTCTCCCTAATACTCTTTGCATTCCCTTCCCTTTCAGCCCCTTAGATGTGTGATCATTTCAAATCAAGTTTTAAGGGCTAGTTTTACTTGCATAATGTCACTGGTCTGCTGACTGCTTTGCAGTTTGCAAGCATGAGTCATGTGAAGGGCTAGAGCTGCAGAAGATCCTAATGATGGACCATGAATAGATGTTTTAAAAGGAGGTGTTTTAAGTAATCATAGGTTAAACAAACAGACACCAAAAAAGAATTAAAGGATTCTAACAAAATCAGTTGTGAACTGAACCCAGCTTAGGTAGAACAGGCCCTGAGAACTGTTCTGAGCACTGTGTAGCTATTGGATTTGCTGTTTGTGATCCAGGCTGTTTAATGAATTATGCTTCTCAGTTTTTAGCAATTAGTAACCTTGGGCATTCTGTTTCAGGCCTGTGTACTTGCTGGGAGTACTGTCTCCAGATGCCTCACTGTTGATTCCTCCCTTTCAGTCTTTTATCAAACCCCTGTTTGCCACTGTTTGTTTTTTTTTTATCAAACCCTGTTTGTTTTATCAAACATGTTGCCACTCAGTTTAAAATAGCATTTTCTGTACTTATGTTCTGCCCACTTTCCTTATTTCTTTGGCACTTTCAAATGTGGTATTTATTTTACTTATATTGCTTTGTGCTTGCTTACTATGGGTCTGCACTGGTAGGGTCACAGCTCTGTGAGGGAAACCATTTGTATCTGTTTGTTAGCCCTAATAGAACTCTGGATGGCATGCAGGAAGTAGGAACTCAGAAAATACTTGTGGAATGACTGACTCTACCACTGAGTTGTGTATTTTTTAGGGTCATGCTTCTTTCTTATTAAATGCTATAAATGTAAATGTTTTCTTACTAGTTCTTTAGGAACTGAACCCTTTATGCTTCCTATTTGCAGTTTTCAGAAAGTAATGCTATTATCATTTTATAACCTTTATATAAATATATATATATAATATATGTCTGTGAGCTGTTTTCTACCACTTTGAACCGCAGCTCCACTTTTGATTTTGAGTGGTTAATTGGGAGATAAGATTCTCATGGGACTTTTCCTGCCTGGGGTTTGCTTTAAACTGTGATCCTCAGATCTCAGCATCTTGAGTAGCGAGGATTACAGGTGCAAGCCACTGGTGCCTTACTTAACTTTCATATTTTATTTTAAAAAATTGTGGGTAGGGAATCATACCTAGAGTCTAGCACCAGGTAAGCACTCAAGTACTGAGATACATTCTAACATCCCAGGCACTGGGTCACTCTTTTTTCCCTTTTCTTTCTTTTTTCTTTCTCACTCAGGATCAGACTATGTAGCTGAAGCTTCCCCTGAACTCCCAACATAGTTTAGGTTGGCCTGGAAATCATGATTGAGTTCTACCTCTCACCATTGGGCTCAAAACAGAATGGAAATCTGAACACTACACACATAATAAACATATTGATTTATTTCTTCTTATTCTTTATTTACTTAGTTATGTATAATTCTGTGTTCTACTGTTTTAATTTAAAGCAGAAATCCTCGTATTTCTATATGACTTTTAACTATATTTTCAAGAACATATAAATATCCTTTTAATAGCTTTTATTAAAATTTATGCCTTAATTATTGGGTAAAAAATTGTGGTACACAGAGGTAAAATTATCTCTGAAACTTTTTGTAGATGTTTTTGTGAATGAACTTTTCCATCTTTGGTATATAATCGCCTTGGAGTAAGTTCTAGAAATAGGGTTAATGAATGGAAACTTATGAACTTAATGTTTTTGGAAAGGCTGTGAGCATTCTGGAGCTCACAAATTGACTATTTCTTTTCATTGACTTTTTTTGTGTGTGTGGGGATCATGGGGCTTGAATTGGCCTGAGCTCTTCTGCTCAAGGCTCCTGCCCTACCCTTGAGCCAATCCCCACTTCCCATTTTCTAGTGGTTAATTGGAGAAAAGAGTCTCAGGTCCTTTTGTGCCTGGGCTGGCTTTGAACCTTGATCCTCAGATCTCAGCCTACTGAGTAGCTAGGATTACAGGCGACAGCCACCATGTCCACCCAGCTTGACTTTTTAAAATGTGTGTCAATTTGTTATACTATGAAAAAGTGCTAATTATATAGAAGTGGTGTTCAAATATTAATTTTCATGTGTTTTACATATTTGCAAGAATGAACTTTTTTTTGATGGTCCTTACACTTGTTAGGCAGGCACTCTACCATTTGAGCCATACTGCCAGTCCTTATTTTTCTTGCCAGTCCTGGGGCTTGAACTCAGGGCCTAGGTACTGTTCTTGGATACTTTTTTGCTCAAAGCTGGCACTCTGCCACTTGAGCCACAGCACCACTTCTGGCTTGTTCTGTGTATGTGGTACGAAGGAATCAAACCCAGGGCTTTGTGCAAGCTAGGTGTGCACTTTGTATACTAGGCCATACTCCTGGTTCTCCAGTCCTTTTTTTGCATCAAATATTTTCAAGGTAGAGTCTTGCTTTGGGTCCAGGCCAGCCTGGCCTATGATCCTCCTATTTGTGCATCTCCATATTGCTGAGAATGACAAGCATGTGCCACTATACCCAGTTATTGGCTAAGATGGTTGTGAAGTTCTTTTGGCCTGAGTTGGCCTCAACTGTAGTTTTAGCTGGGATTACACGCTTGAGCCAGCAAGAATGAACGCTTTCATGCAGGAGCTTGATCACTTTCAATTTTTTTTACTAATGTATTAATTGCAGTTATTAAATATCAGTTGTACAGATTAATAGGAATCACTGAGCTGTTTTACTATATACATGTATTGTGTATTGATTATGTCCATTCTTCTATTCAGGATCCCTCTGTACTTTCAAGTGATCTTGCTTTGTTTCCTTCACACGTGACCTGGAATTTATAGCACTTGTCTATCTGTAATTAGATTGTTTAGTGTACTGTGATGTCCTATAGTTTCATCTGTTTTTTTTTCTCCCAAATGACAGGTCATCTTGTGATGGAACAGTACTCTATTGCATACCATAGACCTTTTCTCTGTACATTGGTCTGATGATGAGTACTTACATTCATTCCATATTTTAGAACCATGAATTGTGCCACAGTAAACATGGATATGCAGGTATTGCTTTTGTACTCTGATATCCTTTCTTTCCCTTATGTACTCACAAGACCAGCTTGGTCTTGATTACTAAGATCGTGTGCTGTAGCACATAGCATGGACTTCTGCAACATATCTGGGCTTAGTTTTTTGTTAGTCATTTGTAGGTCTGTGGCCTGGTTCAATTCTGTCAATCTCTCTGAGCCTCATTAGAACGGGAAATACTATTCAGTTCAGCAGTTGTGTGAGGATGAGACAGGAAGATATCTGAACCATCTCTGTACTTGCTAAAAGAAAATCCAAAGAACCCTCAAGGCAGTCTATTAATTTCTCAAAAGTGATTGAATCTTCCTAATAATTTCCTCAAAAGTTACTATAAAAATCTTTTCAGAGAAGCTTTTCTGTGCTGGATGTGCTACTCTGTTCCTCTACCCATTGAAAGAGTGGTTCTAAACTCAACTTAGCCAAAATGTGGCCCCATTGACTCCCAATAGAACAGACTAAGCTGCGTGTAGAGTGTGCATTTTTATTAAGATACTGATTTTCATGACATATATTATTCTTTAATTCTCCTCAGCATGTCATGTTTAGTTTTTGTTTTGCCCCCCCTCATTCCTGCGTTTGAGCTCAGGGCCTGAGCACTATTCTTGGGCTTTCTCAGGGCTAGACTTCTACCACTTGAGCCACAATGACACTTATGGCTTTTTTTTTTTTTTTTTTTTTCCTATGTATGTGGTACCGAGGAATCAAACCTGGGTCCTTGTGCATGCTAGGCAAGCACTCTACCACCAGGCCTTGCCCTTGTTTTTCCTTTTATACCTGGGTTCTCATGGGAGCTGGTACTTACACTTGCTCATTTTGTTTGAGTATGTTACTTCTTGAATCTAAAACTTTTTACATCTTGTATATTTAGTATTTTTTTTGTATGTTTTCCCAATAATTAAAAATTATTGAATAAGACTAAATGTTGAACATTTATTTACACCACTGTAATTTTTTTGTTAATTGACATGTTTGGGTATTATTGTATTGATTCTCACTGTAAACTTGCCAGGGCCTTCTAGAATCATCTACAAGTGATGTGTACTGACCACCAGCCCTCTTTTGGAATGTTTCTGCTGGGGCCAGTAGGAAAGAGTCTTTGTTCAGCTTATAGAGATGTGAATATGAGGTCCTATATGTGACATTGGTCTCTTACAAAAAAGATGTGAACTGTTATTGGTCTAAGATTAAGTGCTTCATAGTATATTAAGTTTTACAGAGCTTGCCCTCAGTCCCTTCAGAGACGAGAATGAGCTTAGTCAAATAGTACTTTTTGGTGAATTCAACTTACTCCAAGAATTTGCCCTATTCTAAGTAACACTGCCATCTGGCCTATTTACATAAATAAATCGTAATTAACTTACCCATGACCTAATGAGTAGCATCACTTTTTAGTCTGTTAAAATAGAGGATACAGTTGAATTATGCAGTATTTGAAAAGGAGTTTTTATGTTTTCTTGGAGTTAGGCATATCAAATAAACTTTACTTGAAGTAATGTTTTTATATTATTTCATTTAGAAATATGATTATGGATGAGCACGAGTTGTTTCAGATGGGCTTTCTAAAATACTTTTTACAAAAAATTAGGCATCAGGTCCTAGCTTGAGAACAGTTATAGCTGGGTGCTGGGTCTTATGTCTGTAATCTTAGCTACTCAGGAGGCTGAGATCTGAGGATTGTAGTTCAAAACTAGCCTGGACAGAAAAGTCCATATTATTCTTTTTTTTTTTTTTTGGCCAGTCCTGAGGACTGAACTCAGGGCCTGTGCATTACCTCAAGGTGGCTAGTACTCTACCACTTGAACAACAACACCATTTCTGGCTTTTCTTGTATAGTGATGCTGAGGAATCAAACCCAAGTCTTCATGCATGCTAGACAAGTACTCTACCACTAGACCAAACTCCCAGCCCTCCACAAGACTCATATTCAACAAAAGCCAGAAATGGAGCTGTGACTCAAGTGGTAGAGTGCCTTGAGCAAAAAAGGTAAGGGACAGTGACCAGGCCCTAACTTCAAGCTCTAGAACTGACACACACACACACACACACACACTCACACACAAAAGCTATCAGAGGTAATTCTTTAAAGTTCACATGTTCTATCTTTTTTCTGTGTTAGCAGACCTGAATGAATGCAATTTAATAAATTGAAAATATGCGGCCCGGAGTTTGGCCTAGTGGTAGAGTGCTTGCCTAGCATGCACGAAGACCCGAGTTCGAGTCCTCCGTACCACATACGTAGCAAAAAGCCAGAAATGGTGCTGTGGCTTAAGTGGTAGAGCCCTAGCTTTGAGAAAATCCAGGAACAGTGCTCAGGCCCTGAGCCCAGGCCCAGGACTGGCCCCCCCCCAAAAAAAATTGAAAATATGGCTCATTGACGATGTCACTATTTTGCTGACACCATAACACAGACAGAAAGTGGACTGTTTGATACATCAGTGCAGAACATTTTGACTTACTATTCTAAATATATTGGCATTGAAAATAAATGTTCTGTGTGGAATAAAGGCAGCATCTCTAGATAAATAATAGCTTAGTTAACATGTGCTTAATGTATGTCCCTACTTTAAATGCATCTGTACAACTTAAACTTGTGAGATAAGCAACATGAAACATTGTGTCTCTTAAAGAAAAAGGCAGTTTTTGATTTCTTCGTTATAATTTAGTGAATAGCACTAGACCTGAGAATAGACATAAAATTGCTCTTTTGCTATATTATAGTAAAAACAAACATTTATGCATGATTAAAAATTTAACAAGTTATGAAAATTTGAGTATTAGCTTCCGGGGACCGTGTCTAGAGGACATCAGAATGGTCCAGCGATTGACATACTGCCATAGGCTTTCCTATAACACAGCCTCTAACAAAACCAGGCTGTTTGGAACCCCTGGCAATAAAATTATTTACCTTTACACCAGAAAGGACGGGAAAGCACCAAAATCTACCTGTGGTGTATATCCATAATGACTTCGGGGGGTTCGTGCTGTGAGATCTAAAGTTCTCATGCTATTGTCAAAAAAGAAAAAACATGTCAGCAGGGCCTGTAGTTGTTCCATGTGTGCCAAATGTGTCCGGGACAGGATTAAGTGAGCTTTCCTTATTGAGGAGCAGAAAATCATCGTGAAAGTGCTGAAGGCACAAGCACAGAGTCAGAAAGCTAAATAAAAGTAGGAAGTTGCTTGTGTGTGCCTAGGATGCAAGAGGTCTATAAATTGCTAGCAAAGAAAGAACCTTTTTGATAAATAAAAAGGCTTGTGTAAAAAATGTCAGAAGGCTTGTTTTGTAAAAAAAAAAATTGAATATTAAAAAAAGAAGGGGAAAAATCTATCATTAATGACTTACTAATGCTTTTTTCATATTTTAACATCCTTTTTCACACTTTAAATTCTCTGTGATTAGAATGCAATTTAGAATAGTCAAATCTTTTGATCATTAGTATATTATAGTGTTTCCTTTGTATTATAATATCTTTTATCTTGTTTGTGAAAATACTGCATATCAACTTGGGTCAAACTTCTAACTCTAAATTTAGTCTTCAATATATATTCTTCCAGATATATTCTTCAGTATATCTTGAACTTAGGGAAAAAATATCAAGAAATGAAATTAAAAAGAACCAGATGCTTTCTTCATTTGTAGAACAGGAGCTGAAAGAAGTAGGTTGGGTTGATTGAAATCTATAGGTAGAAATAAGCTACACTGAGGAACCCTGAGGTACTACTGTTAAGAGTTGGCTACTGACTGTGAAGATTAGATCCTGGGTTTCTAGGTGGTCAGAGGCATCTTTGCATTTCCTTCTGAGTATTCCCAAGTAATGTAATTTAGCTGCCATTCCTCTCTCCTTTTTCTTATAGTTTATTTGTAGAAGTAGCCAGGTATTTTGATCTATACAGATTCTCAAATATGCTGATTGCATAATTTTTCTTCATCCTTTATATTGCTTATAAATTCATAGTTGAATCTAAAAGCTTGATAAGATTTAATTTTTCTTTGGGGTAGTTTTTAAGAAGAATTATTCTTAAGGTGTTGATTTGTATTCAGTGTCTGCTGGTCTGATTTTGTAATATTAGCTACCACTGATGTTTTATACCTAGATTATCAATGTTGTTATCTTTCAATGAGTCCAAGTCAGAGAAAGATATAACTTAGTTTCCAATTTCCCAACTTCTGCACTGAATATGTTACCAGAAATTTAGGGCAGCAAAGTCGATCTTTTTGCTTTTATATGGTAAGAAAATTCAGGGAAGATGTAAACATATGTAAAAATGATAGGAAGACTTTTATTGAAAAGAAATATGGTAGGGAAAGAAGGGGTGGATTTCTGATTGGTTGGCCTTTTTTTCTGTTCCCTGTAAAATTGAGGTGCCAGAGATTTAGTGCCCATTTTTTTTGTAACCTCCTGCTAATGTCTGTTGTCAGCAGGTTTTGGTTTTGCAAGTTAGCGTATCTCACTATCTTCAAGTAAAACCCTATTTGACATATGCAGTGCTGAAGTGGTAATGTAGATATTTTTTACCATCAGTATGATTTTTGAGAGCAGTTAAATTTTTTTACAGATACTTTTCTCATTCTTCCATTATTTTTGTGTCTGCTTTGTCAGGGCATGCATGTAGATAATACGTGGTCTGTCTTTTAACTCTCAATTTAGCCTTTGTTCTATAAACAAATGTATCTTCAATGCTTTCTACCTGTCCTTATCTCCATGGCTACATAGTTACTCTTTTTATCCAAAGGTCCATGGGATGGTATTCCTTAAGTACTTTCATGTTATGTACAGTTTTCATACTTAAAAACTTGGTTAAGATAATGAAATCTTTGGCTCATGTTTTCTCTTCTTGAGTATCTTAAATATGTTACTCAGTTGTTTTCTTAAGAATAACCCATATAAGAACAACAAAAGGAAAATAGTAAGATGTGGTAAGAAAACAATCTCAGGAGAGTTTTATTTTTTTGCCAGTCCTAAGGCCTGGGCACTGTGCCTGAGCTCTTTTTGCTCAAGGCTAGCACTCTACCGCTTGAGTCACAACTCCATTGCGATTAATTGGAGATAAGAGCTAGCCCATGCTGGCTTTGAATCAGATCTCAGCCTTCTGAATAGCTAGGGTTACAGGTGTGATCCTCCAATGACCCTTGGAGAATTTTCTTTGAATTATAGTTTTACTATTCAATTAACTTGCTTTGATTTTCTTAGTTTGGGAGTTTTATAAATAAGGCACTTTTGTTTATTAACATTGCTTATCATTTTTTTCAAGCCAAATAGATCAAATCTCCATTTGTATGTAGTTTTTGTTGTTGTTATTCAGGTTTGACCATTGTACTTACTTGCTTTAACATATCTTCTAGTTTCTTATTTAATTTTAAAGTGATTTGTTTTTAAAATTTCCTAATTTTTTTATTGTCACTTTATAAATTCTGTTTTATGTAGTATCATTGCTTCTCATTTGTTTTTGGCTAAGTTCATATTACAGATTTTATTTCCTAGAAATATCTTTTTGATATGTTTCTATCCATTTTCTGTGGAGATGTTCTTATCCTTTTTTTTCCCCCAGTCTCAAAATTAGTTCTTGTCAGCTTTTTTTTTTTTTGTTAGTCCTGGGCTTGAACTCAGGGCCTGAGCACTGTCCTTGGGCTTTATTCAAGGCTAGCACTCTGCCACTTGAGCCACAGCACCACTTTCAGCTTTTTCTATGTATGTGGTACCGAGGAATTGAACCCAGGTCTTCGTGCATGCTAGGCAAGCACTCTACCACTAGGCCAAACTCCTGGCCCCATCTTGTCAGCTTTTGATTTAGGAGAATTTTTCTAATTTGTGCCCTGGAGCAGCCTGTGGTTACTCTCGGGGCCTGTTGCTTACTCTCCTTGCATGTTTACCCGTCCCACAGCTTGCTGTGTTCCCACTCCAGGCTGTTTCTTTCCTCTGCTTAGTTTCCGTGTTACTCACATTGTGTTCTGGTACTGGTCAGTACAGTATTTCCTTAAGGCCAGGCATTGTTCTGAATAGGAGCTCCAGGGTACTGATCAGTATAGTATTTCCTTAAGTCTCCTTCTGGAAAGGAACTGTAGGGTAGTTCAAATACATTTGCTTGTTTTGTACAAAAGGAAACAGGTAAATCAGAAAATAATGCAATTGGTGTGAATTAACAAAGTGTGTATATTGTATTCAAGAAAATGTTTTGTAGGCAGAGTAGAGGTGTGACCCAAGTGGCAGACCATTAATGATCAGAAAAAGCCAAGCAAGAGCACAAGGCCCTAAATTTAAGCCTCAATACTGGCACCAAAATGTAATTCAAAAAGGTCTTGTTTTGTGAAGTAGCATTTTCCATGTGCTGGGGAAAGCCTTGACACCATGGGTACAGAGGTGAATGAGGCAGGATCATCCTCGTGAGCTGAGGATGGATGGGGAGGAAGGGCATATGTACCACACAGCTCGTGGAGGGGACACACATACCCAGTGCATTGTGAAGAGAGAATGGACAGAGGAGCCATCTGAGATATGTCATCATGGAACTTACTGTCCTGTCAGTTTTGAGATTGAAAATGGAGCTGTAATTCTTTGGGACAGTAGGTGTTAGCCAAGATCATTCTGAACTGATAGAGACGGTCACTGTATTCAAAGAAGGGCTGAATTGTGAACACAAGTAGGAATTAATTAATAAGCAGAGTGACTGAGGGAGAATCTTTTTATGCAGAAACAGGGAGTGTGTACAGACACAGTGAGTGTATAGTGTTAGGTAGAAGGATGTAAAATTGCCATTTTATAAGTGGGAAATGGTCAGACATTATAACTGCACCTAGTTCAACCTAATATATTAAGGTAACTTAAACACAGTGGGAAGAAACAGGACCAGAGCCTGGTCATGAAGTTTTTGAGGGCTAGCTGTAGGTTTAAAGTAATTATGTATGTGTTTATTTTTATCTCTTCTCTGCCACTGTTTACAGCTCCATTATGAACCTTTTGGGCTTGGTGTTTTTTCTGATGAGGTAGCTGGGTAGGAGGTATCTGGTAACTTTCCAAGGTTTCCCAGTTTTGTTTTTGTCAGTACTTGGACTTGAACTTAGGCCCTGAGCACTGACCTTGGGCTTTCTCAAGGCTAGAGCTCTACCACCTGAGTCACAGCACCACTTGTGGCTTTTTCTATGTTTGTGATACCGAGGAATTGAACCGGAGTCATTGTCCATGCTAGACAAGCACTTTTTTTTTTTTTTGCCAGTCCTGGGCTTGACCTCAGGGCCTGAGCACTGTCCTTGGGCTTTCTCAAGGCTAGAGCTCTACCACTTGAGCCTCAGCACCACTTCTGGCTTTTTTCTATGTATGTGGTACCTAGGAATCGAACCCGGGTCTTCATGCATGCTAGGCAAGTACTTTAACCACTAGGCCAAACTCCCGGCTGAGATTTCCCATTTTTTAGTTTGTTTAGGTTTCTTCTCTCTGCTGGGTTATCAATTTCAGAAAATCCTAATCTTATATAAAATATCCAGTTCATTTGGATTTTTAAAGACAGGTATTTCAAAAATTTTGTTTCTGCTTAAGTTATTTTTATCATGTATTTCTGTACTCTTTTAAAATTCCATAATTTGGTGTTTTATTTTTCAAAGAACCAGCTCTTGATGTTTTGTTGACTAATGTCAGGAAATTTTTCTGTAGACACTGTGTTCAGTAAAAGGCCTTATAGATGAAAACCTTATAAAATGTGACTCAGAACATCAATCCCTTTTAAAGAAGACAACACCTAGGTCTGATGAGACTTTGTTAAAGTCTCGAATCTGCCTAAGCTGCAGGACTATACCCTAGTCTTGACTTCTCAGGGTCTGAATGTGTTTGGAATCTGAGCAAAGCCAAAGTACGCAGACCTAGACTATTTCAGCTCAATGGAAAGTACTCTGAAGGACAGTACTTGCAAAATTTAGAGCTTCTCTCTGGTTTTTGTTGGGCCTATATTACAGTTTGAGTTCTGCCCAGACTTGTTCTCTGTACCTTCCATTCATTGGTTTTGATTTCTGGCAAGTGTTTTGTGTCCCAGATGTGTCATCACTTCAAATTATTTAAACAAATCTGTGGTAACTTCTGATCCTGTGGAACTACTTTACTGGAAGCAAGTACAAGTAGAAAGTAAAACATATAGGCTGGGAGTTTAGCCTAGTGGTAGAGTGCTTGCCTAGCATGCATGAAGACCTAGGTTCAATTCCTCAGTACCACATACATAGAAAAAGCCAGAAGTGGTACTGTGGTTCAAGTGGTAGAGCTCTAGCCTTGAGAAAGTCCAAGGACACTGCTCAGGCCCTGAGCTCAAGCCCAGGACTGGCAAAAAAAAAAATAAAAGTAAAAAAATATGATCAATAGAAGCACAGGTACCTTGGTGTAGTATGTTTTGAAAAGGATTTCAGCCTGATTAGTTATATTGTTAAAGAGGTAGGAGGGTTAGTCAGAGCATGAAACTTGGGCTACTGCTTTTTCCAGGCTAATTTTCCTCATTTGTAGTAAGGTAGTGACACATTGGTCTTGTCACTACTCTAGGGTTCCCTATGTGAAGATTGCTAGAAGAAAGAGAGGGGGGGGGAGGGAGAGAGGGAGGGAGGGAGAGAGAGAGAGAGAGGGGGGGGGGGAGAGCGCGAGCGAGCGAGCGCGCCCAGTGGACAAACATTCTTGATCTTGTTAACTTGATTATATTGAGAAGCATCTAGGAGATAATAGAGTGTACCTTTGGGTATGTTGGTGAGGGCATGGTTAGGCATGTGTGCATTGTGAGCAGGACCATCTAAGACCCCAGGTGCCTAGATGGAATAAAAGGGAAGAAGGAGGAAGCATGCCTTCTTTTTTTCCTGCTAAAAAGTGAGGTGCTCTGCTTATCACACTGATGCTGCCATGATGGCCTGAAACTTTGGGAGTCCAGATAATCAATATTTTTTTCTCATAAGGTGTTCCATCCCCCCCCTCAGATAATTAACACAGCAATGAAAAGTCTACACATCCTGCTTTCATTTACATCCGTTTGTTCATGTCCCATTAGCCAAAAGAGTTCATGTGGCCAAGATTTGATTCAAGAATGGAGAAAAAGCTGGCTCCAGTGGCTTGTACCTGTCAGCTACTTAGGCAGCTGAGATAGATACTGAGGATCCCAGCATGAACCAGGGAGGTCTGTGAAATTTCATCTCCAAAATAAGTGGCAAAAAGCAGGGGTGGAGGTATGGCTGCAGTATTAGAAGGGCAGCTGAGTAAGCAAGCCAAGTGAGACCATGAGTTGAAACCCCAGAATTATCCTCCCCGTGCAGAAAAGTAGAAATATACTTTCATCATCCCATGGGCGGATTTATAAAGTGTTTGTATGTGTATATCTACACACATTTCATAAAAAATAACAAAAATAGTGTATGTAGTGGTACTTGACATTTGCTGAGCATTCTTTATAAATAGTATTTAGTAGATATATACTATGTCTGATATAAAATTAGAAAATCTAAAATATAAAAGTTTTTGAGAACTCTGGATATTCAGTGGATAAAGGATATGCAAATATTTCAAAAATCGAAAACTCTAAAATCTGGAGCACCTGGGGCCCTCAGCATTTAAGGTCGGGTAGTTGGAAGGCCAGAAGCATGGCTCAGATGGTATTACACTTACTTGCCTAACATGCAGAAGCCCTGGGTTCAATCCCCAGTAAGTTCAATACAAAAAAAAATAAACAAAAATAAAAAGCAACTGGACTGTTTTGTTAAATGGAGTTTTGTTTCAGTAGGGATATAAAAGTGAAGACATTCATTTTGAGAATTTAGTATGCTCTTTTTTTGATGTCATAGAATAATTTTAATGATGATAAGACTTTGCAAATGAAGTAAAGCTTTCTTTTTGTCCTTTACTCTGCAGTAAGAAAAGTGGAAAACCACCATTGCAGAACAATGAGGTAAGAATTTTAAATTATATACTTCTTGAGATTTCATGATTCTGTTGTATTTTGTCATAAAGTTTTGAATTGGAATAAGTTATAGAATTGTAGGATTAGAAAGGAACTTAAAAGTATCATTTCTGTCTACTACATACTGCAATTGTTTCTGAGCAGAGTCTTGGTATGTGTTCTCTAACATTTACTTAGTGGAGAGTATTATTCTAAGGAAGTAGTCGTAATTCTGTTAGGTCTACCCTATGATTAGATTTAGCCCCTCAGCTTCTTATTCATTCTTTAAAATTTATTGTTTTGAGACAAGATCTTGTTATGGAGCCAAAGTTGGCCCCTGTCTTCCAATCCTTCTCTTTCATCTCTCTTAACCCTGGGATTATAGGTATGTACCTCTGAATTGTTTTTTGTAGAAATAGGACAAGTCTGTAGTTTCTTTTCTGTAATAGACTTAGCTATCTGGATATAGTTGTATCTTGTCTTCCTCCTCCCCCCTCCCCCGTTCTATGCAACATTTATATTTTCAAATATTTCATATGGAGCATTGGTTTTGCTTTTTAATTCATTTTTGTATACAATCCTCTGGATTTTTCTTAGACTCATATTTCCTCCCTGAAATATGGCTTAACTAGCATGGTATATATTACTGTTGTTGTGGACAGATTGATTTCAAAATACTTCATGTACAGTCTGGGAGTTTGACCAAGTGGTAGAGTGCTTGCCTAGCATGCATGAAAATGTGGGTTCAATTCCTTGGTACCTCATACATAGAAAAAGCCTGAAGTAGTGCTGTGGCTCAAGTGGTAGAGCTCTAGCCTTGAGAAAGCCTAGACAGTGCTGAGGCCCTGAGTTCAAGCCCAGGGCTGGAAAAAACAGAAAACAAACCAAAACAAAAAACCACCAACACCAAACAAACAAAAACGTTGATGTCATGCATATTACTAAGTTTGGAACATGAAAGTAAGCACTGTGCTCAGCTTGGTATTTAGTATCCCTATGTTTATCACTATGTATTTGGTGTGTGTGTGTGTATAATATATATACCCATAAACAATATAAGTAGAATTATTTTACATACCTAGAAGTTTCATAAATTCACTATAAAATAATTTATTTCGTTCTATATTTTCCCTGTGTAATGCCTTTTAGATCTATCTGCGGTAGGTAATAGATGGAGATTTAAGAAAACTTTTTTTTGGTAATGGTATTGGGGCTTCGACTCAAGACCTTGTTTAGCTTTCTTGCTTATGGTTTGTGCTCTACCACTTGAGCTGTCACTAGTCTGACATTTACTGCTTAATTGATATTGGAGTGTCTCTAGACGTTTTTGCTCCAGCAGACTTTGAACAATGGTATTCCCGGTCTCAGTGTCCTAAGTAATTAGGATTATAGGCAGGGACCACATGTGCCATCATTTTTGTTAATTGAAGTAGGATTTTTTATTGTTTATTTTTTATTTTGTTTATTGAAGTAGGCCCAGGCTGGCCTCAAACTCACTGAATCCTAGCTTGTCTTTGAACTTGTGATATTCCTACCTGTGATATTCAGTGTTGAGAAGTTGCATGTATACTAATACTCGGCATAAGATGTAGTTAATTTACAGTATAGTTTTCTCTTGTGTATATATGAATATGAGCTATTACCTATTTTATTTTATTTATTTTATTTTAATTTTTTTTATTGTAATTAGTAAAAGGGTTACATGATATTTGCCAGATAGAAGGTGCATTACATACATCGATACCCTTTCATTTGTCTTGGTACCCATTACCCTCCCCCCACACCCCCCACCCGTCTTGGTTTTCCCCCCTATTACCTATTTTATAATTGTTTATCATTTTCAATGAATAAATTTACCATAATTCATGTAATAATGATGTATATTTAGATTGTATTACATTTGATGGTATTTTGAATTTTTTTCCCATTTATATAATGGAGCATATATGCAGGAATATGTGGAGGATAGATTCTAAAAGGTAAATCTGCTGTATTATTTTATATCTTATAGTCAGTGTACATTTTTCCATTCTTATAAATGATACATAATATACCAATTTACACATTCCGCAGCAATATATATGAATATTTATATTATTGTCAGTACCACATGGCCCATTCTTTAGTCCAAACATTGCTTTTTTTTTTTTTTGGCAGTCTTGGGCCTTGAACTCAGGGCTAGTGCTCTATCACTTCTGGCTTTTTCAATGTATGTGGTACTAAGCAATTGAACTTGGATCTTTGTGCATGCTAGGCAAGCACTCTACCACTAGGCCAAACTCTGGGTCTACTTTAATTTTCTTTTCGTGGGTCAAGGGACTTGAACTTGGCCTGGGAGTTGTCCCTGAGCTCTTCAGCTCAAGGCTATCTACCATTCTACCTTTGAGCCAAACCCCACTTCCCATTTTCTAGAGTTTAATTGGATATAAGAGTCTCAGGTCCTTTTGTGCCCGGGCTGGCTTTGAACCTTGATCCTCAGATCTCAGCCTCCTGAGTAGCTAGGATTACAAGCGTGAGCCACCACAACTGGCTCTACTTTAATTTCTTAAATGGTCTGGTGGTTTTTTTTTTTTTTTTCCTTTTTCCTTTTCTAGCATTCACATGCTAAACTTATGTGACCAAAGTGTTTGTTATTATTTCTTAAATATTAGAAGTGGGCTGTGATACAGTACTTGCTTAGTATGTGTAATGTCCTATGTTCAATTCCCAACATTGGAAAAAAAAGTTCTAAATATTGGGAAGTTTGGACTTTGGAATGGTACCTTGGATCATGCATCTATTAACACTATACCTTCAGGCGTTCTTTTTTTAGTGTAGAAATTTTCCCCCACTCTGTACAGTTTTGAACTATACCCAGTGCCTAGTTATTAAGAGTCTTAGAGAAAACACCATGTCTGACATAATAGAAATAGTTTATTCGAATTCAGTGCTACAACCATTAGTCCATCAAGTTAGATAGTAACTTAATTAAAGTGCATTTACACTAAAGTTGGTCTACTTTATTTGGACTATCATGGGCATTTGTTAAGAGCACAACAGTGTCAGATACTACTGGCTTATGCCTGTAATCCCAGCTAGTCAGGAGGCTGAGATCTGAGGATGGTAGTTTGAAGTCAGCCCAAGTAGGAAAGTCTGTGAGACTCTTACCTTCAGTTAACCACCAAAAAGCCAGAAACATAGTTGTGATTCAAATAGTAGAGTGCTAGTCTTGAGCATAAAAGCTAAGGGACAGCTCCCAGGTCCCAAGTTCAAATCCTAGAACAGTGGTGGGGGGCAAAGTGGGGGAAAGCACAATAATTTACCAAGTAAGTGATTTGTGCTTATATGGATATGGAAAGAATGAGGCATGAGATGGACTTCTGGCCTTTTCCTGGAAGTTTCTCTTACCTGTTTCCCCTAGTTCAAAAGTAATAGAGTAATACTGTAGACTGTTGGTAGGAGCAGGTATGTGGTTCAAAGAAACCACCAATGAGGAGAAACTGGGTGCTGAGGAAGCTTTGAGTTCAACACTGTGCTATGGATGCTTCATTCATTTTTCCCGTAGTGCTGACACCTTCAGCTAATGACAGGCTGCCTTTCAACAAATCTTAAATTTTCACTCCACTTAAATTAAGCACATTCATGTTTACCTTACTTTTGGGGAGGCATATTTTCACAGAATTACTGATTTAAACAGCTGCTAATATGGGACTGCTCTAGAGTTTCTCTCCATCAGCTGAGCTGCATATAATGTGCATCTGGATATTTACATTTTTTGCTTTTGGAATTCCATTTGAGTTTTAAAAAATTTACTATCATTTTGACGGTGCTTGGTCAAAACTGTGTGTAATCCAAAAAGAAGGTGAGTTTAACCCCAACTTTTTTTTGCTACTTCTTCCTTATGTTTGCAAATTCTTGTGTATTTATGTTTTCGTAAGTACAAAAGTACATTGAAAACAAAGCAATTTCTAAGGCCCAGTGACATTATCTCAGGTCACTCTTCACTGACACAAACTTTACTGTGGCCTTGAGGCTTTATCCTTCTGTCATTCTTGTTCCTTGGCTATAGCATCTTGCTCAGTGTGTGCTGTAGTTCTATCAGTAGCACTGGGTTTTTGTACTCCGTGTTCCCTGTGTTTCACTCCCCTGCCCCATCTCTCCTTCCAAATAAGCATGCAGGATCTTTACAGTCATCCTGTCCCAGTCTTTCCTTTTTATGTGTTTCTTTGCTAGAGTGACAACTGAATGAGGTAAAGCACCCTGTCTGTCTTTGAATTTATCAGAAAGAGATAATGAATCCTCATATTGCATATTGGAAATGTTAACTTTTTTTTTTTTCCTCATGGTGTACCAGCGTTTGAACTTACAATATCCATCCTATGCTTTCCCTGGGCTTTTTTTTCCCCTCCCAGCAAGCATACTGCTACTTGAATCACATCTCCAGTCCAGCTTCTTTGCTGGGTAATTAGAGATAAGAGTCTCCTGGACTTTGCTGTCCAGGTTGCCTTTGAACCTCCATCCCCAGGTATCAGCCTCTTGAGTACCTAGGATTATAAATACTAGTGCTGGTGTGAGCCACCAGCACCTGACTGCATATTTGAAATTTTAAATGATACAACTAGAAATGTAGAAGTTTTCTGTAATTAATCAGAGACCATCTTGTTCAGGATTAAAAAAGGACAAGTCTTCTATTAATCAAGAAATGGATAATAATTTTTAGTGCTTTTTTTAATTAAAGAATTTATTAACATTGATTTTTACATCATATTTCAAATGACATGTTTAACAAACAAGTGTTTAAGAAGGGAATCTATATACAATCACTGGCACTTAGTTTTTAGAACATAATCAAAATTAGGCTAAGGGTTTGTATATCATAGATACATATTAATTTTTTAATATATTTTTTCCTGTAATTAATAGAAGGGTTACATAATATTTGCCAGATAAATGGTGCCTTAATTCCCACACATTGATACCCTTTCACATGTCATGGTCCACATTTCCCTTCCCCCCTCCCCTACCCCTCATCTTGTACATATTAATTTTTGAAATAAAACATATCCATAGAGTCATAGGTTTTTATGTCGATGTAGTTGTGTTTATATTTCCAATACCATGTCCATAGCATTGGGTATGCAAATATTGAATCCTCGCTCTTGTGGATAATAATTTATTTCATTGTTTCTTTGACCTTTTCATAACTGCCAGACTAGCTGTTTTATTCTTCTTTCAAACAGGCATTCACTTTACTATATTTTACACTTACTAGGTCCACTACTCCTAGGTGTTCACGTCTCACCTCTTTATTCCTTCCGTGTGTGAATTTGAAGAGTAGCATATGTGTGCTTTCTAGATGCAGCATTCATCTTAATGGTTGCCTATGTATTGACTTGCACTAGATGTGATTCTTCAATCTAATTGTTATGCATTTTTTTTTTTTTTGCCAGTCCTGGGCTTGAGCGCAAGGCCTGAGCACTGTCCTTGGACTTTCTCAAGGCTAGAGCTCTACCACTTGAGCCTCAGCACCACTTCCGGCTTTTTTCTATGTATGTGGTACCAAGGAATCGAACCCGGGTCTTCATGCATGCTAGGCAAGCACCTTAACCACTAGGCCAAACTCCTGGCCCTGTTATGCATTTTTGTTACAGCTGTCTTTTTTTTCTTCCTTTTCCAAATATAGAAAGAAGGAAGAAAAGAGCGAGCTGTGGTGGACAGGGTGTTTTTATCAAGGCTGTCACAGATTCTGAAAATCATGGTCCCTAGAACATTTTGTAAAGAGGTAAGTCTTGTAAGATTATAACATCAAATATTCATTATTTCAAGATTCATGCTTTCAGAATAATAGTAAATTTATCTCGGAATTATCATTTGTCCTGTAAGTACTCTTAGTCAATGTCGGTTTTTAAAGCTTTCTTTTGAGGTATTATTTCCTTATATTTTCTGTGGTATGCTAGTATACTATACTGCAGCTACTTTAAGTGCTATTGTTTTATTATGATTGATACTGTTAAAAACAAGATATAGTTTCAAAGACAAAGCTTTTGTTACATTGAGAAATCAGTAATATGGGATACATTTGAGAGTTGGTTCTGTTAGTTGATTATATATATATATATTTAATTTAAGGTACTTCAAATAGTTTCTGAATTGCCTTTTTAGGAAGTGAGCTGATGATTTTTGTTGTTATTTCACAAAAATTTCAGTGATTTTCAGGTAGTGCCATATTCACTGCCTTTCCTAACGAGATATGTCACCACCTCTCATCCTTTCTTCTCATGTCTTATCCTCAGTCACTACAGTTTGATTTTTTTCCTCTTGTTTGTTTGTTTGTTTGTGGGTCATGGGGTTTGAATTTGGCCTGGGCATTGTCCCTGAGCTCTTCAGTTGCTGCCCTGCCCTGGAATCAAGCCTCACTTCTCCTTTTCTAGAGGTTAATTGGAGATAAGAGTTTCAGGTCCTTTTGTGCCTGGGCTGACTTTGAGCCTTGATCCCTTGAGCCTCAGATCTCAGCCTCCTGAGTAGCTAGGATTACAGGTGTGAGCCACTTCGCCCAGCTTCCTCCTTTTTTTTTTTTTTTTCTGGATGTTACAGTGATCTTTACTTAGGTAAACTCTTAAGACTTCATTTTAAAAGCTTCCTTTTTTGTTCTGCCCAATTTATTTCTGAAAATAATGCTTCTCTTCCCATTGTTAAAATTCTGAGGCATCGGTTTATCCCAGCAGTGAGACAAGGCTACCACAAGCAGCAAGCACTGCAGCTCCTAGGAGAGCTTAGTACTCCTAGTGCAGGACTTATCCTTCTTCCTTCTCCTCCACCCAAGCCTTGCCTGTGCTCTGGGCCTCCATTCATTTACAGTGACATCCTCTTGTCTCTGACATCCTGCTCCTCTGCCCCAAAACAGTGTTTAATAAACACCTTCAACACTGCTTTATCTTTTTTTGTGAAGGCTTCACTAATTTTTAGGCATAACTAATTATTAATTAATTCTACAGCCCATCTGACTCTGAAGAACCCTTATTTAAAATATGATTTTTTTCTGGGAAGAATGACGTGTCACCCCTCTAACCATTACACCTCAATGCTCATTTTTTCAGTGATAGAGGATTTGATACATGTAAAATAAATGAGTCATGGATAGGCCCTCAGGTGTTAGTGAGAAGCTTATTTTGCAGCCTTCCAGTTTATTTGGCTCTAGTCATGCCACAGAGTCATTTTAGGTACTGTTTTTTAGGAGGAAAATATTCAGCCTCACTCAAAAACTCCAGTTCAAGAAAGCAAATTAAAATTAAACTCCTTGTGCCAGTCACCAGTGGCTTCGACCTGTAATCTTAGCTGTTCAGGAGGCTGAGATCTGAGGATTGCGGTTCAAAGCCAATCTGGGCTCAAAAGACCGTGAGCCTCATCTCCAATTAACCACTAGAAAACAGGAAGTGGAGCTGTGGATCCAAGTGGTAGAGCACTAGTCTTGAGCTGAACAGCCCAGGGACAGCACCCAGGCTCAGAGTTCAAGTCTACAACTACCACCACCAACAACAAAAAGACCAAAAATAAAACAAAAAACAAAAAAACAAACTCCCTTAGAAATCACCAAAGGTGGGTGGAAATGTGGCTTAGTGGTAGAGTGCTTGCCTACCAAGCATGAAGCGCTGGGATCAATTTCTCAGTACCACATACACAGAAAAAGCCAGAAGTGGCACTGTGGCTCAAGTGGTAAAGTGCTACCCTTGAGCAGAAGAAGCTCAGGGACAGTGCCCAGGCTCTGAGTTCAAGTCTTGGGACTTGGGGGGGGGGAGGTTGGAGAGAGCAGAAATTACTGAAGATGGAAGGTAGAATTAGCGAAATGAAAATACTGTATGTAACTAGTTGGAAATTCTCACATATTAAAAGCTGAAGGACGGACTGCCTACATACATCATGTAACTCTAGTTCCCATTGCACAAACACATTAATAAGGAAATAGTGGTGGTTCTAAGAACATTGCTTTTATTATAATATTTTAGAAAGAGAATTTTAGAATGTCTGTTACCTTTATATCCCAGTAATTAACTTTGGATTGAGATATTTAAGATCTGATTGAATTCATACCTGTGGTTAGTATTCATTGAAGTCAATAGAGTCTTCTTCTGTTGATTGAATACCTAACTTAGGAATAGTAAGATCAGGTAGAAAAATAGTATCCTTGTCAGCAAAGTAGCAAACCTTGAGGTAGCAGCTTATTCACACACTCCTGTGATTCCATGTAATACTTACATGCTACGAGTCTTTATTTTATTTAAAGGCTATATTTTTAAAGGCTTTGCCTTCTCTAAACAGTATTTGTTTTGTGAAGATTAAATAATAGATTCATTTGTCCTTTATTTCAGTAATTTGGGTCATAGTATCTAATCTGCCTCCTATGCCCCAAAGCTCTTTGCTCTGATTTTTGTCTCTGTGTTTTGTCTCTTGGTTGTATAAATTCTGCTGGATATGCAGTACCAGCTATACTTCATACGGTTTTAACTTTTTTTCCCCCTGATAAGTCCTCACCCTTTCTTTGCCCTTAATCTTTAATCTTTCCTTTATTTTACTTGTTTTTTTTCTTTTTTTTTTTGCCAGACCTCAGGCTTGAACTCAGGGCCTGAGCACTGTCCTTGGACTTTATCAAGGCTAGAGCTCTACCACTGGAGTCTCAGCACCACTTTTGGCTTTTTTCTATGTATGTGGTACCAAGGAATCGAACCTTGGTCTTGGTGCATGCTAGGCAAGCACTCTACCACTAGGCCAAACTCCTGGCCCTTTTTTTCTTTTTTTGATTGGTTATGGGACTTGAACTCTGTCCCTGAGCTCTTTCGTTCAAGTCTCAAGGCTACTGCCTTACCCCTTGAGCCACAAGGCCACTTCTGGTTTTCTGGTGATTAATTGGAGATAAGAATGTAATGGACCTTAGCGCCCGGGCTGGCTTTGAACCTCGATCCTCAGATTTCAGCCTCCTGAGTAGCTAGGATTACAGGTGGAAGCTTCTGCACCCAGCTACCTGGTCTTTTTTTTTCTAACATATTTGTAAAACCAAATAGCTTTTGCTATTCCAGATTTTACCATCCCATTATATATATGTATTATACAAATGTGCCTAAATTTGTCTTTTGTTTTTTCTGTTCACATTTCATTCTTTAAAAACATTATCTTTAAGCAGTTGTTCAAAGGAGTTTCAATTTATCTTGATCAATGTCACCCCTTCATCATTCTCTTACATCTCCCACCCATCCCTTCAATTTACCTAGTTCTTTTTACACACATGTTCATCAGATATTAAGACTTATGTATGAATCTTGCCCTGATTAATAGGTTAATTCAAAGCTTTGTGAACAAGTTGAACTAAATGTTCATATTAACATTTATTATTACTATTATTATTATTATTATTATTATTTTGTAGTTCATGGGCTTGAACTCTGCCTGGGTATTGTACCCAAGCTGGCTTTGAACCTTGATCCTCGGATCTCAGCCTCCTGAGTAGCCAGGATTACAGGTGTGAGCCACCACGCCCAGCTAACATTTATTATTTAGGAATTATTCCTAAGATATATTTCTGTCATTGGAATTTTGAAGGTAAATTATTTGACTTGCCTAAGATTCACCTTTGGAGAGCAAGGGGAAAGGATCACATTATCCACAAAGAAATGTCGTAAGCTGACTTATTTATCTGTAATCTCCTTGTATGTCACCTTTATAATAACATAAAAATAACTTTAAAGAAAAATTCACCTTTGAATTTGGTATAAGAATATTAAATGCTCCATAAAGCCTCTTCAATTTATATTATTATTTTAAGTTCCTTTTCAACTATATTTACAAATTGACTACAGTTAAAATGTAAACCAGCTATACCAGGTTACATAAAGCTTTGAAATTTGAAACCAAAAATTTTTGCCAAGGTAATGTTTGTTCTAACTTTTAAAATGCATGAAGTTTACTATGTTTGGTTTATTTTAGACAGGATATTTGATACTTATTGCTGTTATGCTGGTATCTAGAACATACTGTGATGTTTGGATGATTCAAAATGGGACACTCATTGAAAGGTACCTCTCTTCCTAATTTGTCTCATATTGAAACACTGTTTTCCCAGTTTTTTCTTTTGTGATTGCATTTTGTTACAATACCTTGTATAACTTTTTGTCCATGTTTCAGTGTTAGAATGTATATTGTTTCCTAATTTGGGAGGAGAAAACTCTCTTTTTTAATTACCATACTCATCTTCTCAATGTCATAATGCAAATCAGAGTTATTGGTTACATATTAACTATTATTTATAGCTAAACCACATGCTATACTTGGCTAGTTCTCTTGTACAAAATTTTGTTTGCCGTAGAATTTGTGTCTTACAAGTTTTTGTTTTGTAATTAGCTCTTTGCCTACTACTCTCAGCTCAAGCTTTTTGGAAGTACGATAAAATCTTGATACCATTATAATACAGTCGAACACACCAGATAATCAATTTTGTATCTGTTTTTTCCCTCTCCTTGTGCTCCTGTAGTTTCCTATCTGCCTGCTCTGCTCAGGTTTAGTTTTACTTTAGACCCACTGAATAGCAATTATTTTTGAATTGCTTTTTGTCATTTCAGGAATAAATTTCTTTCATCCATTTTCTGCATTAAATAATCTATTTCCTGGATCTTTTACTGTTACTTTGCCTTTTCATTTTGGCAAACAGTCTTTTTTGCAAAGAGGTAACAAGGAAAGTAAAGTTTTGAGACTTATGCAGATCTGAAATTATTGTGTACTTTCAGCATCAACCAATAATTTAGATGCATTTGTGCATTCCAAGTTGCAAATCATTTGTCACTGAACTTTTGAAGCACCATTGCTATTCCTAGCTCTCAGCTCGGGATTCAGAGAGACTCGGATCCTTGGGAGAATTGTAAGAACTGCTGCAGTGTGCCATCCCAACAGTTCTAGTTTGGTTAGCCACCACTTTTAGAAACAGGCTAATGATTTTAGTTTGCTAGAAAATGTCCAATACTTCATCATTACATATAACATATCGAGTATTGGATGTAACTACATTCTTATCACCCCTCCTTTAGTAGAGATTCTGATTTCTCAAAAAAAAAATGCCTTAAACGTTAAAAAAAATTACATTGTTGTCGGATGTGGTGGCTCAGGCCTGTAATCCTAGCTACTCAGGAGGCTGAGATCTGAGGATTGTGGTTCAAAGTCAGCCCAGGCACTAGAGTCGGTGAGACTCTTATCTCCAGTTAACCACTGGAAAACAGAAAGTGGGGCTATAGTTCAAGGGGTATGGTGGTAGCCCTGAGCTGAAGAGCTCAAAGAGAGCAGCCAGACCCAGAATTCAAGCCCCATGACCCACAAAGAGAGAGAGAGATATTACATTGTTAATGTCTTACAAGTCCTTGATAATTTTGCTGACCATTGGTAAGATTTTTTTTTATCATCATTAACTGTGTAAGACACTAGGTTCTTTTCAGACTAAAAATTAATTCTTCATTCTTGAAAATTTTTTGATGGCTTTATAAAACAGTTCTTCCCATTCTCCTCACCCCAGAATCCTTAGTTGATTGTTCAATCCCCTGACATAATTATTTGATTACTTTTAAATTTCTCTACTATTTTCAGCTGACAGTTATGTTCTATTTTTCTAGGAAATGTTTATTATCCATTAAACTTCAGTTATAATTTCTTTTACTTCCATCAACTGTCTTTTGTATGGATATTTTTTATAGGAATTATACTTTAAAGAATGAAATTTTTAATCTCTGAAGTTATTGATTTTTTTTTTTTTTTTTGGTGCCAGTCCTGGGCTTGAGCTCAGGGCCTGAGCACTGTCCTTGGGCTTTCTTAAGACTAGTGCTCTACCACTTGAGCCTCAGCACTGCTTATGGCTTTTTCCTATATATGTGATACTGAGGAATTGAACCTGGGTTTTCGTGCATGCTAGGCAAGCACTCTACCACTAGGCCAAACTCCCGGCCCCTGTTTAATTTTTTTAAGCATGGTCTCTTTATGGTCCTTTTCATTCATGTTAGAGGAATTTTCCCAAGCAGTCTGTGATTCTTTACTGTAAATCTATATTTTCAAATGAATGCTTTATAACTAAGGTGTACTGGGCTTGAAGGGTGTTTGTAGAAGCTTGTGTATATGTGTATGAGCACACCTAGTGAGAAATCCTGTAACAAATTCTAAGAAATTAAATGTAAACATAATTGGAATGTTTGATCATTGCTCCTATGATATCAGCTTTAGGAGCATACATTTTATTGCTAAGTTTGTTTTCTATAAGCTTCATGCACAAGTAATTCAAACCCTTGGTATAACTGATATAAAGAATATGTCTTTTACCATGATTTATAAAGTTAAATTTTTCCTTTGGTGATTTTACTCTAATTTTAAGTGCTTTATCTGTTGATAAAATTACTGTTGCCTTCCCCCACCTATGTATTGTTTGTTAACTTCCTTGTAGCAAAAATATACAGTTTGCAGCTGCTAGGGACATCATCTTCCTCAGAACCTGTTGAGAATCACCCACTTTGCTGGGTGCTAGTGGCTCATGCCTGGAATCCTAGCTTCTTAGTAGGCTGAGATCTTAAGAATTGCAGTTCCAAGCCAGCCTGGGCAGGAAAGTTCCCATGAGGCTTTTATGTCCAATAAACCACGCAAAAACTAGAACTGGGGCTATGGATCAAGTGATAGAGCACTAACCTAGAGGCTCAGGCACAAGCCCAGGCACTGAGTTCAAGCCCCTCAACTGACTGGAAAAAAGAAAAAATCTACCCACCTTATAAATACTATTTTTTCCGTAATAGTATTTATTATTTAAAATTTTTCCATTTTATAATTTCATACTTTTGTAATCCAAAGGAATATATTACTTTTTTTTCTAAACTAAGGATTTTCGACCTTCTATGGATGCTGGTTTTAATTTTCTTAAATACTTAAAAACCTGGAGAAAAATGCATCACCAAGAGTCGGTGATACATAACTTAATTGATGAGAGTGGACTAGATAAAGTTACTGTGTAGTACAAGCCAATTTGTAATTCCTTTAGATAGTCAACCTGATATTCCGTTTTGTTTTGTTTTGTTTTGTTTTTTTGCCAGCCCTGGGCTTGGGCTCAGGGCATGAGCATTGTCCTTGGACTTTCTCAAGGCTAGCACTCTACCACTTGAGCTTCAGCACCACTTCCGGCTTTTTTTCTATGTATGTGGTACCGGGGAATCGAACCCCGGTCTTTGTGCATGCTAGGCAAGCACTCTACCACTAGGCCAAACTCCCGGCCCCAAGATACTCAGTTTTAAAATTGTGAAATAAATTAAAAAATGTTTTCTACATTCTCAAAAAGATTTTAAATATTATTTGGTATCTTAAATTGTACAAAAAAGTTACAAAACAATACAAAAAACTTCCTGTTACTCTCAACCCAACTTGTCAACTCTAATAGTCATTTTAAAGTTCTTTGTTAGCTTTATCCTAAGTAAATATTTTTGAGCCTCTGCTGAATGTGAAGTCTTTGATATTTGCATAAATATTAATATTTTGCCAAGTTTAAAATACAATACAGTCACAATGTAGTATAATTTTATTGGAAACATTAAATGTTTCTCTTATTATCAAAGATACACTGTAAATGAATTTATCTGTTTCCTTTTGGCTTCTTCCTAAGTAGATCTAAATTCATTTTTTTTTGCTTAGAAATAGTCTCCAGGAGGTATCATGATCCTTAATGTGCTTCAATTTAAAATCTTTACTTAGTACATGCAGTGTTTTGAAATCGCCAAACTTCTCTGGAGATCCTTCAGTATTTTAGAGGTAGTAGTGATTAGGTCTCCAGTAAAAATATTCTTAATTATTATTTTTTGTTGGCAGTGGAATAATAAGCAGAAAGAAGGCTTTATTCAGAAAACCATTTTTTAAATTTATTGCTGCTATCCCACTGGTAATCCATTGTTGAGTGATAGCATGTGCTTTACCAGGAGTTTATAATCTTGGATGTTGCACAGCTTGGTTTTATGTAGTTTGTTTGCTTCAAACAATGTTAGCTTAAACTTGTAAACATTTTGTACGATTCTAATTGCTTGTTTTTTTTAATAGTCTCAGTAAGCCCAATAGTCTCATTAAGTTCCGTTTTAGCAGTTTTAAGGTTTCTAGAAAAGTGTTTGTTTTTTAAAGGTTGTATCATAATCAGACTTAATTTTTCTAGTTTTCCCCTAAAGTATTATCCAGGAAATGTTACACGCTATAAATCATTCTCAGAGAGCTGGAATGGTTTCATTATGTATTCAAATCATAGAGAAATTCTTTGGTAAAGATACTGGTTAGAGCCAGGTACTGATGGGGCATGCCTATAATCTTATGTACTCAGGATGCTGAGATGTGAGGATCACTGTTCAAAGCCAGCCCAGGCAGAAAAGTCCATGAGACTCTTATCTCCAGTAAAGTACTCAGAAACAAGCCAGAAGTGACACTCTGGCTCAGGTGGTAGAGTGCTAGCCTTGAGCACAAAAAGGCTCAAGGACAGTGCCTAAGTCCTGAGTTCAAACCCCAGGGCCAGCAAACTTAAAAAAAAAAAGAAAAGAAAAAAGATACTTGTTGGCTTTGTTTAACCCAGATTTCCTCCAATTTATTTACCTACTCCCTCATCCGAAGAAACATTTTCTTATTGTATGCCAGTGATACTTTTGTGGGGAGCTAAGTTTAAATCACTTAGTACAATGTTCAGAATATGTTTTATTATATTTGGGACTATTAGTAAGAATTCAAACTTGAAGATGAAATAGCAAACTTACTTTGAATTCTTAAAATATATATTCTGTTTATGTTATTAAAAGATGAATATATAAAACAGAACAAATTTAGATGAAAGAGTAGCTGGTTTTGTTGGACAACAGACAGGATCTGACTGTGTGGAGAGCCCTCCTGAGACTCCACTCGTGTGTGCTTAGTCCCAGGGTAGGCAAGCTGGAACTCACAAGTCTCAATGCTGACCTTCCATCGTCAGGCTCATCCTGTGTTGCTTCTACTCTCTCATGGCAGAACTGAGTAGTTGCAAGTAGAACCTAATGGCCCACAAAGCCTTTAAAGTAAAAGTTTGTCTTTCTTGTGTCATCATTTGTGCATGCCAGTCAGAATGAAGGATGTTAAAGTATTTAGAAACATAGATCTGAGGATCATGGTTCAAAGCCAATCCAGCAGGAAATCTGTGAGACTCTTTAATAAACTACTCAGAAAAAGCCAGAAGTGATATTGTGGCATGTGCATGCGCGTGCATGTGCACACACACACCAAGTGAATGCTATCTTGATTTATCCATAATATCACAGTATCCCATCCCTGGAGTTGTTAATTATTTGACTATCTAAAACTCCCTTGTGGCAGCCTTTTCTTCCTTGACTCCACCAGGCTCCATGACCTTCTTATTTAATTTTTTCATTTACAGAGAGGTTCAAGCAAGCTTTGTTTTTTTCTTTTTTCTCTCTCTCTTTTTTTTTTTTTTTTTTTTTTTTTTTTTTTGTGGGTCTTGGGGCTTGAACTCAGCCTGGTTGTTGTCCCTGAGTTCTTCAGCTCAAGGCTACTGCCCTACCCTTGAGCCAAGCCCCACTTCTCATTTTCTAGAGGTTAATTGGAGACTTATCTCAGGTCCTTTTGTGCCTGGGCTGGCTTTGAACCTTGATCCTCAGATCTCAGTCACCTGAGTAGCTAGGATTACAGGCGTGAGACAGGGCACCTGGCAAACTTTGTTTTTTCTTAAGATGGTGATATTTTCAAAAGTTGCAAACCTGTTTTGTAAGAAAATGTTGTTTTCCCTTATTCTTTTGATTCAGTAGAAATTCCCAGCAGTTTTAGAGCTTTACAGAAATTTTCTTAGTGTCATATTTTGCTTCTTTTGCAACTAATGCATTGCATGTGGTGGTTTGCAGTGGCATCATTGGTCGTAGCAGTAAAGATTTCAAGAGATACTTATTCAACTTCATTGCTGCCATGCCTCTCGTAAGTTTACTTCTTTAAAAAAAAATCTTATTTACATAGGGTAATTTTCACCTTATTAAAAATCTTTAACGATTTTTACCAAATACACTCTTTTTAAAGATTTGTACTTTGTGGGCTGGGACTCTAGCCTAGTGGTAGAGTGCTTGCCTAACATGCACAAAGCCTTGGGTTTGATTCCCTGGTGCCAATTACACAGAAAAAGCTCGAGGTGGTGCTTTGGCTCAAATGGTAAAGTGCTAGACTTGAGAAAGCTCAAGGACAGTGTCCAGGCTCTGAGTTCAAGCCCCAGGACAAGCAAAAAAAATGTACTTTGTTCCAATTTTGAGGGTTATAATGTGTAGCCTAACTTTTTCAGTGTAAACCTTTATACTAGATAGGAAAAAGAGAAATTTGGTTCAGTTTCATTTACAGTGTACATGTATGTGTGCGTGTATTATAAGATAATGTATTTCATGTTATATAAATACATGCACACACATATACTTTTTGTTTTCATTCTTTCTTTTTTAACCTTCAGGACAGATTTTTCTCCACTGATTAGCAAACATCCTGCTGCATGGCACGTTTCTCCTAGTTGTAAACCCAAATTATTTCCAGATACTGCCAAGATGGGATTGAAACAGAGAGACAGATCAACATCATCTTAGTGGAGAGCTATTACTTTAGACCATAAACTATTGTAACTTGAGCCACTATTAAGTTAAATTGAAATTTGTGATCTGAATTTATTAAAAGAAAATTGTTTAGTCTAAAATGTAAGTGATTTTCTTAGCTTGGTCTTTATTCTTATTCTATTGTACCTATAAAGCTTTTAATATTCTAAATTTAAGGAAAGAAAAGAGAAATTTGGCTATACAAATCCAGTTAAGTTGAAAATATGCAAGATATTCTAGCTTGTAAAGCTTAAGGATGGACATGTATAGTTTTTAGAACTTTAAAATAAAAGGTTGAGATAAAGGTATGAAAGATTGGATTTCACAGAAGCCTATCATTTTTATAAACATTGAGAAAGCTTCCAGTAAATGCCAATTAGAAAAGTGAATTCAGAACTCATGTTTTAAATGATAGCAAAGATGAGTAGAGAGAGTTTTAGAAGTAATCTAGAAAATAACATCAGTATAAAATTTATACTATTTTGGGGGTAGAGGGAGAGAAATGGGGACCAAGACATGAGAAAGGGTATCAATGTTTGTGGAGTAATGCACCTTCTGTCTGGTGAAAATAATGCAACCCTTCTATTAATTACAATAAAAATATATGAAAAAAATTTACACCATTTTTTAAAACAATGACACATAACACTGTAGAAATTTTGTTATCTAGGTCGTAGTCCTAATTCGTCAGAAAAAATAGTATTAGCATAAATGCCTAAACTTCTAACCTCATATTTTTACATTGGATAGAAAGATTATAGATTTGACTGAGTTTACCAGAAAAAGATGACAAGATAGATTATATGACAAATAATATGTTAAGTTCCAAGTAACAGTATAACTTTGGGAAATTAAAGTCAATTTCATTTGGCTTACCTTGTATGTTTAGCATTGTTATAAATTCTGAGTAAAACAGAACCGAATATCATCATCAGTTATAAAAACTATAGGATTTAGGGGTGCAGCAAATGATTGAGAAGTTACAATTTAGTAAGAGAAAGTGGCACAAAAAGAATAATATTTGTTTGTTTGTTTTAGATCTCTCTGGTTAATAACTTCTTGAAGTATGGGTTAAATGAACTCAAACTATGCTTCCGAGTAAGGCTCACTAAATACCTCTATGAGGAATATCTCCAGTAAGTGATAACCTATTTTCATACTAAAAATACCTGAATTGAATAGTATGGTGATAATGAGGTAGAGATACTTTTCTTTATTTACTGAATTAATTTTCAGGAAGAGGGCTTAGATTCAGCAGTGCATTAGTAATATCTTTGAATGAAATCATGGCTCTCTTTGAGCTGGCAAGTCATTCTCTGGACCATGTCCTCATTTCTAAATCCAGTTATAGCAGTACTTAGAGTCTCCAAATTGGGGTGTGTGTGAGCACTAGAGAGAGAGACAGTACATATGTGTGTGTGTGTGTGTGTGTGTGTGTGTGTGTGTGTGTGTTTATAGTAGATAGCATGATGTGAGTTTTTAAAATTTGTTTTAAAAATGATGTGTCTTAAAATCACTTTCTTTTTGTTCTTGTAGATCTTTCACGTATTATAAAATGGGAAATTTGGACAACAGAATAGCAAATCCAGACCAGCTGCTCACACAAGATGTAGAAAAATTTTGTAATAGTGTAGTTGATCTTTATTCAAATCTTAGTAAGGTAAGTTTTTCTATTAGAAATTTTTCCTTGTTGGGCTGAGGATTTAGCTCAGTGGAAGAGTACTTGCTTGGCAATTATAAGGCCTTGAGTTCAATCCTCAGCCCTACAAAAAAAAAAAAGAATAAAAAAAAACTTGTTGAATTTACTTAGCATTGATTAGATAGACAAAATAGCATCATATCAATATTTAAAAGGTTTTTCCAGGGCAAGGAGTATGACCTAATGGTATAGTGCTCAACTAGCATACACGAAGCCCTGGGTTCGATTCCTTGGTACCACAAACACAGAAAAAGCTGGAAGTGGTGCTGTGGCTCAAGTGGTAGAGTGCTAGCCTTGAGGAAGCTCAAGAACAGTACCCAGGCCTTGAGTGCAAGCCCCAGGACTGGCAAAAGAAAAAAAAAGTTGGGGGGGGGGGCTCTAAGATATAAGCTTATTTTAGTTTTCTAATTACTGTTTTTCCCTTTCTCAGAATATTGCTAAAACTTTTCATTTGGATAGGCTTACACTAATTTTCTTTCTTCCTGTTCCCTCAGTTGTTACCTGTTTCACTTCTCATCTTGCCATTCTTAACACTTCTGTATAGTCTTCACCTGAAGCCATAATCCTTGTCATTACTGGCTGCATTTACTAGCACTTGTAAAATTGTCTGTCCAGCAGACAATCTACATCTTAGAAGCTCCCCCTTCCACTGTAAGCAACATGACTGCCTGCCTTTAGGGTAGGATAGGAGCTTATCTCAAACTGGATTGATTATAGTATCTGTGCTTCTGGTCACAGTTGACCAAAATTCTGCACACAAGGGACCAGATCCTGTTGCAGGACTAGGAATGTTGTAGCCTTAACCATGTGGATGGAGATCACAAACTCAATTCTTAGTGGTTACTTGTGTCAGCAAAAACTTCGGCCTTAGGACAGGTCCATTAATAAAGAGTCTTTCACCTCATGCCAAACTTTGTTTTTTATTAGCTCTCCAGAGGCCTTTGCTCACTGACTCCAAACTCTAGAAACTCTGACAACTCCAAGTAGTCTAACAGCTTTCTTTTCTGATCCTAATACCATATTACACAGTTATATAGGTAGATGAACTTGTCTTAGAATTTTGTAGACAATTTTAGAGGCAAATTATTGTATATCTTTTGTCTTGGCACTTCAGCAGATATGATCTCAGCTCTTGTGTACTTGGAACACAAAAGAAAAATTTCAAATTAATTAAAATGTTGCTATGCATGAAACATATTCAAACATGTTTGGTCTCTAAATTATGAGTTTTTTTGTCAGTCACCTTTAATTGTATTTGAATTTCACAAGTATTTCTATCTTCTTGATAATAAATAAAGCAAAAATAAAAGAAAAAGTACCTTAGTATTAACCAAATCATAAACTAAGTCATCTATATGTAGATGTTAGATTTAAAGCGAATAAACACAATTTGGGTTCCTTAAAACATTGCAAAAGCATTTACTACTAATAGTACTACAATGGCATTCTTAAAAATATAAGACTATGTAACCTAGTTCTTAGATCTAGTTTTTAAGTTGTCTCTCCATAAGGAATAGGACCTCAATTTATTCTGTTTCTAGAAGTGTGAGTTTTATATCACAAAATGAGATTTCATGGTACCGCTTGATTATTTTAGTGTACAGTTGTTGTGATTAAATACAGTAATAATCCCAAACAATATTAGAACAGGGAGACCCTCTCATTTTACAGATGAAGAATATATAGAATTTAGGAAAATAGGTAGCAGATTTGGGATTACAACTCATGTAATCTTGTTCAATGATTTTTATACTACATTGAGAAATTAATTATGGGAGAGTTATTTGAGTTGATAGAATAAGTAAAGGTTTTATTGAATGATCAAGAAGTATTGTTTAGGAAATCTCCATTTAAAATTGCTTAATTTTAAATGCATTTATTGCTCTGCATACTATTGTGTACATTGAGAACTCTACACGGTAATCATATATTTAATGTTGAATAACATTTTGTATTTAATATGCATTAGTTATCAGTCCAAATGATTGAATAATGGGATCTAATTTTATGTATTTGGATATTTATTTTACAGCCATTTTTAGACATAGTTTTGTATATTTTCAAGTTAACAAGTGCAATTGGAGCTCAGGTAAGTTTACTTTTATTTTACCTTTTAAATTGCCAACTTGATAGTTTTAAGATTTTTTTTAATATCAGCATGTTTTCAAATAAATGAAACTTAATGGTATTGTGTTAGAGATTTTAAAAGAATTTTTTTTTTTCCATCATGGGTCTTGAACTCTGGTCCTGGGCATTGTCACTGAACTCTTCAGCTCAAGGCTACTGCTCTACCCCTTGTGCCACAGCACCATTTCTGGTTTTCTAGGGGTTAATTAGAGATAAGAGTCTCATGGATTTTAGTACTTGGGCTGGCTTTGAGCTGTGATCCTCATATCTCAGCCTCCTGAGTAGCTAGGATTACAGGTGTGACCCACCATGCCTAGCTAAAAGTATTTTAAGGGCTGGTAATGTGGCTTTAGTGATAGAGTGCTTGTCTAGCATGCATGAAGCCCTGGATTCAATTCCTCAGTACCACATACATAGAAAAAACAGAAGTGATACTGTTGCTCAAGTGGTAGAGTGCTAGCCTTGAGCAAAAAATGTTCAGGGACAGTGTCCAGGCCTTAAGTTCAAGCCCCAGGACTGGTAACAGAAAAAAAGAAAAGTATTTTAATTTGGCTTTTTAGTGTCTCTTAAGTCAGATACTCAGAAAACTTATTGGCAGTAATAACCAGAAATACCTAAGCATTGAATGCACATGCACATTTTACTACAAAGGATATTTGAAGATAATCATTTTAATGTAAAATTTGAATGTTAAAATATTAGCAATACATTGAAAATATGGATGATAATTTCAAGAGTATTTTATAATATAAATAGTTGGGCTTTTGGCAGCATTACGCTGTCTCTGATATTTGTGATGGCAATAATTATCTTTAAATTTTCTCTGAACAGGATCTGGAGTTGGGCCTAGTGGTACAGTGCTTGCCTAGCGTGCACTAAGACTGAGGTTCGAGTCCTCGGTACCACATATATAGAAAAAAGCTGGAAGTGGTGCTTTGGCTCAAGTGGTACAGCCTTGAAAAAAATCTAAGGACAGTGCTCAGTCCCTGAGTTCAAGCTCCAAGACTGGCAAAAAAATTTTTTTAAATTAATTTTCCCTATTTTCAGTTTACCGTTAATCTTTTAATATTGTATTATGTGTAATAATCATATGATGTGGCTTTGTGTGTGTGTGTGTGTGTGTATATATATATATATATATATACATACATATGTGTGTGTATTTTGTAGGCGATTGACAATTTCTATTTTTGTTTTTGCCTTCCAAAACAGTAGCAAAATAGTTGTTCATTTCAATTTTGGTCAATTTTTATCACTTTTTGCTACCCCATGATTCAGATTTAATCATTGTGCTAGTCCATTAGCATGAATAAACTTGTCTCTATGCTGTGTTAGGGTAGTTGTTTTTATTTTTAAGCCTATTTTCATTTATTTCTGTTACCTGGTTCAGTATTTTTTTAAAAGGACTTTTAGTCATCTCTGGGCTCCATATTTGCAGTAGTTCCTGAAATCAGTCAAGCCTAATTTTTGAAAATCTTATTTTAAACTTATGTTTGAAACTTTAATCTTATGTTAAACTTACATTTTCCTAAATAGTAGAGATTTTTTTTTTTTTTTGCCAGTCCTGGGCTTGAGCTCAGGGCCTGAGCACTGTCCTTGGACTTTCTCAAGGCTAGAGCTCTACCACTTGAGCCTCAGCACCACTTCCGGCTTTTTTTTCTATGTATGTGGTACCGAGGTATCGAACCCGGGTCTTCATGCATGCTAGGCAAGCACTTTAACCACTAGGCCAAACTCCCGGCCCAATAGTAGAGATTTTTGAAAGGTAAAAATTTCTTACTGGAGAAAAATTAAAATAGGGTAGAAGTTTTTCAAGCAATTACAATAAAGTCCAATGATGGAAATTTCAAGCAAGTATTTGGTGCTTGTAAGATCTAGAGCTGATAGGGGACCTGCCTCGAGGCAGTAAGTAGTGCTCACTAGCTATGTTAAGCCCACCAGAAGTGAAGGTAAGCTTGAAGCCCCTTTCTTGTTGGGGATAGTGATGAGGTGGTTGACAAAACAGGAAGTGTGGTAGCTGAAGCGAGGTGCTCAGGTAGGGAAAGGCTGGGAGCTTGTTTGGGTGATTAAGCTTGAGGCTTCTGCACACTTGTGAGGTGAGGCTGTGTGGTGCTTCTTAGGCAGTTAATCCCCTAGGTTTCTAACTATGATTCCTTCCAAGGAAGGAATCAAGCATCTTGAGGGAATATTTCGTATTCAAATAGGAGACAAAAAAAGAGCTGACAGTTTATTGTGAACTTTTTAGGGACTACCAAGATGAGTTTCAAGGGAAGAGTGTTATATGTCATCAAAAGTTTTTAGGTAAACAAAGGTGGGAGCACTGGAGAAGGAGCTGCCGTGTTAAAGTAGCAGGTGATAAAGGTGTAGGAATTGGTGTGTGTGCTTGCTTGAGGAAAGAATCGGGGCAAAACAGCCCAAGAGCAACTTCTCTCAGTCATTGGGGTTCATTCTAGAAATTCTATATGTTTTCATCTATGTGTTTTATTTTATGTTCACCTTGACCTTTGTCTTTTTCTTTCAAAATAACAGGGCCCAGCAAGTATGATGGCCTACTTGCTTGTTTCTGGGCTATTCCTAACTCGACTTAGAAGACCCATTGGTAAGATGACGATAACTGAGCAAAAGTATGAAGGTGAATATAGATATGTTAATTCCCGGCTCATCACTAACAGGTAAGGAGAAGTATACTAAAGCTATACAGAAATTTATTTTTATGGCTATTGATGTCATTTATATTTAACACTAAAAAAGTTTAATGAACTAAATGGTGTATGTATTTACTTGTTTTGAAAATTCATATTATGGGGCTACTATGGCTTAAGCCTCAAGTATGAGCAAGAAAGCCAAGCACAGATACGTGGACCTGAGTTCTGTCCTTTTGATGCCTGTTAGATTGTGGAATTTTCATACCCTGGAATTTTACTGGTTGGGACGCTGGTTCTTGGGGCTCTTTTTCATTCTGTCAAGGAAACCATGAGCACAGGATAAATGTGATGTGTATTTATGGAAAGTTAATTTTACTTGAAGGAATTGCTTTTACAATGGAAGAGATATAGGTTCATAAGAAATATAGGCTTATAATGGAAGAAATATAAACCTTACTTAAAGTTTTAAAGGAAAGTAAAGACGAGAGAGAGAGATGCTATTTGAGCAGCAATATCTGGACATCCATGTACATATTTACTTCATTATATTGTAAGAGGAGTTTTACTAGGGCAACTAACATCATACATAGTACAAAGAGGGAAACTTTAGGGTCAAATAGACTGATAATTTTAGCTCCTTGACTTGTTGGCTATGAGGCTTTAACAAATTTGCTCACTGAATCTTGCTTCATCTGTAAGATATGCTGGTGTTTTATTTGAGATCCTGTAGTCCTTTGTGGTCCTACTCACATTAGTTCGGCAAAAGGGTCTTGTTTCAGGATAAGGGTATGTGTCAGGATAAGAAGTTATGTCACATCCAGGCCTTGTGGGAGCTGCCACGGGAACTTAGCCTGCGATTCTGTTTTCTAAAGGCTATCAAAGCACTGATCCCTGTCTTTTTCTGACTGCTATTGTTTCCCCTTTTCTCCCAACTCATAGTCTGTAATGTATGTTGCAGCCCTGTCTTTCCATGTATCAGAACATCTTTCTTTAACTTATTTCACATATGTGAGAGTGAGAAGGATTAGTCCATGACACTTTTCCTAGCTGAGCTGCATGTGTCAAAGGTTGTGGAGCCGTGTATGATCCAGCCAGGTGTGTGTATGTTCCTGTGCTCTTGAGCTCAACGAGGTTCTGGATCTCAGGCACAGCCCCTGGGTTGAGATGCACGATATGAGTTCTTAGTCGCTTCATTTAAAACCAGGTGTTTATCAAAGATTGCATTTTAATTATTTTACAGTGTTCCATAACATTGAAGTTAATTGCTGAATTCTTTTTAAAAATTTTTTTAATAGTGAAGAAATTGCTTTTTACAATGGGAATAAAAGAGAAAAGCAGACAATCCACACAGTCTTTCGAAAACTGGTAAGATAACAGAACTGAATTTGTGTATATTTCCATAAATATTATATGTATTGTATATATTATACATACATATCTTAAAAATAGGTAGTTCAAATGACTATCAGTGTTTATACTGTGTTTTAAATGAAAAATAGAGATTGCCCATCTATAAATATGAATAGATTCATTAAAATCTTCAGTAGTTGTGAAATGCATCTTACTAGTGATAAATTTAGTTGACTCTCCCACAGTTTGTTCTTATTGAAATCACGAACATGTAGTGAAGATTATTTGGGGAAATGGATCAGCAAACCTTTTCTGTAAGGGACCAGACAAGATGTATATATTTTTAGACTTTTCAGAGCATGTAGTCTCTGCCACATGAATTCAGCCCCACTACTCAACCATATGCAACACAGAAAAGAGTGAGTGTAGCTGTGTTCCAATAAAACTTTAATCATAAAAACGAGTAATACCATATTTGGGCTGTTTTCTGACTTTTCATTTGGAATATTAACATTGTTCCTCATGGAAGCTGTTTCAGTTCTTCTGTACTTGATCACTTGGAAAATTTTAATCCCAGTAATTTTATTCATTATGCACTGAGTGGATATTGATGCTCTCTCAGGTGCTTAGCGGGTGCTATCATTAGTGCTGATAACTAGGCAGATGAGTAGTGAGTGTGATAGATTAATAAGTCTTGCCTTGATGAAGTTAAGATTTTAGTGGAAATTTGTGAAAGTAAGTATTGTAGATTACCTAGAACAGTTTTGCATTTGTAGAATGCTCATTGATAAACTGCACGTAAGGCTATTTCCCAGAAGATTGTGCTGACCAGCCAGCCTTCCTATGATTTCCTCAGTCACCTCCTGTAGATTTTCAGCCCACTTGTTAATATTTCATTGAGGCTTTACCTGTTCCTATCAGCTTACTTGAAATGTCCTCCAGCAGTTTCTTCCAGTCTGAATATTCCAGTGCCATAAAAGTATATATTATAATTCGTATTTTATTTCATTGCTTGCTATCATTCTAGAATGTAAACTCTGTAATCTCAGACACCTGTTCTGTTCTCCTCACTGCCATGTATCTCCAGCATGGAGTCCAGTGTCTAACATATAGTTATACCCTGAAAAGATACTCCAACCATTGTGCTAAAATCACAGGGATATTAGGTGACAAGTGGTACTTGGTAAGCACATGTTTTAGTGCAGGAAATGGTTATTATAGAAGCAAATGGATGTTCTGTGTGATATCAGGTGGTAATGCATTGGCCAAGATGGATCAGGGTAAAGGGATAGAGAATGATAGAGCCTGTTAGCTAGAATGGCCAAGATAGTCCTTTCGATGAGGTTGCGTTTTATTAGAGCCCCACAGGAAGTGGGGCTTAGAAGGGAGTTAGAAATTGTCGATGTCTAGAAGAAAGCATCACTCCAGCAAGAAGAGATCCTTAGAATAGGGGTATATTTGGAAGGAAAATAGATCCCAGTGGCAGGTCATGAAATCGCTTAAATAATCTGATAGATGGACAACTTGAGAACACTGAGACTCCAAAATAAAAGGAACTTTTTATCTGTAATTATGGGATAACTGTGATCCTCTTGATCTCAACCTCTGAGATAGCTGTAAACTTAGGTTATGTGTCATGGTTGTGTTTACCTTAGCACCTTGTTCAGACTGATGTCAATCTTAACTCATAGGGAAAGCGTAGGCCAGGTGTCTTCACCAAAGCAAACCACTTGAGTGCCTGTTAGGACTAATGTACTACCTAGATTAGCTCATCCTTCTATTTTCTGTGCTTTGGTTGTTGTCAAGTTTGGAGTTATATATGTCTGAATTATTACATATATAAAAATGTTCTGTTAAATCAAGGGAAACAGCATTATTAAAGTTGTTTATGTAGTTTCCATTTCATTTGCCTAACTTTTTTTTTTTTTTTGGTCAGTCCTGGGCTTGAGCTCAGGGCCTGAGCACTGTCCTTGGACTTTCTCAAGGCTAGAGCTCTACCACTTGAGCCTCAGCACTACTTCTAGCTTTTTTCTAAGTATGTGGTACCGAGGAATCGAACTCAGGTCTTCGTGCATGTTAGGCAAGCACTCTACCACTAGGCCAAATTCCCGGCCTCTGCCTAAAAAAATTTTTAATGAAGTGTTTGGCAACTGCTCTATGGTTAGCATTGTCTTTTAGGAAGTGTGGTGTGCAATATAATGAAGAATCACAGGCACATAGTAAATGTTCATTGAATAAATAAATTCTGTAGTTTATTGTCAGAATAAAGTAGTTTTTAAAATAAAAATGTATTTGTAAAAATTTTGTTTTCTGCCAGGTGGAACATCTGCATAATTTCATTTTCTTTCGATTTTCTATGGGCTTCATTGATAGCATAATTGCCAAATGTAAGTATGTTTTAAAAGAGTTGTTATAATAAGGTGTGTGGAAAAAGTGACATAATGATACTTAAAAAAAAAGTTTTGGGACGTGGTGTGGTGGCTCAAGTGCTAGCCTTGAGCTGAAGAGCCCATGCCCAGAGTTCAAGCCCCACAACTGACCCCACCCCACCCCCCCAAAAAAAAGTTTTGATGGTACTCGGGTTTAAACTCAGATTCTTGCACTTGTTAGGCAGGCCCTTTATTCCTGAGCCATGTCTAGCCCCCAACCCTTCCTTTCTTTTTTGCACTGGTTACTTTGAGAATTGTTTTTTGTATGACATGGGCCTTAATCATTACCTACTTATTTATCTTTCCCCTTGTTGCTGGAATAACACCTGTGGCATGTGTCACCATGCCCAGATAGATTGTTCTCTTGAGATGCAGTCTTATGGGCTTTCCTCTGCCCAAGCTGGCCTGGAAGTGCAATCCTCCTGATCCCACCTCCAATGCAGTTAGAGTGACAGAGGTGTACCACCATTTGCCACCTGGTTGAGAAGGGGTGTCACAGCTTTTTTGCCTAAGTTGTCCTCACACTGTGATCCTCCTGATCTCAGCCTCCCAAATAACTAAAAATACATGTGTGGACCATCATTGCCTTGCACATTCTACCTCTTAACTGTTTGTTTCAGACATTGCTACTGTGGTCGGATACCTAGTTGTCAGTCGTCCTTTCCTGGATTTGTCTCATCCTCGACATCTTAAGAGTACACATTCAGAGCTTCTAGAGGTAAAGTAAGAGTATTGAAATGAAGCCCTGTTTTTTATTTTTTTTAAGTGTAAGTGAAATCTAACATATATTTCTATCTAAGGATTACTACCAAAGTGGAAGAATGCTTTTGCGAATGTCTCAAGCTCTAGGTCGAATAGTTTTGGCTGGACGTGAAATGACTAGATTGGCTGGGTAAGATTATTAATAGTGAACAGTTGCAGAAAGAACGCAAAAAATGTTGTGCATACTGATTGTGTCCAACTGAGTTAAGATGAAAGGGACAGCTTTTCTGATCCTGAGAAGTTGGTTTGATTAGAAATGAAGATTTTTCTGTGTATTGACTTTCCATGGTTCCTGAATTTGTAGGTGCAGTTGTAGATATAGTAGTAAAATTGTCCTTTGACTGGAATGGGATTAAATATTAATATAGATAAAAAACACTAAACACCATAATGTAAACACCATAATGAGGAAATTTGATGACTTACGATCTTTCCTAGAGCTATAATCCATCTTCTTTGTTCGTCCTCTCTTCATTCCTTTTTCTTGCTGTTACAATCATGCCTTTACTCACATACACACAAAAAAATCTTTGCTTCCTCATGTCACTAGTTATGATTTCTAATATTTTCCCAGTGATTTCTGTCTAATATTAACACTCTTCATCAAAGGATGTTTCCCTCTCCCCCCTGTTTGCATCTGGCATACAGCTGGTATATTCTTTCTTCTGATAGAAAGGCTCGCCTTACATGTGACTATACAGGTTGCTTCAGCAGGCTCTCGGGTTCCATACTTCCTGGATCTGAAAAATGCACTGGCATTTGTTCTTATGTAGTACCTACTTCCTTAAAATCCTAGCAGCAAGAATTGCCGCCCCAGCTTTCCTCTTAGTGAATTATTGTGAAACCTCTTCCCTTTCCTCACATTTCTGCTCCCTGTTGAAACAGAATAGAACATGTGTACCATTGCTAATCTCTTAGATTGATGAGACTTCCTTATAGTATTTCACTGACACTAAATTATATGGGAAACTTGAGTTACACTTAAGTGAAGAAAAGATGTAATAACTGTCTGATTGTGGTTTTCCTTTTTTTTTGAACTACAGTTTTACTGCTCGGATTACAGAATTAATGCAAGTACTGACAGATTTAAATCATGGCAGATATGAACGTACAATGGTTTCACAGCATGAGAAGGGTAAATATGAATATCACAGTTTGAGATCACTATTTAAAGTTGTTGCTGATACAGTGTGATGCTTTAATTCTCATTTTCCATTTCAGGTACTGAAGGAGCACAGCTCAGTCCCCTGATACCTGGTGCTGGAGAAATCATCAACCTTGATAATATTATAAAGTATGTACAGAAAAAAAATGTCAGACTTTTGTTAAACTTCACAGTAACCCTTCAAACTTTTGTTAAATTTCACAGTAACCCTTCTCAACTTACTCATCTGAATTTAAAGTCAGCTTCTTAAAAAAAAATACTTTTGGTATCATTGGAATAAAAATGGTATACATTTAAGGCATATAATAGTGTTTTGATATTATGTATATATTATGATCACCATGCCCCAGCCAGTTAATGTACCCATAACCCTATTGCAGTATTTCCATGTATGTGTACAATGCATCCCTCTGTTACTCTTTGTCATCCCCCTTTTCCTGCTTTTTCAAACAATTTTAATAGATTTTATTTTTCTATTCAGTTGTGTTTGCCTATTTAATTTTTTTGTTCTTTCCCTTTTTGGTACTGGGAATTGAACCCAGAATGTTTCATTTGATACCCATGCGCTTTGCCACTGAGCTACATCCAAGCCCCCTATTTAATTTTTTGAGGACCTTCCATACTGTTTTCCTATAATGTTTTGATTTATACCTTAACAACAATGTATACGTATAAGGGTTTTCTTTTGTCTGTATCTTGTCAACACTATCTTTTTTTCATGTTTGATAATTGAAAGAGATAGTATTTGTTGAGTTATGCTTTTCTAGTGCTTAGAGATAGTGATCACTTTTTCATATGCCTGAAATATTTAGTAGGGCATTGGCCATTTTTAAGTTGGACTATTTATATTTTTGATAAGTTGAGTTTGTTATGTTTTTAAAATTATCCTCTTTTATTCACTTTCTCTATAGGTTTGATCATGTTCTTTTAGCAACACCAAATGGTGACATCTTGATCCGAGATCTTAACTTTGAAGTGAGTATTTTTTATTTTTCTTTATTAACATTGTTTTTTATAAAGGTAATGATACACAGAGGGGTTACAGTTGCATAAGTCAGATAATGAGAACATTTAGTTTTGAACAATGTCACCCCTTCACTGTCTTTAAAATTTTTAAATGTTCATACAGAAGCTTAAATCATCTTCAAGCTACAAACCAAAACCTGTTGTCTAAAATAGTCAAATTAATTTTAAGGTTAACTTAGTTGCCATATTTACAGAACTAATTTTTTTTTTTTTTGCCAGTCCTGGACTTTGAACTCGGGGCCTAAGCATTGTCTTTGGGCTTTTTCCATTTGAGCCACAGAGCCACTTCTTGCTTTTCTATGTATGTGGTACCACGGAATTGAACCCAGGGCTTTGTGCATGCTAGACAAGCACTCTACCACTAGGCAAAACTCCTGGCCCAGAACTAAATTTTTGAATCATCTTTAAATCTGGTTCTTTAATTGCTTATACTTTAAAATCATGTATACTGCAGCATCAGAATTGTATCTATTTATTTATTTATTTTTTGGCTAGTCCTGGAATTGGAATTCGGGGCCAGAACACTATCCCTGATCTTTTCTTGCTCAAGGCTAGCACTATATCATTTGAGCCACATCTCCATTTTCAGCTTTTTTTGTGGTCAGTGGAGGATGAGTCTCACAGACTTTCCTGCCAAAGCTGAACTTTGGACTGCACTCCTCAGATAACAGCTTCTTGAGTAGCCAGGATTACAGATGTAATCCAGTGCTTAGCTACAGAAATTTCTTTTGCAAATGAAATTTATATCAGGAAATAGAAGATATATTTAATTGGAATTTCAAGTGACTAATTAGTATTTAAATATGCAAATATAATTTTAGTTTGTTTAATTCTTTTTTTTTTTTTTTGGTCAGTCCTGAGCTTGAACTCAGGGCCTGAGCACTGTCCTTGGACTTTCTCAAGGCTAGAGCTCTACCACTTGAGCCTCTGCACCACTTCCAGCTTTTTTTTTTTCTATGTATGTGGTACCAAGGAATTGAACCTGGGTCTCTGTGCATGCTAGGCAAGCACTTTACCACCAGGCCAAACTCCTGGCCCAGTTTGTTCAAATTTTAAAAAGAAACATATTTGTATATGCAAATTATCCTACATAACAGACTCATGCTACTAAAATAAAACATGGATTCTTACTACTAAGAAACTTACAGAAGACCAGTGTAGTAGCACTGAAACTAAGTGAGTCTCTCTCAGGACCAGTGAGCAACACCAAGTGAGTTTGTTCTCTTAATGAGAAGTGGTAATGACAGGCAACCTTCAAAAGGAAAAGCAATAATAAGTGTTTTTATGTGGTTTGTAAGACTCTTCAAGATCTAAGGATTGGTGTTTAGGGTTGGGTGTTGTAACATCATGAGTGGTTTGGAGCTGAAAGTTTTGAAAATTAGTGGCAGATGCCTATCAGGCAATGTCTCCTTAGTTGGAGATACTACACTCTAGAACGTTCTGTGGTGATGGAACTATTCTTTATATTTCCATGTTTTGAGCCCTGAAAATGTGGCTAGCATAGTTGAGGAGCTAGTGCATATATTTACTTGCTGACACTGACATTCAATGCAGTATTGTCCAAAAAAACAAAACTATGACCTAAATATATGATCTGAGCTTAGTGTTCAAGTAAATTTGGATGCAGTATCATGGGGGAACACACTGCAAAGCACTGCAAGAATGAGGCAGGCACAAATTACGCTTGCCTGGGAGATTGTGACACACTGTTGTGTAGATTGCATACTACTCAGTAGGCTGGTCTGTGTATAAATGCTACTTTAAAAACAGATCATAGAGGGCCAGGAGTTTGGCCTGGTGGTTGAGTGCTTGCCTAGCATGCACAAAGACCCAGGTTCAATTCCTTGGTACCACATACATAGAAAAAAAAAAAAGCTGGAAGTGGTGCTGTGGCTCAAGTGGTAGAGCTCTAGCCTTGAGAAAGTCCAAGGACAGTGCTCAGGCCCTGAGCTCAAGCCCAGGACTGGCAAAAAAAAAAAAAAATCATAGAGAATCACATATTTATTGTTTTTATGGGCTCAGTGATTATTTTTAAACTTTACAAACTTGGGGCTGGGAGTTTGGCCTAGTGGTAGAATGCTTGCCTAGCATGCACAAAGACCAGGGTTTGATTCCTCAGTACCACATACATAGAAAAAGCTGGAAGTGGTGCTGTGGCTTAAGTGGCAGAGCTTTAGCCTTGAGAAAGCCCAAGGATAGTGCTCAGGCCCTAAGTTCAAGCCCCAGGACTGGCCAAAAAAAAAAAAAACAGAAACAAAACTCTACAAACTTTTTGTATTCTGATTCAGATTAAATTGAAAGCTGTAACAGTGAAAATTGGAAGTAAGCAGAAGTTAAAGATCCTTCAACATGTTCCTCCCATATCATCTGGCTAGTAACACCACATTTACAGATAAAATAGAAAGCTTATAATTAGCAGCCAGTCATTTGCTTTTAAGGAAATATTGGTGTGTATATCTTCACTTGGCTTTAATTCATTCATAGATGAATTTTCTTTCAGGTTCGGTCTGGGGCCAATGTTCTAATTTGTGGTCCTAATGGTTGTGGAAAGAGCTCACTCTTCCGTGTTCTTGGTGAAGTATGTGTGAACTGCTCTCCAACATTTTCTGTCTTATTTTGTCATACTGTTACTGTGATGTGAATTTCACAATTCCTTCTTCCTTCCTTGTCATTGGTAGTTATGGCCTCTCTTTGGAGGACGGCTTACTAAACCTGACAGAGGAAAGTTGTTCTATGTTCCTCAGGTAAGACCTTGTTGAAGTTGATTTGTAATCTTTTTTCTTTTCTTTTCTTTAAATTGACTTCACTGACTTTTGCTGTGCCACATTCAGAGACCTTACATGACCCTTGGAACTCTGCGAGACCAAGTGATCTATCCAGATGGAAGAGAAGATCAGAAGAAGAAGGGGATATCTGACCAGGTAATGGATGCTTACCTCCTAAACTACTGAAAACACCCTGGTTCTGATTATTTGTCTGCATGGTAATATTTAAATGCCAGGTAGTGTGTCTTAACTTTCAAAGCTGAAGAATAAAGATTAGCACTTTGTTTAAATATCCCTTGATTCGTGTTTAAATACCACTTGATTTGTGTTTATCTGTCGTACACTATTCATTGTTTTCTCTGTTACTTTATTATTTTTTATTTTTAAAATTTTTTATTTATTTACTTGCTAGTCCTGGGCTTGAGCTTAGGGCCTAAGTACTGTCCTTGGACTTTTTCAAGGCCAGAATTCTACTACCACTTGAGCCTTCAGCACCACTTCCAGCTTTTTTCCATGTATGTGGTACCAAGGAATTGAACCCTGGTCTTCATGCATGCTAGGCAAGCACTCTACCACTAGGCCAAACTCCCGGCCTACTTTATTTTATTTTACAATTTTTAAACTTGAAGTCATGGCTTTTTGTGTCTTACATAGGCTCTGTACCACTTGAGTCCTGCCTTCTTAAACCCCCTTTTTGGGGGGGGGTTGAGGGGGCTCATGGGGCTCGAACTCTGGGCCTGGGCACTATCCCTGAGCTCTTCAGCTTAAGGCTACCACCCTATCCCTGAAGCCACCATCCCCACTTCCCATTATATAGTAAATGTGAGTCTCATGTTCTTTAGTGCCTGGACTGGCTTTTAACTGTCCTCAGATCTCAGCCTCCTGAATAGCTAGGATTACAAGCGTGAGCCACTGCACCCTGCTTCTCACCCTTTTTCCCTTTTTTTTTTTTTTTTTTGCTGGTACCAGGCTTTGAACTTAGAGCCTTGTACTTGTCTGGGTGTCTTTCTACCATTCAATCATGCTCCTGTTGCCAGCTTTTTGCTGGTTATTTTGGAGATGGAGTTTTGGACTTTCCTGGCCATACCAGTTGTAAACCATAGTCCTTGCAATCTCACCCTCATGAGTAGCTAGGCTTATAGCCATGAGCCACTGGTACCTGGCCACATTGGATTTTGGGGGATAGAGTATCACTTTATGCTTAAGCTGGCCTGGTCTATAACCCTCTTGTTTGTGTTTTTTTTGTGTATCTGGGTTTTATTTTCCTTGGGTAGCTTTCCTGAAAATGTGCTTTACAGTGTTAACACATGATGTTGTGTAGCCATTGGTTGAGATATAGTCAGTCAAACATTTTTCCCCAGCTGTCGTAGAACTGTAGTCCTCAAATGGTTGCCTCGCATTTAGCTAGGATTATAGGCTTGAGCCACCATGCCTACCTCATTTCCTCCATTCTTTGGTTATGTACAATGATGTGATTCTCTCAAAACCACTAGACTTGTTTTTTTAAGCTTAGTATAAAAGTTCTGGGCTAGCCTTGTGCCCCATTCTTTTCTAAAGTACCTCTCTAAGTGGCATTGGCAATAAAGCAAAACAGAGAACATTGATTTATAACAAATCTGACTTTTGTCTTGTCTCATTCGCTGGAAGGTTCTGAAGGAGTACTTGGACAACGTGCAGTTGGGTCATATCCTGGAGCGGGAGGGCGGCTGGGACAGTGTCCAGGACTGGATGGATGTGCTCAGCGGGGGAGAAAAACAGAGAATGGCCGTGAGTATCTTTGAAGACTGCTTGCTTTAATTAAATCCTGTTTAGAGCTGGCATTTTGATTACTTAAGACACAGATTTTACTTTTTATTTCCTGATGTAACCATTATTATCCTATATAGATAATTTAAACAGTGATCTCAGTGTCAGAAATGTTTAACTTGAAGGTCCATTTGGAATTCTAGAGAAGTCATTAATAATGAATGTTGCTACACTTGTGAAGGAAAATCTGTAGAAGCAGTCCATTTTTCTGAAGGTTAGGGGAAGCCCTAAGATGTGCAGCCAGCCCAGTCAGGTGCTGGCTCTCAAGTGTCTTCTTTCTGCTCCCTGTAGAGGTGAAGGTTCAAAAGCATGAACTCCTTTATTCCTTGTTCTTTCCTTTCCATCTACTGTGTGTACCTTTGTTTTAAGGCAGAGTATCTACTGCTTAAAGTTATTTGAAATTTAAAACTTTCTTATCATAAAGAAGCATATAATAATTAAACTTATTCCTAACTAAAACCATGTACTAAACACTGCATATTAAGGATGATACTATGAACCTCTGTTTGAAGCACTTTTTAAAGAAGTCGCTTTTGAACTGTGTGTTCCATAGTGTGAGGACATGCAGGGAGTTTCCCTTTGCTGTTAGCCTGGTATTAATTAGAAAACACTTGGAGGCAAAGAAAAAGGCAGTGCCCATCATCTTAAGGTTGGGTCCTGGCTTTGTTGCTTCCTAGTCCCTGATTTTGTATGTTGCACCCCAAACCATCAACTCTCATGTTGTGACATGATATTAATATAGTGTGAAGAGTTGAACAAAAAGGCAGGGAAATATTTTCTGTACCCAGTATGGAATTTGGGCAAAAGGAGTGAGACTGTGAAACAGTTGGATGTTTCTAGAGTCAGTTTCTAGTCAGTTGGACTGCAGAAATAACTAAGTCAGTAGAACAAATATGGAAACACATTTAAGTATTAAATAGCAATACTATGATTTCAAAGAAAATGGAAGGATAATTCACAGATGGACTAAATGATCCACAGAAGAGGAAAGATAAATATACTTAAGTCATGAATTCTGTGTGGAGACTGAAAGTATAGATGGAGTCATTATTTGAAGGGAAGAATTTCACAATGTGCATAGAGAAGAAAAAAGAAATTGGCTTAATAAATGGCAGTTCATTTTTGAGCTCAGTTCATTTGTGTTGCCCAATTGATCTTATCTAATCTTGCAGCAGTCCTGTGAGATAAACGTGAGTGGGGCTCACACAGGAGAGTCAGCCTTGTCTGGTAATACTGGTGAGCGAGGCTCATCAAGCCTGGCAGCACTGTGGTGTTGGTGTTGGTCCCCTCCTCGCAGTGCACAGGAGAGAGATGAGGAAAGTACTTTCTCTTGTGATATAAACATCTCTACATAAACATGGTGATGGTGAAGGTCTGCAGACTCAGGGAGGATAGAGGAGAGGGGGAGAGCAGAAAGCAGAGGCAGGGAGGAGAAGCCTCTGCAATGCCTCTAGCAGCCGTTCCTTCTCAGTGGCCCTGCTCTGGTCTGTCTTCTGCCCTCTTTCACTGCCTGTGTAAGACAGGTCATCTTCTTGGGAAGGGCTGTGTCTCCGTGTGTTTGAGAAAGTGATGACAAGAGTGGGGAAGGAATAAGCAGCATTGGCCTTGAGGAGGTCTGACATTAGCCTACACCTGGTGCTGTGCCACAGCAGTTGGGAGAACATGCTGCTAGAAGGCTCGGCCTGAGGAGTGACAGGACTGTGTTAAGGACTTAGGATTTTCTTTGAACTCAAGGAGGAAGTTGTTGAAGAATTGTAAGCCACAGTGAAGTTTTCTGCATGTGAGACAATCCCTGTGGATACTCAGAGAATGGAGTGGAAGGAGTGGAGAGGAGGCTGGAGGCTGTGTGGTGGTGGGGCTGGAGCAGGGGGGTACCCCGGCTCATGGTATGCTTGTGGAGATGGGCAAGAGTGGACCAACTTGAATCGACTAGAAAGGAGGGCTAGGTGAGAGAGAAGAGGACAGGGAAGGAGTGAGTGATGAGGGAAGTCTAGAAAACACATTTGGGTTTTAGATTTCTACATCTGAGACTACCTGCATAGAAAAGCTAAATAAGAATTGGTCAAGGTGGAATTTAGAAAAGCACAGATGATACAGATGTCACCTATGTATGGTTTTCAGACTGTCAGTATGGTTGGAAATCTTAAGGTTGGATGAGATTACTCAGAAAGACAGTGTAGGAAGAAAGAGGGGAACCTAGGAATTAGTCCTGCAGAACCTGACCTTAATGACCCCCCCTTCCCACCCCCATGCTGTCACAGTTGCTTTCTGAAGGAGGGGTGTTTACCAAGGTAGAATATGGAATCATCTCTGGGGGCGGATGACAAATTGGATTATCTGTCAGACAAAGGCTCACCATAAATTGTTCCAGGGAGATAAAATAAATGTGAGAGATAAACAAGGGAAAATATTCAGCATTTCAGATAATGAGCAATGTAAGCTGTAACAATCCTGATGTTTAATTTTTCATTCACAAAATCAGCAGACTTGAATAAAGGAAAATGCCTGATAGTAGAGTCAAGACACTGATGTACTAGTGACCGTTACAGTGTGAGTTGGTACTGTTATGTAAGCAACAGTGTTTAAAATGACACTTCAGCCTCTGAGACTTAAGATTTGCTTGAAATCCATGCTCCCTAGCATGGGACTTCAACAATGTTCCTTAGCTTTTTCACTCAGGGCTGTGTGCTGCCAGGTTTTTGATGATTAATTAGAGATGAGCCTTACAGACTTTCCTGACCAGGTAGGTTTTGAACCATATTTCTCAGATCTCAGCCTCCTGAGTAACTAGGATTATAGACGTAAGCAACCAGTATCTGGCTGTGCTCCCTAATCCTTTTTTTTTTTTTTTTTTTTTTTTTTTGTGGGCTTGAACTGGGCCTGGGCATTGTCCCTGAGCTCTTCAGCTCATGGCCAACACCCTACCCTTGAGCCAAGTCCCCCTTCCTGTTTTCTAGAGGTTAATTGGAAATAAGAGTCTCCTTTTATGCCTGGGCTGGCTTTGAACCTTGATCCTCAGATCTCAGCCTTCTGAGTAGCTAGGATTACAGGCGTGAGCCACTGGCCACCAGGACTCTTATTTGTTTAGTGAATCTGCCACTACCATAGAATTTAGCATAACTTCACACTAGTGTTTGTTTTCATATTTTCTATGGACTATATTTTCCTCTTTACAGTAAAGGTGGGTTTCTTTATATTGTTCCCATTTATAGGAAGCAGATGAGTTTTTTTTGGCAGAATAATTTTCATACTTTAGCTTTACAGGATTTCAAAAAGAATATTTAAGTAAAGCAAACTTGAGTTAATAAGGATAGATTTAGTCAAACAGATTTACTTAGTTTTAGGTTGGCATGTGTTTACAAGAAAGTATTTCTTCTGCTTCAGATGGCAAGATTATTTTATCATAAACCGCAGTTTGCCATTTTGGATGAGTGCACCAGTGCAGTGAGTGTGGATGTGGAAGACTACATCTATAGCCACTGTCGGAAGGTGAGTAGCACACAGTGTCTGGGCTGGAGGGCCTGTGTCTCTTCCCATCACCCTGTGTACTGCCACATACTGCTCAGAAAAGTCTCCTGTCACTATCAAGATGGCGTCTTGCTTAGTGCTTTGAGGTTAATAAGATAGCAGTAACATAAAAAGAGGTGTAAGTTGGCCGGGCACCATGACTCATGCCTGTAATCCTAACTGCTCAGGAGATCTGAGTATCTCAATTTAAAGCCAGCCCAGGCACTATGGGAGCCCAAGAGACTCTTGTCTCCAATTAGCCACTAGAAAAACCAGAAGTGGGGCTGTGGCTCAAGGGGTAGGGCAGTAGCCTTGAGCTAAAGAGCTCAGGGACAGTGCCCAGGTCCAGAGTTCAAGCCCCACAACTGACCTAAAAGAAAAAAAAGAGGTGTAAGTGCATTCTGTATGCAATTCTCTTTACCATTTCTTAGGTACGAAACTACATGTAAGTATATTTTCCTCACATTATTTATCCCATTAGCTTTACCGAAACATCAGAAAGACTCATTTGTAATTTTTAATTTATCAGTTCTGGGCAATATCTTACTAAACTTCTCTTAGTAGATAAGTTGAGGCTGTTTGCATTGTCATTCTTTAAGTCATTATTCAGTTTTCATTTGAAAATTGCTTCTATCAGTCTTAACTTACTGCTAGATTTTTGAGGACAGAATAGTATGTGCTGACTTACAGTTTTGATTTAAGTAAAGGAGATACAGAAGAATTTTAATGCTTTATGTCTATTTACTCCTTACTGTAGATAGAAAAAGTAAGCTGCACATAGGTAGGTATGCATACTTATTTACATATATAAATATACCTAAATAAAGTGAATTCCTAGTACTCAGCATGTGGTCATGGTTATCTCCATGGCCTAGAGACTAGTTAGAAGTGTGGAATGGCAAGCACCGCCCAGTTCCAGTCTGCAGCTTGTCAAATGACCAGATGCTTCTCATGCACCTGACAGTGTAAACCTATGCTGGTGAGAATGAAAGAGCCAGCTTGTCACATTTTTCTTTGTAGGGAGATTTAACTATTGATTGTATTTCATGGATAGTTTATTTTTTTATTCTATCCCATTTTTGGTGATTTATAACATTTATGCATTTGTCCATATTGGTATTTAGTTTTATAGGTTTCTAAAGAGAAATGTTTGCATATTCTTGTGTATATTTAACCATGTGGTCTGTATTGAACTTAGAGGCTTTTTTGCTGGTAATTACCATCAAAATGAGAAGTCACAGGAATGTGTCCATTATCCCTGAGAACACTGTTCAGAGAAGCAGTGATTTAGAACAGCATGACTTGTCAGATGTTGGCAATGTAGGCATTTTGGCTGTATGAAAGGCAGTCCTTGAGCTGTCCTGTGTTATTTTTTGGTGTAGTAACATCTGCAGCTTCTGTCCAGTAGATGGCAGTAGTGCCCTCAGTGTGACAACTAAAGATGTCCTTGAGGACAAAAATCACTTCCCAGTTGAGAAGCAGTGAATCAGAGTATCAGCAGTTGTATCTATTAGTCTTTTCTTGAAAATATGAAGGCTAGACCTTAAATTCTTTTTTTAAAGGTATTTTACTGTTGGGGTAATGTGTAGAGGGGTTACAGTTGCATTCGTCAAGTTGTGGGTACATTACTTTGAACATTGATAACCCTTCTCATGTTTTTTCCCACTTTCCCTCCCCTTACCTCCTCCCAGTCTTCTTGTTTTTTCCTTTCCCTTCTCTATTTCAAATAAATAAATGTATATACAATATTCTTATTTGGAGTCTGAAATACAAAAAGCTTTTAGGACCAGAAGGATTTTTATAATTTTTTTAGGAAGTTCATTAGATAACAAAATCTGCCTAGAACTAACAGAAGATATACTGTTTATCTCATTTATTTCTGCTGTTCATATGTATTGTTGCATAAATATTCATATGTTTAATTGTACAATTTAATTGCCCCAGAACCTTCTAAGAGATGATAAATAATTCATCTCCAGTATCTGAGTTCCAGTATATATTTCTACAATAAGAGAAATCTCATAATCTCAATAGGGGATTATGACTGGCATTTGAGGAACAAGTTAACTGTAGGTGGTGCTATGCTGATTAATTTTTCCAGTTTAACCTTTACTTATATCCTAGTATTTTTTGTGTGCATATATATGTACGTGTGTGTATAAATATGTATATATAGTACAATATATAGGAAATGTAGTACCTGGAGATATATTTTCTGTTCAAAATAAAATGGTACACTCAATGCCAGTACCTTTTCATTTTTTATTATGTGGCTAGTGGCACAAACTTTTATTACCATAAACATTAGGCATCATTAGGTGCTTTGATACTGGTTTTCTCTTTGATGTTTTTTTGTTGTTGTTGCTTCTTTTAGCTATAGCCACTGTAAGCAGTCATTTTAACAGCGTAAGATGTATGTGTTCATTTAATGTGTTTGTTGACTGAGTGTAAAACCTTTCTTTTCAATTAGGTGGGCATCACCCTGTTCACGGTGTCACATAGAAAATCTCTGTGGAAGCACCATGAGGTTTGTTTCTCACTATGGAACAATGAAAGTTTTTTTAAAAAATTTAAATGTGTGAGTGTAGGTGAAAGTGGTTTTAGATTTCATGATACATGCTCCCTTATAAAAAAACAAAAACAAAACAAAACAAAACAAGACAGAATGGAGCCTGGTGCCTGGTAGCCTAGCTACTCAGGAGAATGAGATCTGAGGATCACAGTTCAAAGCCAGCCTGGGCACTAAAGTCCATGAGACTCTTTATCTCCCATTAACAGCCAGAAAACCAGAAGTGGTGTTGTGGCTCGAGGGGTAGAGCACTAGCCTTGAGCTGCAGAGCCCAAGCCTAGAGTTCAAGCTCCACAACTGACCAAAAATAAAAAACAAAGAAGCAATGGAGACTGCTCTACTCTGCAGCCAGGTCAGCACAGCCCACCCTCCTGCAGGCTGAGATCCTTGATTCTGGGTTGTCAGAGCATCTCATTTGTGGGGTGCACACAGACCTGGTTCACTAAAAGCACATATGTGTTCCAGCTTTCAGAGAACAGAGAATGCAAGGACTCTGCGTGACTGATCTTTCTCTTCTCTCCCACAGTACTATTTGCATATGGATGGCAGAGGCAATTATGAATTCAAAAAGATCACAGAAGATACAGTTGAGTTTGGTTCTTAGAGAAATCCAGAGAACTGTACTCTTGTTGATGAGATAAGAATCATTACAGAATACATAGAGAACTAGAAAGTACATTGTAAAATAAAGTTAAGCTTGTTTTTTTTAAAAAACAAAGCAACCAGTTAGCTATAGAACAATTGAGAACATGTTGTTAAAACATTTAATATTATATTAGGATATTGCTAATTGTGTATATGTTGGTTTAATTATTAATATGTACTAAGAATGTCTTTATTCTTGTGGTTAAAAACCTGCCTGAATTAAATTGGGCTTCAATTGGTGTAACCTGATTCATCCTGGGATGTAAACCATTCAAAGTCAGCTAATTGACTTTGTGGCTCAGTCTCTTCCTTTAGTGAAGAACCCTGTTTAACACTGGGGTCATCACTTGTCCTGTTGTCACACAGTGTCTTCACTTTCATTTTCTTGTGCCCCATGGTTGTGGAAAGCAGACCAATCACAATGTATTATTCAAATGAAGATCATCTTTGCATCACAGCACTGATTGCACCATGGCAGATCTCCCTCACTGTCACATGGTTACACTTGTTCTTCACACACGCTCGGGGCACGTTTGACTCCAGGAGTGCCATTTGGATTCCCGTTAGCTCTGTGGTGAATGTGCCCCTCTCATTCTACAGGACTGAGTTGCTTTGAAGCTTTGTGGTGATGTAACAAAAGTGTGTGTGCAGTCTTGCTTACAAGGTGTGGTCGCTACGAGTCACACCTCATCTTCCCAATGTTTGGGATATTACAATGCAGTCATCATGTGTCAAACTCAAGGTTTTAGGCATTTTAGAGTTTTAAAAGAATAGGACAGATGTGTATGGGAGCCATCCATCAGCAGCGTGGTGGTTGCCTGTGCCAACTCCAGAGGAGCCCTCAGAATGCACTACATAAAGCCATGCCCTGGGATGCGAAGCACCGCGCCTGCCACTGGGATTGTATGTTTAAAAATGCAAAAAATAATTATGCACACGGGTGAATTATGTTTCCTAGGTACTGGTCTATGTCTGTGAATCTTGAATAATTTTTTTTATATTTGGGATTATTATGTTGAACTTTTAAATCAATTTCACCTCACCAAACTACTCTTAATGACATTAAATGTATTATTTGCCCAAGGAGAACTGAAACAATGTAATCAATAAATTATATCAAAATAAGGGTAAGAAAGTAGGGGCACTTTAAAAACATTCTTTCTGCATAACTTGTTTTGGTTTTTGCAGAATTGACTTAGAATCACTGTCTACTGAAGCAGACATAACATTCAGTTTTTACCACTTCTTTTTGGCAAACTTGTATACTTAACCTTTTTTCTGTTCAGATTAAAAAAAAAATCAAATACTCTACCGTTTGTGTGTGTGTGTGTGTCTGTGTGTGTCTGTGTGTGTATGTGTGTGTGAGTGTTTTATTCCCTGTCAAAATACTCAGTGATTCTTAACCAGGTCACACAGACTTGACTTGAAAACACAAGCATGTTCAGAGTGTTCTCAACATCCAGTTTGCCTTTAAAGTTCTATGACATGTACTTTTTTTTTTGGCCAGTCATGGGGACCGAACTCAGGGCCTGAGTACTGTCCTTGGGCTTTTTCAAGGCTAGAACTCTACCACTTGAGCCACAGCACCACTTCCAGCTTTTTTCTATGTATGTGGTACCAAGGAGTCAAACCCGGGTCTTCATGCATGCTAGTCAAGCACTCTACCACTAGGCCAAATTCCCGGCCCTGTGACATGCACATTTAAGCGAACACATTCTTTGTTTTTAGAAAATTCTGAAAAATTTTCATTGTGTGCTACCAAATAACGAGTCCCTGAGAGAGATTTTGGCACATGGAGCAGTGGAAGATTCTCACATTTCTGAGTTAACCAAGATGTTTCTTAGCTTCTGTAATGGATTCTCAGCAGAATCATTAGGGAGCTTTTTTTTTTTTCCTTCCAACTCTGGGGCCTTGAACTCAGGGTCAGGCATTGTCCTTGAGTTTTCTCAAGGTTAGCACTCTACCAGTTGAGCCACTGCACCACTTTTGGCTTTTTCTGTATATGTGGTAACCAAGGATTGAATCCGGGCTTTGTGGATGCTAGACAAGTACTATACTTCTAGGCCAGACTTCTGGCCCAGGGAGTGTTTTTTATAATGCCATTGAGTGTGTTAATGTGATATTTCACTGGAGGCCACAGTAAAGTGCACCAGTGTTCGTTCCCAAAGTGAGTTTGCCCACTGTCCATGAACTACACCAGAAATTGGAGTAATGAGAGTAATCTGAAGGCTATATCCAAAGAATGGAACTTTATAAGCTGCATTCTGCAAACTAAATATATCATTTTGTACCCTCATCTTCTACTCTGTTAGTCACAGAAAGTCTGTGATAAACAGCTGTAGGGATTTGCTACTGGGATAGCACAGAATGCATCTGGGTCTCTCTCTCTCTCTCTCTCTCTCTCTCTCTCTCTCTCTCTCTCTCTCTCTCTCTCTCTCTCTCTCTCACACACACACACACACACACACACACACACACAGACTGATTAACATTTGCCTAATTTTTTCTTGGTCGTGGGCTTGGGTGCTGTCCCTGAACAATTCAGCTCAAGGCTACTGCTCTGCCACTTGAGCTATATAGCACCATTTCTGGTGCTTAATTGGAGATAAGTAGGCTTTGAACTTCGATCCTCAGTTTTCAGCCTCCTGAATAGCTAGGATTACAGGTGTAAGCCACTGGTGCCTGGCCTAAACTTCATTTTAAATCTATAATTTTTTCATAAAACCAGAGTGAATTTTCTTCTGTCAAATAAACTTGAACACTGTTAATTATAGGACACTTTTTAAAAAAATCTATCAAGAACTTTTCTTTCACAAAGAATTGAAATATTTTTACCCTTTCTATAAATGTCACATGCACGACACTTTTAAAAGAACTGAACTACCACAACTAGAGTGCAAAAGCAGTTCACTTGCATCCCCTAATGGCAAAAATTGTTATTTTTGTGGGAAGGAAGTATTGGGGCTTGAACTCAAGAGCTGTAGGCATGCATAGCTTGCTTCCTTGACTGGCACTCTACCACTTGAGCCATACCTCTAGTCTTAACTTTTACTGGTTCACTGGAGAAAGAATTTCTCCAACATTTCTACTTGAACTTGGATCCTCCAGTCTCAGCTCCCTGAGTAGGTTAGGTTGTAGGCATGAATGACTGGCATCAGCTTTGGATGCTTTTGACTGCTAAGATTGGCATTCTGATTCTTACTTCTTTGTAAATGACAATACTACTTTTATTGTTCCTTTTCTCTGGCCCTCTTCCTGGTCCTGTCCTCTCTCCAAATAAGATCCTCTGCCCTACCTGGCAAGTTCCAGTGTCTTTAGTAGCTGTCTTTTTAAAACTTAAAATACGTTAGCTTACCTGACTTTCTTTTATAGCCAGTGTTTTCACCAAACGACCGACTTTGGGGATGCTTGAGACACCAGCAAGGCCCAGCTTTGTAACACATGTGCTTGCTTCTCAGCACCTGTGCCAGGTGCTCTTTGGTGCAGGATTCTCCTGGAGTGCCTAGCATATTTACTCTTACGTGATCACAGCCTCATTTGGCTGTGATTTCAGAAAACTCCAAAAGTTGGAGAGCTCCCTAAACGTGCCTATCGTGACATTTATGTGCTATCACAGTGACTTGCTTGGCATCTTACCATGTATATGTGTGTGAGCTCTAAGATTGCTGAGATTATACTTGTCATATTTTAATGAAATTAATAATGTCTGGCACATAATATAAGCTAGTGTTAGACTAATGAATGCGGTATCCAAGAGCATACATACAGTTCTTGGCATGGAAACCAGAGTTTAGAAGAGGAGTTCAGATAAGAGGACAACTACTCTGTATGATAGTAAGGAGTTATAAGAGCCTAGAGTGCTAGTTCGAATTTAGAGTTTGGCATTTGCTAGGCAGGCACTATACCAGTTAAGCCTCACCATGAGCCTCTTCTGCTTTTTCTGTTCTGCAAACAAAGTCCAGGCTGGCTCATCAGTGATTCTCACTTATGCTTCCTATGTAGCAGGGATAATGTACACATATCAATACACAATGCTTTTTGAGATGAAATATCACAAAACTTATTGCCCAGATTGGCCTCAAACAACAATCTTCCTGATCTCAACCTCCTAAGTTGCTGGGGGAAAAAGTAATTGCCCAGTTTTAAAATTATTAACATTTTAATAACATAACTATAGAATTTAGGCTAAAATGGCTTAAGATTTTTACATCCTTTATCTTACTTGATAGAAGAGAAAAGAGACCTCCCATTTATTTCAGAGGAAAATTATGTAGTTGAGAAACAATATACTTGCCATTGTCAGTTTACATTATAGGCACCCTCTTCCTTTGTTTAGTTTCCATTGTCAGTATTTATATCAATTAGATTGCTTGTTGACACGTAACAGAAAGCACGACTCAAACTCACTTAAGCAGTTAGTTGGATTTTGTCTAATGAAAAGTCCAGGCTGGAATGTGGGGTAAGACTTGATCTAGCAGTTTGGTGGTGTTAGCTTGTTTCTGTTTTTCTGTACTGCTTTGTAATATGTCCATTCCATTGAAGGCTGGCTTCCTGGCTGGGTGGTCTCAAGGTGAATGCTTACAGTTCTTAGGGCCATTGTGTTTATCAAGAAACTGGGCAGGCATGACTCACACTTGTAATCCTAGCTACTCAGGAAGCTGAGATCTGAGGATCAAGGTTCTAAGCCAACATGGGCAGGAAAGTCTGTGAAACTCTTTATCTCCAATTAACCACCAAAATTGTTGGATGTGGATCTTTGGCTGAAGTGGTAGAGTGAGAGGGCTCGTGGTGCAGTGCATAACACGTCTGATTATGATTCAGAAGATTCAAGCTAGAGGACAGTGCCCAGGCCCAAGCTTTACTGTTGGCACAGAAGAAAGAGGGGAAAGAGGGAGGAGGGAGGGAGGAAAGGAAGGAAGAGAAAGCAGGAAGGGAGAAAAGAAGAATTTCACATCTTAGCCATGTAACTACCTTGGACCAATTTCTCCATCTGGGAAGAAGGAATACAATGATGAACAAAGCTAGAATTACATGCATCTCCAGTTGAGAAGCAAGGACTGTGGGAAGGGATGCTAGTGTATTCAAATCATCTGAATGAACTGAAGTCACATTAGGTAATAACAACAATAAGCCTTCTGAGGCAACTCTGGAGGAAGTTAACACCTGCTAGCTGCGCCTGCAGGAAGAACACGGGGACCAGTGAGTGCATTCACAGTGGATGGAGGGCAGTTTCTTTAAGAGGCAGGTACTGAAATTATGGGCCATCATCTAACTCAACCAAAACCCACAGTTCCCGGGTTTTGTTTTCTTATATTCAAGATGGAAAAAATAGATACAAAGCATGAACTTTAGGGAAGGGTCCATTCCAAGTCCAGGAGTGAAGTATAATTGGCTCACTAGAGGGCGGTAGTTTCTGGACACCAATGTGGTTCTTTGCTCCAATGTGGATTTTAATTAGAGTTGCTTTTAGCAGCAGCTGTTCCCTGTCAGTGATAGGATAAGGTGAGGTGTGGCAGGTGGAGGTGGGTGGAAGCTTTCAGAGCGGTGCAGCTCAGCCGCTGTGTAAACAGCTAAGAGACTTCATTAGTACCCAGACCTACTTCCACTCTGCCAAAACTTGTAATGGGATAATTCAAATTCCTTAGATAGGAAGCCAGGGAATGACCTAATGCTGTAATTATTCCTGGCAGGGAGATGCCGGGTTAGAACCTGTTCCTGTGTCTTTCTCTGCCCCTCATGTGGTGCACTAAGCTTGTCCTGGACAGCCAGGTCCATGTGAGCAGGAACTTGGTAGCACCCCCTACGAGGAGGAGTATGCAATCTGTAACAAATGTACTCTCTTCTTCAAAAGTGCAGAAAATGCTCCTGTAATGCAAGAGTATTCAGAGCACTTTGGCACTGATGCTGTTTATTACCACAAATAAAAACAACCGAGGCTGGGAGTTTGGCCTAGTGGTAGAGTGCCTGCCTAGTATGCACGAATACCCGGGTTCGATTCCTTGGTACCACATACATAGAAAAAAGCCGGAAGTGGGGCTGAGGCTCAAGTGGTAGAGCTCTAGCCTTGAGAAAGTCCAAGGACAGCGCTCAGGCCCTGAGCTCAAGCCCAGGATTGGCAAAAAAAAAAAAAAAAAAAAAGAAAGAAAAGAAAACCGAGAGCCAGGAGTGTGGCCTAGTAGTAGAGTGCTTGTCTAGTATGCACGAAGACCTGGGTTTGATTCCTTCATATCACACACATAGAAAAAGCTGAAAGGAATGCTGCAGCTCACGTGGTAGAGTGCTAACCTTGAGGAAAACCCAAGGATAGTGCTCAGGCCCTGAGTTCAAGCCCCAGGACTGGAAAAAAACAAACAAACAAAAACAAAAACAACAACCAAAAAATAAAAAAACCCAAAAGATTACTAGACCACTGCTTTGTTCTTCATTTCTCCCAAGTAACTTCCATTTTCCCCTCTTTCCTTTCTTAAGCTATCATTTTTAGGAGATGTCAAAGTTTAGGATGTGATGTTGATCCATCAAATCTTTCCCATGTACAGTTCTAATTAATAGCTTAAGAGTTCTTTTGTGCAAAGGCACACAATTCATTGGGAACACACGAGCAAATCCAGGCTGAACTGGGGCTTTGCCACTGAGGACTTGCTCAGGTTCAGTGTGGGATGCTTCCCGGTACCCAGGACATCTGGATGGTTTTCCTAAATGGGCAGTCAGAGCAGTTGTCTGGCTCAGGTAGGTGCCACAACCTCATTGTCATCTCTGTTCTGCATCATGGCTGGGTGCAGTTGTACAGCCTCCTACAGCAGTGCCTGCAGCAGCCACATGCCATCCTGTCCTCAAAGGCCTTCACTACAGAAACTTCACCCCACTTATTTCCTTTTGCAATCCAATCTAAAGACAAAAATCCCCTTTTCTTCATCTTTCACTTATTCCCCACGGAGAGAGATCTCCAAGGCAGCAATAGATTGCAAGTTATTTTCTTCTTTTCCTGGAAGATTTCAGCTCTGCTGCTGCATGGGACTTGTGATATCTCCCAGTAGGCAGAGGATTGGCATGACATATGTGTGAAGTCGACAATGGACCAATGCACTGCAGCAGTTGAAAGACATGACTTAAAGCTTGAAGCTTGCTGCTGCCTGTTTTCAGTAGATGTTTTGGTTTTCCCTCTGCCACAACCCAAGGGGAGACTTCTGCTTGGTTTGAGGTCTTGCAATGTTGAAGGCACTGTGAGGAACTATACTGGAAACACACAGCCCTCTGGTGTCCGAAAATGAACAGACACACAAGAGGTACAGGAGATTTCACCAAGGCATTTTACTTTTGTGCAGAAGAATGGCCTATCACCCTCCCCAGAGCTAGGCAGGCACACCGGACAGGGTGGTCTGCTTGGTTTTTATCTGAGCCCAAGGGGTGATGCTGTCCCTCCCTCCTGTTGCTAAGGAGTCAGGCTCACTTTTTCTTTATTGGTTACCAAGGTAATAGGGTAGTATAAGCAAGTTAGAAAGCACTCTTGTCAGTGAAAGGTCCCTAGCGGGGTATAGGAAGCAAAGCTGGCTGGCAGGGGGCTTGCATGTTTCCAGTTGGAGGTTGATAAAGTCAGTGGAAAGGTCCCACTCTATTTTTTCCTTCCACTGGTACCCTTAACATGGCTGGTTACAAACACCACAGATGACAATTAACACTGAAGTCAAGAAGCAAATAGTACCAGGAACTATCAGTATCAGAAAATATCAGTATACCAGTGGTGGCTAGTTACAAGGTGGAGACATTTTAGTTAGACAGAAAAGATTGCTTCTTCCCACAGGAATATTTACTGACAGTTGCTAAAATGTGACACAAGTGAAAAATGCAGAAATGTAATATGGTAGTGAAAGATTCAGGATTATTCAGCAGCAGAGCCGACCAATGTAAAAGCCAAACCATTAATAATAAAGACAAGATAGAAAAAAATACAACCATTTCAATTTCACTGTTTATATAAAAGTATATTAAATAAATATCTCCATATATACAAATAGCACCTACATAAATAGAATATCCCCATATACAAAACCTTTTTAAAAATTATATAAATATGTACAGTGTTAACCATACAATCTTTAAGTACCTTAAATCATAAACTCTGTAGTTTCTTTGTAATAATAATCTTACAAAAATATTATTAGCTGTCAAAAGTTGATCAACACCATTTCAGTCAGTTAAAGTGCTAAATTGTGATGCATATAAGAAAAGTGCCCAAAGTAAAAATCCCCTTACATTACAGAGATCAATATAAAAGTCTGACAATTTCTTTTAACTTCCAAAAGTATTCCTAGGGGAAAAGAAATCCCCAAACCCAAATGCCATGTTACAAAAAGATGGAGATTAGAACATTCAACCCACTTTCAATTTCATTTTCCCACAGCCTTTGAAGTCAGTTTCACAAAACACTTCCTAGGAAATCTGCCCAAGATACCTTCCAAGCGTATCTTTCCTGTGGACGCTTGACTGCATTCTTCTATTCTACAGAATAGACCATCGAAGGTGTGATCTGTGCAAAAGCTGCCATAGTGTGAAAAATGACAACTTCCGAATGAGTTGTACCGTTGGTTAGATTGCAAAAGAACAAACACTGCTGTCACGATCAGAATGCGGACTGTAGTGAACAGGTCACAGAAGGTGCTTTTGTGAGGCCCAGGGCCATCGTGCTCTCCAATGCTCGCTGTGTTTCTGTGTATTCTAGTCTCACGTGCTCCCGGCCCCAGTGCTGGGGCAGCGGGTGCAGCCTCGGCCACACTTCCTCTATGCCACGTTGAGCGGTGAGTTCTCCCCACTCCTCCCCTGCCGGCTTCTTCTGCACTTGTACAGGGAGACAGACAGGACAATGATCAAGACGAGCGCCATAATGACCACTGCTCCCACGAGGAGCATTTCTGCAAAACGAAAAGCACCAAGTCAGTTGGAAATCTTGTGGAGCACTACGTGGAATTCAGAACATGAACCCCAGATTACATAATCCCGGGCTTTATAGATGCAATTTGAAATTTTTTGCTTCCACTTTCCACCGAACTTAGGTTTGGAAAGAATTTCTCAAAGCCTCAATGTCAGAGAGGAATTGACAATGGCTCAAGCATTCAAGTGGCCACTTAGTGACGTCTGCAGATGAGAAAAGACACACGTAGCCAGAGGGAGGAAGACTGATGGGAGCACGTGGTAAAATTGCAGCCATCTGACAAAAGGACCATAGGACAAGGTGAATAGTAGAGACCAGGAGGTGCCCCCCAGGACCCTGGTGAATGAAGAAGGGACCAAAGCTAGTAGGTGAGGAGGTTTCCTGACAGAGGTGGCCTGTCAGACACCCTCTGAGGACATATTTTGGCTCACCGGAGAAGCAGAACTTGATTGCCTACAAAGGCGGAGGTAGTAGAATTAGAGCAGGGCTTTTAAATAAAATTCTTAAAATACTTATTTATTTCCAGTCCCTGGGCTTGAACTCTGCGCCTGGCTACTGTCCCTGAGCTCTTTTTGCTCAAGGCTAGCTCTTGAGCCACAGAGCGCCACTTCTGGTTTTCTCGGTGATTAATTGGAGATAAGAATCTCATGGACTTTCCTGCCCTGGCTGGCTTCCAATGGTGATCCTCAGATCTCAGCTTCCTCAGTTGCTAGGATTATAGAGGTGAGCCACCAACTCACTGGAGTGCAGGTACAGAGGCTTGAACTCAGGGCCTAACCCTCTTGCTTGGCTTTTCTGCTCCAAGACAATGATCTGTCACTTGAGCCACACTTCCACTTTCAGGTTTTGGGTTTTTGTTGGTTACTTAGAGATAAGAGTCTCAAGAGGGGCTCCAAAGTGCAATCATCAGCCTCCTGAGTAGCTAGGATGATAGGTGTGAGCCACTGGTTGTTGGTCAGAGCAGGAGCTTTAGGATGGGGGAATGTGAAGAGTGGGGAAGGTTGACCCTGGCAGGCAGGATCAAGGGAGACAGAGCCTTCTGTAAAAGCAATAGCTGGGGAGAATATTCCAAGGGTGTTTGGATTTTCAAGCCTTCTCTTAACAAGGATCTGGGTCATTGTTAAGAACCCCAGACTCTTGTTCCTCTGAATGCACTCAGAGTACTTTGCTGGAAAGCCTGAAGGGCCACATATAGGTTTCCTGTCCCAGGCCCAGGTGTGGAGGTCACAACTGCAGTGTCTGGGTACACATGTGCAAACAGCTCGTGGCAATAGCCCACTGAGATAAGTGCATCATCCTGCAGCTGCTTCAGAAATCACCCACTGGGGTAGAACACAGGAAGGAAAACAATGCCAGGGCAATCCTGACTTCATGCTAAAACTAAATATAATCTGTATCCAAAGAGAACCCAAAGGAAAGACAGGTCCCGAGGCAGCTTCTCCCTTAGTGCTTAAACAACATCAGGACGTGATCGGCCCCCAGTGGGCAGCCCATGCCCCCTGGGCTAATGACAAGCAGTGCCACTGACCTCTGAACACACCCTTCTCTGAGCTGGTGCACTCAAAGTTGCTTTCTGGACTCTTCGGGTTGACTTTTCGGGATAGAATCACAGCTTGAACACTGAAGCAGTAGCCTTTTCCTTCATCCACATCAACCAGAAACTCATTAGTGTTTGTGTTGGCTGTTTTCTATGAAAAGAGAAGGAATTCTTAATTCAACCTTAAATTCTTTCTCTCTATTCAATCGCTGTTGAAGTCGGAAGCCGGTAGCTCACATCTGTAATCCTAGCTACTCAGGAGGCTCAGATTTGAGGACCATGGTTCAAAGCTAACCCGAGCATAAAAGTCCATGAGACTTTTATCCCCAATTCACCATCAGAAAACTAGCAGTGCTGCTGTGGCTGCTAGTGCTGTAGAGCCTTGAGCTGAAGAGTTAGGAACAGCACCCAGGCCCAGAGTTCAGGTCCAATGAGTGACCAAAAAAAAAAAAATCACTGTTGAAGTTCAGACTGAGATGTAAGCAGAGCTCTGTACAGTGCTGTGGGCACTACAAGCCACTGGGCTAATGGACTGGCCAAGGCTGACAGAGTCCAGCCCAATAATTTAACAGATATTAAACTGGAGGGCTGGGGACATCATTTAGTGGTAGAGAACTTGTCAAGCATGCACTATCTTGAGCAACCATCTCCAGCATCTCTATCTCTCTCTTTCTCTCTCTCTCTCTTTCTCTCTCCCCCCTCTCTTACACACACACACACACACATACACACACACACACATACACACACACACACACATTTTATTTTTGTTCCAGTCCTGGGCTTGGGCACTGTCCCTGAGCTTTTTGTAGCACCCTACCACTTGAGCCACAGCACTACTTCCAGCTTTTTTTTTTTTTTCCTCTGACATAACAGTCTCCAGCCTCTCCTGACCAGGCTGGCTTCGAACTGTGATCCTCAGATCTCAGCCCCCTGAGGAGCTAGGATTACAGGCGTGAGCCACCAGCACCCAGACATATACACTTTACTTTTAAGAATTAAAGGAAGGTCAAATTTGCCTTAGGGATCCTCAAGTGAGATCTTTCTTGTGAGAGGTGACTGGGCATCAAAGATGGTCCGGGCCCTAGCTGAGGACCAGGCCCAAAGTCGTAGGCAGCTGAGAATTATGGGCAGAGCCAGGACCTGGTGCGAGGCCTCCACGTGCCCATATCCCCCTTACTGCTTCACACTCTAAGCCACCCTGCCAGATTTGAACTGAGAAAAAAGTGGGCCGTGGAAATCAAAAATCTATCAATTAAAAAAAGGCATTAAAAAAAAAAGCAGAAAAAAATTCTTACCTTTCCTGTACTTGAAGCTTTCCAATAATAAAGTGTATAACTTAACTCTTTGCCAAAAACATCCCGTAGACTTAGGAATGTGCCATTGTTCCTGACTAACGTGCGTGATTCTTGCACTGTCACATTCAGTTTTGTCCCAACTTGTTCAAAACTCTGTATTGTTGGCTGTCCAAGTTTTGCTGAAATGTAGAGAAAGAGCTTGGGTAGAACCAAAGAATTCTTTATAGCATAAACCTCATCCAATAATCACAATTAATAATATCACTTTTTTATATAAAACCCCGGCACAGAATTCACTGGTAGGGTGCCATCGCTCTGGTGGGCCCCAAAATGGAATCCTAAGACAGTCCCCAAAAGTGCCAGCCACAGGGAGGAAAATGGGAGCCTCAGATAAAATTTTAAATGTTATTCTAGTCACAGAAGAGTAAGTAAAAAGGCCACGTATAGAGGAAGAGATCCAGAGCATTGGCAAAAAGAAAAGAAAAGAAAAGAAACAGCAAGACTCCATCTTAACCAAACATGCAGGCACATTTGCGTTATTCCAGATCTGAGGGAGGGAGGAGGCTCACAGTCTGAAGCTGGGCCTTAGGCAAACGATGATACCTTATCTGAAAAATAACTTGAAAGCTAAAAGGGTTGGAGGTGTGGCTCCTATGTAAGGAACACACTTGGCTGGCACACTCAAAGCTCTGTTCAAACCCCAGTGCAGAGAAAAACCAGGAAGAAAGAAAGGAGCTGAGGAAGTTAATTATCATACTCTAATGCATCTGGAATATCGTCATTTTAACAGGTAGTCTGCAGAAGCACTTGTGTAGATATTCTAACATTTTTTCACTATTCAGTCTGTATTTTACACAGACAGCATTCGCTGTATTTCAGATCTATGGCTTATGTTGTTATGACTCCTAGACTGAACCAATGCAGTTGTGCAAGATTCCTTGTTTAGGTACAGCACACCATTTCCTGCACTGTGCAAATGCCCAGGAAATGTCCAGGATACATCAAAGACTCCGTTTTAACTGCGTGGTTTCAGCAAAAGCTTAATCATCTCATGTGCTTCGGCTGACGGATGGAACAAGCACTCCAGTCATTTAACAGCCATCCTATGTCAGCCCCTGGGCGAAGTGTATGTGTGTGGGTGTTTACACAAAATCCACAGAAAATACTGTTATGGACCAATACAGGATTTGAGTTGAATTACAAAAACTCAAGAACTGCAAAAGGAAACCACGAGTATGTCCTCAGTCAGGGGAGAATGCTCATCAACAGTCCTGCCGTTGCTGGAGTTGTATGTCTTAAGACACACAAGAATTAAAGAGTTTGGAGCCCGGAGTTTGGCCCAGTGGTAGAGTGCTTGCCTAACATGCACAAAGACCCAAGACCGGGGTTCAATTCCTTTGTACCACATACACGGAAAAAGCCGGAAGTGATGCTGTGGCTCAAGTGGTAGAGCTCTAGCCTTGAGAAAGCCCAAGGGCAGTGCTCAGGTCTCAAGTGCAAAGCCAGAACTGGCAAAAAAAAAAAAGAATTAAGGAGTTTGAAGACAGGGTCTTGCCCATGGAGATACAGGGAAGGATGCTGCTATTGCATAGTTAGATAGCAGGGAAAGTGCCAGAAGGAAAAGGTTGGCGGGTTGTCTCTCACCCATCTTGTCACCATCATGACCTGAAGAAACTGTCCTCTGCCACAGGGTGGTCACAGGGACACCAGCAAAACCTAGGGGGACAATTCTTCACTCCAGCCAGCAGGCCTCAAAGAGAAGCTGGTTTTAGTTTATTTATATTCTTCTAAGGAACTGGGACCATACTACCTTGCCAAAGTTGCTCTTTTAAGATAGGGCCTCAGCATGTTATTTTTTGTTTTTATTTTTGTCTAGGAGATCTTCAAACCTGATCCTCCTGTCTCTACCATCTCAGTAGCTACAACTACAGTTATGTGGCATCGCGACCAGTCCTCGGGTCTTCTTAATATGATGCAAACGTTTATAAAAGATCTAGCTTTGAATCATAGTGGTAACAAAAACAATTGGATCTCCCTATTTGATAGGAGATCTTGTTATTAGATTCTTGGGCAGCTCGCAAGGGCAAAAGTGAGGAGGAAAGCAGCCTCTGTTTTCAAGACAAGCATGAAGGAGGAGAGCTGACAGGTGCCGCTGGCATGCTATGGGACTCAGACATAATTTACTAAAGGTAAGGCTAATAGCAGGCTCATGGGCTTTCCCGTGGGCTCATGCCGATGGGGGAAAACCCTGCACTGGATTCCCGAGGATCCAAAATTCAGGATGTGCTAGATCCTGACAGAATATCCGGAGGAAAAGCCCAAACCTCAGTCTTGGTGTTTCTACCCCTCCTCCCCTCGTCATGCACCACACTTCAGCCCATCATGGATGAGTAAGGACTGAGGGACAGAAGAGAGGAGAAAAAGAGACTCGGTGACATCATTGTTATGAACTGAACATTCACATTCTGTAACCCTCCTTACCACAGCTGGAGGGAGGGAGGAGGGCTGCAGTCCTTGCCAAGCTCAGTGAGAGAGAGAGAAAGAGAAGGGGGGGGAGAAGAAGAGGAAGAGAGATTATGTATACACACAAATACACGCATACACTAATAAGTACTTATAAAGTATATAACACAGTGTCTATTTTTAAATTGAGTGGCCCATGGGGGAGAGGTCACAAGGCACAAGGACATTCAGAAACTTAGAAGAAGATGGAAGGTATTACAACCCAGGCTGCTTACTGTCCAGATAAGGTGTAAACTTTGGGGAGTTTGCTGTAGGAGGTTCCTCAACAAAACTTGTATTGAAGCTCCTGGGCAGGTGAGACTGGACCCGGGCCTCATATGTCTGGTATATGTCTTGTACAATCTCATCTGTAACGTCACACTCTGTGCTGGTTGTGGAGAAGCATTTGTTTTTCCAGTCTCCGTTTCCATAGCTGGAGAAAGGAAGGAAGAAAAAAGAAATGGAATGTGGAACTGTGTTTCTAGCATCTTCCCCTGCCCACCCTGAGGAGGCAGAGCAATGATGCAAGCCCTGCTGGCTCTGTCCTTATCCCTAGTCTTACAAAATGAAATTGGGTGACTTGATTCCCCACCCCTCAAATCACACAGCTGGACCTGGGGCCAGATAGCCGTTTGACTCCGAGGTCTGCACTTTTATTAAACATCACCCTCAGAATGGTGGCTTGTCAAGATTGGTGTTAGAAAGCAGTTTTCCATTAAGCCCCAATTATTTATTACAGTCTGCATATTAATTGATCATATTAGTTAAGTTAGTTTGTTCCATCACATTCTATAGTCTATAGAAGTAGGCAGTAATAAAGTCTACCAAATACCATAATCTATCTATAATTATAGTCTGTCATGATCATTATTGGCATGGTTATTAATCATTTATTAACTCTTCTATATGCCAGGTATAATACTGGGCCCTTTATACATGTTAGTTCATTTGGTATAATTCTTCCAAGAAGATACTGTATATATATAATTTATAATGTATTAAATATATGGTATATAAATTTGTAATATAATATATAAAATATGTTTATAATATGTAAAAAGTATAATTTTAGCATATCTATTACATTAGATAATTTATTTTTTACATGTGCAAACATGGAAGCTCAGATACATTAAGTAACTTTCAAGGTCACGTAGCTGAGCAGTGGCAGAGCTGGGTCAGTTTGCCTTACTACACGCCAACCTAAATGTAAAAGGATGTGAATACATCAACTGATTAGAGAATAAAATCACAGGTAGTTCTCATCTAATGAAGTTGGAAGCTACAATGTTTTCTCTATTTTTATTTCTGGCAATATGGAGTTTAAATTCAGGGCCTTGCTCTTTCTTGGGAGGTACTCTACCACTTTAGCCATATTCACAGCGAATTTGTTTTTCTTTAGTGTTTAGAGGTCAGCCATGGAGTTTGAGCCTCCTACCTATGTGTATCGCATATCTGGAATTACAACTACCTGTAAAACACTAGATCTAGACCATGTCTTTCTTTTCTAAAACTTCATTGAGGAAGACATGATTTAAACAATTCTTAAAAGTGCAATTCTTCTAAAGAACCCAATCATGGGACAAGTATTATTGTCCCCTCATAGGCATTTTTCTTTCCACACTCACTAAGTGACACAAGTCATTACTTTGCCCTTATACACAGGTTTGCCAGAGTTCCACTCATCACCCAAGGCAGACGCCACCTCTATTTTGTCCAGACCTCTGCAGCTCACCTTGCCTGGCACTGATCTCTCTCCCTGCCAGTCCCTTGCCTGTCTTGGCACAACCCCTTACCCCCTGACATTGAAGAGTGGTGTGATTTCCTTTGTAGTAGAGGTCCTGACGTGGGCTTCCTCCCTGCCTAGGAGCCCAAATCTATGCACAAGAGGCATACTTAAATGTGGCTCTGTAACATAAAGAACCAGCCCAGAAGAATCTGGATATGTTTATTCTTTATCCTAAAACCCACAGATTGGTATTGGGATATTTTGGCTTGCTTTATATTTTGTCTGTGATAAGGAGAGAGGCTATTTTGGTCAGAATGACCTAAAATACACAGTCATTCTATCTTTTCCATATCAAAAAGGAAAGAGGCATGTAATGACTTTCCTGTCACCAGGACTGGCAGGACTCGGCCAGCTGGGCTCAGGCGAGGACTCAGTGTAAGGGACGTGGGCTCTGGTGCCGCCAGCTCACAGGCAGAATCATGTACTACATGGCAAAATTTAGCACAAGAACCCATGTCACCCAGATCCTGTGTCGACAGGTTATGAAGGGCAATTCTCCTGTGAGAGCCTCTGAATTTATGAGAAACGCCTTTGAGGTTCCTCTAGATACTGCAAAACCACAAATTGGACAATTAACTAAAACATTCCAGTAGAAAAGAGATGGCCATAAAGCAACTCTCTGGACGCCTTTGAAATTTTGCTTTAGAACTCAGCACGTTCCCATTTAGTCAGTTAGACCTAAGTCATCAGCTTTCCCCCAATTCCCACTAAGATCAGCTTTTCAAGTGCAAGAGATTAGGTTTGGTAAGTGCTTCCCTTTGACAGGCCAGTGCCAGGAGCCAAGCTTTGGTTTAGGAGAGTAAATGTATTTCCTTGAGGGAGGGAAACAGAGAGGGAGGGTAGCCCACTGGGAGAAGTGGCAGCCAAGATTCCCTTCCTCCCCGCTCTGGAGCCTCTGGCCTAGCAGAGCTCCCTGAGAAGGTGACAATGCAGGACACATGCAGACTGCCGTCCCAGGCTTCCAGGGGGCTCTCACTATCAGTAGAGAGGGCATAAATCCCTCGCTTCCCACAGCATCACTTTCTTCATCTTAGAAAAATAAGAAAGACTGCTAGGAGCCTCTTAGCCCAGGAATCCCCCTTTTCACTGGGGAGTACAGGTGAGGCTCAGCAGTGGTTACCCACTCCTGGGCACTCCTGGCTGGCAGCCAGCTGGAACTCCACTGGCTGGGTGCTGGGGATCCACGTGCACCTCTTTGGGTTGCGTCCTCCCCTCTCATGTTTGCAAATCAGAAGCAAGATCATTTAAATAAAGACAATCTTGGCTGGAGCATGGCCTAGTGGTAGAGTGCTTGTCTAACATGCATGAAGCCCTGAGTACCACCTATGCAGAAAAAGCCAGAAGTGGTGCTGTGGCTCAAATGGTTGAGTACTAGCCTTGAGAAAGTGCAAGGACAGTGCCTAGGCCCTGAGTTCAAGCACCAGGACTGGCATTAAATAAATAATGACAGTCTTAAGCAGCTCAAGACCTTTGAGTTAACAAAGGCCTTTGTTTCATATATGCATATCATAAATATACTTTATTTCTAGGTATTTCTTCACATACTTAGCCCTTCCCAAAATGTAATTTCACTGTCTTCAGGTCAACTTCATGTTTGTAACAGAGAAATTTCACAACTTATTCTTTACTAGTAAGAATGTGAACTGACAAGTTTGACCATAACTGTAGTCAATATTTTGGGCTATGAAATTCCTCTTTCTCTGTCTGTCTGTCTGTCTGCCTGCCTGCCTGCCTGCCTGTCTGTCTCTCTACATACATACATACATACATACATACATACATACATACATACATACATACATATCAATACAGGGAGGCACACACCCAAGTTTGCTTCTGCGTGCATTTGGCAATCGACATGGAGTTCATTTTGCAAAACAAGACTATCCACCTAAAAGAATTATCTGCATACCTACGAGTTTGCAATAGACACTATAAAAACCTTGACACAAGTAAAACAGCGGAACGTAAAAGCATCTTTAATTACTGCCAGGGACACTTTGTGTCTTTTTACCATTGCTGTTAAAAAATGATTACCACAAGCCGTATGCCAGTGGCTCACACCAGTAATCCTAGCTATTCAGGAGGCTGAGATCTGTGGATTGTGGTTCAAAGCCAGCCTGGTACTAAAGTCTGTGAGACTCATCTCTAATTAACCACCAGAAATCCAGAAGTGCCGCCACTGTGGCTCAAGTAAGTGGTAGAATGTTAGCCTTGAGCTGAAGAGCTCAGGAACAGCGCCCAGGCCCAGAGTTCAAGCCCCACAGCACCCCTCCCCCTCCAAAAAATTATCATACTAGCTGCCGTCTTTCTCTTTCTTTCTTTCTTTCTTTCTTTCTTTCTTTCTTTCTTTCTTTCTTTCTTTCTTTCTTTCTTTCTTTCTCCTTCCTTCCTGTCCCGGGGCTTGAATTCAGGGCCTGATCACTATCCTTGGGCTTTCTCAAGGCTAGAGCTCTACCATTTGAGCCACAGCACCATTTCCTGCTTTTTCTATGTATGTGGTACAGAGGAATCGAACAAGGGTCTTTGTGCATGCTAGGCAAGCACTCTACCACTAGGCCAAACTCCTGGCCCCATGCCTTCTATTTCTTAAGATCTCAATCAAGACTCCTTAAAACCCTCAGAAACCCCAAGTTTGCCAGTGGTGAAAACCATCATGGAAAATATGGGCCAATCCATGGACATTAATGGGTTGACGACTGAATTACCTGTTCCTGGGGAGAGCTGTCAATCAGAGGTGAGGTCTTGAAAGGACCAGGCAGCCCACACAGTTGTTGGCACTGTCAAAGGCTTTTTTTCTGTGCCTCAGTGACTCAGAAATGTGGCCTTTTCCAACTCCTTGTATGGAGTCAAATTTTGATTCATGGAATCTGGAGATTAATGAATCAAACACTGCTTCAAGGTAGCACATGCCTTGGAATTCCTCCCCTGCTCATGGTACGTGCAGCTCACAGACTAGACAGTTACGGGCCACATAAGGACACTTCGGCTGATCTTTGTCTCTGAACCTGCAGCACATTAGAATCTTCCTATCACTGCCAAAAACCATTTCAGTTTAAGGTTCAGAAGTGTTATCAGCTTGACAGAATATAATACAGGACGGTAGATCACCATGAATTCCCTTTTCTTTATCACCTGCTATGTAACTGGATTTAATAAACACCTCTGAAGACATCTAGCCCAGAAGAGGAATGTGAAAAACAAAATATTCTCCCCCAGCCAAGCTTTTTTTTTTTTTTAACTTAGCTTACCTTATCTGAACAGTGTAGACATGATTGATGGGTTTGGGTTCCCACTCCAAAATTGTCTTGAAATTAATTGATTTCCAAATTAAATTATATGCCTTATCAGGGGTGCCTTGGGACACAAAGAAACAGCTATTATTAACACGTACCTCCCACTCCATGCCCTTGTACTGGCTGGATAAAAACACCTTCCCAGTCTCCACCACCATCCACTTAGATTTTTTTTTTTCAATCACAGTAACTGCTACTTATCAAGAGAGAGAGAGAAAAAAAAGAAATCTTTCCATGTAGTAGTTTGTGGACCCAGATTCCTATCTTATCACCTATGAAAACAGACAAGGGTCTTGAAATCCCTGTTACATCTTGGCCTGTGCGCCATTGCAGAGGGGGTCGGTGTGGGGGGTGCTGAGACTGGTTGCTTGGCACAGAAGAATTTAGGCTCAACTCAGCAGGGCCAGACCCCAGGAAAGGTTAGGAAAAGGGCAGACCTCACACGCTGTGAGGAGAGGTAGGAATGCATACAAACGAAAAGCACAACCATCTTGAGCTATTCCACTTTAATATCTAGAAAGTCTCTGTCCTCACATGTCCTCAAATGTGGGCGCAGGGCACGCCGAATCTGAAACGTCGGCCGCCCACAACTCAGTAGTCACGACCCCGGAGCCAAGGTCGCCACTCACTACAGGCAAGTTCTTGCCCCAATTAAATCCAGAGCCAGACACCACTTCCCGCACCCAGCATGGGCGCACGGGCCAGCACCTCTAGGGCAGCGGGGGTCTGGGGCGCGAGCGACCTGACCCATTCCAGCCCAGCCGGGTGAGGGACGCGGGAGGGGGGCACTCAGGGGTCCCCCGGAGAACCAGAGCAGTCCACTGCCATCCCGGAGCGCCCCGAGTTTCCAGGGACGGTGTCACTCACCTGCAGCCCCAGCCACCTGGGCAAGAACCCAGCCAAGCAGCAGCGTCCGAGGGACGGCGATCTCAGGCTGCAAGAACCAGGGCCGGATGGAGACTTCCATGTCCCGGGGCAGGCGGGGAAATGCTGGGGGATCCGCGGCGGAGGCTGCCGCCTGGGGCAATCGAAGGAGATGAAGGGGTGCGGGGAGCCCCGATTGTGTCCGAGCCCGCGTGGGGCGCGTTATGAAGGGCCGGGAGGCCGCCCGCGCCTCCGGGACCCCGCGAGGCTCCCCAGGGGCTCCTCCCACCTCCCCGCCCCCCGGAGCCCCTCCCACCCCGACCGCCCCGCCCCTGGGGATCTCCCCCCCCTCCCCCCGCCTCCTCACCTCCGGTGCCCGCCCCGGTCACCCACGGCGGCGGAGGTGGATGGCCCCGGGCCACTCCACACCCCCGCCCCGCCCCTGCCCCCAGGAAACCCCGGGACCCCGCAGGGTTGACTCACGCGTGATTCAAACAGCCCGCCGCCCCAGGCGCGGGCGGGACCAGGTGTTGGGGGCCGGGTCGCCCCGCTGCCAGCCCCGGTGTGGCCCGCAGATCTGCTGGAAGAAGGCGCGGGCGCGCGGAGCGCCCCGGCTCCGGGCCGCCATGCGCGGCCACTAGGAGGCAGCGCTGGCCTGGCCAGCCCAGGGACGGCCCGGACGAAATTCGGTATGAGGCTTGGACCCTGGGCCGTGGAGGACCCCCTGCCTCGAGGCTCGGCCACCCGGCGGGGGTGGGCAGGGGAGATGGGCAAGTTGCTCCCCTCCCTCCAGCCACTCCTCCTAACCACTCCCTGGGCGCTGTTGCCCTCCCGCTGGTGCAGGCAGGTGCCTACCCTCTAAGATCCATCCACACATGAGAGTCCACAGTGCAAACTCGTGGGATCATCACGTTTGCCAAAACGAATGTCAAGAAGCTGGAACAATGCTGGGAGCCTGGTGGCTTACCTCTGTAATCCTTGCTACTTAGGAAGCTGAGATCAGAGAATGGAGGTTCCAAGCCAGCTCCGGCAAGGAAGTCCATGACACTTATATCTGCAATTAACCAACAAAAAAGCCAGAGTGGAGCTGTGGCTCAATGGTAGAGCACCAGCCTTGAGTGAAAAAACGAAGGGACAGTGCCCAGGCCCTGAGTTCAAGCCCCAATACACACACATACACGCACACAGAACTTACATGAAGGGAGAGGAAGGGGGCACAGTCATAGCCTCGGTGTGCATGTGAAATATGGAACAAAAAATGTGATTGGTAGGGAACGGGAGAACAAAAACAAGGGTGACTGATCAAGATGTATATATAGCACACTGAAATGGACATGTTAAATCAAAACCCCCTTGTACAATCAATCTAGGGACTGACCCTCGCCCACATGGTCCAGCCGGCAGCAGGGATCCGAGCAGCAGCCTGGATCCTGGCCCGCTGTCCCTGAGACTTCTAGTTTGCAACTTCTGCAGCTCTGAGCTTCCAGAAAGGACAGTTCTCACATTAGAGAAGGCTGCTGTGGGTTCCAGAAAGTTCCATCCAAAGGCAGAGAAACCAAAAACGATAGTGAAAAAGAAAGGGCATTGGATTTTGTGGCCACATTCCCTCTCCCCCTTTCGTCTTCCTTTTTAGTCCTGCCCATGTGCTGGGAATTGAATCGAGTTCTTTCCACATTCTAAGCACACCTCGACTGCGGAGCCACACCCCAGCCCACTAATTGGAGGCTTTGGTTTTTCTGAGTTATTTTCTGGCTTCCCTTTCTGGGTTTTGCTGTGAAGTGGTCAGGTGTGAGGAAGTTAATTATCCTATCATGTGGCATTGTACACTGCTGTATTAAAGTATCTCCCATCATTAATTTCTTCCTGCTCCTCTGTCTCTACTTCCTCCTTTTTCTTCTCTGTAGATGCCTATAAGACGGGGCTGGAGAAGTGAAGTTTCTGATTACACTATACACGCACTTCCACATAGCATGTTGAGCCATACGGTTATAACATTCATTTTAAATGAAAGAAATGGCTCAATTTTGTTTTCTCCATGTATCCAAGCTGAACCAGCAAGGCTTTGCAGTCTTTCCTAGAAGTGGAAAACTATGCTTTTAAAAAAAAATTAATTAGTACAAACCTTGGACTCTCCCAGCAGAGAATTACTATAGCTCAAAACCTAGATACATAAGGCCATATAGGATGAGGCTAAATGAAAGGACCTCCAGGATATGGAAACAAGAGCCATATAATGTGAGATTGTTGTTCTTATTTATCTTTTTTGTTATTCCTTGGTTATTCTCGTATTGTTACAGTGGTATATTGTATATACGTTTATTTTTTTATTTGAAGTAGGAAAGGGAAGAGGAAAAACAAGATGAGGGGAGAGGGTGGGAGGAAGAGAAATGGGGACAAAAACATGAGAAGGGGTATCAATTCAATGTGTGTGAAGTAATGCACCCTCTATCTGGCTATTATAACTGTAACCCTTCTATTAATTACAATAAAAAAAGAAATGTCAAAAAAAACTGGTTTCCTCTTTGAGTCGTCTTCCAGCTCTAAAACCCACAAAGTTTATATTTGCAAAACCAAGCCTGCAATTTTCCTTTTCACAGACTCTGACTTGAGTCATGTTTCCTAACAGATTTTCAGCTCCACCCGGGAGGCTGTGCTGTACTCTCTGGAGCTGAAGATAGCTAAGGAGAGATTACTGTACTTCAAGTTTCCAAGACCTAAGAAATCATCACCACCTCAGAGTTAATTCCATTTGTATCCACTGCCCTAAAATCAGATAAGCAATGCCAGGATCCTCAATTTGATAAGAAAAATAACGTGATGCAAAAATGTGCGAAAAAGATTGTTAAATCAGAGTAATTATTTTGAATATCCAATATAGATGATGAATGGAAGAGGTGAATGTGTGGGGTGCTGGTGCAGATATTTGAGTAAAAATGAATGACATTCTTCAAGGCTGAGAGAACAGAGTCCTCTTTGGAGACCCTGTCTGAATAGTCTTGCTACTTTGTTTCCAGGCTTACCTTTTATTTTCAAATAAGCCTATTCTGCTTACATTGTGTGTGGGGAATACTGAAGAAAGAGGGATAAAACTGGCCACAGTTTATAGCTTAAAGTTTTCCCCCAGCTGAGCAGACTAACCAGATGATTTCTGGATCAAATGCTAGTTGACACCTACCTGCGAAGATATTTCCTACAATTTCACTCTTAATAGTTACTGACAGGGGCAAACTGATGAGTCAATTTATTCCTGTCTGTCTGTCTACAATGGGGCTTGAACTCAGGGCCTCATGTTTCTGTTTGGTTATTTGCTCAAGGTTAGCACTCTGCACTTGCACTTGAGCCACATCACCATTTCTGGCTTTTTGCATTTGGTTAACTGAACATAAGCTCACAGACTTTCCTGCCTAGAATGGCTTTGAACCTCAATCCTCAGATCACAGCCTCCTGAGTAGCTAGCTTATACTTCTTTTTTTTTTCCACTCCCCTCAATAAAGTGGAGCTTTGATGTACCTTGTAGTTTCTGAGAAATTTGAAAAGTAACTAAGCTATTAATTAGGCTTTCTGAGTAATTCTTAGAATGTAGAGGGTTGGAGAGACTGCAGAGATAATAGTTTCAGATGAGAACCCTGAGGCCAGCTGGCCTGAGAGAACTCACTCAGTAAGCCAACTGTGCATTGCAAATGTGTTCTTCTGATTCCAGGGGCTTTCCTTCTGTTGTTATGCTTTCTTCTATTCCCAATTCATACAAAGAAGAGCAAATTATAGTGTCATTAACTGAATAATTAATTGATCTATCCACAGTTATGTTTTTGCAATTGATATAGAAAATACTTGCAATATGAAGAAGTCTAGTTTTAGGCAGAAATATCCAGTAGGTTAATTCCTTGAAACAGGCACCAGTGGAGACATGCAGACAGTCGAGCTCTTATTCAGGTAGCCAGGGATACAACATGGTTGATGAGGAGTTTACACGTGGTAGGGCTCCATTTCAGTCTTCTCTCTGTATTTTCCTGGCTCTTGCCTTGAATTTTACCAATTTAGCTTTCCCAAGAACTTGACAGTGTACTTTTCCATCTTCCCCATCAAGCTTATTGGGGAGGACTGTTTTTTTCTTTTCTTTACATTTCTCATTATTACAACCACATAGTAAGGGCTTCATTGATTTTGAATCCGTGAATATCTTACAGACCTATGCGAGCTACCAAACAGTTTTGTTGATGCTCATGAGGTGAACTCTATACCTGAAATTTTTTTTGCTGACAAGAGATCTGGCAAGGGCCGGGAATTTGGCTTAGTGATAGAGTGCTTGCCTCCCCCGCACAATGATCTGTACCACGTACATTAAAATAACGTCAGAAGTGGTGCTGTGACTCAAGTGGTAGAGCCGTCACCTTGAGAAAGACCAAGGACATTGCTCAAGCCCTGAACTCAAGCCCCGGGTACTGGAAAAAAAGAAAAAGAAAAAGAAAGCAAGAAAAAGAAACGTGGCAGTGAGGGCTCCATAATGCTCAAATTACATGAATGGGAAGGCTTCACTTTCATAGCAAGCTACAGCACTGCAAGGCCTGATCAGCTGTCCTTCCTGCGGCCAGGGAAGCCATTTGAGAAAAACGGCAGTTGAAGAGCAGAAAACAAATGCAGAAATCTGAGAATTGCAGCTTTACAAGATTGTATGGTAGAGTGATTCAGCACACACTCATCCATGTGATGTGAGCGGGGGCCACGACAGCATTCCTTGCCTAGAAGACTGACATGACTTTTATAAAACTTCCTTACATGTCCATTTCTCCAGGAGACCATTTATAATAACAGGTAAAATTGAGAGTACTTTAAACACCCCATTGTATGCAGATAAAATAGCAAAACGAGCAGTGAAACCATTTTCCTTAAAAGTCAGGTCAAAGGCAGATTATGAAAAAAAAGGCCCAAGGGAATTAGGAGTAGGAACAGAGAGTCCTGGAAAAAAGTGACTCAGCAGAACTGAAGACACATCTGCAGGGTGTATTTAGTCATGGAAAAATAGGCACTTCTGATTATGCATTTTTGTGAAAATAATTAGGTGCTACCCAGCAATTTACATTTAGACCAGAATTAAGTAGTTAGTTGAAAGCCTATACAATAAAAGTGTATTATCCTGGTCATTCAAAATAAATCTGCTTATCACGAACAGCTTACAGGAAGCTTTACTGAACAGATAACCTATGTCACCAGGGTTCTAATTTTTTTAAATGTGATTTTTTTAGAGGAAAATCTTCTTGGTTCAAGCCTTAGACAAGGATTAGTATTTTTCAGCACTCAATTTATCAAATTATCTGTCAGCTTTAATTTTGATCACCAGTTAGCAGTTATCTACAGTAGTGATGACAAAATAGATCATAGATGTAAACAGTGAATATCATTTTTAGTAACAAGTCACTTAGGATGTAAACTTTTAGCCTATGCTCTTATGAAGATAAATAACTTTTAACTGTGTATAATAGCACTCTCTGCAAACACAACTCTGACTCCTTCTACAAATGAACCAAATTTGGTGCATAAAAATGTATTCATTTGGGCTGGGAATTTGGCCTAGTGATAGAGCATTCACGAAGACCTGGGTTTAATTGCTCTGTACCACATACACAGAAAGGGCCAGAAGCAGTGCTGTGCTCAAGTGGTAGAACACTAGCCTGAGAAAGTCCAAGGACAGTGCTTAAGCCCTGAGTTCAAACCCCAAGACTGGTACAAAGAATGCATTCGTTCAACAAATATGAGGAGATGCACAATTCTTTTTTCTCTAGATGTACAGAATACAGAATAAAATGAAAAGTTCCATCACTGTTAAATATATCATTTCTACTTATGTCAATGTTTTAGCAGTTTGAATAATTTTCTGTCCATACTGAGTTGGATATAAAACCCTTTTAGCAATGCTGTTTAGTAATGTAGCTCCATTCCCTTCCCTAAACAAAATGATTTAGGTGTATCACAATTAGTCTGCCAAATTGGTATCTTTAACTCAGAAATTACCTACAAAAATGTATGAAGCCCCAAACAGAAAGATAATCCTCTCTATACATAAAGAAGGAGTCTAGTGAAAAAATAGCCAGGTGAAGAAAATATTTAGTAATAGTGTAAAAGCCAGTGTTTAGACATCACTGTTGCTTAGGATAAACTTAGGTCTTGACATCTTGTAAAATAGTACAGTTCACAGCTGCCTTAAATTTTGATCCTATAACCTGTCCAATCACCTTTGATAAGTGTGTTCTAGCCCATTATACTGGTTCAGGAAGTTAAGTCTCTAGTAAGTGAAGTTACTTCGATATAGGAAATATGGTTATAATGTTTGACTAGTTGTAGTTGCCATCCTAAGCCATTACCCTTGGAGTTAGTATACTGCATCAACACATAGTTCTAAACGAACTACAAGGCATGAAATAATTTCTATTCCCTGTCACAGGGGGAATAGTCAGAATGATGTAATTTGAATGCTTATGTCCTCTATCTCCCCACAGGTTCCCATGCTGAAACCCTAACCTCCAGTTTTATGGCTGAGGTGGTATCATTGATAAATAATTAGATCCTGGGTGGAGCCATTCAGAGTGGATTAGTGTCCTATAAAAAGACTTCTGAAGCTGGGCACTGGAGGCTCACACCTCTAATTCTGGCTACTCAGGAGGCTGAGATCTGAGGATCATGATTCAAAAAGCTGGGCAGGAAAGTTTGTGAGACTTTTATCTCCAATTAATAAGGCAAAAGCTGGAAGTGGAGCTGTGGATCAAGTGGCAGAGTGCCAGCCTTGAACCAAAAATCTAAGGAATGGCAGAGAGACCCTAAGTCAGGTCCCAGAACTGGTACCAAAACAAACTTCTGAAGATCTCTGTTTTTCCTCCTGACATGCAAAGACACATGTGAAGATGGCCATCTATAAATCAGGAAACTGAATCAGGAAGCATTTCCTCACTAGATATCACATGTGCCAGATTCTTACCTTGCATTCCCTAGTCCGCAGAACTGTGAAACATAAGGTACCATTGTTTTAAAAGCCACGTATGTAGTCTACAATAGTTCTGTTATAGATTCAGAATGGACTAAAATACGGGGTTATATTGTGGAAGATGCCAGAGTAGATAATGGCTTTGCAGAATTGCGATTAAAATGACTAGACTGAAAGAACTGTTCTGAAGCCTGGACTTACATTTTATTAGTAGATTTTTTTTTACATCTCTTAAATTGTGGATTGATTGTCTTCAAAAAAATTAACCAATATTTATTGAGGGATTACTAAGTACGGGACAATGTACTAGGAGGTATTTTGTAAAATACCTTGCAAGCTGATCAGGGAGACGAAACATGCATATATTTCTCCAAGGAAAGACAGTAGAAGGGAGGGTGAGATGTGGTGCCATGTATCTCACTGGAATTCAGAGCTCTGTGTCCATTAGCAGATATGCTGTGCTATCTTTAGCAATCTCTACAGTGCTGGACACACAGTAGGCTCCTTGTATCCATAAAGCTTTGTTCAGTGACAGACAGGGCAATGAGGAATTCTGCTAGATGTCACTGAATAGGTTGATGGAAAAAGGTTCCTCGGAGGAGAGCAGTATGGAAGCCATGTTGCAGTGTTTTGGGTTTGCTCTAACAAGATACCTCCGTGCTCAGCAGCACATGGAGGAAGAAGAGGGAGGAGGAAGAGGAGAGGAGAAAATGATGAGGAGGTGAAGAACTAATCGCCTTAGACTGGTATTTTTACTAGTGTTTTCTTCTATGAATTATTTTTATTAAGGCTGGGTAATTTTTATTATTTTGTCTTTTTCCTCTATTAAAAAATCTTTAAGTAGCTGTACAAAGAGGTTTTACTTCACCACATCAATTTCTGAGTACAATGTGGGAAATTTATAGATAACAGAAATGTACCCTGTGGGTGCGTGGAAGAATAAGGTCAAGGTAGCCACAGATCCAGTGTGTGGTCAAGGCTGCTGTTTCATACATGGCATCTGGCGGATGCTGTGTCTTCAACATGGCAGAAGGGCCAAGACAGCTCTCTTCGGCCTTTCTAGAAGGGCACTCAGCCTCTTAATGAGAGTGCTGTCCTCATGACTTAACCACATTCAGAAAGACGTCACCTCTTAAGAGGATCATACTTCCTACAAATTTACTGAGGAAGCCAACAGTCAGACCACAGCAAGCTGAGCCACTGAGGCACAGAAGAGCAGAGATAGAGGGCTGGGGAAGCTGGGGATGGGTTTGGAGAGCAGAGATCCTGACCAGAAAGACAGATTCTGGAATCGTTGTGGCCCCCTTATGGATCTGGACTATATTTTAAAGATAGTACCAAGTAGGATGCCAAACCATCCTACTTGTGGACATATTAAAAAAATGGAGCCCTTAACGCAGAGAAGTGCATATGAGCATAAAAGAAAACCTATCTAAAAAAGAGTAGCAGGATTTAATGACTGATGTGGTTGGGACAAAGAAGGTTTAGGGACAAATGAAGATGACTACAGATCCACATGATAGGAGAAGAAGACAGGGAGCTCAAAAATAATGAATTTAGACATGTTGAATATAAGAGGCTCTGGGACCTCCAAGAAAAATGCCCAGCAAGATAGTTCAGAATGAGGTAACACAGATTAGGACAAAACAAACAAACAAAAACAACTTGAAGCTAGAAACTGCGGAGTCATTTGTCAGTGATAGCAAGTAACAGAAAGCTGCTCTGCCTGGCTTAAATAACAGGGATGCCTGGAGGCTAGTGTGTCTGGAAAGCTTAGAGAACCACTGGAAAGACTCTTAAAATCAGGACCTCAGAGTCTGGCCTCTCTAGATCTTTCTCCCATCTTTCCTTTTAACTGGTTCCCTCCCTCCCCTTTCCTTCCTTCCTACCTTCTTTCCTCTTTATTTCTATCTCTCTCTCCTTTTTCTTTCTCTTTCTTTGCTGGTTTTAGGGCTTTGACTGAGGCCTGGAAGTGTCCCTTAGCCTTTTTGCTCAAGGCTAGTTCTCTGCCACTTCAGCCACAGCCATAGTTCCAGTTCCACTTCTGGCTTTTATGTGTCATTAATTGGAGATAAGAATTTCATGGACTCTCCTTCATTGTGCTGGATTTGAACCATGATCCTCGGATCTCAGCCTCTTGAGTAGCTAGGATTACAAGCGTGAGCTACCAGCATGTGGCTATCCTCCACTTTTCTGCAGGTGGCATCTATTCAGCTGGATCTGGCTGCCTAAGCATCACAGAGGTAGGAATCTACCTTACTTCTGCACAAAGTTCCAAAACCTTGAATGCTATCAGCTCCTTGCTAAATATGCAATAACCCAAACACATTCTCACATGGTTATGACAATCTGTACCAGAAAAGTGGATATGGTTTTCTGAGAACTTGGGACACAATGAGTTTCTCTTTTATGTCTTCTGAGTTGGCACCATGATTCCGGTGGAAAAGCAAATGATCCTTTGAAAATGCTGAGTGCCAATCAGTACCACTCTATCCCTATTATTTTTCTGTCAGTGGAAATGGCCAGAAAATATGGCTCTGGTACCCTTTAGGTATTAGCTTTGTTAGTCCTCACCTCATCCCTTGAGAAAGCTAGGTAGAACTAGATGGGTTAACTGAAACCCTGAGAGGTTAAGTTACCCAATGTTATGTAGCTGGATATGGCTGAGCTGAGGTTGAACCCAGGCACATCTCTTTAACCACTGTGCTATGCCACTTCTCCTGTGGAACAGGCACGTTGCCCACAACAGCTCAGTGGGGCAAATGATTCAAGGCCCTTTCCCTCTCCCAACACACCCCCTGCCTTGCAAAGCCGATTCTCTCCAGCTCCTGGCTTTGAAGATGGGGGAATTTAAAAAAAAAAAGCCAAGCCAAAACCTCTCCTTGATCAGAAATAAAGGGCTCTTTCTTTTGCTTTGTTGCCATCTCATTTTGTCCTCAATGTTATTCCAAATCTGGATTACTCCCCAGAACAGAAACAAGAAACGAAAAAGAAAAGCTGTACCTGAAAATGGCTCATTTGCCTTGACAATATGAAATACTCTCCACTATCCTGTTATTAAAAAAGATGGCTCATGACAGCAGCTAGTCAACTGCAGTCTGGGACAGGTGGGCCCTTTCTGATCCACTTCTTGCTTATGACATAACTCTTGCTATGACATGTCCTCTTTCTCATTATGATTCAACTGTCCTGGCTCCAGATGGGACTTGTGGATTCATTTCCATTTCCACTGGTCTGTTTGATGGATGGGGTCTCTTCACCTGTAGGAAGCCTCTGCCAGTTGGTTGTTTTCTACCACTGACCAGGCTTCTCCGTGGCCATTTGCCCCCTCACACCTATCCTAGGCTGCCTGGTGTTCACGTCAGATCCCATCTGTGCTACAGGTTAAGTGACGTTAGTGTCTAGTTATGGATCCTAACTTTGTTGAACAATCATTAGCTTGTGCCCTCTCTGTGGCCATCTCCAAATCACCGTTAGAGCAGCTGAGAAAATGCCCTCAGAAACATGAAACAAAACCCACTCGAGCCCTTTCCCTCCTCATCAGCAGTGGTTTCATCATGGGGCAGCCAGTACCTGGTAATCTTTAGGAACAGCCATGAGAGGATAAATTCACAGACCAATGGAAGTTTGTGCGACAGTGTGCATGTGGTAGAGCACTTGAGAAAAGGAGGAGAGGATCTTTTATACCAAGGGTGTGTGTAGACGAGAACCACAATAACCCTCCAGCATCCTCCAAAAAGCCCCAAGAAGAGGTAGAAGAGAGTTTCTTTCTCACAGGGCTTTGAGCCTGTGTTACAGCCTAAGACAGGCTGTGAATTAGACCAGGTAAGTCCCATATACGCAGTCTCAAATACTTCTAAGCCTCGTGAAGTAGAACTGATTTATCTCAGGCTCTTACAATGCTGAGTGTGGTAATAATAGGCGTGGGAAAGAACCATAGCTATGGGAATTCTACCCACTGTAACCACCCAGGGTAGCTGCTTCCTCCACTGTTATCACAGCTCTGCCCCTGCACTCTTCCTTAGAGTACCTGTATTTCCTAGTAATCCCTCCATGCTCACACCTCTGCAGTTTTGGAAGGGGTCTCCTGCACTGGGTCGGAAAGGTTTGGTCCAGGATTTCTGACCCAGGCCTTTTCTGTTGCTAAGGAAGTATGCATGAGAGCTCTTGGCTCCTTTCTGGTCTGAGGACCCTGTTGGGCAGGGTGCTAAATCTCTACTCACTATTTCACAGAAATGATTAAAGACAAGTTAAGACTTTAGTTCAAATGGTTCAGTTAATCCAGGAACAAAGCATGCTGAGCTGGGAGACCGCAAATAGCGTAGCTCTTGAAGACAAATGAGGACATGGAAAAGTGGCATATACACCTTCCACTAAGGGAAAAATATGTGTGTGTGTGTGTGTGTGTGTGTGTGTGTATGTGTATGCATGTGTGCACATGTGATTTCTCCAGGTTTTAGTTACTTGATTTCTCAGGGTTTTACTCTCCGTATTAGTGAAAGGTGATATGAGACTAGTACTCTAGATCTTGTTCTCTGTGTTTTTCTAGTTAAAAGAATTGGACAGGGCCAGGAGTATGACCTAGAGGTAGAGTGCTGGTCTAGCATGCATGAAGACCTAGGTTCGATTCCTTGGTACCACACACACAGAAAAAGCTGGAAGTGGTGCTGGTGGCTCAAGTGGTTGAACTCTAGTATTGAGAAAGCTCAAGGATGGTGCCCAGGCCCTGAGTTCAAGCCTCAGGACTGGCAACCAAAAAAAAAGGTGAACATATTGGGGCAGAGCTTATTTTTGTAACTGATCAGTGACAGAGGTATTGAATAACTACAATATCTGAGTTTATTCTGAAGTATTTAAATGGACATTTATCATCTAATGATGATAATTCAGTTCGAATGTACTTTAGTATTTATTTTTAATTTTTAGTTAGAATATATTAGTTATATGGGGACAATTTTATTGTGGTATTTCCACATATTTACAATGTACCAAGCTCACCTCCCTTTTCCCCTTCGCTCTCTGATAAAATAATTTCAAATTTTCATCCATGCTATAATAATATACTTTGACCACATCCATCCATTTTTAACCTTCCTGTTAGCCCTTTCTCCACCTTCTGAATCCCCCTACAACAGAGCCTATTTTTCTTTCTCTGTCCTTACTCCCCCAGGTAAACAGTTTCCATTGAGGTTGTGTTTATATATATGTATATGTACATGTATATATGTAGTTGTAATATATTTCACAGTTATTCACCCTCTAGCTTATTCTTTCTTCCTTTCCTCTTCCTCCTCAGTAGTGCCTTAGTTAGATTCATACTCTGTCTATAAATTATATAATTATGTATGTATATGTTGTGACTGTGAATATATGTCTTTTAGGTCTACCTTCCACACAGAAGTGAAAACACATGATGTTTTTTTTTTTGTTTTGCTTGCCTCACTCAATATGCTATCCTCCAATTCCATCCATTTTCCGACAAATGACATCGTTTTATTTTTCTTTATGGATATATTAATATCCAATAGTCCACATATACCTCATATTTATTCATTCATCTTTTATTGGGCATCTTATCTGAAAAATGTTTTTTTAAGCTGACTTGTTTTAAAGCACATAATGTTTCCAGATGCAAACAGATAGTTATGAGGGTTTGACACCTAATGTAGCCTTTTTACTTCTTTTCATTTCCAAGAACTCAAGAGACAGGGAATCTTTGCTGGAGGTCTGTTTATTTTACTTCAGCACTGACATGAGCAATAAGTATGATGATTGTAGTTAACACTATCCATGCTTGCTAAGTCTCAACCATGCACATTCACTGGAGGGTACACAGCTGTCAGGGCAGAGTGACTTAGGCAGCTACACTGGCAGGGTGAGGCCCCATGGGAAGGTCTGATGGAAAGTGGCTGCAGGGAAGATTCCAAATCTATTCTATACCTATCATTTTCTATTTTCAGCCATGAAGTGCTGTCCAGAGAAGGGATTTGAGGAGGAAAGATCAGACAGTGAGGCAGGAAATAATTTTCTGGGAGTCTCCTATCACTTACTACATTGTCTCACACAATCTCACTGGATTTCCCCCCTCAAAAACCAGTTCCCCAAATCTCCACTTCCCCAAGCCTTGCTGATGCTAGTGGACGTGTAATGATGTGATTTCCCCAGCACTCACCTTTCTGAATATGCAGTTTCTCTTCACCTGCATATCACATAAGGAACTGTGTTGTCAGTGTTGATAAACTGTGACTAGGCTCTTGTTATTTAGTCACTAATAATGTCATAAATATCCCCTTCACTGCTTCTGAACCCCGAGGGAAGCAGATGCTGTGGTTCTCTTATGGAGAAACCTGAGGGTGAGTGAAGGGAAGGTAGCTTGTTGAGCTGGGGCTTGGACGGGTGGTTTGTTTGACTACAGAGTATGTGTACTTGACCATGACCCAGCCTGCTAGTACCTGTTCCCCGAGCACTCTCCTGTAGAACACTTTGGCTTCTAAGAGAGCTAAGGAAGCAAAGGCAGAAATGCACGCTACAGGCAAGCACTCTTACGTACTAAGTCCATGAGAAAAATAGAACAAGGAGTTCTGCAGAGGTCTAAGAAGAGAGATCAGCTCATCTCACCTATGTTAATATGAATGATTTAATACTGAAATTATGACTCAGACTTTGAATCTAGGAACAAGTGTCTTCACACACTCAAGTAAAAAACAAAGATGGTTGAATGGCTTCAAGTCCCATTTCAGAGCCTGTTTTCATATCTGCAACCACTGGCAACTACTTGGATATTACTGCTCATTTTATTTTTTCTTATTATACTCTCCAAGGGTGAATTCAGCTGCAGTTAAGGTCATGAATTCTGAAGGCATTAATGCTGATGTGAAAGCTTCTCTTAAATACACGGGGAGGAGGAGGAAGAGTCCTGTAAGCTCATCCACCCTTTCCCTCACCTGTTCAATGGCTCCAACTTCTTTAACCAACAAAACTAAAGAAGTAAACAAACCAAAAAAAATCTACCCAACCCCTAAGCTAAACACTTGTTTGGCAGACTTGTAATGTTTTGACTTGGCTGCTCAAGCCAAAAACAATGGCATTGCTGTTTTGATTTTATAGACAAAGCTTACAGCCTGGTGTTGTCTCCAAGTATTGCTCATAACAGAGATCTTAGATCTTAGTATCATGATCAAAATGTTACAAAGGAATGGATCCAGGCAAACATTTTCTTTTCATTTTTTCCTATACAAATTCATCTGAATGAAGTAGCTATAGACCATGAGACGAGGTGGGTTACAAGGTCTGTGTGGGCCCAGGTAGAGGTGACTTGAAGGCAAGGTGCCATCCCAGGCAATCTTGCTTAGACCCAGGCTGAAAAATCACCGTCAGAGTGGCCAGGATCCCTGGGGTCCATATCTTTTCCTAAAGACACACACTGATGGAGAACTCTGCAAAAAACAGGATGTGTGGCATATCACACATCCTGAGGCTGAGTGAACAGAGACATTCCACCAGCTAAATCTTTGATTATGATTAAAACTTAAATTTTCAAGATGAACTGATATTCCAGAAAACAGAGATTCTACACCATGGGTATCTAGTTGTGGATATGATTCATTTTCTTTGGAAAACAGCAGTATTTGTTTCTTGAAGACATGTCAATAGCATCCTAGGAATGTAGTTTTGAGCATATAATGGAAATGTATGCTCAATGGAGAAGAATGAGTGGTGTCTTTTTATTATTTTTAATGCTAAAGTATTATTTATGTAGTTCAAAAATAGTAATAAACCAGAAATAAAATATAGTGTTGGATCATATCTCTTAGGTACTTTTTGAAATTTATTTCTCAGCTATCCTGGGGTTTGAGCTCAGGGCCTTACAACTTTCTAGGCAGGTAATCTAATATTTGAGCTACACTTTCAGCCTTTTTGTTTGTGGGTTATTTTTCAGATCGGTCTTGTACTTCTGCCATGGGCTGCTCATGGAATGATCTCCATGTCATTGGGTAGCTGGCATTACAGATAGAAGCATACACACTTCTGGTGAAGCGTTCATCTAAGAGGAGAAAACTCGACTTTGAAGTGAATAAACTATTCTGGAAGTCGGATGCCAGTGGCTCACACCTGTAATCCTAGCTACTCAGGAAGCTGAGATCGATGATTGAAGTTCAAAACCAGCCCAGGCACCATAAGACTCTTATCTCCAGTTAACGACCAGAAAACCAGAAGTGGAGCTGTGGCTCAAGTGGTAGAGCGCTAGCCTTGAGCTGAAGAGCTCAGGGACAGTGCTCAGGCCCAGAGTTCAAGCCTCACCACTGACAAAAAAAAAAAAAAGCCCCAGAACAACAATAGTAACTATTCCGGCAAATGAGAAGGATGGGTCATATATCCTCCCTGGCTAAGGACTGGAGGAGCTGCCTCAGGGCTGAACAGTGGCCTGAGGCCTGCCTTGTGTTTGCTTGGCTGTTCTGAAGCAGTCAGAAGCATGCTACGCAGGTTTTTCCATTGTTGAAAATCATCCCTCCTTGATTGGAAGGCTCCAATACTGGCTCTGATCAGCTTCACACGTCACTGAGCATCTCACCTCTGCTTTTTCCAGATGGGGAAATGATCCTTCACCCTTGCACAAACATGCAAGAGACTTGAGTCTCTTGCTGCAATTCTGCATGGATTTGCTGCTCTGGCTTTGCTATGAATTGGGTATTATAAATAAAGTTCAGCTCTGTAGCTCTGACAGGAAGTGTCTAGTTGACAACCCAACCAATGTTGAGCTGAGGAAACTAGAATCCAGAAGAGACATGTTCTATATGCTAATATTTCTATTAATGAAGCAGCCTATGTCTCCACTGCATATTTGATTGCCATAAATCTGTGCATGGAAATCAGGCATGACAGAGAGGCATGGTTGAGGCTTCCTTTTGACCAAACCCTGTAGCACACTCTCTCCACCCTCTGCTCCAGATGGGGTAGATACTGTCACTCTGACTCACATACGGGACTAAGGTGTTCCCATGTTCTGTTTTGTTCTCTCTAGTACTGACAATGGTGCTTGGTACACTGTAGGGGTTCAATAAATTTCTATGGAATGAATAAATAGGCTCACATAGGCACAGCCTGGGCCCAGGGCAACTCTGAACATGCATAAGTGGAGACTTGGCTGCTCAGCTCTCCTCCCTTGATCTTTCCCAGAGCTTGGGGCTGCCTCTGTCCAGATTCAGCTGCTCCTCCTTAGCTGTCAGCTTCCTTCTATCTCAGCTGGCTTTATTACAATGAGATACAATGATAAGACGTTAGTTCTGTGCTACTCCTACAGCTCCTATGTTGCAAACTCAGCATCCATCCATCCTTTTCAATACTTCTAGGCATTCATGCTTCCTGAACTTGAGGTTATTCTTAGGATCTTCTTCCTCGTTCCTTAAAGTCGGTGTTGATAAGTGAGTCACTTTCACATTTCTGTAATAAATACCTGGGCTAAATCCACTGAAGGGGAAGAGACGCTGGATTTATTTTAGCTCAGAGTCTCAGAGGTCACAGTCTGTGCTTGGCCCTACTGTGTTGGGCCTATATGGAGGGAGAACAACATGACAGGAACATGTGGCAGAGGGGGCCTCTGGTTCATCTCATAGCATCCAGGAAGCAAAAGACACAGGAAGAGTGTGGGGTCTTCTTAGGGCACTGAGATCTAACTTTCTTTAAGTAGGCCTCGCTTCCTAAAGTTTCCACCACTCCCCAGTACATGGGCTCTGATACACAGACCTGCAGGGGTCAACGAAGGTCCAAAGGATAGCAGTTAAGGGGAAGGTCTGTTATGCAGCGATGAAAGGAGGGCAGGCTTTGCATGCTACCAACTCCTCTTTTTTTTTTTTTTTTTTTGCCAGTCCTGGGCTTGAGCTCAGGGCCTGAGCACTGTCCTTGGACTTTCTCAAGGCTGGAGCTCTACCTCTTGAGCCTCAGCACCACTTCCGGCTTTTTTCTATGTATGTGGTACCGAGGAATCGAACCCCGGTCTTCGTGCATGCTAGGCAAGCACTCTACCACTAGGCCAAACTCCCGGCCCCCACCAACTCCTCTTTAATCAACACCTACAGTAATGTTTCAGCCCTTCTCTTTTCCATCTCACTCTTCCCCTCGCCCTAGTTGCAACCTATTTCCTGGAATATTTTTTTTCAGTATAGAGCCAATTATTTGCATGTTTGCTTTCAGATTCATGACTTGCCCTTCTGTCTGGCCCCATATGGAAGGGAAGCCCATAGTCAAGGCTTCCTTGTGATCCATCATCAGGCGATTTCAATCACTGATCGAATAGTGATAGGGAGAGAAAATGGAAGGCATTTCTCCTTTGCTCCTCCCTCCCCCCCGGCCTTGGCTTTGGTTGGTGTGCCTCCTATTTGGACCAACTAGGCAGTCTACCCCTGGGAATATGGTAGTACCAGCTCACCATCCCTTCCTGTTGTCCCCTTGTCCCCAGAGTTGGTAGCAATATCTAGTGCATCTAATTTATATGCAAGGGTATTATGCTGTTTAAAAACTAATGAGTAGGAAAATATACACTGTCTGAATGTAATTTTTTTCCCAAATATTTTTGATCTGAGGATGGTTGACTTCAATGCAGACCCTTTGATTTTTCTTTTTTCCTCTTGGGAGGGTCTCACTGTCTGCTTTCTGTTTTCGTAGCAGTTCTATGATCTTTGTAACCAATTCCTTGTATCAAATACATTCTGTTTAAGAGATCTAGGGGAGTTTTGGGCTTTTGAGTAGACTGAAGCAGATGCAGCACACAGAGATTACCAATGACTTCACATGAGCCCTCACTTTCCTTCTTTGGGAGGATAACAAATTGGTGTTGACAATAAGTGAGTCCGTTTTGCATTACTATAATAATAATGCATCCACCCTTACATGATATTGTAATAACTGGTTGCTTGTGAAAGATCAGAAGTCTTGCAATAGCTGGAAAGTCATGAAGAAGTGCTGCAATATGTCAGTAATTAGCATTCTTCCAAACCCAGTTGTCCTTTGGCATTGGTGAGAGAACTGGTCCCCAAAACCTCATGCTGATATCAAATTATGTTTCAGTCCTTTATACAAAGAGGTATTCACTGGATATAAAGTACACACCTTCTCCTGTACACTTTAAATCATCCATAGATATCTTACAATATCTAGAACATGTAATTTAGATGCAAGAGTATTATCCTGTAGTGATTAGAAAATAATGAGTCAGAAGCTGGGCGCGGTGGCTCACACCTGTAATCCTAGCTACACAGAGGGCTGAGATCTGGTTCAAAGCCAACCAGGGCACGAAATACCATGAGACTCTTATCTCCAATTAACCACTGGAAAACCAGAAGTGGTGCTGTGGCTCAAAGGGTAGGGCAGTAGCATTGAGCTGAGAGCTCAGGGACAGTGCACAGGCCCAGGTTCAAGCCCATGACCCACATAAAAAAAAAAAAAGGAAAAGAAAAAAGAAAATAGTGAGTAGGAAAACATGTATACACTATCTGAATGCAATTTGTTTTTTATTCTTTATTGTTGGGGTAATGTATAGAAAGGTTACAGTTATATTTGATACCCCTTCTCATATTTTGTCCCCATTTCCTTCCCCCAGTGCCTCCTAATCATCTTGTTTTCCCCATTCCCTTTCCTATTTCAAATAAACAAATAAACATATATACAGTATACCAGGTAACAAAGTCAGATACAGAAACAATATAAGATTAACAAAAGGGCAACAAAAGAGAAGAGAAATAACATAGTACATTAAGAACAACAATCATACAAGATAAAACTCTTGTTTCCATAGCCTAGAGATCCTTTCATTTAGTTTCATCCTATATGACCTTACGTACTTAAGTTTTGAGCTATTATAATTCTCTGCCAGAGAATCCTAGATATGTACTAATTATTACAAATGAGGGAAACCATGGAGCCTATGTTTCTTTGGGTCTGCCTTACTTCACTTAATATTATTTTTCCCAAGCCTTTCCATTTCCTTACAAATGGGGCAATGTCATTCTTTCTGATGGCAGCATAGAATTCCATGGTGGGTAAGTACCACATTTTCTTGATCCAGTCATCTACTGAGAGGCACCTGGGTTGGTTCCATATCTTTGCTATGGTGAATAGTGCTGCAATGAACATGGTTGTGCTAGTGGATTTAGTATGCCCTTGTTTCTGGACGGTTGGGTAAATGCCAAGTAGTGGAATTGCTGGGTCATAGGGAAGCTCTATGTTTAGTCTTTTGAGGAACTACCATACAGCTTTCCATAGTGGTTGAACAAGTTTGCACTCCCACCAACAGTGTAGTAGCAATCCCTCCTGGCCATATTCCCACCAGCATCTGTTGTTATTATATTTCTTGATAATGATCCTAAATGCAATTTTTTCCCAAGTATGTTTGATGGGAGGATGGTTGACTACAAAGCAGACCCTTTGATGTGGATGACCCATTGTTCTCTAAATGCTGAAGAACAATGAACTTTAACCTCTTTTTAAACAGTCCCAAGAAAGATCATAGGTTGAAGAGACTCGAACCCTCTCGTTATCCAGTCACAGAAGTGGCTATACCATCGTCTATCTCATACTCACTCAACACTGGGACACACTGCACCTGGGCAAAACCATTCTCTGCTCCCAGTTTTGATGCCAAGGTGAATCCAAAGCTAGATTCAGGGTAGATAGCACAAGGACCTCACAGATGATTCATGGTTGTAAATTTTTTGCTAACCAGGCTCAGTGGGAAGGGCCTGGTTTTGGAGCCAGGTACACTTTGGTTCAAATACCACTGAGTTAACTCTGGGAAAATAACTTAACTTCTATAAAATTAAAAAATAGGAAAAAGCAGCCTCAAATGGAGCAAAGAAAGCCTGCTTTGCAGAGTTGTAAAGAAATCCTACTTTCCAGACAGGGACCTGGCCCCTCACATGTAGCTCTGTGGATCAGAACACTGCTATGGCTGATACACACCTGTTCAGGAGAACCCTGATTTCAGCTGTAGGAATTATGGCTTTGGCTGACATCTTGTAGCCACAAGTCACAAAGAAACACAAGAGGACAGCATTATGCTCATTTCTTAAAACACATCATTACTCATTAATTATGCTCAATTATGTGCTGGTAACATTTGTTAACAATTTATTCTTACATTCTTTTTTCCTCCAAACTACTGTTGTAAAATAGCTGTGCTACTTTTCTTTGCGTAATCATCAAATAGCATCATAGTAGCATGTAACAGACAACATCTGAAATGCATTTACTATTAATTTAAGCATCATGAAGCATACATATTAGATAAATAATATTTACTTATAAAATCACAATACTCTGTTCAATAATTAAAAGAGGTGGGTGAGTATAGCTCGCATGCTCTCTTATTTTTTGGCTGAAGTTCAGCAAATAATGGTTTTTATATTGTGTGCTATGGGAAAATGCTTTTTAGTTAGTCAGATGGGACAAGTGAAAGAATATAGAAACTTTTAGTAGTCCCAATATTTTGATCCAACAGCTATATGTATGATCTCAGCCAGGAAATGTGTAAATAAATATAGGCCATGAGCTGAATTTGTAAGGCAGACAGTCTCACTTAGAAGACTCCTTCAAGGGCAGAGCCAGTGTGGAAGTGCCACCCTTGCCACCTTCAGGACCGCAGGGCCACTGAAATGTGTTTACAACAAAGTATACTGTTCACAATTTCACACATTCAGCCTCTCTCCCACTTACATTGACTGTGCTTTGTGTGGCTCTGTTCATTAAAACCAGAAAATGAGCAACTGAAAAATTTTTCAGTCAGTGTTAAAATATAAAGGTTTTTTTTTTTTTGCTGGCCAGTCCTGGGCTTAAACTCAGGGCTTGAGCACAGTCCTTGGGTTTTCTCAAGGCTAGAGCTCTACCACTTGAACCCACCTCACCATTTCTGGCTTTTTTCTATGTATGTGGTTCCAAGGAATTGAACCCGGGTCTTCCTGTATGCTAGGCAAGCACTCTATCACGAGGCCAAATTCCAGGCCAAAGGTTTTCTTTTATAGTACACTTTATAGTAACAGTGCTATCCAACAGAAATATAATGAGTCACATATGTAATTTTAAGTTTTCTAATAGCTATATTTAAAAAAAAGGAAACAGGTGAACTTAATTTTGAGTATATGTTTTGCTTCATCCAGTATTTCTCAAAACAATATCACTCCAATATGGAATTGGTATACAATTATAAATGAAGTATTTTACATCTGGTTGCTTTTACAATTCTTGTCTTAAGTCTTTAAAACTGTACATCATTTATACGCAGAGAATGCCTCATTGGGTGTTGCTGACTCATGACTTAATACTACCTACTCAGGAGGTTGAGATCTGAGGATCATGATTCAAAGCTAGCTCAGAGAGTCCATGAGACTCTTATCTCTAGTTAACCATCAAAAAGGCAGAGGTGGATATGTGACTTACGTGGTAGAGTGCTACCCTTGAGCAAAAGAGCCAAGTGGGAGTGAACAGTCCTGAATTCAAGCCCCATTACTGGCACATACCAAAATAGAGTTATGCAGGGGTCCTGTGCAGAACAGTGCATTCTTAGGACTGTTCCATCCCACAAACTTTCTGGTCAGTTGCAATTCTCCAGGTCTGAACTCTGACTCAGGGAATTCTTTCACCCTCTCCTGTGACTATCTGTGTCCTTCTCTTTATTAGTATTTACATAGTTCCTTCGCTCAGGGAGCATCTACAGTTTCCCCATCCAGGTTGAGCATGAGCAGTCTCAAGAAGCTGCTAACGACGACTGTGCTCTCAGGGAGGCCATCTGAGTTTAGTCATAGTCACTGATGGCTGCAAGCATTCATGTGTCGGCCTTCTGTTATGCTTCTGAGAAGATCAGAGACAGCTGCTTCAGAACGCAACACTTGACCTGACTCCCTAAGTGCCCTCTAACCTAGCTCTGTGAGGCTGCAAACTCTCAGCCTTGATTCCATCCCCTGTGTCTTGTGTGATCTATAGCACAGTGCTCTGAAGGTACTGGTCAGGGGTGAGATGAAGCCTGTGGCCATGAAATGGACTTGTCAGGCTCTGGCCTGAATGTCCCTCAGGTGATTGACAGACATATGTTCTAGCCAGGCAAACTGCCCAATTTAAAAGGCTTAGAATGTGTAGCTCACAAAAGTCTGCCTATTTTTTAGGGTGTGGTGGCACACATCTGTAATCCCAGCTACTAGAGAGGTAAAAATGGGAGGATCATAGTCTGAGACCGATCGTAGGCAAAAGTTAAGGACATTCTAACATGAAAAACAGGCTAATTACATTCGCAGTTCTAGCTAAGGAGAAGGCAGAGATAGGAGAATCACAGTCTGAGGCTGGCCTGGGGCAAAAAGCATTAGACTGTATCTGAAAAATCAAAAAGTGAAAAGGGCTGGAGGCATGTGACACAAGTGCTAAGTGCCAGGATCCGAGTTCAAACACCAGTGCTACCCAGAAAAAAGGTCTGCGTTCTCATACTGGGTCTACTTAGAAGAACCAGCTAGAATGAATAATGAGAACAAAGGATGGTAAGTATTCTTATTTTGCAGTCATGTAATATATAATAAATGCAGTGAATTCAGATGAGCAGTAGTACAAAGATTAAAAAACAATCTTGTCCCAAACACAGAACAATATAATGGTACAGGATGCTGTGAGTTACTTCCCCAAAGTAAGTGAATTACATTAGCCAAAATCATTAACTACCATTATTGTTTTTTTTGTTTGTTTCTCACCTGTGTGTCTTACAAACTACACACACACACACACACACACACACACACACACACATATATTATATGTATTATTTGCCTCATATATCCCTACACACAGAAATGCCTAAATTAGTATGAACAGAATAAATGAATTACTGAGTCTTTCAACAAAAGCTACTAATCCAACAGTCTGTTCACAAATCCATTACTAATATCAACTTCCAAAGCAGTTGACTCATTCAGCAGTTAAGGCATGTTCTTTCTTGAAAGTTAATCTAACTGGGAAATAAATTATTATATTCTCAGAGGTTATATTCATATAACATTCATGTATTAAACTTTGTAAACATTTCCAGGTTTTGCTCAGAAAGGATGGGAGCTGTGGGGAGCATATTGGCTTCATAAGAGCTAGGAGTACGAGTTCAGAGGTTGGATTCAGGCCTGATTAATGGATGTCTCTACCTTCTAGATCAGCTTAGTAAATCTTCATTCAGTTCAGTTCTGCATGTGCTTGGCAGCTCTTTTGGTGCTCCAGGGGGGCCTAATATGAATTACACAGGGTTTCTGTGCTCAGCAGAATCTATTATACAGAGACAAGTTTGACAGGTTTGATACACACTGAGAAGAAGAAGAAGAAGAAGAAGAAGAAGAAGAAGAAGAAGGAGAAGAAGAAGAAGAAGAAGAGGAAGAAGAAGAAGAAGAAGAGGGAGGGGGAGGGGGAGGGGAGGGGGAGGGGGAGGGGGAGGAGGGGGCAGGTGAGGGGAAGAGGGAAGGGGGAGGGGGAGGGAGAGGAGGGGGAGGAGGAGGAGGGAGAGGGGGAGGAGGAGGAGGAGGAAGAGGAAGAGGAAGAGGAAGAAGGAGAAGGAGAAGGAGGAGAAGGAGAAGGAGAAGGAGAAGGAGAAGGAGAAGGAGAAGGAGAAGGAGAAGATTCAGTATCATTAACAGTTTTTTCTGTGCTGATGGAACCTCAGTGCAGTGGAACTGACCAGTTTTCAAGTAACCTGGAGTTCTGAATTCAGACCTGCAGTTGCAAGAGTAACTGCTCTCAAGAGAAAATTGAAAACCAATGGGAAGAGGTTTGAATTGAATTGAATTTGAATTGAATTGAATTGAATCCACTGTAAGTTTTTGTTGCAAAGGCACTTGATAAATTTGCTCTGGAAAAAAAATCATTCTAACTGTGGGCTTTTTAGGGAACATAAACTTGGCGTGAGAAAAATTAGACGGTTCTTATACTCATTTAGCTATGCGTGATTCAGGTGAGATATGAATTGAGGCAGGAAGCATGAAGGTACAGGTTGATTCCATGATCTATGTCCAATGGAGAATGTTCAGTTCACACTGGTCTTCACACTAATCCTCAGAGGCCTTGTCTATTCCCACCTCCAGAATGTACAGGTAGATCTCTTTTTCTTGGAAATTTCCTTCCTGGTCCACTCACATATCACCATCCTTTTTTAAAAAAAAATCATTGTGATTTATTTGCATCAAATTTTCACTAATTATTGTCTCTAGCTCTTTAAAGGAAAAAAAATACAACTTTTACTAGTCACATATCCACATGTCAGAGGCCACACACCAAGTAGAAATTTTATTCATTAAAAAAGTTATTAACAAAAGCAGCATGGTACAGGCACAAAAATAGACCAGAAGATCAATGGAACAGAATAGAAGATCCAGAAATAAAACCACCTATTGTCAACTTATATTTGACAAAGGAGCCAGAGATATATTGTGGAACAAACACAGCCTATTCAGTTATTGGTGTAGGGAAAACTGGGCAGCCACATGCAGAAAACTAAAAATTGATCCCAGCCTATGACCATGCACAAGCATTAACTCAAAATGGATCAAAGACCTCAATGTCAGACCGGAAACCTTGAAACTGCTACATGATAGAGAAGGAGAGACACTGGAACTCACAGGCACAGGCAAAAACTTCCTGAACAGAGTCAGTCTCGACAAATGGGACCACCTAAAAATAAAAAGTTTCTGTACAGATAAAAGCCTAGTTACTAAAGTAAAAAGACAGCCAACTAACTGGGAAAAGATATTTACCAATAATACATCAGAATGTTTAATATCCAATATCTACAGGGAACTCAAGAAACTATTCCCCCCCAAACCCAACAGAACAATTAGTAAATGGGCAAGGGAACTAAAGAGAGATTTATCAAAAAAAAAGAAAATATACCAGCTAAGATACCACCTTACCCCAATTAGAATGGCTAATATTCTGAACTCAGACACAACAAATGCTGGCGGGGTGTGGAGAAAGAGGAACCCTACTGCACAGCTGGTGGGAATGTAAATTATTACAGCTACTCTGGAAGGCAGTTTGGAGGTTTCTTAAAAAACTGAAAATAGACCTTCCCTACGATCCCGCCATACCACTCCTGGGCATCTACCCTGAGCATCATAACCCAAGATATGATAAGGACACCTGCTCAGCTATGTTGATCTCTGCACTATTCACAATGGCCAGGAGATGCCCTACTGCAGATGAGCAGATACAAAAAATGTGATATATATATATATATATATATATACACAATGGAATTCTACATAGCCAACAGACAAGATAAAATAATGGCATTTGCAGGGAAGTGGATTAATCTAGAGCAAATCATGTTGAGTGAGACAAGTCAAGACCAAAGTAACAAAAGGTGCATGGTATCCTTAATATGTGGATCCAAACAGTACAAGAGCAATGACTCAATATTTGGGTACCCAAGGTTATGGACATGGTCTTAGAGATAGAAACATAACTACATAGACATAAAAAAATCTATGATGGGTTATATACTCTATAGACATAATGTTTTATTATATAGATTAATATGTATCTATGACATACAAATCCTCAGCTTAATTTTGATTATGTTCTGTAATCTATGTGCCAGTGATTGTACATAGAGATTCCCTTCTTGAATACTTGTTTGTTAAACATGACATTTGAAATATAATGTAAAAATCAGTGTTAATAAAATCTGTAAAAAAAAAAAAGGCGTGACAGTGAACAAGATGCACTGTATTCATTAATTGCTTTGGTGAATGGCAATTCCTTTGTACAACCTCTTAAAGATAATAAAAAATAGTTCAAAAAATAAAACCCAAGTCTGAGCTCTAATTGCTCATGCCTGTAGTCCTAGCTTCTCAGGAGACTGAGATCTGAGGATTGTGGTTTCAACCAGCTGGGCAGAAAAGTCTGTGAGACTCTTCCTTCCAACAAACTACTCAAAGAAAGCCAAAAGTGGCACTGTGGCCCAAGTGGTACAGCAGTAGCCTGGAGCACAAAGAGGCTCCAGTGCCCACTCTGAGTGTAAGCTCCACCAGCAAACAACAACAACAACAAAACAAGCAAACGAAAACTAAGTTTGTATAATTAAGTGGGATTTGATTAAAGACATTTGAGTGGCTTATGCCAAGAGTCTCACCATAAACTCCTAAACTTCAACTAATGGTATATAACACAGCAACAGGGTGAGAGAAATCCCATCTGAAAAAGAGCCTGGCCAGGAAATAGGGCTTAACTCTTAACTACTAAGAATTGGTTACTTACATCAATAGGACATAGGACACCTTGACATGACAACATATAACCAGAGCATAAGTCTTTCCTTATCAACAGCACAAAAAGATATGAAGCCATACAGACTGTCCTCTCCCTCTCCGTCTCCCAAAAGGACAGAAGAATAATCATCACTGGCAAATGGCAGTTTCAGGAAAGCAACACCAAGAATTGTCTTCACACTCAGGAGAGAATTCTGCCTCTCCTCTTCATGGCTTCTGAACTCTACACTGTCAGTGAGATTTCTTTAGTAGTGAACTACACAAGTGATTTCTGAATTTAAACTTTGCCACGGCATTTTGTTAGACATTTCTATCCTGACCACCTTATCTAAAAGTATCCCCTCTTATACTCTGTTTTTTTTTTTTTTTGTTTTTTTTTTTGCCAGTTCTGGGGTTTGAACTCAGGGACTGATCCCTGTCCTTGGGCTTTATCAAGGCTAGTGCTCTACCACACGAGCCATAACACCACTTCCAGCTTTTTCTGTGTATGTGGTACTGAGGAATCAAACCCAGGGCTTGGTGCATTCAAGGAAAGCACTCTACCACTAGGCCAAAAACACCCTGGTTTTGTCTTTCTTCCTGGCTCATGGACTCCTTGTCACTACATTACATATACACTTTCCATGTACGTTTTCGGCAGTCAGGAGGACAAGAACTCAATCTGCCTTGCTTACCACCTTTGTCCAACGGAGAGCACATGATAGGCACTCAAAGAACATGTTTGCTAAGTGAATAAATGAGTGACTAGGTTAGATTGGCTATGAAGGTAGTTAATAAGAGAAACTGTTAAAGGAGACTATGAGTCACCTGTAAATTAAAATAACAGAAATAAGGCTCTTGGTAGAAATTACAGATCAATAAGAATGTTCTTCACTGAGACATAAGCAAGTAAACCTTTATTTTGCAGAATAAAACATTATTGGACACATTTTAATCCACCATTAGTCAAAAATGAATGAGAACACTTTATTTGCTTTTCTAATTACTGTATATTAACTAGTTTAAATTGCATCCTCAATGATTTCCTTTTATTCAGAGATTTAAAAAAATGTATACTGTATTTATTACTATTTGTATATACCAGTGAGCCTTTGCCGGTTTTCCAAACCATTTGGTAACATGGGTTCTTTTACATTATTTTATTGATGGTGCCTTACAAGATTACAGCCAACAACTCAATTAATACAAATCCAGTTTGAATTTATAACAAGTTAATTTTAATAGCATGAAAAACAAACAAACAAGAACCCTTGCTCTTAGCCAGGCACTCACGGCGCATGCCTGTAATTCTAGCTATTTGGGAGTCAAGGGCATTGTGGCTCAAGGTCAGCCTAGGCTGAAGTTTCCAATAGCTGGATATACTGGTATTTTTCTGTCATCCTAAATTATGTGAGAGGCTGAGGTTGGAGGATAGCAGTTCCTAGCCAACCTTGGTTGAAAAGTCTATGACAGTCCATCTGAATGGATGGATGCTATCATTCCAGCCACAAGAGCCTTTATACATGAAATCACAGCCCAGGTAGAGACCTGGGCAGGAAGTGAGACCCTGTTTCAGAAAGAACCAGTAAAAAGATTATGGGTCATCAGTGAAATGTCTAGCTAGTAAGTGAGAAGCTTAAATTCAAACCCCACTACCACCAAAACAAACAGCAAGAACAAAAACAACTTCACTTCTACAGAGGTATTTTTCCTGTCCTCTCCTTTGTGCTTATCATACAAATTTCACTTCTCATTGAAATTTCTGCTTCCTCTTTGTCTATTGTATATTGGTCTCATAGATGTACAATTATTGTTTTTATGCAGTTGTCTTTGAAATCAGGTAAAAAAGTTACAACAAAACCCACTTACACTATCTTTCATCCCAACTGTGTATTTATTGTTACCAGTGCTTATTTGGATTCAAATGATTAGCTAGCACTCATCCACAACTGCCCAAAAAATGCCCTTTAGTGTGGACTGTTGGGCAGGCTTACTGAAGTAGTAGGGCCTCAATCAATCAAGCAAGCTGCACAATGTAAGGCAGAGAAAGAGAGATGGTAGGAGGAGAGGAGAGGGGAGGGAGGGGAGGAGAGGGGAGAAAAGGAGAGGAGAGGAGAGGGCATGCTGGAGTTTTGAGAACATAGGGGGAAAATAGAATATTTACTTGTGGCATGTTTAGTGGGAAAAATAGCTCTACAGAGAACCCAGAACACTTGAAAATGATCTTTATGGGTGATCTAGTGGTGAGAATGGGGTATTGAAGTCTCCCGAGGGTAATGCGCTGGGATCTATCAGTCCTCTGGAAATGAACCTTTAATGAAACCAAGTACTTGTGTTCTTATAGTATCCTGGTGTAATATTATTTAAAAATACCTCACAAATGTGGGAAAAAATTAACTGATAGGGAAAATAAAGTTCACTGTGAATTATTAAGCTGAAGGAAATTAACCAGGACTTAATTGAAAATGCAGATTCATGGGGCAAAATTACCATTTGTTCACTGTAATGGATGCTGTAATCATGTTCTGTTTTTTTGATACAAGAATCACATTTTACTAAATTCTGTATTTCTGACACCAAGAAGCCCAGATTAGACACTGGTAGCCACCATAGTCCTTAATCTCCTAATAAAATTTTCTTCATGCCACATGGGCAAAATAGTCAAAATGGAAACAAAGTTTCATCCTGACATGATTCCTTAAGTTATTGGAGCTCTACATATCATTATTTTCAACAAATTCAACAAAAAAATCAACAGAAGATATCCATCCCTTTGAAGATAGCAATTTAAGGTTTTGTTTCTTCAGGTGCATGTGGGGTCTCTGTGTTCAGGTTAACTTGGCCTTGCTCTCAGCCTGTGTAAACAGCTTGCTTGTACGAGGAAAGTGGTCAATCACATTGGTTAAGGCTTGGGCTTCTGGCCAGAGCTGGATTCAAGTTCTGGTTCTGCCATTCACAACCTTATCACTTAGCAAGGTGCTAAATTCTCATAGTCCACTTTCCAAACCTGGAAAATGAGGATGAAATTATTAGCTATCTCATGCTGTCATTGTGTCATTTTTCAAATGCAATAAAGTACAGAGAGAACGGCACAAAGAATAGATAGTTCAGGGAACAGGGTTTCATTTTCCCAGGAACCATAAAGCACAGCTGTGATGACTCTTACTGATGTTTAAGCCTCAACATTAACTTTATTAGGAGATGGGGGTATTTCTGAGAAACAGGATGAGGGCTTGTGCAGGCTGAGATACCCTTTCTTAATTCTTCCTTAATTCTTCTCCAGATGCCCTCCGGAGAAAGTCCCCAAATCTATTGTCTCATATGATTGGAGTACTTATGAAGCTTGAAAAAAAATCAAATGAAAACAACACACAAACAAAGTTATGGAAGAGAAACAAAATTTATCATTAAAAAGCCTTAATTCTTTGATAAAAAATTCACTACCATCTCATTCATTTGTGTTAATAACTCTTACAAAATCTGTAAATATATATATGTGTATGTGTGTGTTTATATTTTACTTCTAGCCATAAATTTGATGATATTATAAATATATATAATATAATATAAATAAGTCCTCAGTACTAAATAAAAATTTTAGAGAGCTTTCTAAAACAGTGAATCCAAACACTACACTTTCTATTTTCTCAGCCTTTCTCCTTCAGATAAATGTTTTATTTTCTTTCTTTCTTTTTCTCTCCCTCCTTCCCTCCCTCCCCTCCTTCTTTCCTTCTTTGTTTCTTCTTTTTGTCAATCCTGGGGCTTGAACTCAGGACCTGGGCTCTCTCCTTGAACTTCTTTTGTTCAAGGCTAGCACTCTACACTTGAGTCACAGCACCAAATTGGACCTTTTCTGTGTATGTGGTACTGTGAATCGAACCCAGGGCTTTGTGCATGCTAGGCAAGCACTCTACCAGTAGGCCACACTCCTGGTCCAATATTTTTGTTTTCTTTAGATTTCCAACATGGTTTGACTTCATTTCTTAGGGAAAAGTTTCTCCTCTGAAATATGTTAAATTATTTTAAGTAGGTTAGCTTTACCTCAAGTTTTTTAAAACAGTGAGCAGTATTTTTGAATCTCAACGTGATCTGAAGCAGGATAATGACTGCATTTTGGGGGGAAAAGGGAAATTTAATAATCTATATAGTATAGAAAGGTTTGGCTGTAGTTATATCTAAGATAGATAAATCTGCTAGGACATGAATAAACTTCATTGGGTGAAATATGCAGCTACAACCTGGCCCTTTTCTTCAGAATTGTGGGAATGTGAAGTAGCGGGGTATTCATGTTTGTTCAGAAGCCAAAGACTGCCGTCACAATGACTCCAGGCTGAATGAGGTGTCCCAGCTATTCTGAGATATTTAAATATCTGAGCATTTCTGAGTGACCAGAGACTTTCCCTAGAGTTCACATACACAAGTGATTTTCTGTGTCTACTCTGTGTAGGTATTTATGTAGACATAGCTTCTTCCTCATTCTCCCGAACTCCCAACAGTTTCCTCTCACAAGCTAACAATTTTTCCTGAGGCTAAGGGGAGGGGCAAAGGAAAGCAGAAAGTAAATATCTGAGCAAAAGAAATGGCTCCTTTCTTTTCTTTCTCTACATCACCACAGAAGTCTCCTGAGTGTCTCTTTCAAATAGGCAATTGCTTTCTAAAACTTCCATAATCAAACAATATATATTTGGCCCAAAACATATAAACAAATACCCATCAATAAGAGAATGGATAATCTGGGGGCACAGTTACCGCAGTGGAATGCATTACAGCAACCAGAATGAATGAACTTCTGCTAATGCAACAATATGGGTGAGTCTCATAAACATAACATCAAGTGAGAGAAGCCAGGCACAAAACAGTGCACACTGTTATTCCTGGTACTTCAAATTCCAGAATAGGGATTACCATGTGTGTGGAAAGTACAAGGGGCTTTATGAGGATGCTGGTGGTATGCTGCTTTTTGTTGTTGTTGTTGTGAGTGCCGGTTGTGCAACTATATTCCTTGTAAAAATTAACTAAATAGCATATGAATATGTACCTTTAATATGTATTTCACCTCAATAAAGCCCTTTTTTGCCAGTCCTGGGGCTTGAACTCAGGGCCTGAGCACTGTCCTTGGGCTTTCTCAAGGCTAGAGCTTTACCACTTGAGCCACAGCATCACTTCTGGCTTTTTCTAAGTATGTAGTAATTAAACCGAGGTCTTTGTGCACACTAGGCAGGCACTCTACTTCTAGGCCAAACTCCTAGCCCCTCAATCAAGCTTTTTTTTTTTTTTTTTTTTTTTTTATAAAAAATGATATCTGGGTCTCGTCTTGTTGCCTCACACCTATACTCCTAGCTACTACTAGGGAGGCTTCGATTGGGACTTAGAGCCAGTCTAGGTTGATAAATCTATGTGACTCATACCCAAATATGCAGCAAAAAAACTAGACATGTAGATATGAGTACAAGTGTGAGTCAAGCCTCAGTACCAACACACACACACACACACACACACACACACACACACACAAAGGTATCTGCAATCTCAGTACCTTGGCCAAAATCTTTTCTGACTCTAATATGACATTATTCACTTACATTTTGGCCTTTCTGTGCTTTTTAACTGATGTTAAGAGAAAACCCTTTAAGGCTTTCTCAAATTTTCCATGATGGTAAATCTACAAGTTATTCCATCTCAAAAATCAATTGCATTTATGATTTGATGCAATGATTTATGATTTTTGAGATGCAATGATTTACAGATGTCCCTATCATACCTGTTAAACACTGCTGACAGCACATGGTTAAAGTGATTTCTCAAGGTCCTGCTGCTGGGACCATATGAACAGCAACTAAACTATTTCTTTCATTCACAAAGACTTCAAGGAGTACCCATTCTTTTATAGCAACATTGCACTGGTGACTATCTGTTGACATGAGTTTTGAATACTTTGTGCTGTGAGATTTCCTCCACTTGCCTGATGTTATAGAGCAGTTGGAGAAGCTCAGATGTAATTATGACGGAACACAGGCTATAAGAAAACCTTGTAAGCCCTTACAGTTTTGGAGGTGTTCTGCTTATTCTTAATTTTAGATGGATGGCAACAGGACTCTCCTAGAGATTATTAATAAGGAAGAAAAACAAGCAAGCTAATCACTTTATTTGTTCAGTGAAAGAACAAACAAGTTTTAGGAGGTGTTTTTAATGTGAATAATAATCTGGACATATCTTGATCTTATCAGAGGGAATATCTTTTTTTTTTTTTTTTTGGTCAGTCCTGAGGCTTGAACTCAGGGCCTGCGCACTGTCCTTGGACACTTTTTGCTCAAGGCTAACAGTCTGCCACTTGAGCCACAGCACCACTTCTGGATTTTTCTGAGTATGTGGTCCTGGAGAATCAAACCCAGGGCTTTGTGCATACTAGCCAAGAACACTACCACTAGACCACACGCCTGGCCCAGAGGGAAAATCTTAAAACAGTTGTAGTGTGTAGGGTGCTTAAACACAAGGCCCAGGCACTGTCCCATAGTCTTTTCATTCAAAGCTGGCACTCTGACACTTGAGTCTCAACTCCACTTCCAGGTTAAGTATAACTGGAGTCTCATGAACCTTCCTGCCTGGGCGGGCTTCAAACCTTAATCCTTAGATAACAGCTTTCTGACTAGCTAGGATTCTAGGTAACTGGCCTTAGGACAATTTTTAAATGTGTCAGTATTCAAAACTCTTAAAATGTAGTTAACTATGCACTTTTTCTTGATTAAAAATAATCTTGAATTCATGTATTTTTATTTAGTTACTAGAACACAATTTGAGATGCTCATACACATCCAATAAACCTAAAAAGTTTTTTAACAGCCATATAATGAGTGATTGTTGTCCTTAATGTACTGTTATTTCTCATCTCTTTTGCTGCCCCTTGGTTATCTCATATTGTTACAGTATTTTACCTTATTATCTCATATATTGTATATATGTTTATTTGGTTATTTGAGATAGGATAGAGAAGGGGGAAAACAAGATGAGGGGCAGGGGTGGGGGGAAGGAAATGGGGACCAAAGCATGAGAAAGGGTATCAATGTTTGTGAAGTAATGCACCTTCTATCTGGTGAATATAATGTAACCCTTCTATTAATTACAATAAAATATATGAAAGAAAGGGTTTTTTTTAACAATGTCATTTTAAAATTCCTTTAAGCCGGGCACAGTGGCTCACAACTGTAATTCTAGCTACTCAGAAGGCTGAGATCTGAGGATAACGGTTCAAAACCAGCTCAGGCACTAAAGAACAGAAGTCTCTTATCTCCAATTAAGCTCTAGAAAATGGGAAGTGGGCCTGTGGCTCCATGGGTAGGGTGGTAGCCTTGAGCTGAAGAGCTCAGGGACATAGTTCAAGCCCCATGACCCCCCCCCCAAATTCCTTCAAATAAAATGCTACAATCAATCCCTAAACAGATGACTGTGGTGTAAATTCTTTATAAAGCTATTTTCACATTTTGAAACTAGATTCTTATCCAGAATAAGAATGTTTTCTCCAGGACTTTTTTTCTTTTTCTTTTTTTTTCTGGCCAGTTCTGGAACTTGAACTCAAGGCCTGAGCACTAGACTTAGGATTGCCTTAAAGGTTAGCGCTCCACCACATGAGCCACAGCAGCACTTCCAGCGTTTTCTATGTTTATGGTACTGAGGAACTGAACCCAGGTATTTGTGCATTCTAGGCAAGCACTCTACGATTAGGCCAAACTCCCAGCCCCCTCCTTGTTTTTATTTTTTTTAACTTTAAGTTAAAGAAATAAAGAAAGAAGATAGTAATGGTATATATATATTATATGCCCGTCCTGGTCTTGAGGTCAGGGCCTGAGCACTGTTCTTGTACATTCTCAAGGCCAGAGCTCTACCACTTGAGCCTTAGCATCACTTACAGATTTTTTTTCTATGTATGTGGTACGGTGGAATCAAACCTGGGTCTTTGTGCATGCTAGCCAAGCACTCTACCACTATGCCAAATTCCCTGCCCCTTATCCTCCTTTTATGAAGCACAAAGATTCCTCTATTGAATCAAGCTGAAATTATGAAATTTTATAAGGAGGCTGAGATCTGATGTTTTCAAATGTAACTTTGTGACTTTAAAGTAAAAAAAAAAATAGCCATGGTCAAGTTTCTTTCCCTTTGGAAGTGGATGAAGTAATGTGTCGGGGGACAGGGCATATGTGAGTGAGGGGTAAGGAGGTGGAGGGGGCCTCAAATCGACCCCTCACCTGACCCCCTGTTCTGCTACAGCTGCATGGTGGGAGACAAGGAGAACTCTCCTCCAGCCAGACTCTTGGCTTTAAGAAGATCACAGTCCCTTCCCCTTACCTCTCACTGAAAAATCATGCTTATTTGTCTAAAATTCCTTACATCCAAAGCAGAGATAGAAAGTTCTATCCCATAACATGCATGAGGAACCATTTTATGCTTTTCAGATATTTATAACATCATTTAAGAGCCAAATAGAATTACCAATATAGCTAACAGGCTACAGGCAGCTGACTAAACCAATGAGAAGCATACATGTCTGTCCCATCATGTACTAAATGATTTCACAGGCCTTGTATGACCAATAGGCCAGACATTCCACACCCCTGCAGAGCCAGAAATTCTGCGACCAAACCTGAATCATTCTGGTAAACTCATTCACTTCAATGTGATCTTTCAACTAGCACTGGGTGGGTTGAAAGATCTGGTCTTTCATAAAAATCTGAAACACTGACAACTGAAAATACTTTATGGCTCATCTTTGTCTTTTCTTTTGAACACAAAGCAGATTTCATGATAAAGGAAGCAACTGTCTTGTATGCTTGCCTATCCAACCAACGGGTCACCTAACCATCATATTTTCAGGTACTTTTTCAAGAGGGACTTAAGCTATATACCAGATGTATCTGATGTAGAAGATCTCACATTCCTCCTTCCTTCTCCAAAGCTCTTTCTAGCCACAGGCAATAACTGGGGAGTATTGTTGACCTGGAATACCATATAGCCTCTCTAGCAATTTACAACATGACCTAGTTCAAAATGATGAACTCATGAAGGAATTCAACTAAAAATACCAATAGGAGGCAGCATTAAGACCAAACAGAAGGAGGAATATGGACAAAAAGTAGAAGGGAAGAAAAAAATCGCTGTTTTTCTAAATATGCTGCTTATTTTCCTGGGTTTCTGTACATTCCTGAACACCAATACCCCATCTCCCCCCCCCCCCCCACACACACACACTCCTGGAGCTTACACTCAGGGCCTGGGTGCTGTCCCTGAGCCTCTTTGTGTTTAAGGCTAGTGCTCTACCACTTGAGCCACAGCTCCACTTCCAGCTTTTTGTGACTAGAGTATTGGGATAAGAACATCACGGACCTTCCTGTCTGGGCTAACTTTGAACCATGATCCTCAGATCTCAGCCTCCTGAGTAGCTAGGATTAGAGGCGTGAGACAATCAGAGCCTTGCTCAGATCTCCATAAATGTTACCAAATACCTATTTGTTGCGCCCAGAAGAAAAAAAAAATCTTTTTTTTATTTTTTCCATTTTTTTAAATTGTAATTAGTAAAAGGGTTACATGATATTTGCCAGATAGAAGGTGCATTAATTCACATACATTGATACCCTTTCACATGTCTTGGTACCCATTTCCCTCCCCCCCACACCCCCCACCCATCTTGGTTATCCCCCCTTCCCTATCAAATTTCAAATATCCAAATACAAATAAATCCAATATATCAGGTAACAAAGTGAGATACTATAACAATATGAGATAACCAAGGGACAGCAAAGGAGATGAGAGACAACATAGTACATTAAGGACAACAATCATTCATAAGATTTGTGGCTAACTCACCGGTAATAGTACCTGCTTCCAGAATTTAGGTCCCTAAAATTACCTGACTGGAATAACCACACCTCACGTTCCTCAGTCCCTCTTCCGGTCTGTAGTTTATGGATGAGGGTTTTTCTTCCGGGCCACTCGCTGATCGTTTTGACTTCCGGTTCACTTATCTGTAGAAGCGAGCCTACTTCCTGGGTATGTGTCATGGCGGCCATTGGCCCTGTACTCTCACTCCCTCGGAACTTTAGTAGGCAGAAGGTGGTATCTCTCAAGAATACATTTTGAGTTTCTGGACAGTAGGGGAAGGAAATTAGAAAAAGATCTGATTGTTGGCCATTTAAAAAGATATTCACCAATAATACATTGGAGAAAAAGGAACCTGATTGCACTGCTGCTGGGATTGTAAGCTAGTTCAGCCACTCTGGAAAGTAGTGTGGAGGTTTCTTAAAGAACTGAAAATTGACCTTCCCTATGATCCCACCATACCACTTCTGGGCATCTATCCCGAACATCATAACCCAGGATATGATAAGGACACCTGCTCAGCTATGTTCATCTCTGCACTATTCACAATAGCCAGGCGATGGAAACAGTCCAGATGCCCTACTGCAGATGAATGGATACAGAAAATGTGGTATACACACACACACACACACACACACACACACACACACACTAGAATTCTACATAGCCACCAGACAAGATAAAATAATGGCATTTGCAGGGAAGTGGATGAATCTAGAGCGAATCATGTTGAGTGAGACAAGTCAAGACCAAAGGAACAAAAGGCACATGGTATCCTTAATATATGGTTATTAGATCCACACAGTACAAGAGCGAGGACTCAATATTTGGGTACCCAATGCTATGGACGTGGTATTGGAAATATAAACACAACTACATAGACATAACAATCTATGTCTCTATAGACATAATGTTTTATTACATAGATTAACATGTATCCATGACATACAAACCCTCAGCCTAATTTTGATTATGTTCTAAAATCTAAGTGCCAGTGATTGTACATAGAGATTCCCTTCTTGATTACTTGTTTGTTAAATACATCATTTGAAATATGATGTAAAAATCAATGTTAATAAATTCTTTAATAAAAAATGATAAAACTGGGCTGGGAGCCTAGCCTAATGGTAGTGTGCTTGCCTAGCAGGCACAAAGGCCTGGAGTCAATTCCTCGGTACCACATATACAGAAAAGGCTGGAAGTGGTGCTGTGCCTCAAGTGGCAGGTCTCTAGCCTTGAGCAAAAAGTGTCCAAGGACAGAGCCTAGGCCCTGAGTTCAATCCCAGGGTTGGTACAATATATAGAATAGTAAACAAACAAAAAAATTTAAAGACTGAGGCAACAACCCTGAACTTTAGGGCAATTCCTGCTCCTCTGGTACTGTCTTATAAAGCCTGGTGTCCATCAGTAAATTCTGTTCCAATATGGGAGGAGTCAGAGGACTCAGGCTTATGCTTAAGGAAGGGCAGCACTGAGCAGTGCCTGAGGACATCACTCAGTGACTTTTCCTGCCTTCAGTGCAGCATTTTATTTTGCATTAATGGCTTTATAGGTTGATTGTTTGATTTGTTTTTCCATTTTAGAAATTCATGGAAAGGGTCACAACTATAATCCTAGCTACTCAGGAGGCTGAGATCTGAGGATTATGGTTCAAAGCCAGTTGGGGTTGGAAAATCATGAGACTTATCTCCCATAAGCTACTCAGAAAAATCCAGAAGTGGCATTGTGGTTCAAGTGGTATAGTGCTAGCCTTGAGCAAGAGAAGCTCAGGGATAGCACCTGAGCCCTGAGTTCAAGCTCCAGGACCAGAAAAAAAATTCAGGGAGGGGGATTTCACTGAAGAGACTAAGGAAATTTATTCTTTTATCAGTTAACAAGAATTTTCCTCTCATTGAAAACCTGCATTGTGGGATGAATTTAAAATTAACAGGCAAGTTATCTGAAATTGGATAGGGAACGGGGGAAAACAAGATGAGGGGTGGGGGAGGGGGAAGGGAAATGGGGACCATGACATGTGAAAGGGTATCAATGTGTGGGAATTAATGCACCATTTATCTGGCAAATATCATGTAACCCTTCTATTAATTACAATAAAAATATATTAAAAAAAAAGAAATGGTCTAAAACTACTACCAACTCCCAGGTTTCTTCACAGAACTTGGAAACTAAGAGTGCTACTCCTCTACAATTATCTAGCAGTTATGTAATCTTGCAGATTACTGTCTTGTGATTTAGAATTAAAGAATGGAACTCAGGCATTCAGCATTAAAAGAGATGTACTATTCATAAAAGAATAAAAATAAAAAATGTCATGCAAAAAAAAAATTAACAGGCAAATTTGATTCTTTCCACCTTGAAAGATATGTAAGGCTGCCCACAAAGGAAGTCTCATTTTCTTAAAGCATCACAAACTCATTACTTTAGTTTTCTTATAGAAAAAACTACTCTTAAGGCCTCACTTCTCAGCCCTTCCCACCAGCAAAGGCAGTAGGAATCTGGCCTGTAGGTAGAAAGAATAAATGTTATGTCTCCTCTACAAAGGAAAGTAGACCAAAGAGTTTTGGGAAGCCAGCTGAATGAGAAGACTCTAGAAATTCCTAACTTCCAGGTCACTGAAGGGGCCCTCATAATTTGAACTGCTGTGACTCAGTCTCTCCCCTACCCCTTCTCAGCTCTGAGAAGCTCACAGGCTGAGTCCCTGTCATGATGGCAGCATGGTAGAGGCAAGTCAGAAAAACTTGAGGGCAAAAGAGGGGTCACTTGCTTTTCTTGCCAAGCATAAAACAGAGGCCTGTTTGTGCAGTTCTTTTGGGGAGCTGTCTTTGCACTGAAATAATCTGAAAAGAGTGGGCAGGAGTTCCAAATCACAGCTCTTAAATAACCTTAGCCCCAACCTCACATCTCAGAGCTCTTCTTTCAATTCATAGAGAGTTCCCAGCAGAGGAATGTCCCCAGTTTACCCCAGAATAAAACACCCTTTTGGGAAAAGCAACCAAATAATCCTCCTCAGAAACAAGAGCTGTGAATGGCACAGTGGTATTTCTGCCTTGATGAGAAGAAAGGACCTTGGGCTTTATTGTTCTTTCCCGTCAGTTAATACTGTCACTAAGCAACCATTCTGATCTCCAGATCCAGTAAGTTGAGAAAGAATGAGGCAGCTTATTTGCAAGTCTGTCTTCATTACCAGCTCATGTTTTTTACCTGAACAAACTGCATATATACAAAAGGGTCCCCACACTCAGCCTGGTGGTAATGATGTATTTCAAGACAGAGTGACAGTGAAAAAACAATGGGTCTAAAGAGGCAGAGATCACTTCCTGTAATTCCATTGAATTGTCTAAGGCAGCTAATGGATACCAGGAACCCATCATATCTGGCATGGTATTTTGTGTATTACTTCACTTAAGTTTCAGAACAGTCATGAGTATCTAGGTTTACAGATGATAAAAATAAAACTCATGGGGGTGAAATGCCTTGGTCAAAGTCACATCGAAATTGAGCAAGTGAGATAGGCCTGGGTCCTGGCTCTGCCTGGTGTGAAATGTTCATCCTCCACTGAAACTTCCAGACTCTGTCCTGGCTACACAAGCTATGCAAGTGGTTGATAATAACCCTCCAAGAGTTGTGACTCACACTTGTAATCCTAGCTAATCATTAGGCTTAGGTCTGAGGATTGCAGTTCGAAGCCAACCTGGACAGGAAAGTCTGTGAGACTCCTAAGTCCAATTTATGACCAAAAAGTCAGACGTGAAGCAAGTGGTAGAGTACTAGCTTTGAGCACGAAAGCTTAGGTACAGTGCCCAGACCCTGAATTTGAAGCCCCAGAACTAGCGAGCACACACAGAACTGTATTGAGTTGATTTATTTCTGGATGCAGTAAGCTTCCTCTTGTCTTTCTGCATAGTCTTAGTGTTCGTGTAGTATCTGGGGAACAATTGCTGAGGATCCTTGGCTTCATATTGAGTGTATGAAGAGGGGAAGAGGGCCAGGGCTTCGAGGTAGGGTGAAGAGACATATTTTTCTGACATCCCTAGACATGCCCTACCCAGTCTCCCAAGAACAAGCTCTCTGTGAAGGCTTCCAGTGAGTACTTGGAGCCATTGGCTTTCATGTCATAATCTCTGCCACTCGCAGAGTTGTGATATCAGAGGCTTTAGGATTGTCACCCTAGCCTGGGTCTGGATACCAGCAGCTATGGAGGCTCCTTACTAAGCCTTCTCATTTGGAGAAAAAAACCAAAACTTTAGATCAAAATAAAAATTGGTATTAGGAAGCTAAGATCTGAAAATGGTGGTTTGAAGCCAGCCTGGGAAGAAAAATCCAAGAGACTCTTATCTTCAAATAACCAACAAAAAGCCAGATGCATTATATTATGAAGATGCATTGGATTAATCAACTGCTTTGTTAAATGACAAATACTCTGCACAGTACTTACAGATAATAAAAATTAAAAAAAATTAGGCTGAGTGCCAGTTACTCACATCTGTAATCCTAGCTATTCAGGAGGCTGAGATTGGAGGATTGTACTTTGAAGCCAGCTCAGGCAGAAAAGTCCATAAGACTCTTATCTTCAATTAACCATAAAAAAAAAAACCAGAAGCAGAGCTGTGGCTGAAGTAATAGAGCACTATCCTTGAGCACAAAAACTCAGAGCACACAGGCCCAGAGTTCAAGCCTCAAAGCTGGCTAAATAAATACATTTTTTTTTAAAAAAAGGTCAAAAGTAGAGGCGTGGCTCAAATGGTAGAGTGCCAGCCTTGAGTGAAAAAGTTAAAGGGAAGCACCCTGGACATGAGTTCAAGTTCTAGTACTGGCATACAATAAAAAAGAAAGAAAAAAGAAAACTTTGGTAATGAGTATCCTCTCCCCTCTCAAAGGATCTACTTCATCTTCTGACTTAAGCCCACACACTCTCATGTCACATCAAGATAGTGTGGGTCCTGGGGAAGAGGGAGGGGGAACTGGAGACCTGGCTTGTGGCAGTGCAGCTGTATTTGTATTCAGTCGCCGGGGTGTTAACAAGCAGATGCATAAGGTAAGCAAAATGCACATGTGTTTGGAACCTCTCACGATTCTTTTATTTTCTGTTTACTTTTATGACCTCTCTCTCTTTGTTGTTGGATAAGAATTCCAGCAGGCCCCCAGATGTTTTGCTTGCTGCTAGGTAAAGGACAGCCCTAATCAACAAGTGTTACCCCGATACTCTCGGTTCTGCTACCACTTCATAATCAGAGATGGCTACTTCTGTTCCAGCCGTCCTCTCCCTCCACATTTCATAGAGCAGGAAAGGTGAAGGGGCTAAGAGAGCTGCCCCATCTTCTTTTAAGAACACTTTTTCAAAGTTGCCCACACTGCTTTCAGTCATAACTCATTGGCCAACACCTAATCACATCTCTAGATCTAGGTGACAAAAACCATCTTTACAATGATTGCCATTTATCCCACTGACACTTAGACCTGATCATGCCAAGGGAGTAAAGAACAGTGATTGTACCAAACAACTAGCAATTTCTGTCATCAGCATTAAATGCTTTACCCAATTTGTCCAAGATTAATTTTCCACCAGAACTTTGTCTGCAGAAGGTGTTGCCTGCTCCAGAGGGGAGAAGCTGTAAGAATTCAAGGTAGGGGTTGTGGCATAATTTGGAGTCTTGGAAGTGGGCCCTAATGTCTTCTTCCTGCCTTACTGCAGTTCCTGTTGCTTTGCCAGGAGAATGGTAATCACAGCTACTCACCAGAACTTCCACTGCCACCTGGATTTAGCCTGTGTACACACTCTGGTGGTATTGAAGCCTTCATGGCAGAGCAGACAGGAAACATTTTAGCCAGTTGAAATGGCCAAGAAGGGAAAAATGTAGATCAATTTTCATTTCCTCCCAGCTTCCTGACTCTGATTTCTCTTTGTGAATAGCAGATTTATCTCATTGTACATCAGCTTGCAAGGCCATTTTCCATGCAAGGACCCAGACAGGGGGTGGTGGACACAGAGTAGAATAGACACGGGCCTGGTCTTCAAGAGAACAGGTATGCATATAGCTAGCTTGAAGGTGAGAACCTTAGAGGGGTAGAGTGAGATAGGAGGATGGCCAAGGGGCTGAGAAGGGGAAAGAGTTGAGGAAAAGAGTACAAGCTTGAACTTCACATTCAGGAAGAGTTCCACTCATGATTAGAGTAACTTGGGGAAATAGTGATAGGGAGCCCCAAAGGCAGCTCACAGTGAGCCAAAAAGGACAAAGAGAACCAATGGAAAGGAACTAGTTTGGAACCTTTGGAGTCCAGGGAGGTTGTTGTTGTTGGTGGTGGTAGTGTTATTAGTGATGGTGAATAATGTAGGATGGGCATGGGCATTAAGGTAAGGTGAGATGAGGACAGAGACTAACAGGAGAGTCACAAGGACCAACCAAACACCTGGGTCTACTGAAGGCAAGGCAGATCTTGGAATAGCCTAGTCATTTGTTTTCACAAAAATGCTCTTCAGTCAGCAAGCCGATGAGATCTGGCACTTGCTGCAGTCTTTTTTCATAAAGCAGTCTCCTTGGAGATGAGCTCGAGGATGTTTATATGCTGTACAATGTGGTTCCCCATATCTAGAGTATCAGTTCAGGGCTCCACCCTATAGAAAGCTGGGTTTGTCTAGGCTAGCTTTGGTTGCTCTAGGCATACTTGTAATGTGAATTCAAGCAGATCGAATTCAAGTTCTGCTTCTTCCTCTTGATATATGACAATGGACAAGTTCAGGCCTGGTTAGGTCTTTAAGAGCCTCAGTCTTTAAGAGCCTCAAAACTTCTGGAAAGAGCTTTGTGGGCTCCCTCAGCAAGTGTGAATCCACTATACCTTGTTGGATATGCTTGGAACTGTAAGGGTTTCTGGCTCCCAACCTATCATAACACATAATGAGATACCCTAAGGGCAGACCCAAGTCCAAACACAAAATGTTTCACAGGCACTTATGTACATAGAGTATAGATGACTGCATAAAACAGTTTTAGTTCCTCTGTGTTTGGACTAGCCCATCACTCCCTCAGATGGAGAACTTTCCATTTGTGGCAGTAATGTACCATACAAGGTTGCAGATTTGGGAGCATCTGAGACTTTGGGGTTTTGAATGAATGGGTAGACCAGTTGACTTGCTATGAAGCAAAGTAGACTGGCATACAGAGGAAGTGTCCCTGGCACCTATAGGAAACTCTGAGATTTTATTTGGACTTATCTCTTCCTTGCCTTGAACAATTACAATATATGTGAGAGATGCTCAGGCCATATAGAGAGGCCTAGAAGCCTACTTCTAAGCCCACACTGCACTGATACACTTCCACGGTGCCCAGAAGGAGGAATAGGGGATTCCTCAGGCCACCAATTGTTGAACTGGGTTTGCCACATACACTGGAACCCTGCTCAAAGCCCAGACTTTTGTAAGAAATCCTTGCTTGGTGGCCATATCCTTATTGCGTACATCCAGGTAAAAACCACAAACCAACCAATAGTCTTGACCTTGCTGGGCAATCACATAAAGAGGGGTTCAGCATACTGGAAAGTTCTTTCCTTTAGGGAAGAGATTCATTTTCAAAGTTGTCTTATTAAAGGTCCTGGGGACTTCAGATTAGGATACCTTTGAGTCACAAAGTGTGGGGACACTGTTCTGGTTATAAAATGATGTTTTCGTTTGGCCATCCTTAGAAAAGGACAGCCAGCTCCTTTCTCTCAAAACTGACAAAGCAAGCTGGGCATGGTGGCTCACGTCTGTAATCATAGCTAATTAGGAGGCTAAGATCTGAGGATCAAGGTTCAAAAGCCAGCTGAATCAATATAAAGCCAAGAGACTCTTATCTCCAATTAATCACTAGAAAACAGGAAGTGGGGCTGTGGCTCAAGGGTAGTGTGGTGGCCTTGAGCTGAAGAGCTCAGGGACAGTGCCCAGGCCACAGTACAAGCCCCATAACTCCCCCATCCCCCCAAAAAACCTGACAAAGCAATTCAAAGGACAGTCTCTTGTGTTTGGTGAACAAAATCAATACACTTTGGAGATTGGCCTAGTGGTAGAGTGCTTGCCTCGTATGCACAAAGAGCTGGGTTCGATTCCTCGGTACCACATACATAGAAAAAAGCCGGAAATGATACTGAGGCTCAAGTGGTAGAGCTTTAGCTTTGAAAAAGTCCAAGGACAGTGCTCAGCCCCTGAGCTCAAGCCTATGACTGGCAAAAAAAAATCTAAATTGAGGAAACAGTAGGTGGTAGGAAGCTACAATAAAAGTAAACATCAGTAATCCAATAGAGTGAATCATAAAAAGTAAATAAAAAGTTCTTGTGTTTTAGGCCTCATAAAGATAAGCAGCTCAGAGTCTGAGCCTTTAATAATAGGCTCATTTCTCCTTTACAGGATGGAACTAAGCAAAATGGCACATGTCACCATAGTCTTGGCCTCAAGTCCCAACAAAATGTCCATTTAGAATGTCAACAGCACTTTCCCCTCCTCTTCTCTTCTCAGCTTCTCTTCTGGCCCTGGAGACTCGGTGTGGATGATGAAATGTCCCCAATGTCACTCATTAGTAAAGAGGAATTCTAACCTTGCTTATTCTTAAGTGCAATGAGGGAAGACAAGGATAATGGGATAAAGCAGGAAGAATGAGATAAGGACATGCAGAAGGATCACAGAAGCCTCTGTGAAGGTGACATTGTATTGGAGTCAGAATTAGGTGATGAAAAGAACCAAGGGTGGATCCAGGCAATGTGTAAGACAAAGACAGAGGAAAGAGCATGTGCAAAAGTCCTGAAGTGGTACAAGTGTAGCTTGGCTTGTTTAGTGTGATTCCTAAACTGATGAGCATATGTGATGTGTTCTCTGTGGACAGGTTACAAGTAGTTACTCAGCTTTTACATGGGGGCCCCAAACTTAGTGCCTAGTGCCATCTTTGTTTTCTTTTTACTTGAGCTGGCCTCAAATTTCAATCCTCTCTGTCTCCTCCTTTCAAATAGCTGGGATTGTAGGCATGAGCATCTAAGCAAATACTTTCAACTCTATAGAAGAGAGATCTCGGTGATTCTTCTTTCTTGGGAGAGATTTTGGGGGATTGCTGTCTTGAGACCCTAATATTCCTGATGAGGCCTATCCTTGTGCCCTCATGCAGGGTCCAGGACCTCCAAAAGACTAAAACCAAGCTCATTCAGAGGCAGCAGAACTAACACTATGTGAATGAAGTTACCATTGACCTTTACTCCACTGATGTTACTACCAGAACCAAGTCAACCATTTTAAGGTTACAAAATTTGTATCTGTTCTGTTTTGTTTTCTCTCACTAGTTTGGCCAAACTGATCCTCAAACAATAGTAGGGGAGGTGGCAGGGGGGCTCTAGAATGTCTAAATATACATACACTGGACCCCCTCGAGTTCCTTCTCCATCCCCAATAGAGAAGTGTGTTATACAGGTGCATGAAGTTGCTTTTCCCATTGTATCCATTCTTGTATTTGTGAACAATATCATTTCTTCTCCCAGAGTTGCCAAGCTGAGAGCCAATACTCTGCTTGTGAAGAGGCTGCCATTTCATCATAGCAGTGATTCCCCCATGAGCCAGTCCAGGCAGTGAGTGACTCAACCTTTCTCTCATGTTAATAAGATTTGGCTGCCTTTGGTCCTAATGCAAGCTGGCTGTGAGCCATGTGAGGCCATAGAAGCAGTACCTGGGTGTGTCATATTGTCATTTGTTTCTATAGTTGAATGGACAACAGTGATTTTTTTCGTGTCATTAGTCATGGATAAGGCCCATGTAGAAATTATGATATATTTAAATTATTTACTTTTAAAAACACATAACTGTTGACTTCCGAGCACATTCGTTTAGTGTTGTCAAGGGTCTCTGGGGAGCATTCAAGTCAAGGAAGATTTCTTTGAGGCAGTCTCAAGCCACTGGATCCTGAAGGGACTGAGAATCAGAGTAGGGTCAGGAAGGAAGCAGAGGACTTTGTAGAGAAAGGGAGGTGAGGGGAGAGCAGGTGAGAAGTATCTGTGATAAGGCTGACTAACTGTGACCTCTGGTCTGACCCCATCTCAAGGCACACAGCTGGATTCCACTTCCAGTCTCTCTTGTAGTTAGGTGGGACTCTGGCGATGGGGAGCTGGACAATGGAAGGTCATGGCTGGCCTAGCCCAGGCTGCCTCTCTTGTGCTCTCTTCCATGGCTGCCCTACCTTGGCTCACTGGAGGCAGGCAGAAGTCAGCACTAAGGCCCTTAACAGAGGAACTCTGGGAAAGCAAGGGTCTCCCAGGCCACCAGAGCTTTCTGCCCTTCTCTGTCAGCCACTCCTGCCCCTGTCTCTCCTGCTCTGACAGCTGGACTGTGATTTCTGTCCTCCTGCTTCTCTCCCCTTTTTTATCCTGCTTGCCCTTCCTTCTCTCCCTCCCTCCCTTCCTCCCTCCTTTCCTTTCTCCTTTTTCTTATCTGGGTTCGAACTCAGGATCTTGCTCTTCCTAGGCAGGGGATCAACCATATGAGTCACCCTCCCCCATATCCTTTTTGCTTTATTTTTGAGATAGAATTCACTTGCGGGGGTAGGGGAAGGTCATAGGGCTTGAACTCAGCCTGGGTGTTGTCCCTGAGTTCTTCAGCTCAAGGCTAGTACCCTACCCTTGAGTCAAGCCCCACTTCCTGTTTTCTAGAGGTTAATTAAAGATAAGAGTCGCAGGTCCTTGTGTGCCGGGGCTGGCTTTGAACCTTGATCCTCAGATCTCAGCTTCCTGAGTAGCTAGGATTACAGGCGTGAGCAACTGTGCCTGGCTGAGATAGGATTCACCTTTGCCCATGCTATACTACTCCTTGATCGTCCTTTTTGTACTTCTCCTTATTTCTGGGGAATAGCAGGCATATACAGCATGGTAACCCAGCCCTTGTGCTTCTGTTGTAGCTGGGCCAACAGGCACACCTAATGTGAGATCCTGATTTCAAACCTCAGTACTGCCAATACACACACCTAGCCACTGGTTGACATAGACACATGCCAACTTTTATACCTAATTGACCTTGAAACACAGTTCTCTAATCTGTATCTCTCGAGTGTGTAAGATTATCAGCTTGACTCATCCACACAGTGTGGCTCTCTTTCTAGACTCCTCCCTTCTTGCTTTCTCCTTGGGCATTGGGTTGGCTGCTCCTTGTTACCCCTTAGCTGGGGGTGTTGATCTGGAAGGCACAGGCTCAGATGAGAGGACTCAGCTGAGGAACAAGGAGTAGCCATCAGCTCTGTGTTTGAATCTGCTGTGTCATTACCCTGTAGCAACTCTGGGCATGTGTTTTGGCCACAGGTTACTCGAAAGTTAAAGATTTACCCAGAATTAGCTGAATGAGTTATTGAGTGCCAATCAACAAGTTCGAAGCAGGTTACTAGGTGTTGGGGAGGAAATAAAAATAAGCTGGGAGGGAAAGGGATCCCGAGGAAGCCCTTGCTTTCCAGGAGATTCTAGTCTAGCTAGTCCAGGACATCTCAGCCAGTGTGCAAACCCCGACAAATAAAACTTACAGGATGAGTGCCACCATTCCCTCTGGAGGCCCAAGAAGTTGCCTGGGTTAGTCTGAGAAGCCAGCTTGATCTGAGGGCAGAACCAAGATGGACAATTTGTGCTGGTTTTGGGGGCTCCAGGCAGAGGGTGGCAATCTGTTCAGCAGGAAACTCATTTTATGCTGACACAAAGCTACAGAGCACATGGAATTCCCTCTATGACCACTCCTATAAGGAGATGGGCCTGAATCTGTCTGGGAAGTGCTGGGTCAAATCATGTGACCTCTTAAGGTAGGTCCTTGGTAACTCTGGGAGGTGAAACAGGGAGAGATTACTTTTTCCTGAGTTCTATCATGATCTCTATGATTTAGAGGAAATGTCAGCAAAGAGGAAAGAGAATAAAGATTCCTCCAAGAATGTGATTCCTAAAACAAAGAGGGACTGAGTCTGGAAAGAAGCTATTAGCAGGAAGGGGAGTATCAGAGTTTGCAGGAGAGAGTCCCAGGTATCCCTTAGGAAGAAAGCTTTCATCACCATCTCAATGGCTCCTTTCCTTTCTCTCCAGTGGCTTTGCACAAAAGACCCACAGATCATAGATGCACCAAGGCTAGCTTGTTTAGTCACCCTGCCCTTATTCACGATTCTCTCCTTGCCCACATTTGAGTCCCACTGTTGACTCCCAGGCTGCCTTAGTGACTACAGTTTTAGTTAAGCAGAGTAGCTCACACCTGTAACCTGGGCTACTAGAGGTGGACATTGGCAGAATTTTGATTCATGGCCAGCCCAGACAAAAAGTTAGTGAGACTTTATCCCCACCAGTAAGTTAAGTTAGGTGACACACATCTGTCATCCCAACTGTGGTATAGATGCCACATATATGAGGATCAAAGTCCAAGGCTGGCTCTGGGCAAAAAAATTAGTGAGACAAGCTCAAAAATATGGTTAAGTGTGTGGCTCAAGCGGTAGAGTATCTGCTTACTAAGTGTGAGACCCTGATTTCAAACCTCAGTGCCACCAAGTAACAATAACAAAACTCTGTCCTGTTGTACCTGGAAGATAATTTGTAACACAACTGCTGCCTGTGTGCTGTTTCAGTTATTGTGCGCAGGAGAGCAATAAGCACAAAGGGCATCTGAAGCTGAAGTTCATGGCTCAGGTCCCATTAGGGCAAAGGTCCGGGACCATTTCCAGATCTCCCTCCCCTGTCAGAAAAACATCTAAATGACAAGAACCAAAAACATTTTGCTTTCCAAGCTCTACAGTTCAGCACTAAGATGCCTTCCATCCTCTGAGATTTCAACAGCAATAAAGCAAAACAAATGAGCGCCCCCCCCTCTTTCTATAGATATAGTGTGCCAGGCACTATGGGTGCTTTAAACACACTTTAACCCTCACAAGAGTGGAGCATCTCTTCTCCTCTTCACCCCAGAGAGGAAAGGTCCCATGAATAGATTGAGAAGGCAAGCCAGTAAGGTAGCCACTTACTTGACCTTGGACTTCCAGGCTCCAGAACTGAGAAAACAGATTTCGATTGGTTAAACTGGGGTGCGTGTGGAGAGCACGTCATCTGTGATTGGGTCAGGCACAGGGTTACGCTGGCCAATCAGGCACAATTAGGCTGGCAAAGGAGCATCAGCTCCAGACTTCTGCAAGTAGGAATTGGAGCTGTCTTTCTGGTGGTGTTGCCAAGCCGGGGGCCGCAGTGATGGCTCTGTGGACCTAGGAGATGGGTGATGTCAGGATGGAACTAACCCAGAGAAAAGTAGATCTAAAGAGGTGGTGGGAGAGCGGTCACTGATGATGTTGTCTGGGCATCCATGTCTATCAGCGTCAACAATGACTTTCTGCTCGTTAAGCTTCTCAGTATGGCTTTATGCATGCTAGTTGACTTTCTGTGTCTTCATTCACCACTGTTAGCCTTACTGACCCTTAGTAATTGGGGATTCTGGGCGTACGCGTAGCATCTAAGTCCAGAGGTGTTTCTCTTCATTTTGGGATAGTGGACAGTGTTGCTGGTAAGTAACAGAACACTGAATTGTGAACTGATGACCTAAAACTATTTGTGTGTTTCTCCTGTCTTCTCTCAGATCGAAGGCTGTGAGGAGCTGGCCAGCCTGGGGAAGAAGGGAGATGGTGTCTGTGGAAGGGAAGGAACGACCTTCACGTGAAGTACAAGTTAGGCAATGGTAAATGTGGCATCAGGCACTTGGTGAGAGGTCAGAAGGGAAAATGCAGTTTGAAAGGGGCACCCATGGAGATGAAAAGTGAGGAAAGGAAGGAAAAATGCAGGGCTTCCATGTGAACCATGTGACAGACATGCAGGAGATGAAGTTGAAGAGGAATGAGCAGAGACATTGGCATGGCTCTTAACCTGCTCAGTCCAGCACTGTTCTAGACAGGACCCAGGACCCAGGGCAGACACATTGCCTTCAGAACAGAGAACAAGGGTTTCCTCATAAATATATACAGAAAACGAGACCCTTGTTAATGCCATGAAAACCCATTAATCTTCTGTTTTGTTTTGTTTTGGGGTGACAGTCCTAGGGTTTGAACTCAAAGGCCTAGGTGTTGTCCCTGAATGTATTTGCTCAAGCTAGTGCTCTACCACTTGTGCAACAGCTCCACTTCCACTTTTCTCATAATTAATTGGTGATAAGAGTCTCACAGACTTTCCTGCCTGGCCTAGCTTTGAACCTATACCCTCAGATCTCAGCCCCTTGAGTATGCAGGATTACAAACATGAGTGACCAGTGGTGCCTGACTTCTTTCATTTCTTTTGCAGTTGATAAACAACAACAATAACCATGAGCATTAAGAACAAACTGTCATCTGAAAGCCTGGTCTTAGTAAAGAATTTTTATTTTGAAGACAATTACAGAATGTCAGAGCATGAAATATTTTCCATGTGTAATTTGTACTGGAAGCAAACCAACACAGTGTGAGGATAAAGCTCAAACAGTATTTTAGAGCGGAACCTTGTTAAGTGTGTATGTGTTTATGTATGCGTGTATGTGTGCAGGATCTTTTCATCATTTTGAGAAGTCTGCAGGATGAAAAACAGCTCATGACAAGATCATTCCCCGATAGTGGAGCAAGCCCTTGTTTATGTAGAATGAGAGAGAAGAGATGGGGGCTAGATCATATTTTGAAGGGAAGTGCAAATGTCATTCTGGAGAGCTATATTATTGATTCCATTCAGTTCTCAAAGTAGGTCACAGCTTCTGGGGGAGGGGTCCCCTGCCTCCCCTGTGCAACCATGGGCTCTCAGGACATGATCTTGCTCTTGAGCGGGAGGCTACAGATGTGGTCAGTGTTCAGCAAATCTCTACTTTCTGAATCTTTACTCAATCCATCTACTTCTGTACTGGGAATGTCACTTTCATCCCTTTTGGAATGAGAGATACTAAGTTTTTTTCATGACAACTACACATCCCAGACTTTGCTCCTACCTGACATGCAAGTGTAGATAGATAGGATGCATTACAGTTCAGTCTCTAGGATTATTCACTGGGAGAAAAATGTTCCAGGAATTCAGAAAGGAAGCAAGTGGAGTCAACAGACTTAGGAAGCCGCACTCCTGCACCATCCTTAAACTTGCAGTTTCCCCTGAAAAGCTTGCCGGGCATCTCTCCCAGTCCCTTCATTTCTCACTGGGCAGCTTCTCTGCCCTAGCCCTGAGTTACTCAGCCTTGTTAGTTTATTTCCTGTTGTATGGGGCCTTAAACAACACATGCAAATTTTTATTTTGTCAGACCTGGGGCTTGAACTCAGGGAAGGGGCACTGGCCTTGGGCTTTTCTAGGCTAGTGCTCCACCACTTGAACCACAGCACCACTTCTGGCTTTTTCTGTGTATGTGGTACTGAGAAATGGAACCCATGGCTTTATCCATGCTAGGCAAGCACTCTATCACTAGGCCATACTCCCAGCCCCACATGGGAATTTTTATAGCTGGGCTCTAGCGTGTGTGTGTGTGTGTGTGTGTGTTGTGTAATAGGATTGGGGCCTGAACTCAGAACTGAAGGCCTCATGTTCCTGCTCACCTTTCTACCACCTGAGCCATGCCTCTAGTCCATCATTTCTGCTGGTTAATTGAACATGGAGTCTCATGGACTTTTCTATCCAGGCTGGCCTCCAATATTGATCTTCAGATCTCAGCCTCCTGAGTAGAGCTAGGATTGCAGGTGTGAACCACCAGAGTCCTTTGGGCTGTAGGGTTCCTGAAGGCAAACATTTGAAGGTGCTTCAGCAGGACAGTACTGGGAGATGCCCAGGTCAGGTCTGCCATACTAAAAAAACACTCAACTGTAGTCCTGCAAATATTTGTAAGGGCACATTGGCCCTTCCTTTGTTTCTGAAAAGGAAAAAAATCCTAGCCCATGGCTGACATTTCCATTTTCAAGTAAGTCTTGATCAGAAAACCAGCAGGAACAGTTGCATTCTGGCAGTGTAAGTGCATCTAGGTAGGCAGAGATTTATCAAAGCTGCAACCTCAGGGATGAGTACCTAGACCATGGAAAGACATTCAGAGGACTCAGGAAGATGTCTAGAACTTTCGAGAAGGCTCGCTGACATTCTGGATTCAGGTTCTAGCCATACTCCATGGGCTGTGTAACCTAATCCTCTTAGCGTAAATTCTGATGGACAAAAGCGTAATTTCTGATGGAGATTACTAGAAGGATTTCCAAGAGTAAATTAATAAGGAATGTGCCTAATTCCTGGCACAGTAAGGACAAGGGACAGTTGTAATTATTAGGATGTAATTATGTGTACCCTCTAGAGAACAGAACAGATACTTGAGACAGTAAAACTCCGTGGAGGAGAGAGGAGACAGAAGACACTAAAGAGAGCAATGCTGTTTCTATGATTACAAATTCATAAACCCTCCTCCCACCAAACAATGTTATGATTGCAGAGAGAAACAAGAACATTGGGAGGAAAAACATCATTATCTACCTAATCTTTGATTCGTGTGTGTGTGTGTGTGTCACATGAAATTAATAAGTAGAGTGATTTTCAGAAATTAGAATTTAACATTTTTGAATTAAGATGCTAGAAATTCCTAGCAGGTCTCTGGCTAGCTAAGGCCTGTTAAGTTGTGTTCTTTAGAGATCAAAGAGATTTCTTGAATTCCTCCCGAGTGGTGGGAGTGGGGAGGGAGCAACAAAGCAGCCTCTAGTTCACAGCAGCACCATTTAAGAGCCATTTAACAGCCTCCAAATCTCCCAGATTGAACCTGGGATCTGTGCTGCCTGCTAGGTGAGTTTGGGAGGCCAGGGGAAGCAGCTGTGTGGTTTATAGCTAATGCCTACAGGAACAGGAGTGCTGTGTTAATCATAAGTCTATCCTTAAATCCCCAGAACATTCCCAGGGCCTTATATTTCCTGTTGGAAAACCCAGTGTGATGTGTGCCTAGGAATTCTGGAGAGCAAGCGACAATCATGTGCAAGTAGCTCTCTAAGGACTCAGGAAGTGATGGCATAGATAAAGAAGCCAGAAGGCTTGGAGTTCAGAGTTTCCAGTTCCCCTTTGTGATGGGTTGCAGATGGCTCTCTTCCAAGAAGCAACTTAACACTGGTCCATATGACAATACCATATGAACAATGAGTAATAATATTACTAGCTTTAATAATCAGTAGCCATAGCAAGTGCCACACACTTAGCACCTCCCAGGTACCAGAAACCATCCCAGGAGATAATAGATAATATATATGTTTATTTTAACAACAACTCTAGGGGAAAAATCTACTAAGTTTAGTGTATAGTCTTTAATAAACAAATTGTGTTTCATTTCCCATGCTTCTCAGGCAAGGGACCAGGCTGAATTAGGGGGAGAAATGTGTGCGTAAGGCCACATAGCCTGTTGCAGACAGAGCTGGTATCTTGGGCTGGGACCTTCTTGAGGACAAATATCTTGATGTTCACATCTTTTTTTTTTTTTGCCCTTCATAACTTAGCCCCCTATCCATTGTGCAGAAGACCCTCAGCAAATGTCACTGGAGAAGTATTTGCCATCCACACCAGAGTGGTTCTCTGTCAAGTGCCTGTCAGTGTACATCCTGGGGTGGCATAGACAGAACACAGACAATGCTCTGACATCAGGTCCCACCTGTCCTATGCTACTGGCAGCTGTGCAACCTGTCCTTAGTGTCACACTTGCATGTCCCAGTGGATGTCTTCACTTAGAGCTGGCATCCTCTTTATCCATTGCCTGAACCAAGCCCCTGGGTTTCAGAGAAGCTTTATTTGGGAATCTACAGAACAACATTCAGGAACCTCTTCATACAATAGCCAGGTGGCCTTCAAGGAACTACCAGCTCAGAAGTTCTTCCACTTGCTGAACAGTCTCAGCAATGGAGTGACTCTGCCCACACGCTGGCCTGGCCTAGGCTCTCGGGCATGAGTAGAAGGCCCAGTGCAGAACAGGGGAGGATCGCTGTGCTGGCAGGACTCAGGCTCCCAGATAGGCAACGTGGGTCGAGGGAGAAGATTTCTTTTCTAAAGTTTCATTCCTACTGTGTCCTAAAAGACCTGCTGAATATTGATCCAAACAAGCTGCCAACGTGTAGTTTATTTCTCTAGATGAGAATTGGTTTAGATGCATTAAGATTTCATCAGTTACTTAATTCGATGAGAACTTCCAGAATGATTGAAAGATATGCAAATCTTTCTCAATTAGTTAAACAGATGAATATGGTATAGTTGGATATACTATTATTTTATGAAATTGTCTTTCACAAAGTCACGGCTATTGCTTTCTTGAGAGAAATTATGCCACAGAATAGAACTGTATTCTTTCTATGCTGTATCTTTTTGTAGTCTGTCAACAAATTGTGGTGATTTAAAGGAAAAAAAAAAGAGTTATCAAGATCTTATCTCAAACTGGACGGGTTGCTGTATGCCCACAATCCTAGCTATTCAGGAGGTGGAGGTTGGAAGATATGGGGAAAAGACCGGTCTAGGGTAAAATGAAAGACTGGGCTGCAGTGGTGGTACCTGCCTGTACTTCTAGTTTTGGGGGAAGGCAGAGATAAGAAGGACTGAGTTTCAAAGCCAGACCAGATCACCCACTTCCCAAAGAAGTTAGCAAGATCCATATCTACTAACAAACCAAGAATGGTGTTTAGCACATGTATTTTGCAGCCAGGCGGGAGGAATAGGTAGGAGAATGTGAAGGTAGCTCCAGACAAAAATATAGGAGCTTATACAAAACAAAACCAGCAAACCCAATAACTCAAGCCCGGAAGATCTTAGAATGCTTACTGGGGTCTTCAGTTCAAATATTAGAACCATAAAATAAAATAATAAAAGCTGGACACCAGTGGCTCATGCCCGTAATCCTAGCTACCCAGGATGCTGAGATTTGAGGATAGTGATTCAATGCCAGCCTGGGCAAGACAGTCCATGAGACTCCTATCTTTAATTAACCACAAGAAAAATGAAAGCGATGCTGTGGTTCAAAGTGGCAGAGAGCTAGATTTGAGCTGAAGAGCTCAAGGACAGCGACCTGGCCCAGAGTTCAAGCTCCATGACTGACAAAAAGAAAATGATGATTATTATTAAATAGTAATAAATTTATTATATAGTATGACAATGTTATATTAATATAGTAATGATTATTATTCTTTTAAAAATAACAAGTCTCTGTCTTCAAGGGAAGGCTCACAACTCAGTTACAGAAAAAGCACTAAAGTTAGCAGCAGTCAACCCCTCCACTCTTCTGAGCTCTCTGCAAGGGCAATCTTGCTAACTCCTCTCACCTGTGTGGGGATGAAGACCTAGTAGTTGCAAACCTGAGAGGTTTTGTGTCTTCTTCAAGGTCACAACTACAGTGAAGGGTGCAGCTGGGAGTGTGCCAAGCATCTCACTCGATGGCCTGTACACCTAACTGTATTAGCACCACCCATGGTGGCAGGTGCCACCGCCACACTGCCACCCTCCCTGCTGGGTGTGAGTTGCTTCTCAGCAAGCATGGCAACTTCTGGTGGGTTCCCAGGATCCACTGTCCCTGCCTTCCTACTAGCACCCCAAGTGCTCTGCTCCTGGTCAAGGCTGACCTTGAGTTTCTTGATTAAGAGTTCAACAAGCAAGGGCCTTGTCTTGGCGTTCCCTGAGAACTGAGATCAGCCTTAGAAGGACAAAAATCTCAGCAGCTAGGATGAAATCAGTCTCCAGAGCCTTCCACACGATGGACAGGCCATGACAAGCCAGCATGCTGGCGGGCTAGCACTCATTATCCACTGCTGCTAAGATACAGAGCTGAGGCCTCATGAGAGCTACCTGTCTTGAACCTGTTGCCCTGGAGAGTCAAGCTGAAGTTCAGAGACCATGCATAGAGCCCCTCGATTAAGAATGCCACAGTACTTAGGAGGTGAGTGAAGCTTGGAGCCGGGCTTGCTTTTTGAGGCTGAAAGTGTACATCCGAGCTATCCTGGGCCCTGGGCCCTTCATCCACTCATTTACTTAGTTTCAGGTTCTGAATGTACAGCTCCCACCCCGCCTCTCTATAAGGCAGTGCCCCACTGAAGACTTCCCTTTGTGAGGATATGGGGCTGGAAGAAGTGGCAGGCAAAATGAGAGGCCAAGTCCAGGAGCCCCTCCTGGGGCACTTAAAGCCTTCCAAAGAATCACCAGTGAAACTTCAACTCCGTGGTTATAGGGCCTGGAAAACAAAACAAAAATCTTGTCTCTTCTCCCCTTCTGCCTTCCGGCTTCCTTTATCAAGAGTGCAAGGACGCTGCCCCTGTGAGCAGCTCTGCAGCCAGGAAGTGTGGGGGCTGGCTCCATCCCAGGTGACTCGCTGGAGGCTGCTCTCCCTCCCAACTCATTTATTGGGCCTGCACACTGTGCTGCTGAGCAGGGGGGTGGGGGGAGGTGAGCCTGTCTGCCTGCCTGAGTGACTCACCATAGGAAGTGAGAGGCATACAGGTCTGGCTCACCAAGTCCTCCCAGCTTTCCAGGCTTACTAACCCCGGCAGTGTGGCAGACACTGCGATCTCAGGGACGAAATGGGACTTCCTTGGAGGACCATTGGCACCGATGGATGACAAATAGGACCTGATTGGTCCTATGTTTTTATCTTCTCCTCCTTCCACCTCCTCTATCTTCTTTCTTCTTTTTCCTTCTTTTTATTCCTTTTTATTATGCCTCCGTCTTCTTCCTTTTCTTTTCTTCCTCCTTTTCCCTTTCCTTCCATTCTTCTTCCTCCTTTCTTCTTCTCTTCCTCTTCTTCCTCCTCCCCTCTTCCCCCTTGTCCTCTTTCTTTATTTTGCTGCTACTGCTTCTGCTGCTTCTGTGTCTTCCTTCTCCCCCACTTCTTCCACTCCTCCTCCTCCTCTCCCCCCTCCTCCTCCCCTTCTCCCCTCCTCCATTCTTCTTCTACTTCAGTTAACTGGGAAATCTTTCAGAAGGTGGAAATGCGATGGGTTCCTTCAACTTCTTCCCAAGCGCAGGTCCAGTGGGTTCCTCCATAGCCTGCAAGGGGAATGGCCCCATTCCCTTGACCTTCTCAGTCCCCACAGCTGTGGTTCCTGCCCCTGGGGACCTCAGGGAGCTGGAAGACAACTTTCCTGGCCATGTCCTCCTAATCATCAAAGAGACTGGGGCACGTGTCCACTGGGCCTGGCTGTTTGTTGCTGACAGAAGCATTAACTGGGAAACTGTAGGCAGCCCTGGCTGTGGGACTACAGGCTCCTTCAGACAGACAAGTCCCATGGGCAGCAGACAGCTATCTAAGGAGCAGTGCCTCCTGAGGACCTGAGGGAAGACAGCAGGCCTGGGGACAGAGGGGAAAGAGTACACTTTTGTAAAACGTTTGCTTGTGAAAAGTTTCCTTACAGAGAAAAGAAAAAGGAAATGGACTTTAATTCACTTTCCACATCTGTGATGAAGTCTCCTTCAGTGTGTACAGGGCCTCAGGACACAAAGGTTCAGCAATGGACAGGGACAGGGTGCCAAGAAGAGAAGCTTCCAGAACCTGCTCCATCCCCACATCGAGAACAGGTTTTACACCTGCTAGTGCTTGCTCCACACCGGGCAGGGTTTGGGGCTTGTGTCTAGCAGGCAGGTAGAAGTTTCTGCGATGTAGAAATGGTAGGTGGGGGGTCTCACTGGCTGTGGTGAGCCAGCCTTCTGGAAACAGCACCAGCGCGGTGCCCAGACTCAACAGAGGTCAGCCACAATGCACCACCATCATCTGGGCTAGAAGAGGCTCTCATTCATGGTAGGAGTTAGTCTGCTTGGCCTCCAGGTGCCAAGGGCTTCATAGTACTTGTGAGCTGTTCATTAGCATTGGATGAAAGCAGCCAGGCTGGCAGGGCAGGGTGAGGTAGGGCAGGGAGGCTGCTCTGCTCTGCCACAGGGGTTGTCTGAATAGTTGATTGCTTGCTCAGCCACCTCCGGTGTGTAGTGTCTGTGCCCTTGCCATGGTGGGGCTGTGGGCTGGAAGGGGGCCTAGGACTGAGCTGGCAGAAGCCACACCTCACCCTCAAGTCCCAGTGAGGGAACACCCTCCCACGAAATGTGGACAAGAAGGCTCAGAGGCCTCTTCATCTAGAGAGTAGAGGGCAGAGGAAAAGGAAAACCTCCATTCCTTACCACAGCTCCCCAGCAGGAAGAGGAAGGAGCACTGGGGCCGTCCCCCAGGAGAACGTCCCTCAGCCCAGAGATGGTGAGAGGTTCTGTCCAGATCTGGCCATCCAATCCTTCTTGGTTTATTTCCTCAAGCAAAAAAGTAGGAAGTGAAGTCGTGACTCAAGTGGTGGATGGAGTGCTAGTTTTGAGCGAACAAAAAACAAATAGGAACAGCACAATTCCTCAGTTCAAGTCCCAGGACTGGCAGATACACACACACAAAGAAATCAGAGTTGGCCCTAAGATCAGTCTCTGTTCATTTGGACAGCAGCAGAAACTGCTCCTCCTCCTCCTCCCCCTTCTCCTCCTCTCCCTCCTTCTCCTCTTTCTCTTCTTCCTCTTCCCCTGCTGTTACTGCTGCTGCTGTTCCTGGGTATTGGACCTCTTTGATGAAGTAAGGACAGGAAGACGATGCCTGATAGTATGTTTTCTTTTCATTTCCCACTTTGCTAGTTAGGAACCACCCTCCAACTCTCTTTGCTGTAGTTATTTTTTCAAATAGGGTCTAGTAGGGTCTCGTGCTTTTGCTCTCGCTTACCTGGACCTCAATCCTCTTATTTATATTTTCTTTGTAGCTAGGATGATAAGCTTGCAGCATTACCCACAAAGATGATGTATTTCTAACTTTTGCCCAGGCTGGCTTTAAACATCAGTCCTCTATCTTCCAAGCAGCTAGGATTACAGATGGGAGGCATGGTATTTGTTTCAGTGGCTTTTGTGAGAAGGTAGAATATCTGTGTATGAGAGAGGTCATTTCAGGAAGAGAGAGCCCAGCACAGTGACCCAGGACAGGACCTATAGGTACCTAGCCTGAGTAGGATCCAGGCTTTGACCTTGTAGAACCTGTACTTAGTCTGACCATAAATAATCCATTCCAATAAAAAATTAAATACATAAAGTATAACATATTTCCATGCAATGCATCATCTTAGAACTTAGCCTATAATAGGAAGACGTTTCTATCCTACCATATGACTTCTATTATTTAATGTAATCAAAGAGAAATGTATGTGACTCTGCACAATAGCCTAGCTATTCAACCAGAGAAAGAGGAGAGAGGAGAGGACAGGAGAGAGACCTACAGACAGAGTCAGACAGAGACAAAAACAGAGAAAGTCAGACATATTGTTCATTTCTACTTTGCACCTCCCCTTGGTTCTTTTGAAACAAAGTCTCACTGTGATCCTAAGCTGGCCTTAAACTCATGATCCTTCTGCTTCTGCCTCCTGGGTGTTGGGGTTACAGGTGTACCACCTGCACACCTGTACATGCCTGGATTCTTCATTTTTCTTCAGTATAGTAGGTTCTCAGTACTCATGGGCATGTGGAGACCATTGTGGTGGGAAAAATTGCGCATGCTCAGGAGGCAGGGTTTAGTGCCATTCTGTGAGGCTTGACTCATTTTTCCATCATGCCACCCAACTTCTGCTAAAGACTCACCATGCTGCCCTCAACGAGTCGCACATTTTTACTTGATCACTTAAATTAACCACATTCATGTTTGCGTTGCTTTTTGGTCACCATTTGTGTGTGTGTGTGTGTGTGTGTGTGTGTGTGTGTGTGTGTGTGTGTCCTGGGGCCCGAACTCAGCACATGGGGCACTGTCCACAAGCATTTTTAGTCAAGGTTAGCACTCGACCACTTAAGACACAGCTTGACTGTCTTGCTTTTTTGGAGTAATTAATAGGAGATAAGAATCACATGGACTTTCCTGCCCAGGCTGGTTTTGAGATGCAATCAGCCTCCTGCATAGCTGGGATTATAGGCGTGAGCCACCAGCATCCAGCTCATGTTCTACTTTTATTTTTTATTGTCCAGGTAATGTATAGAGGGGTTACAGCTACATTCACCAGGTAGTAGGCGCATTACTTCTCACACATTGATACCCCTTCTCATGATTTTGTCCCCATTTCCCTACCCCAACCCCCTCCAAATCATCTTGTTTTTCCTCTTCTCTTTCCTATTTTAAATAAACAAACAAACATATGCGATATTACAGGAAGAGTTTTTCAAACTCACCTGCACGGACTGCCTTTGAACTGTGATACTCAGGTCTCTCCCTCCTGAGTATCTAGGATTATAGGCATGAGCCAGGAGGACCCACCTACTTTGAGTGCTCTTGCTTTTAGTTCTGAGGCACTCACAGGAGGCAGATCCAGAGGCATTCTAGAGTACAAAGGACCCCTTTTCTGGGCCTGCATCTCTCACGCACTCTTACAGGACTGCTGAGTCTGTTCAACTTTTTGAGGAAATTCTGTCTTACATTTCTACTAACAATGGAGGTGATTTTAACTTAACACTTCCCAGCACTTGTCGTTGCTTTCTATTTTTATTTTCAACACCCTAGTGGATGCAAAGTGTTTCTTCAACACAGTTCTGTTGTTGTTTGTTTATTTGCCTTTATGGTGGTATTAGGGCTTGACCTCAGGGTGGTGATGTGTGGAGCCCACTTAGTGTTTAAGAAGGGTAGGTTCACAAAAAGGCATAAATCTTTTTTTCTTTTGCCAGTTCTGGGGCTTGATCTCAGGGCCTAAGCACTGTCCTTGAACTTTCTCAAGGCTAGTGCACTACCACTTGAACAACAGTGCCACTTCCAACTTTTTCTGTATATGTGGTACCGAGGAATCGAACCCTTGTCTTCGTTCATGCTAGGCAAGCACTTTACCACTAGGCCACCCTCCTGGCCCAGGCATAAACCTTAAAAGCATCTGAGAGTTGTCGGTAAGTTCTCTACCTCTAGAGCCATACCATAACCTTTCATGCTTTGGTTTTTTATACAGTTTCTCATACTTTTGCCTAGGGTGGCTTTGTTGAAAGTACAGAAAGTATAGGCACGAGCCACTGTCCTTAGCCCTATGAAATTTAGAGCTTGAACAAATCATATAGGATCATTCAGCCTGTTCCTTTGAATTTATGAATGATAATCCAAGTCCAGAAATATTCAGTGAGTTGTTATATCATATGGAGAGAGAGAGAGAGAGAGAGAGAGAGAGAGAGAGAGAGAGAGAGAGAGAGAGAGAGAGAGAGAGAGAAGAGAGGGAGAGAGAGACAGAGAGAGAGAGAGACAGAGAGAGAGAGAGAGAGAGAGAGAGAGAGAGAGACAGAGAGAGAGAGAGAGAGAGAGAGGCCCAAAGGGTTTAGAATCAAATTTACATAAATCCTCACCATTTTGAGGCCTTAGGAGAGGTTTCTTAATTCCTGCCAATCTCGAAATGTCATGTCTTACCTTGCTAAGGCAGAGTTGTAAGAAATCTGTGCAATCAATCAGAAATTTTTTTAGCCTAGGCCTCTCATATGAGGCCCAACATTGAGAGCTGGGAACAGAGTTGTGAACAAAACTCAGCCTATGAGCACAAGAAGAATAGATTTGAGGTGAGGACTTGGTGAGCTTCAAGCATAGTAGGTGTATGGCTTAATATTGTGTGTCTCTGGCTCATTGGTAATTGCTCCTGGTAAAGGCAAGTTCTGTTCTCCTAAGACAGGGGGCTTTGTGTATTCATATTTGAATCCCCAGTGCAATATCTAGTTCTGTTGTTTCTTTTTTTTTGCCAGTCCTGGGCTTGAGCTCAGGGCCTGAGCACTGTCCTTGGACTTTCTCAAGGCTAGAGCTCTACCACTTGAGCCTCAGCACCACTTCCGGCATGTGGTACCGAGGAATCTAACCCGGGTCTTCATGCATGCTAGGCAAGCACTTTAACCACTAGGCCAAATTCCCGGCCCCATTTCTGTTGTTTCTTAATAAAACAAAGATTCTTCTTCATACCCCAAGGCACAAGTGGACTTAGGACACATAAGGAAAGGATGAGGTTGATGGAGTGAGATAGAGGAGCATCTTGGGCGAGAGCTTGGCACAGAGTCAAGGAACAGAGATATGAATCCGTGGAGCCTTTGTTTATTTCCTTTTAAAAATGAAATCAATCTGTTAGTAAAATACTTCAGATCACATCCACATAAATCCCACCAAATAAATCAGTTTCACTTGAAAGACTAAGTCTTTCAAATAGAAATAAGTACAATTTATGTCAACATCACTGTAAAAGAAAAGCATAAACAATCTTGTTCCTACCATCCCAAGTCTGAGGCCTGTCTGAACTAGAATAAGAACACGAGGGCAATGTGATGGCAGAGAGAGATGGATAATGTCAGCGCTAGGGACAGAAAGCCAGGCCCCCAGGCCTGTGTGGGTGGGACAGCGTCTGCAACGACCTGACCTATACTGACCTGCAGGGAGGGGCAGAGAATGGGAACAAGGTTGAGACCATGGGAGCAGCTGGTGACAGATAAACCATCTCACAGTGCCTGCCAGGTCCCTGGCTTCTCCTTTTCTCACAGCGTAATTCTCTGCAGGCCTCATGAATGAGAGCGAAGAAAAGTTAGTTTTGCAAGATTATTCAAGTGGCCATCTAGAGGGATTAATTCTAGATCGAACTCACTTCTCACAAGCTGTGTGGTCTCCAGCCAGTCATCTCAATGCTTGGGATGTCTATCTTCTCATTTGTTCTTTTCAGAAGCTGGAACTACATTGAGCATGGTAAATAGCCCAGAGGAGTGCCCACACACTGCAGCCTGTCCACAGCTAATCAATTGCCCTCTACTTCTCTTTCCCACTAGCCGCACAAATCCCCCTCAAAGCCCTCGGTTGCATAGAATCAACCCCAATTGAGATTGGAGCACAGATGCAACTGGTTTGCTATCCTTCATCAGACAATTTTTATAATATCCTTTTTACCCTAGATCTAAAGTGATTCTAAATCGTTTTCTGTAGGTTTGACAAACTACAATGATTACAATGCAGAAGCCGCAGGTCCCACGAAGTCAGGAAATAGGTGTGGTGGGACTGTGTAGGTAGGCGCCATGGAGATTACTCAGACTTCTGTGGAGTTCTCTAGCCACGCAGCTGCTGAAGGCAGGGGACCCTCCTCTGCACTTGGTGAAAGAGTTATGATAAGCCAAGCATTGGGGGCCCATGCCTATAATCTAGCTACTCAAGAGACTGAGATTTGTGGATCAAGGCATGAAGCCAGCCCAGACAGAAAAGTCCATGAAACTCTTGTCTACAATTGAGCAGCAAAAATGGGGCTGGGAGTTTGGCCTAGTGGTTAAAGTGCTTGCCTAGCATGTATGAAGACCCGGGTTCGATTCCTTGGTACCACATACATAGAAAAAAGCCAGAAGTGGTGCTGAGGCTCAAGTGGTAGAGCTCTAGCCTTGAGAAAGTGCAAGGACAGTGCTCAGGCCCTGAGCTCAAGCCCAGGCCTGGCAAAAAAAAAATGCACAAGTGAAGATGTGGCTCAAGTGGTAGAGTTCCAGCCTTCAACAAAATCATCTAAGTAAGAGTGTGTGTGAGGCCCAGAGTTCAAAGCAAACAAACCACAAGTAAAAGCATTAAAATAATAAAAGCCAAAAAATGTTAATGAAATATAAACTTGTGTTTCTGTGTCAGGGTCAATTCCATCCCATGTGAGGGCAGTGTTGCTAGGAAACGAGCAGCTGTTAGTCTGGGAAATTTGGAATAGGAGTGTGTCATTCATGCAATGGAAATAGGGAAGAGCTTTGGAGTATTTGCACCTGGGCTCTGTCCAATTCTATTCAAGGGAATACGACATGAGGCCTTTTACAGACAGCCAAGGTGAAGAGTCTTTCCCTAGGTGATCTAATTTCCTCTGCTGGGTAAACTGGAATGCTGCCCTGGGTGTTACTTCATCTGTACAGCCAGGCTGTTCCTCATCACAGCTGTGGCCTGCCTTCTGACCCAGACCCGAGTTGCAGAATGCTAGGACAAGGGATGACGGTTGAATAGAGCAGAAAGAACAGAAGGTAACACCTCCTTACAAAGGAGCTTGGTAAAAGAACTCATCCCCCTAGAATTCAATCTTTTGGAGTTTGAGAAGACCCTGGCCCATCCCTTGAAAGCCTCTCCCTTCCCAGACCTCTTCTTACCCTCTGTCTCTGGCTTCCTTAGTATTCCACTGCAGAGCTTAGCAGGTGACCTTATGTTCACTGTTTCCTTTGTGCTTCAAGTTAGTCTTGGGTTTTTTTTTTGTTTTTTTTTTTTTTTTTTTTTTGGTCATCAGTCGTGGGACTTGAACTCGGGGCCTGGGCACTGTCCCTGATCTCTTCAGCTCAAGGCTTCCACCCTACCTCTTGAGCCACAGTGCCACTTTCGGTTTTCTAGGGATTAATTGGAGATGAGATTCACATGGTCTTTAGTGCCTGGTCTGGCTTTGAACCTCGATCCTCAGATCTCAGATCCTCAGATCACCTGAAAGTCAATCTTTTGAAGTATCTTCATCTCAGTGTGTTGTGGTTGGTTTGTAAGGCTAGAGCTCTACCACTTGAGCCACAATACCACTTTCAGCTTTTTCTATGTATGTGGTCCTGAAGAATTGAACCCCGGTCTTCGGGCAAGCTAGGTGAGCACTCTACCAGTTGGTCAAATTCCCAGCCCTTTGACTTGGTAGTTTTTACCAAATCATCCAGCTACAGAAATGACAATATTGCTATGAATAGTTTTGCCTATATTCCCAGTGCAGGCACCTTCCAAAGCACTTTATATAAACTAACTCTCAGTATTATCTACGACTGAGGCCTATTATCATCCCCAATCTACAACTGGAAAACTGAGGTGTTGTGGGATTCACCACTTCCATAATGGCACATAGGTACTAATTGTAGAGCTGGGAGGGAAAGCAAGCTCTTAACCACTCCACATGTGACTTCTGCTCAGTGATTCCCTCATGCTTACACATGTGGGATTTGTTGGTATTATTGCTTCAGGTGCCATTTGCACCTGCAAAACTAAAATCTCATTTCACTTCTATTTTTGATGTAGAAATTTACAAAACAAATTTTTATTTCCTTTTCCTTTTCTTTTTGTGCTGGTCCTGGGACTTGAACTCAGGGCCTGGGCACTGTCCCTTTTTCCCTTAAGGCTTTTTCCTTTAAGGCTGGTGCTCTACCACTTGAACCACATCTTCCCTTCTAGCTTTTTTGGTGGGTAATTGGAGAAAAGAGCCTTACAGACGTTCCTGCTCAGGCTGGCTCCGCATCACAGTTCTCAGATCTCTGCCTTCTGTCTAACTAGGATTATAGACATGAGCCACTTGTGGCTCACCTTAACTCAGTGAAAATGCTGCCTGACCCGTTGGTGTCATCTGAATTGCCCTACTTTAACTCTGTGTCTAGCCTTGTTAGTCATCAAGTGCTGGCATGGACTCCTCAATCACTCCCTCACCAAACAGTAATGGAAGGGATATGTGACTTTCTTTGTAGATAACATGCAGGGCTATAAAATGACTCATGGGCATCTTGAATGGGGCACTGTGTAGGCAGAACTCTCACTTTGTTCCTGAACCCTGCCTCTCATCTGATTTACCCCAACTCATGAGTAGCATGGACATCCATTCAGGTGCTCAGCCCCAAATCCAAAAGTTGCCTTTGACTTCTCTCTTCCTTCTTCCCATCCACCAGCCCGTATGTTCACAACACCCCCGCCTCCTCTCCCCTTGCGCCCCACCTTGTTTCTCTAGCCACATCTGCAGGTCCAGACCAGTCCCCCTCCTCTGTAGGTGTTAGCATCAGGACAGTCACATTGTGTCACTGCCCTCCTGGGAAGTCTGCAGTGGCTTTCCAATGTCTTAAAACACAAATCAAAGCTCTTGCTATACTGGCAAGGCTCAAGGTGACCTTGCTCCTTCTCTTCTTCCTGGCTTTCCTCCTATATGGATCCCACTAGCACTGTGATCAAGCCACACTGGCCAGCCCAGCTCTGTCATCCCAGCATGTCAACCTCGCTCGCTCGCTCTATCTATCTATCTATCTATCTATCTATCTATCTATCTATCTATCTCTATATATCTACCTATTTTATTATTTGCTAGGGCTTGAACTCTGGGCCTAGGTGCTGCCTTTGAATTTTGGTGTTCAGGCTAACATTCTACTGCTTGTACTACAGCTCCATTTCTGGCGTTTTGTGGTCAATTGGAGATAAGAGCCTCACAGACTTTCCTGCCTGGCTAGCTTCAAACCATGACCCTCAGATCTTCAGATGTTAGCCTCCTGAGCAGCTAGTATTACAGGCATGAGCCACGAGTGTCAGGCCAAGGCCATTTCTATCTCTAGCCTTGCACAGTATCTCTAGGATTGCACAGCTCCTCTCACTGGACTAGATGTCTTCAGATGGTGTGCCCTCAGTGGCCGCTACCCCCTCCCTTGCCCCTTCTCAGGCTGTGGCTTCCTGCTTGAGGCCATCTGCAAATGTCTTAGGCAGGTGACCCTCTTCATGCCAGGTTCTATCACCTCCCTCTTCTGCAGACATCACGAGGCAGAGGACTTGCTGACCACCTCCTCATCGTGTGTTGGTACTTTAACACTTACTTTAACGTAAATAAAAACATCCTACCCAGGTTTAATTTACACTTACTAAAACGTTCCTGCTTCAAATATGTAATCTGACTAGTTTTGATAAGAGTATCTACCCACATAATCCATCAAGATACTGAATGTTGCCGTCATCCCTGAGGTCATTCCTACAATCCTTTCCATTTGGGGCTCCAGGCAACTCCAGATCTCATTTTTTTCCTTTCATACATTTTCCACTTTCACCTATTTATTCCTATAAATTCACCTGTTTATTTCATCTATTTACTTCACCTATTTATTTATATAATTTTATATAAATAAAACCATACAATGTATACTCGGGTCTAGTTTTTTGTTGTTGTTCAGTATATGTTTTATATACTGAATATACATGTATTTTATATGCTATCTGTTTCACAATCCAACATGTGTGTCTGTTGTTAGTGAGTGATGTTTGGCTTAAACACTTATGATTTGATGTGATGACTTTGCTATTTTCACTATGGTTGACTTGTTCCATAAAGAATTTAAGGAAGTTTATACAATTGGAGATAACGTAAGATTTACTAAATACCAGCCTAGGAAATTAATTTTTTATATTAGCTTTATAATCTCCCTCCCTTAACCCCCCTGCCCAGGGAAGTGCCTCATCTCTCTGCAGTGCCATGTGTCTGAACAACCCGGCTATCTCCACCCAGCCAGGATTTCTGGCCAGAATTAAGCTCACTGAGACCTATTGGAAGCAGGTCCATATCCCCTGTCCCACATCCAACCTAGAAATCCTTGCCTTTCACTCTTTCCTTGAGGTCTCTCAGCAGATCCTAGTATCTGGAAGATGAACTTTCTCCATTGCTCCTGCTGGACTAAGCTAGTTTAAGAACTGCAGTTGGGTTCTGAAATTGTCTTCCTGGTTGTTCTCTCTACTTCTACCCTTGTGTTTTGTCTCTGTATTCAACTTTGCAGCAAAACGATCTTTTGAAATTAAGGATCAAAACCATTTACTAGTTTCTCAGCCTCTAAAACACAAATGTAGTCTTGTTCGTGGTTTGCCACTGACCACTGACCCTGTCTCTGCCACACCTGCTCCAGGACAGACACTGGTCCAGCAATGTCCACATGTTTAGCAAGAGCCCTCCTTCCCAGGACTATAGATGAGCCCTTTCCTCCCTCTAGGATGGCTTTTCCCAGGGACCCACACAGGCACTCCTCCTGCTTTGCTCCGTTGGCTCCTTTTCTGTGAGTCCTGCTCTCAATGCCTCCCTACATTCTATTTCCCTTCTCTGGTTGATTTTGAATACACAGAAGTGTATGGTACTAGATTCCGTGATATCAGATGTAAACTTGCAGTTGTGTACTTCCCCACTGGACTGGAAGCTTCCTCCTGGTACCACTTTTGCCTCTTCTGTCCAGGACAGTATCTAGAGTAAGGGGATTGGCATCCAGGTGCTGATGGAGCACACCTGTGATCCTAGCTACTTAGGAGGCTGAGATCTAAGGATGTGGTTCAAAATCAGCCAAAGCAAGAAAGTCTGTGAGACTCGTGTCTCCCATTAAGAACCAAAAGGCCAGAAGTGGAGGTGTGACTCAAGTGATAGAGCACCAGCTTTGACTGACAAGGCTCAAGGACAATGCCCAGGCCCTGAGTTCAAGCCTCTATATCAGACAAAAAGGGAAAAAGAAGGAAGGAGAATAGACATGTGGTGAGCATTCAATAGTGATTTATTGCATGGATTAACGCCAATGACATTAGAAATGAGGCAAACACGGAAAGCATGGGTTACAGGGCTTTCTTTTGTGGTTGTACTGTTAAATAATGCATAGTAGCCCACTTGTTAAGTAATCACTCTGTCACTGACTACATCCCCACTGCAAGGTGTTTACAGCAGCTGGTACTGAGCCACCAATTGGGGACTCTCTAGCAGTTTCTACATGCAGGCATGAGAGCAGCGTCAGTGCTCTCCAGTCAAATGGATCCAATATGCTTTTCAGGAAAATGTCACTTTCCCTGATGTGCCTAGAGAAGCAGTTTCTGCCAAGAGCCCTTCCTAAGAGATTGCAATGTTGTGAGGCAGGTCCTTCTTGAGCAGAGCATCTGAGAACTGGGGTGGCAAGGATGAGAATGACTCAGGTTACGTTCTCCGATGGGCTTGATGTTGTGTGCCAGCGCCTCACTGTGTCAAAGCGTTGTGTGTGGCCAGGGCAAAGGGGCCCAGAGACTGCTTCTTATGAACCTATACCGGTCCACAAGCTGACTGAGGAATAGCCATGTCTCATGGTTCTTAATCTGTGTCTCTTAATGGAGTTTTTTCTTTGAATGCTTAATGACAGGGAGTTGAGGCTTACGTTCACCGAGACATGAATCCCTGGAACATGGGAACAGTGTTTTCTTGCACTGGAATTCCTATCTGTACTGCTTTAAAATGTCACAGTGTCTCACATAAATGACACTCCTCAGAGCAATGCACTATACAAAATGGACAACTGCAGGGCTGTCTTGAGTATAAGGTTGCGTAAATGTAGAGGTATGTGACAGTGAGCAGCCAAGTAAGATGGCGTGTTTCTAAAGGTTCGGCACTAAAAATTGGTTTAGTACATAATATCTCTTGTACTGCAGAAGGGAGCTAACAGGCCAAGAGTCCTACTGAAAGGCTGAATTTTTTGTTGGTGGTGATGGTGGTTGTAGTGGTCATGGGGCTTGGACTCAGGGTCTGGGAGCTGTTCCTGAGTTCTTTTTTGCTCAAGTGATAGAGTTTTGCTCTATCACTTTGAGGTACAGTATCATTTCTAGGGTTGTCTTTTTTTTCCTGGTGGTTCATTGAAGATAAGAGTCTAATGACCTTTGCCGACCAGGCTGACTTTGAACTGTGATCCTAAATAGCTAGATTTACAGGTCTGAACCACCAGCACCCAGCTTTCATCAATGAAGGTCCATGAATTAAACATTTTGTTCCAATCCCATGACATATTAGGGTTGGGTGGGGTACAATATTTAAGGAAAATAAGGCCTAATAGGGAAAAATTAGCTCACAAGATTTGTTTTTGAAGAAAAGGACTCCAGTTTTTTTTGTGTTTCTGGACGTGTGTTACCTGGAAGCCAGGCTGTGGGTAGCTTCCTCTGCCATGCTATTCTGTCTTACCACAGGTCCAAAAGCAGCAGCAAAAGGAACTTCCAAAGCTCTGGTCCAAAATGAACCTTTCTTCCTTTTAAGTTGATTATGGCAGGTATCTCATTATAGTTTTGGAGAGCTATTTGACATACTATTTTACAGAAAGGATTTGAAATTGGATCGATCACAAAAAAAACCTTTCTGAAGTTTTCAAAGCAGCTGAAAAAAAAATATTGTCACTTCCACGCCAGCTATAAAGTATCTAGGTCAAACTCCCATCAGCCAGTTGTTCATTGAGCAGATGAATTTTCCCTTCTGGGAACTAACTGAGAAGCAAATGTCAAGTGGATAATCAAAGTATGTTGTTATTTGGGGGTTGTTGGCCATAAACAGACATGGCTGTAGTTAGTTGCTCCACTCATAAGCTTAATTCTATGAAAAGTAAAGTAATATAAACCTTCATTCTGCTCAGTCTGGTTTGTTGCTCAAGGGCTCTTGACTTGCATGTAGCAGGAGAACCAGTATTTCTCTGTGTCCATTTGTGAGAAATCTATTTCTTGAATATCTGCAGTTGAGTGAGAGACTCTTATCAATGTACATTTTTCACGCACGTATTCCCAAAGATATCTATTACTTTTTCATTTATTGGAAGAAATTATGAAATTACATGGTAATGACTAAGCCAATACCTCAGCTTTCCTGCTCATGGCTGACTGAATGCCCCGGAATGCAGTTGCACAGTCAGACCTCCTGGAGAGCCTGCTATGCACTGTTGCAGACTGGGTTTGAGGTGGAGAGTAGAGATCAAGATCAAGAAGACATGATCCTTGCCCTGGAGAGGCTCCCAATACGGCAGAGAAGTCATACTTGTCTAGCACTGCAAGATGGTGCATGTACCATCTCTTGAGGGGAAGTGATCATGTGATCCCCACGAGTGGGATGGGGAGCCCAGAACTTCCAAGGGAAGTTGGGCCCTGAGTTGGCCTTCATGAAGATTTGCACATAGAGAGTTGTGTCCCCTAGAGGAGAGCTGCTCATCCATCACCTTCCCTCTCACTGTTATTTGGCCCAGGGTCTTTGGGGTCTCTTGGCCATAGCACCTGAGCCCATAGCCTACTTGATAACACTCTAGAATGGGCCTTGAGCTTCCCTCCCCCTAGCACACAAAGCCCAATTTGACTCAGGCACCAAGGAGGAAGGCAGGCAGGCAGCCAACTGGCGATGCGCAAGCAGTATTCCAGTCACTTCACACGTATCAACTCTGACCTCCCACTGACTCTGCTGCGCAGAAGTTATCATCACTTCTAGTCCTGAGAGCGGAGGTGTAAAGATTTCCCATGGCCTAGGTAGGGCTGCTCCTTTCTACTGCTCTCAAGAATACTCAGTGTGGGAATGATGGAGCCAGTGACTCCTTCACTCCTGTAGGACAAGAAAAACAAACAAAGCCCAGTAAAGTTCTACTGCATCTAAGAAGGGCAGGTTATCTGGGTGAAATTTATTTATTTATTTTGCCAGTCCTGGGGCTTGAACTCAGGGCCTAAGCACTGTCCTTGGGCTTTCCTCAAGACTAGGGCTCTACCACTTGCGCCACAGCACCATTTCTGACTTTTCTATATATATGTGGCACCAAGGAATAGAACCCAGGTCTTCGTGCATGCTAGGCAAGCACTCCACCACTAGGCCAAACTCCCAGCCTTGTCTGGGTAAAATTTCGAATCATGACTCTTTTAGAAAAGGAAAGGGACTGGAAATGTCCAGAGAGATCATCTTGTTTTACTGATGAGGAAAGTGGGGCCTAGAGGTAAAGAGACCCATCCCTAAGTTTAATAATGACATCATAGTTCATGGCTCTATTAAACAACATACTGTGAGCCTGGCATCTGTGAGCTCCATCCTCCAAAAGTAGATTAGGGACTAGATTTTCTTGAAGACCTGCTAAAGCAGGTAATGATTCAAAGTGCTCTGTTTTAATGGGGGAAGGCCAAGTGTAGAGAAGAGCCTCCATTACTGTGACTCCTTTACTGGGAATTATAGCTGACCTTTGACCCAGTTCTAATGGCTGTCAAGCCTTGCCTTTGTACTAGGTGATTGTTTCTTGGTCCTTTTTTTTTCTAAATCACCACTCCTTGGCCCAGGTTCTGGTCATTCTTCACTCTATTTTCAAGGTCCAGTTAAGTAAGTTCCAGTTTGGGAGAAGTTTTAAGTCACGACATAAGCAAGTTCATGTAGGCTGTCTCTTCAGCCATCAGTGAAAGACAATGTCTCTTCATCAAAGAGACTTTAGACCTGGCCAGCAAATGCATAGGATGGAGGCAGGGAGAATAGTAATGGTGAGAAGAGAGGGGAGAACTTACCATTGGAAATGTGTGATCTGTAAAGTGCCCCAGGCAGCTTTGTGTCATCCAAGCTGGCCTGCATGTCAGGGATCAACATTGCCTTTTAGAAAAGACTCTCCAGTGATGAAATAAGAGCATCCATATCTGTCTTCTGAATCCCAGCATTCCTGCAAGGCTCCTGACAGGAGTAGGCTGAGTCAGGGATGGGCCCATTTGTTAGATGAACTTAGAGACAGGTTTCTCAATACTTTGTAAACAGATCTCTTGTGGGAGTATTTCTCGTTTCCATAAATGGATAACAGAAAAGATTGGACGCAAATCAAGAATTCAATTTCTAACCAAACAAATTTCCACCCACACAGATACTTGACTCATTTTAGTATAAGCAAATTCTAAGTAGAAGGATTAGCCTGGTGTTGGTGGTAATCTTAGTTACTCAGGCTGAAATTTGAAGATTATTGCTCCAAGGCAGCCCAGGCAGGCAAGTCCATGAGACTCTTATCTCTAATTAACCAGCAAAAGCCAGAGGTGGAACTATGGCTCAAATGATACAGTGCCAGCCTTGAGCAAAAAACCAAAGGAACAGAGCCCAAGCCCTAAGTTTTCTCAGGCCAACTTCTTATTAGAATAAGATAAGGGTGTACAGGAGTTCTGCAACTATCCCTGTTTGGGTGGCTGTACTCCAAGATAGCTCGATTTAAAAGCATCATCCAAGCCTGTGAGCCTATATACATTTGTTCTTCATGCTGTGCCTGAGGTGAAGACCAGCTGAGCAAGCAAGGAGATCTAGAGCCATTTGTGCTGGAGATACTGTCAGCGTCTTGAATCCCACTCAGATCAGACAGGTGTGACATCAGATTCTGGCTTAGGGAGCTTGGACATGACCTTGGGCATGAATGACACTTGACCTCCCAAAGCCTTGGAGTCTTTAGACCTAAGAAATAAATAGAGACCTCAGTACCCATTTCTGCAGCACTGTCATGCAGACCAGGCAGGATACCTGAGCAAAGTACCTGCACGCAGGAATTCCTGTTCTATGCTTGGGAGCTTTCTCACTCAGACCATGACCCTTGCAATCAGCACAAAGTTGGTTCCTGATGAGGAAAACACAAACACAAAAACTGTCTGTGTTCTCAACACTCAGAAAGAATTGTTCTATACTGTTATATGGTTTTTTAAATATCACACTACAAACTCTGGGTATGGAAACTAAGGCTTTATCTTGTGTGACTGTTGTTCTTAATATACTGTGTTATTTCTCTTTTCTTTTTTTGCCCTTATGGTTAATCTCATGTTGTTACTGTATCTGACTTCGTTACCTTGTATATTGTACATACGTTTATTTGTTTATTTGAAATAGGAAAGGGGGAAAAACAAGATGATTGGGAGGGGGTGGAGGGAGGGAAATGGGGACAAAAACAGTAGAAGGGGTATCAATGTTTGAGAAATAATGCACCTATTACCTGATGAATGTAACTGTGACCCTTCTATACTTTATGCCAACAATTAAAAAATCTCACTACACACAAAGACAGAGAATCATACAGATTTGTGTTTGTGTGGATTTATTTTTCTTTTTCACTCAATTTCACTTGTTCAGCATTTTCTATCGCTAAAAAGTTTTAAAGCTATCATTTTCAACATTTATAACATGGTAGTTGAGGTTTCTTTAAATCTTTTAAAATGTCATTGAGAATGAGTTTTTGTGGTTTTGATTTCATATTTTTCTGTTCCCTTCCAATTTAGAAGAGCCTCCATTACTGTGGATGAATTGACAGGAATGACCAGTTTTTAGGACATAAAATTATAGGATAGTTAGTAACTTTCCTCAAGTGAACAAAAGAACTGGAAATATTAGAAATCTATATATAATGAGAAGAGACATTTTTAGTTAGTAATTTACCCAAACACAGTCATTTTTTTCTCTCATTTGTGTGTGTGTGTGTGTGTATACACAGAGATATATTATCTATGATGATGTCCTAGAAAAAGAGACAAAAAATGCCCTCAAGTTGTCAAAAGTGTTTCAACAAAATTCTGAAGATAGCAAGAATTTGACCTTATGCTTACTGTTTTCTTCCCTTCCTTCTTTCCTTCCTTCCTTCCTTCCTTCCTTCCTTCCTTCCTTCCTTCCTTCCTTCCTTCCTTCCTTCCTTCCTTCCTTCCTTCTTGTCTTAATCCGATTTATGCCAGAATCAAGGATGATTTGAAATATTTTAAAACTATATATTAAAATCTTAATACATTGTCATAATTAAGGAACTTAGCACACACAATACCCCAGTGAAGGAAAAAATTAATATTGACTTTTTGCTGTAAATTATTTTTAAGTTTCCTTTTTCTTTTTAAACAAAGGAAATCGCTGCTCTTGTTTTAAGAGCAGATAAAAGAGCCTGGCTAGGCAATCAAGGCCAAGCCTTCCCCACACTCCAGGGGTTCTGCATCCCTCACCACGGCCCTGGAGCAGCCCTGTATTTGGGACCCTAGACGTGATGTCATCATGGCCCCAGCAGTCATGCACACAGGACCTTGGACCCTCAGATATCCCTTAAATATGGTCCTTGGAAGGTTTGCACAGGAACAGTGGACTCATGGACTGCAAATGGGTGCATGAGAATGGGAACCTAATCAGAAGGGCTAAAAGACACACGGAGAGATGCCCAAAGAACTCGAGCAGGTGGTGTCGAGCCTCTGATTGGGTCTGGGAACTGCTATGGCCCACAGGCTGTCCAATGATCTTGAGAGCCACATAGTTCCCCTAGAGACACCCTTGAATGGCATACTTCCATAGGTCCCTTCCTCTCTAGCAGAAGCTCTACCTATCCTTTTCTTCAATTAATCTTGGCCATTTAACCATTGAGATCAGGGAGTATCAAGTTCTTTGGTATCCATTTGAGTATTTTCTTATAAAACACAATTAATGCTTAAAAACTTAATGATGACTGGTCTCTGCGGACCCTAGTAATAAGTTATAGGACGGCAAGCAGTTATGGTGGTAAGCAGTACTGCTTAACCATGTCTCCATATAATCATATTAATCCCCAGGCAACAGAACCACCTTCACTGTACTCTTCTTCCAGCGACACTAAAGCTACTCTGCGTAATTAGTCCTCTCTTTTCAAGTGAGCTAGCTTGTGGGTTTTGTGATTATGTTCACTATGGCTCCCAGAAGACAAAAATTGCTTAGTCTCTTTCATCATTCACAACAAATAATATAGTCCAGGATGTTTTGAATAACCAAACACTTAAACACATAGTTTGGGAATTTCATCCCTTGTCCAACTGTTCTATTTTTGTAAACAACTAACTGGGAGATTTCCTAAGTTCTGTCATTTCTTATTACTCAAATTAGAAGTTCTTTTCTGTTTCTTTCAATTTTTATTTTATTTTATTTTGTCAGTCTTGAGCTTTGAACTCAAGGTTCGAGTACTGTTCTTGGGCTTTCTCGAGGCTAGAGCTCTACCACTTGAGCCACGGCACCACTTCTGGCTTTTTTCTATATAGGTGGTACCAAGGAATCAAACCCAGATTTTTGTGCATGTTAGGCAAGCATTCTACCACTAGGCCAAACTCCTGGCCCAATTTTATTTTATTTTATTTTTTTGTCAGTTATGGGGCTTGAACTCTGGGCCTGGACACCATCCCTGAGCTCTTCCACTCTAGGCTACCACCCTACAACTTGGCCTGGGCATTGTCCCTGAGCTCTTCAGATCAAAATTACTGTCCTACCCCTTGAGTGACAGCACCACTTCCGGTTTTCTGTGATTAATTGAAGATAAGAGTCTCACAGATTTTTTTTTAGTGCCTGGGCTGGCTTTGAACTGCGATCCTAAGATATGAGCCTCCTAAGTAGCTAGGATTATAAGCGTGAGCCACCAAGCCCAGCTTTAACTTTTATTTTAAAGGTAATGTATAGAACTGTAATAGTTACATAGGTCACATAATGAGTATATTGCTTTTTAAATAGTGTCACCTCTTCACTTGCTTTCTCCTAGTTTTCCCCCTCCTCCCAGGTGTATCATTAATTTTCAACAGAGTGTCTAGTGAGTATTACTGCTGAATTAATTCACCTTTGTCCCACCATTTTTTTTTTGCCGGTCCTGGGGTTTGAACTCAGGGCCTGAGCACTATCCTTGGGCTTTTTCAAGGCTAGAGCTCTACCACTCGAGCCACAACACCACTTCCAGCTTCTATGTATGTGGTACCAAGGAATCAAACCCAGGGCTTGGTGCATGCTAAGCAAGTACTCTACCACTAGGCCAAACTCCTGGTCCCTGTCCCATCATTCTTTTAAAACTACCAATAAAGTTGGAAAAATGACAGAACTTGAAAAAGGGCTGAAGGGTAGAAGGAAGGGGTACTGAGGTAGGGAGAATGGTAGGGAAGTTTTGGTGTATAGCCTACTCCTGAACTGCACAGACAGACATTGCGGGGCAGAATCTTAGCCCTGCAGCTAGTACTGATGACCAGACTCGTGGCCCAGCAGAGTACAGCAAGTTCCTAGAGAATGAGGGGTGTTCATGGGCCAGCAGAAGATGTGGAAAGTAGTTATGAAATGGATACTTATAAGAGAAACAGAGTAGAATCTTGGGGTCTAGACAGTTCTAGGGAAAATCAGAAGCAAATGGTGGATAGAGACTTAGATGCCTTTGGATAGCCAGCATTTTGACCTTATGCTCACTTTTTCTTTCTTTCCCTCCCCCCTTCACTGCTTCCTTCCTTCCTTCCTTCTTTCTTTCCTACCTTTCTTTCATCAGTATTGGGATTTGGATTTAAGGTCTGATGCTTGCTAGGCAAGCACTCTACCTTTTGAATAATACCCCCAGTCCTTTTTGCTGTCTCTGGCTGTGATCCTCCTACCTTAACCTCGAGTACTTGGGATTACAGAAATTCATCATCATATCCAGCCCTCATGCTCATTCTTAAACTGTAGAAAAGAGGCGATCACTGAGCTTTCCAACGAGCTCTGACTAACCATCCCGGTAACGCTTAGCATAGGATTGTGAATGAAGTAGAAGTCATCATAGTATCTGCTTTTGAGGAGCCTGAGATGGATAGAGGGTCCCAGAAGGAGGAAGACCAGTACCTACACAAGCAGTAGAAACCTCACATAAGGCCATGGCTAGATCTGATTATGCATGATCAAGATGGCAGTGTGGGTTGTAGCAAGAAGAGTAGGGCAGGTACTTAAGCAAGTAGGGGAAATTAAAGCTTTGGAGACCCCCAAATATGACCTTGGGGTTTAGTCTTTATAACATATGAGGAGCTAATATTTCTGAGAAGAGGGAAAATGCCAGTGCCCCCCCCCCAACACCCTGTGTCTTTTCTTCCTCCTAACAACTACTTGCTGCTATCAGACTAAAAAAAAAGTTGATAGAGACAGGCAGATGGCTGACTGTCAGCATGTTTTGGAGAGGATACCTGCTGAGAGTGTTTCTGATGAAGCTAGAGCCTACTTCCCCTTACAAAGTCCAGGAGGTTGTTGTGAATGGCAGCTAAGGGATATCACTGGTGATTAGGCTTCTTGGCTACCCTATTTGCTCATTTGCAATGGTGGCAATGGTGCACCACAACTGGAAAAAAAAGAAAAGAAAAGAAAGCAAGATCACAGCCCATGATTTCCCATAAGTCAAGACCCAGTCTTGAAACATTACCAATTTAAAATAACTAGAGGTGTGGCTCAGTTGGTAGAGTGCCAGCCTTGTAAGCATGGGGCCTCTGCCAAAAGGAGTATGGCAGAGAAAGCAAAGAGACGAAAGGCACAAAGGTTGTAGTGCAGGTGAAACCATAAGCTACAGCAGTTTTTCATAGGGCTGGAGATAGGACTCCTGGGTCTGACCTGTGTCTGGGGCCCAAGACAGGTTCCTATGTGAGTCTGAGTGTCCCTAAGATCAGACAAAAACCCAACTCTGTTTCAAGGTCTGTAAACCTCTTCCTCATTGGATTCATGAAGTGCTGGCATTTCTGGTCTGTTTAAACATGGCCCCACCCCTCTGAGGGAAAAAAGCTGATTTCAGCCACTTGAGGGAAGTGAAAGAGCAATGACCTGTCTGCAGAGTGAATGAGAAGTCACTCCTTATAAGGAATGGACAAACAAACAGCCTACTCTCATGGTTCAGGAATGTGCGTCTCTCTGTGTGTTCTTCCCTGCCTGTCTTGGGGCTCAACACCTGAGCGCTCCATTTCCTGTGGGGCTCAGTGCCTTAGAATGGGGGAGCCCTCCCTTCTCACTGAGGGGAAATACTACTGTCAGCCACAGGTAATCACCAACATAAAGATTCTGCACAGGTAATCACCACCATAAAGATTCTGCACAGGTAATCACCACCATAAAGATTCTGAGTCGGCCCTGTCATTAGATGGGATTGGACTTTCTTTAAAGGCTTTTTTGGGGCCAGGAGTCTGGCCTAGTGTTAGAGTGCTTGCCTAGCATGCACGAAGACCCAGGTTCAATTCCTCGGTACCACATACATAGAAAAAAGCCAGAAATGGTGCTGAGGCTCAAGTGGTAGAGCTCTAGCCTTGAGAAAGTCCAAGGACAGTGCTCATGCCCTGAGCTCAAGCCCAGGACTGGCAAAAAAAAAAAAGAAAAAAAAAGAAAGAAAGGCTTTTTTTCTATTTTTTGAGGAGCAAACTTCCTAGCAACTGAAACACTGGGCTTAAGACTGGGTTACTATTTAACTCTAGGAAAGAAAGAGGCGAGATTATAAAGGCTCAAAGTCAAAGGTCCTTTAGGAGTGAACAGAGCAAGACTTTGGTAGTTTTATCAGTAATTTTAGCTATTGCCCACCTCTGAGCTTTCCTCTAGGTCAGATATTTACTTTCATGGTTTGTTAATTCTTGTATTAACCAGTGATTTTTTTTAATCATTTACACAAACAGGATTGAAGTTCAAAGAGAGGTTATGTCACTTGCCTGACTTCACTCCACTAGCAAACAGAAAATAGAAATACAAACAGCCTAAGGCCCCCCAGTGACCCAGGTCCCTTCTGGGCTGTGCAGTGTGAAGAATGAATCCATTTACTCTAGCTTGCCTCACCTAGACACCCAGACCTTCGAGGACTAAACAAAACATTTGTTTTGTTTCCCTCAAATCCTATGTTGAGAGAGAGAGAGAGAGAGAGAGAGAGAGAGAGAGAGAGAAAAGAAAGCAAAGGTTTGGAACCAGTCAGGCATTGTTGGCTCACGCCTGGAATCTCAGCTACACAGGAGGCTGAGATCTGAGAATTGTGATTGAAAAGTCTGTGAGATACTTATTTGCAATGAATCAGCAAAAAGTCAGAAGTGGCTATTAAATCCAAAGAGTACAAGAGCGATAACTCAATATCTGCATACCCAATGCTATGGACACGGTAATGGAAATATAAACATAACTATATAGACATAAAAACCTATGACTCTATAGATACAATGTTTTATTTCATAAATTAATATGTTTCTATGACATATAAACCCTTAGCCTAATTTTGATTAAGTTCTAAATACTAAGTCCCAGTGATTGTAAATAGAGGTTCCCTTCTTGAACACTTGTTTGTTAAACTTGTCATTTAAAATATGATGTAAAAATCAACGCCAATAAAAAAATTTTAAAAAGATTTTAATGCACCATTTATCTGGCAAATATCATGTAACCCTTCTATTAATTACAATAAAAATATATTTTAAAAAAAAGTCAGAAATGGAGGCATGGCTCAAATGGTAGAGTAACAGTTTTGAGTAAAAAAAACCCTAGTTTTGAGTTCAAGCCCCAGGACACTCTCGCTCCTCCCCTCCCCCTCCCTCCTTCCCCTCCCTCCCTCCCTCTCTCTCTCTCTCTCTCTCTCTCTCTCTCTCTCTCTCTCTCTCTCTCTCTCTCTCTCTCTCTCTCTCTCTCTCTCACACACACACACACACAAATAATAATAATAATAGTAGTAGTAGTAGTAGTAATAGAAGAAAGGAAAAGAAATGTAGAATCAGAAAGCCAAACTTAAGAGACTTTTAAGTGTTCTCTTTACTCAATACTGGAGAAGCTCAGCCAGATGGTCTGTCCATCTGTCTTCTTCCCAAGCTGGCTAGTCACCCTGTCCTCTGGATGCCCTCACAATTCACCAGGCAATAGCCCTCTGGCCACCATAGCTAGCCAACCACCATATTTATTCTGACCCACCATGACCTTATTTGTTCATGTGTATTCTTTACACATGCAAGCGATGGTCTTGAGCTCATGGAGCCTGAGAGAGGGCTCAACCCTGCCCTTGGGAATTGACATTCAGGAATCAGAGTTTTTACTTCATCATCAAGAAAGGAATGGGAGCCTACACCAACAAATTCTAAGGCACATGGAGAATTACTGACTGCCCTTTGGCCTTGGATTTTCTGAAGTATCTTAAGTCTGTGGTCACTTGAAGGTTGACTCTTAAAGGGGTGACTGAGGATCTCAAGTTGAGATTCTTTTGACCAGTTTGTACCTGTGACTCGCTCCCACAGGGCCTATGAAAGCATTGAGAGAGCTTGAGCATTGAGACATTAGTCTCAGAGTCTGCCCTGTCAGGCCAGCACTAAAGATGGGGCTCTTTGGTCCCTGAGTCCTTTACCACGTACATAAGAAGGGCTTGTACTGGGGGAAGCACTAAGGTTTTCTCTCACCATATCAACCTAGGACACTCAGTCCAAAGGAAGCATGCAGCTCCTTGCTTGGCTCTAGGAAGACTGATGTGAGATGGACCAGTGTGGGCTGGGAGACAACCTAGAGAGGGATGGAGAAAGGAGAGGCAGGATACCCAGAGAACATTTTGATCTGTTAAAAGGTAGCAAGAGAATAGGCTTGAAAGCAAATGCACGACACAGAATGGCCCCAAGGAAAACAGGGAGGATGGCCTTGCCTGGAGATGGAGAAGATTTCAGCACACACATGCTCTCACGTGCAAGCATGCGCACACAGACACACATGTAACTCCATATATTTCTTCAGGAAGGAGAGGCTAAAGTTTCTTTTAAATCATACTTCCTAAAAAGGCTGAAGAATTGTGGGAAGTTTTGAATTTGTGGGACTATGACTCCAAAACCTTTTCTTCAACTATTTCATGCCAGTTGTTAAAACAGACACCAATTTACAGTGCTAGCAACCTCATTCCCAGGCTTGTTTGGTCACAGTCCTTTTCCTAGGAGCATTTCCTATATTACTACACAGTTGCAGCACTTTTCCACTAGTTTATTTCCTTAAAAAGAGTCCCTGGGAAGTGTTCTGTGTGTAGTTAACTGGATCTGAGGGGGTACTGCTTTCATGTGTTGAAAGAATGGGAGAGAAAGAGATATTAGAAGTGAAAAAAAGAAATAGTGGAATTTTTAAGCCAAAAAAAATCCCATGTTGCGGTTCTACTTCCCAGCTGCCATGAATTAATAATGAATTAGCAAAAGGCTAAACTCATGCATGCGAGGCACCACGCAGGCCTAGTGCCAGGCACAGAAATAACACCCAGCTGTCTCTGGGGACCTAGCTCTTTGGCCACCAAGCCCAGGCCCTGTCCAGGATGGGGCTTTCATGCCAGTGGGGTGGAGGGAATGTTTTCAAGCATATCCCCTTGACACTGTGACTTGTACCCTGGCAGGGAAGTCAGGAAAGTTGTCCTGAAAAACTCTGTTTTAGATCCTTGGAGGTTTTGGCCAACTCTCCAAATTCACTGAAATCTCTTATCTTTAAAATGTCAGCAGCAACTCAGTGCCCTGTAACTGAGGACAGACTGTACTGGGAGTTGAACCATGGCAGTTAAGATACATCCATCACCTCCGTGAGGAATAGAGAAAGTAAGGACCACCCATGTGGGGGAGTTCAGATATCAGAGCATCCCCCATTTAGCCAATCAGCTCCGAAAAAAAGATTTCAATGACTTGAATATCAAAATGTTATCGGACTGGTCATGAAATTGACAAGTGTCTATCTATGGATCATAGTGTATTGTCATCATTACTTACTACATATGGTGATATTAATTTTTAAAAATGGATGAATACATTTGTTCCAAGTACACATTTAAAAATCAGAACATAGATATAAAATAGAAAGATAGCTGGGTGATGGTGGCTCACACCTGTAATCCTAGCTACTGAGGTGGCTGAAATCTGAGGGTTGCACTTTGAAGCCAGCCTGGGCAGAAAAGTACCTGTGAGATGTTTTTTTTTTTTTTAAATGTTTATTATCAGGGTGATGTATGGAGAGTTTACAGTTACATTCATAAGGTAATGAGCATATTACTTCTTTTTTTTTTTTTTTTTTGCCAGTCCTGGGCTTGAGCTCAGGGCCTGAGCACTGTCCTTGGACTTTCTCAAGGCTAGAGCTCTACCATTTGAGCCTCAGCACCACTTCTGGCTTTTTTTTTCTGTATGTGGTTCCGAGGAATCGAACCCGGGTCTTCATGCATGCTAGGCAAGCACTTTTACCACTAGGCCAAACTCCCGGCCCAGCATATTACTTCTTGAACAGAGTTACCCCTTCCCATCTTCTTTTCCCACTTCCCCTCCTCCTACCACCTCCGTAGTTGTAAAGTTCATTTCCAACATATTGTCTTGTGAATATTGCTGTTACACTGGTTCATACCTTGTCCTTTGAGACTTTTATCTCTAATAAACTACTCAAAAAGCCAGAAGTGGTGCCACAGCTCAGTGGTAGACTGCTAGCCTTGAGCACCAAGAGGCTCAAGGACAGCTCCCAGGTCCTGAGTTCAAGCCTCGGGATGAGGAAAGTAAGAAAGAAAGAAGGAAAGAAAGAAAGAGAAGAGAGAGAAAAAGAAAGAAATATAGCCTTTAGTTACTCATGCTATAACTTTCAAACTCTTCCTGTTCATGGACACTCTTGCCTCTTCACAGGAGCCATTCTACAAATCTGTCTTCCATGGTCGTGCCTCAGTATCCATCTAGGTAGCTTCAGATTGTACTTTCATTGGAAATTTTACCTGAAGCCACACAATCCTCTCCTTATTTGTGACCTCATAAAGCAGCTGAGTATCCCTTTATCTTAATAGTATAGTATACGGTAATAGTGATTGTAACATGGTGAGTGTGTGATTTATTGCAATTTAATAATCAGGGTCTGGTCTCCAGTAATAATTGCCAACGATGTGTCTGACTTCTTTGCTTTTTTTCTCTTCTATCTAGCCAGGAATATCTCATACATTGCTATTACCTCAGACAGTTAAAGATTAATATGGGTTCATCAAAGAGAAATTGTGCAGAATAAAATCATTAGAAGAATGTCCTCTATTCTGTAGGATTTTTTTTAAATTTTTTTTATTGTAATTAGTAAAAGGGTTACATGATATTTGCCAGATAGAAGGTGCATTAATTCACATACATTGATACCCTTTCACATGTCTTGGTACCCATTTCCCTCCCCCCCCACACCCCCCACCCGTCTTGGTTTTCCCCCCTTCCCTATCAAATTTCAAATATCCATATACAAATAAATTCAATATACTGTAGGATTTTTTTTCAAAATATAAGGTGATTCTAGAGAATAAATCTGAGGAGGCAAAAAAGCATGCTTGCATATGACAAATATAATGAAAGTTAGAAGGTATGAAAAGTTCTAAATGAAAACTATTTCAAGATATGATAGGGTATAGATTCTCTGTAGAACCAACCAGTATTAATGAGTCATGAAAGGCCATGATAAGCATATGTGGCTAGGAGTTGAGACCCTTGAAGCATGGCTTACTTGAAAACTTGGCCATTAGAGATAATTAAGTTCCGCTGGATTAGAGTTCAATTGGAATTTCAGGACGCAGGAAAGTAATAAAGATTAGTTGAGGAAGAAGAGGTGAGAGAGAAGATAAATGGCAAGCCATGCGGTCCAAAGGCCAAGGACTTGCGAATAAGCCAGGTCAGCTGCAACTGTGGGGTGGCTGTTCTGATCTCATTAACCCCTCTGCTTCCTTACTCTGGTCTGCAGGCTACACTGGGGGCAGTTGGGGGGTGGGCTAGGAGTGGGAGGAGCAAGAGTGGCCTTCAAGTTTCACACATGGGTCACTGTGATGTAAAACAAGGAGCATGTTCAGAATTCAGAACTGAGTCAGAATCTGGAGGAATTCAGTGGTGGCAGAAACTCAGAGACAAGGCCCACCACAAAGAAGTCTCCCCAGAGCTGGCAGAAATCTTGGGAATCAAAGAGGAATCTGTGTTTCCCACAGGCCTTGAAATCAGTATTTGCACACCATTCTGAGGTGAGCTAAAGGATCAAGTGGGTAGGAGTCATTCAGGGTTGGCATGTGGTGGATCCTGGGGATGTCAGATCAGTTTGTCCCAGGGCCTGACACTTGCTATATGCATATACCTGACTGGACCTCCACTGTGGAAAATGTGGAAATAATTGGCATCCACCCATTCCCTCATCTGTCTCTCCAAGCCCTGTCTTTCAGAGGACTTTTTGTGCAGTTCCTCTCCCCTTTATTCCAACTTCCAGTCCTCTCAGGCCTTCGTGTCACCATCTGAAGTTGGACCATCTGCCCCAGGTGTCACCTCTCACTGTTCTCTTCAGGACACACCCCCACTCTAGTCTTTTGACGTTTAAATACACATGAAAGATCCTCAGAGATACTCAGTTGCAGGACTGAATAGTGGTTCCAGAACTCTTATTCTGGTAACCCCCGCACTCACGACACCCATTCAGTTCATGAGGCCTGGTTGGAGGGAGGCTCTTGCTCTGAACTGCACTGCTTTTCCTCCCTCCTGAACCTAACGCCCACACTCCAGGGACCAAGAGGCCACAGCAGAAGCCTGCAGACTTCTTAAGGGCGTTCACGACTGTCCCCTGCCAACCACAGTGTCATCTGACCTCTCTATGTCAACCCATGATCCATTCTGGATAGAATCTCTCCCTCCCAACATCCCAGTGTGCTGGTAGGAGTCTTAATGTGGATTGTGGGGGGCCCTCTGTCTTTGTCTCTCCTGAAACTTCTGACCTCTTTTTTTATCAGTTGTTTACTTATGAGAATACTCAGTGAAAGAGCCATGACCCCCAGACTCAGAATATCTGCTTGCTTGTCTCTGGAGCGAGCTCCAACTGGCTCTCCTGGCCACCAGCAGACCCCTAGTTTTCCCTCCTGGGTCATTTCTCCCTCCTGGGTCTTTCGACCTCCGTGTTCTCCTAGGGGCTGCTCTCATCCTTTGGCTTTTCTTAGCATGGCTCCTTTAGTGATCGTGTTGACCTGAGCCACTGCTAGACCTCTGGGAACATGATAACAAAAGGATGGAGAAAACCAAGGCATTCTCCTTCCCTGGAGCTTCCTTCCTGTCCATTGATTGGCATTTGTGAAGTGACCTTAAAGCCTGTCATTGACACCTGGCACATGGTTTTGCCCCTCAAGACATTCTTCTAGTGCACTGTCTCTTTAGATTCTACAGAATTCTCATCTGGTTCTTTAAATATTCTATAATTAATCATACTAACATTTCTTGACTATACTTAACTTTCATTCTTTTTTCATATTATTTTTATTGTAATTAATAGAAGGGTTACAATATATTCACCAGACAGAAGGTGCATTACTTCACAAACATTGATACCCTTTCTCATGTTTTGGTCCCCATTTCCCTTCCCTACCCCCACCTTTCATCTTGTTTTTCCACCTTCCCTATCCTATTTCAAATAACTAAATAAACATATATATAATATATCAAATAACAAGGTGTTGGGAGCCAGAGTGGAATCAAACTGTACCTTGATTTGCATCAGACAATGGCTTTATTGTCTTATTGTTTTCTGGCCTTATTCTGTTTAAATGACCTGAGAATTACCATATGAATGTAACACCTGGAAGTTCCCTGGGTCTCAAGAAGGGAAGGGCTGGAGTGGAAAATAAACGGGGCAGTCTTTACCTGGACTGCAGACATCCCGGACCCGGTGTGTCTGTCTCTCTTCTATTTCTTCCTAGTCCTTGCCCCCTATTTCAGGAACCCCAATCTGCGAACCCTGGTTTGCTGCCGGCTGGCCCCGGCAACAAGGTAGAATACTGTAACATAGCTAACAAACTAATTAGAAAGCCTACAGAGTGGGAGCAGATCTTCACTAACCATACAACAGACAAAAGCATCATATCTAAAATATATCAACAGCTCAAAAAATTGAATCACTCCAAAACTAATCTCCAAATAAACAACCACCCCATTAAAAGATGGGCCAAAGACTTAAAGGGAGCCTTCTCTGAAGAAGAAATAAGAATGGTCTATAGACACATGAAGAAATGCTCAACATCTCTGGCCATAAAAGAAATGCAAATCAAAACAACTCTAAGATTTCACCTCACTCCAGTTAGAATGGCCATCATCAAGAAATCTAATAACAACAGATGCTGGAGGGGATGTGGCCAGGAGGGATCACTACTACACTGTTGGTAGGAGTGTAAACTCGTTCAACCACTATGGAAAGCAGTATGGCGGTTCCTCAAAAGACTAAACATAGAGCTCCCCTATAACTTTAATTCTTATGACAATCCTGTAAGCAAAAATACTCTTCTTACTTCACTTTATAGGAGAGGGAACTGAGGCCCAGAGGCAATCTTTCTGAACAATAGAAAATGACCATATCGCTGGGCCCTAGTGGTTTGTACCTGTAATTCTAGCTATTCAGGAGACTGAGATCTGAGGATTATTGTTCCAAGCCAGCCCGGGCAGGAAAGTCCATGGGGGCCACGTCTTTCCAATTAACCAGCAAAAAAGCTGCAAGTGGAGCTTTGGCCCAAGTGTTAGACTGCTAGCTCCAAACAAAATGAAACTTAGGAACAGTGCCTGGGCCCTAAATTTAAGCCTACAGATGAGAAAAAGAGAGATGGGAAGGAGGAAGAAAGAGAACAAGAAAAGAAAATGACCATATCATTTAAAAACACAGCTTAATGAAGTGTCTTTATCTCTGTGCTCCTACTGTATCTTATTGGGAACTTAAAATGCCTAGTAGCCATTGCCTTCACCAGAGAGGACTCCCAATATCCTGCCCACCTAATGAGTCAGTGGGTATGTGTAACTAACCACATGCCAGGTGTCCAAGAGCGTGTGGGGAATGGAGGCACACGTGAATGGATCAGTGGGTATTTAGGTGGATATGAGAAGATACACGGAGAGAAAAATGAGTAGGATGGATGGATGGATGGATGGATGAATGGATGGTAGACACATGGATGGATAGGTTGCCACATGTTCAAATGGCCTTTGTGAAGAATACTCTGGAACACATACTGCATATTTACTGGCCTCTTTTCTTCAGACCTTAACTATCTTTTTCTGCCAACGGCCATTTGGATATTTAGTACATTATTTGTGGATCATACAAAAATGATCAATACACAAAGGATGGGCTGAGGATGTGAGACACGTATGTATTTTCTATGATATATCAAATAATCCTTGGGCCTTTTTCAGCCTTCTTCTTCTGTTCTGTTTGGAAAGGGCTTTCTCCAACCCTCCAGAGCAACTACAGCAGCTGTGTTTCCTCTAGCAGTTATTTCCACCTGGGCTTGTTTTTTCAGATGTTTCACCCTAACTTTGGAATTCAAAATGGGTTTGTCAGGAAGCCTTTATTTTCAGTAAGAGTGGCTGTCGGCTGATCCTGGTCGGGTCCTGTGGCCCGAGCCTGACTCAACAAGATGGGCCTGTGGGGTGTGTTGTTTATGTCTGGAAGTCAGACAACCCTGATGTGCAAAAACAAGGAAGTCCACATCTCCCAACAAGCTAACTGAAATAAACAGCGGCTAAGACTGGACACAGTCTGGCCTGTGATCACTAAGCAAGCTCATGGAAAGGTGAACTGGCAGGGTAGGGACAAATCCACAAGGCCCTATTCGTCCCTTGTTTCAGGCTGCTTGTCATCATCGTACCGACCCCCACAGGACTCCCAGATCTCTCTTCCTGTTCCTCTAGCTACAGACGGCAAACTCATTCTTGCTAAAGTATTAATGACTTATTGCTTCAGTAAAAACAATGTCAGACTTAAAGGGAACATTAAATTGTTTCATGCTAGTGAGGCTTACTGTTCCTTTCACTCATTTTATGGCATTCGCTTTATATATTCTTTTATTAATAGTATTGTTAAATTACATAGGTCAGAGAAAAACTCAAGGCCAGGTATTTTTTCATGGACTCTACTGTCTTAGAAAGATTCCTCTCCACCTTCAACACCAGAACCTTCAGCCCTATCTCAATACAGGACATGGAAATTACAGAAATGGCCTGGCCCTGGCCCTTCCCTATGTTTATCTGCCCATTCAAGGTGACCAAGAGCCCTTGGTCATGAAGCATGGACTGCAGCTTTGCCTCTGGCACACCTCCATTTGATCTGCAAGTGCTTGTAGTGTAGAAAGGTGGGGTTCTTTCAAGGTGTTGACATATTGAGATAGGAACAAAAGAGGAACAGAAAAATTGTATTTCCCCTTCTTTGGTCTTATTCTAAGCTTCTCAGTAAACTCTACATACCCAGTTTTAATCCTTTTGTCTGATTATGGGCTAGAAGAATGGATGAACGCTGCGAACTTTCCACACAAATGTGGCATAGGGGCAAGTTCTTCCCTTTCTGTACCAAATCCTTGTGGTCAGTGAAATGAAGCAGGAAATAGCTGTACTAGCTAGTCAGTGTATTTCATACGACTACAGATGAAGCCTCTTTGGGTCCCATGAGCCTTGAACAAGCCTGAGCATGGCAGGTGTACACTTGTCTCTGGCAACCATTCATGCTAGGGAACTATCTTTCCTTTTCAGATGAGAAAATAATTACCCAGAGGGAAGATATGTCTCTGGCATCTTGGAAAATGGTGTCTCGTCTTCTTGGTGCATGCAATGTCTGAGAAAGTGCAGCACTGGCAGATGGCAGCCCCACTCAGACTCCTGGTGGGTGGGAATGAAGTAGCCCTGGCTTGGCACTATGCATCTTTGCTAAGAGGTCCTCTGCCTGCCCTGGGGAAGGGAAAAGGTGTCCCTGCTGTAGAATTGCCAGTACAGATCTGAGTATAGCAATCAGGTCAGGAATGGAGCAAGGAGGGTAACAGTTGGCTCTCACTGTCAATGTTGCCCTGGCTAATTTACGGGCATCTGACATCAATGTCTACTCAGAAAAAGAAGACATTGACTATCAACCCATGCAGACTAAAAATTTCTTTGAAATCTCCCAATCAAAACAACTCTTACATAAGCAAAGCATAATCAAGAGAAATGAAGACAGAAGCATCCATGAGAGACCATCTGAACCATCTCCCAGGCTGTAGGCAAAACAACCCGAAGAAGACAGGAGAAAGTGAGGGGAGAAGGGTGAAGAAATGCAATTATGCTATTCAGTGTATACTATGTGAAAAATGAACTATGTAAGGTGTGGGAAAGGACAGGAGGGGAGAACTGGCAGAAACTGAAGAACAGGATGACGTTGTCCAAAAAAGAAATGTACTCATTATCTGACATAAAATGGTAACCTCTCTGTATAACACCTTAATACTAAAATTGTATTTAAAATAAATTAAAAAAAACTTTTCTAGGCCGGGAGTGTAGCCTAGTGGTAGACTGCCTGCCTAGCATGCCCGAAGCCCTGGGTTTGATTCCTCAGTACCACACACACACAAAAAGCCAGAAGTAGTGCTGTGGCTCGTGTTAGAGCACTAGCCTTGAGAAAGCCCAAGGACTTGCAAAAAAAAAAAATCTAGGCATACTCCTAGAAAAGATGTTAAATTACCTCTGAAAACTCCTCCTTCTTCTTCCTCTCTATCTGTGTGTGTGTGTGTGTGTGTGTGTGTGTGTGTGTGTGTGTGTGAGAGAGAGAGAGAGAGAGAGAGAGAGAGAGAGAGAGAGAGAGAGAGAGAGAGAGAGAGAGGACCAAGCCAGTTCTGGGACTTAAACTCAGGGCCTAGACACTGTCCCTGAACATTTTTTATTCAAGATCAGTGCTTTACTGCTTGAGACACAGCTCTACTTCCAGGTTTTTTTGGTGGTTAATTGGAGATAAAAGTCTCATGGACTTTCTTCCTAGACTTCTCTTTCTCTTCAGTTGATTCCATTGGAAACCACTCCAAAAAAAGAGGTAAACGGGCAGGAAGATTTAGCTGAAAACACTCAGGAACAACACCTGTGACAGCGCAGGACACAAGACTAGGCTGAGGTAAAGTGGGCAGCACTGTTAGGGCTCACCTGGAGAAAAGTACGTCTGTCCCGCAGCATCATGAGATCTGTCTGAGGAAATGAGTTTGATTGGTTTAGAGTGGTTCGATCGTTCCTTGGTGGGATCACTGTGTCCTGGTCATGAGTGATTATGATTAGCCAGGCTCATGTCACATGATTCCCTGCTGTACCAGAATAATGAAGAGCACTTACTTTACAGACAACAACAGAACTCAGTAAGGACTTCTAAAGCTACTTCTCCAAACTGCCTAAAAGGTTAGTGAAAATCTTCCTAAATATCTAATACAGAGCCTAGTAGGAACTGTTCAATAACTGTGTCCGTTGTTCTCTCCATCAGTATAAAAACGAATTCATGCTACCTTTCTTCTGCAGCCTCATAGTAAACAGGTGCTGATAAAAATCAATATTGGCTCAAACCTCAGCTCTGGACTTGACCTGAATCTGAACTGCGCTGAAGAACAAAGAAGTGTCCAGCAAACATTTTCCTCTAGCATGTCTAATCTTCATGCATCCCTGCACTTCCTGAGCCAGTTGGGTCTACATCACCAGATTCATCATCATCAGGATGTTTTTCTCCCAAACAGCTTCAATGATCCCCAAGTATTTCTACCGCTAGGCCATGCTCCCCACCCTTTCCTAAAAAATTCACTCTTATCTTTCCCCTGATCTTGTCGTAGTGCCAGAGCCTTTGGAAGGGAATAAAAATTCTTGTGTCAAATGAATGTCAGCTTCTTCCCTCAATGTCATGTTTGTAAAATGGGTCACGTGTGTCCCTCCCTTCATCAAAACTGGCAATCACTCCAGATATTCCTAAAGCACTAAGGATAGACAGCGCTGGGCTGTGTGTGTGTGTGTGTGTGTGTGTGTGTGTGTGTGTGTGTGTGTATTAGTTGTGGGGCTTGAACTCTGGGCCTGGGCACAGTCCCTGAGCTCTTCAGTTCAAGGCTGATGCTCTACCATTTGAGCCACAGCACCACTTCTGGTTTGCTGGTGGTTAACTGGAGATACGACTCTCACAGATATTCGTACCCGGTCTGGCTTTGAACCACAATCCTCAGCTCTCAGCCCTCCTGAGTAGCTAGGATTACAGGCGTGAGCCACTGTGCCCACCTAGCACTGGGCTTTTGATGACAAGCTCAATCTGTCTCCCCCCTGCTCAACAGCTATGCTGTGGCCATCAGGATGTCCCAATGCTCCTGAAACTCCTGGCTCATTTTCCTTATCATCCTAAACACGCTCACCAACCCTTCTGTGAAAGCTCACTCTTCCCACTTCCCACACTCATAACTCACTCTTAAAGTTGCACCCTCTTTTCAAGGTGTACCTAAAGCCTGTTCTACCTCTTAGACCAGCTGTGTTCTTGATTACTTTTAAAATCTTACATTGAGCCTTATGCTATATTAATTTGAATTATGAGCTTTAAAATTAGCTTAAGGAACACCTATGAAGAATCTGCTATGCGGTTATGCCAGGTTTTGGAGGTAGAGATGTGTGAGATCAAACTAACGCAGCCAACCTACGGATCTTAACACCTCAAATAACATAAATAAGATATCGATGTTTACAATGCTTTAAGTAGTATTTGCTCAAGTTAGTCATACGCCAGATAATTCTGTCACTAGCCAGCCCACGGCTTCAGTGCCTTCAACTATAAAATAAAGGCTTTGATCACCTTGACTTCTGGGGCTCTGTCCCCATTCAGCGTGGGACTGATACTCCATAGTTGCTTTCTTGGCTCTTCAGGCTCCCTTTGGTTCTAGTGTCATCACCCAGTAATAAGGACTCCTCAAAGCTTCAGAGACCTGTGGGCAGTGGTTTGGAACTAGTACATAATAGCATATCCAGGTTTGCTGAATATGATCCAACTTGGTGGTCAAGTTGGTTACAAAGCCAAGCCACAGTCATTTAATTGAACTTTGGTCTCCTCATCTGTAAAACGAGGCAGGTGGAATAAAGCCCACAAAGGCCGCTTTTGACTCCAACATGATTCACAGTCATTCTCTCTCTGACTCCCACCAGAGCACATTGTGTTCTGCAAGGATGTAATTACCAAACCACCTGGCAGATGGAAACAGATACTCAGCCACTCCCGCGTTCACCCTGGGGAGACAGCAGAGTTTTGAAAAGAGGTGTGGCAGCATTCGGAAGGCTTGAATTGTATAGTTGTTGGCCTAATTTCTCAGCATAGGTTTGCCATGGGAATCCATTGAAGAAATTTAATCTCATCTAGAGAAGAGCCTGTGGCTAACACGACTTGATGGAATATCTCATCCTTCTTACCTTCATGGCTCAGCTTCCACTTTCTCAAGTTGTGGGCTTCAGCCCTGTGAATGAACTACTAACTGCAGTACATGTTGTCTTCTTTAGATTTAATCTCCTTGCTGGCTACATCTCCATTACTTAATGAACTTGAAGGAAAATAAACCATTTGGTCAAATAATTTAAACTGGATAACCAGCTTTAAAAACTGACTTCTTCACCTTCCATATTCAACCTGGTCTCTGCCTCAGTTTATTTTTGCTGCTACAACAAAATACCTTAAGCTGTGATTTTATAGATAATAAAACCTGAGTTCTCACAGTTCTGGAGGCTGGGGATCAAGGACAAGCTTAAAGTCAGAGCTTGTTCTCTGTTTCCGGGATGGAGTTTTGTTACCATGTCCTCACATGATAGAAGACAAAGAGGGGTGAACTCTCTCCTCATGCCCATGAGAAGGAACACATCCTGTTGGTGAAAGCATTACCTCCACAGAGCCTTACTTTTTCATGACACAAACTGATTAGAGAAACCTATTTTTTCCTGAGAGACTGGGCCAAAGGTAAGCATTGTTAGAATACGGTTAAATCACAGGAAGCAGTTATCATAAGTACTTCTTTTAATGTTGATTTGTCTCTTAAATAAGTAAGATTTGGGGGGCTGGGACTGTTAGACCCTTCTCTGATATCTAGCTGTCTTGAATAAAGGCCTATCAGCCAACAGCCAGTTGGTGTACTACAGGCCAACACAAGCTACTTTTAACAGTCCAGGACATCTCAAAGAAGCTATGTGGCAACACAGCTGCTTGAGGTCAAAGAACAACTTCACTCTGGATCTTGAAGGCCTGGTCCTGGCCAAGCTGCCATGGATGTTTTGTTATCATGAGCTTCAGTGTAATCTCGATAATCCTGTTGCCATTTCTAAGAAAAATGTTCCGCTGGGACTGGGGGAAACTACAAAACCTCCCACTTCTCTTGCTACTTTGGCCTTTAGAAATGCTACAGCAAAGAGAAAAGTGGGGGAAGCTGGAAAGAGAGAAAGACAAAGAGAGATTCTGTAATGCCATCAAATATACTTAGAAAATAATATAGTATAATCCATTCCTCCCCAACCCTTGGATCCACCTCTTGGAAACTCTTCAAAGTATATATGCTATAGCTGGGCTTGGTGGTGCCTGACTATAATAGTAGCTACTCAGGAGGCAGAAGCAGGAGAATTTGGAGTTTGAGGCCAGCCCAGGAAAACTTATACTCTATCTCAAAACAAAGTAAAACCAAAAAGACAATGTGGAAGGGAAGCATAATGCAAGTGGTAATGTTTATCTACAATGTCCTAAGTTTAATGTCCAGCACTAGAAACCTACAAAATCACTACTACTACTGCTTCTACTAAATAATAATGATGATGATGACAGTGATGTAACAACAATCCATGCTGCTACAAGAAAAATAGGAGGACAATCATTTCACAGCATTAGATCTAGTAGCTCCCAGTACAGAGGAACAGTTTGGAAAGTTAACTAGAAATGTAGTTAATTTTAATGGCTAGTAGACATGAATTAGAATCAGCCCCTGTTTTTCTTCTTAAGGCAGTCTGGGAAGGCCCTTTACTTTCTTTTTGAGCCTGTTCCCCACAAAGAAGCAGCAGGGTAAGGAATGATAGCTCAATGGACTGAGGACACGGGCCTGTGTCGGGTCCTGCTGCGCTCATGAGCTGCTATCTCTTCTGGGTATGCCTTTCCTCTGTGTTGTCACTCACACTCCATTGTTCCACATGCCTGTGCTTTGCTCTCATTATTCCCTCTCCTTCTTCACCGAATGCCCACTTTCCTATTTGCAGATAATTCTTTCTCAAAAATTGAGCCTGACATGGACTTTTTGTGTCAGGGCTGGCCTTGAATCGTGATCCTCAGATCTCAGCCTCCTGAGTAGCTAGGATTCCAGGCTTGAGCCACCAGCACCCATGAAATGTTTTCAAGAAGTCATACCTCCTCAGTTTGCAGAAGAAAACACACAGGAGAGAAATTGTTTGAATGGAACAATTGTGGAATGTCCTTTACTAAGAACTCATGGCTCTGTACTTAATAAAACACACAGGAGAAGGAAATCTCATTACTATAACAATGGAGTAAAATCTTTCATCTGGAAGGCATGCCTCAGTATTTATCAGAGAAGAGATTTGCTAGAAGAAAAGTAGCAAACAGAACAAATGTTCAATGACTTTTAGTCAGCCAAGAACATGGAAAGCATCCATTTTTCCACTACTCTCTATAGTCTCCCACTGTATGTCCATACATTATAGAAATGACATACTACATAGAGTTCAATTTTTGAATGGAAGATGCAATTCCATGCTTATTATAAAATTTGCACAGAAAAAAAATGAGCCTGAAATCATTTCCTTTTTCCTTTTTTTTTTTTTTTTTTGCCAGTCCTAGAGCTTGAACTCAGGGCCTGGGCACTGTCCTTGGCCACTTTTTGCTCAAGGCTAGTGTTCTACCATGTGAGCCACTTTTGGCTTTTTCTGTGTAAGTGATACCAAGGAATTGAACCCAGGATTTCATGCATGCTAGGCAAGCACTCTACCATTAGGCCACGATCTCAGCAGAAATCTTTTTTTTTTTTAATGGCCTCTCCAAATATCAAATTGGGCCCAGAACTCCTCTATACACTACAATTCCCTCCTTATCCTCTCCTTATCCTAAATCCACCACCTGACTCTAAAGTGGTGTGTGTGTGTGTGTGTGTGTGTGTGTGTGTGTGTTTGTGTGTGTGTGTGGAGAGAGAGAGAGAGAGAGAGAGAGAGAGAGAGAGAGAGAGAGAGAGAGAGAGAGAGAGAGAGAGAGAGAGATTGATTTAAGGTCCTGTTTTAGAATATTTTGGTTGAATTGTTGCGCAATTTCCTGGTAACAATTGCTTTTTTAACATTAATTTTCATGGCTCTGAGTCTCTGAAACTTCAGGCTGGGGCATTCCCATGACACCTTGAATTCTTTAGGGTCAGGGAATATGTTTTATGTCTCTGAAATCACAAAGCTTGAATCTGACAAGCTGCGCTTCTGATCACTCTTTGGGAACAGCTTTCATTTCTGTGGTCTATTATCTTCATGATTTCATATATAGAAACCTGAGTTTATGAATTTTAATTCAGGCTTCCACAATAAAGAATCATTTCTAACATTCTGCCAGGGAGAGGAGAGGATAATCTATTGTGTGGAATTCATGGAAGTATGAGAAGCTCAGAAAGGGCTTCTTAGGAAGGAGAGATCAGCAGGGCACTGTGGATTTGCCAAAAGGCTTAAGAAATGAGATCCTTACATTTTTATTCCTTTTAACATCCTTTCCCTATAAATTGGATCTATTTTCCTATGATACCTAGACCAACTTCTATATGAGGCAATTGCAGGGACATTTGTAAAGGCAAATGATACAGGATGGCAGGCACACAGAACCAGCTGCTGGCATTATCACACAGCTTATAGTAAAGTTATTATCAGTACCTCTAAGACTGAAGCAGTTTCCAGAATTTGGGAAGAAGATGATTCTAGGAAATTGTTTTCTCCAGGCTATGCAGCCCACAGCCACACATTCATGGAGAAATAAAGACCTCATCTCCTTCCATGGAGAAATAAGCCCCCTCCTCCAGCTCCCAGTCTCCTGCCAGGTTTAGCCTCCCTTGGCTAAACCCAAACAGAGAGCATAGGACAAAAGGAGCCTGTTGATTCAGGTCTCAGCATTCTAGGGCACAGAGATGGGCCCAGAGGGGATCAGTGGAGAGTATAAGTGCACTGGTCTGGGATTAGAAATAAATTCATGTATCTTTAGTTAACTGCCAAATCACAGCAATGTCAACTGCCCCCTCCCCCAAATGGGTCTTTTCTCCTCAACACTTGAATAGAATCTGTGCCATTCACTTCCCTTGGGCTGTACCAGCTGGGCCCTTGTCTGCTGCCTGCTGCTGGATTAGGGGTTTTTCCTTTTCTTTTGCTTCTTCTTTTGGCAGGATCAATGATATTAAATTACACTTGCTCTTTTCAAAGCCCACATTATTATACTGGGTAAGCCAGGATAGCCAGAGATTCAGGAAACTTCCTGACCACCTGATTCATGAAAAGTCACAGATTCTAAGTTAAAACAATCTTCTGTTGCCCTGAAGGCCACAAAAACAATTAAGTGAAGTTTCTAGAACCTTTAGAAAAATGCCTGCACCAAAGCATTCGTTTTAAATTGTGAATGGAATTTTTGCTTACAAAATTGCATGACTATTTTGAACCAAAATCTTGGGCATTCTTATTCCAAATGTCATTATCTACCTATCCATCAGGGGTTTTGGCTTTGGAGGTTTTTCTGAGGCTTTAGAATCTGCTTAACCATTTAGCACGCATTATTACTAATCATGTCCCAAAGAAAGCATTACATCTTCTTTAACAAACTGGTTGTAAAATTTGCTCACAACTCCCAGACACCTCTAAGTAGGATAAATGGGTGCTGAGAAACATTTGATATGTTTCCCCAAGACCTGGAGTCCAACTTGGTGTCTGACATTTTTGCTCATTGGCTAGGAGGCAGCAGGAACACTCTACCACCTGAACCATGCCTCCAACCCTCAATTATTATCATTCTTAAAGGCTTACCACCAATATTTCAAGTCAGAAATCCTTAATCCTGATTTTAAGAATTCTTTCTAGATATTGAATGTGAACAATTCTCAGAATGACTTTGGCTGGTCTACAAGTATGAATTAACATCCCCCTTTTTCACTTTCAACGTAGGTATGGAAAAACCCTAGTGGGTTTTCAAGTCCAGTATGCCCTTTAAGATGATGTCCCCCAGAGAGACCGTGGTGCGGAAGAGATCCAAATGGCTGCCAGGCTAAGGCTAATGATCTCATCAAGAACCCAGCTTCTGCCAGGTGGTGGCTCACGCCTATAATCCTAGCTGCTCAGAGGCTGAGATCTGAGGATCAAGGCTCAAAGCCAGTCTGGGCACAAAAGGACCGGAGAGCTTATCTCCAATTAACCTCTAGAAAATGGGAAGTGGGGCTTGGCTCAAGGGTAGGGTGGGGTAGCCTTGAACTGAAGAGCTCTGGAACAGCACCCAGGACAAGTTCAAGCCCCATGACACCCCCCCACACACACACACACAAAAAGAACACAGCTTCTCTACACTCAAGTGGTAGAGCTCTAGCCTTGAGAAAGCTAAAGGACAGTGCTCAGGCCCTAGGACTGGCAAAAAACAAAAAAAGTTAAATATATGTTCCTCTGTCTCTTTTTGTGAGGGGAGTAATTTTTCTCAACCTTTCCTACCAGAAGATTCTTCTCAAACACTATTTGGAAAACTGCGTCACTAGCAAGAACAGCAGTTCCACTTGGATTGGCTTAAATTCCTGTGGAAGTTAGAGGTGGTTCCAGTGTCCCCTTGAAGCCCAAGTGCTGCCACCATCAAGGGGATACTGAACAAAACTGGCTTTCGATTCAAAACAGAGCTTGGCATTCTGGCTGCCCAAGAGTGGCCATTGCAGGAATCTGGTCACATGGCTGAGACAGTGATGCAGGGGTAAATCCCGAGGTGTAAAGGAAGGTGAAGGGCAATTTCATGATGTCAAGCCAGATGTTTTCCCAGTGAATGCTGCCTTCTGGGCCTCACCTTCCACCCATGTGAGGAGAGCTCTGTTCTAGGAAACTGGTCAGCTATCAAAGACAAGGCTCATGGATAGACAGAAAGGAAAGAGGAGAGAAAATGGAAGGAGTAGAATTCTCAGCAATGTTGAGTCCTCCAGTCCTCCAGCCTCAGTCGTCTGGGCATTTCGACTCATCAGGCAACTATGAATCAACCAGGAATTATTAGTTCCTACTTGTGAGCAGGTGATCCCTGCACATGAGACGGTCTAGAGCTTTCAGGTGACATTTTCACAAGGTGAAAAACTCTTTACAGCTAAGAGAGCATGTTTGCTTTTCTGGGTCACACCTAGTCCTTACTGCAGCTTCTGACTGGTGAACTGATAGTAAAGTCTAGACATGTCCTTCCATCACCACTCAGAGCACACCCGCCTGCACTGTGACTCAGAGAGCTGGCCCACAGCTACCTGGCCAATCACCCTAGCCCACTTCTTGACAGTCCCTCTGAGGCCCCTCTTTTAGTCTATTCTTGTCACTTCTATCCCCTGAATAAACTAACTCTATGTTGAGACATTGAGTGTGTATGTGTGTGAGAGAGAAAGAGAGAGGGAGAGAGACCACTAGGGCTTGAACTCAGAGACTCATGCTCTCACTCATCTTTTTTCCTTCCCAGCTGGCACTCTACTACTTTAACCATGCCTCTACTTCCAGCTCTTTGCCATTTCATTGGAAGTAAATATCTCAAATTTATATGCCTGAGCTGGCTCCAAACCTTGATTCTCAAAGGTGCCTGAGCAGCTAGAATTACCTATGTTGAGATTCTAAGAGTAGATTACTATATTATTTAGGTTTAAGAGTATTCCAGAAACATAGGTCACTTTAACAAAGAAGTAATCAATCTTTCCAGCCAAAGTGCTAGTTTGGTCAATCAAGTGCTAGTTTTTCTCAATCAAGGACTATTAGCTGAGTTCAAGATAGTACCAAGAAAATTCTACAAAGGGTCAAAAATGGAACTCCTGGAGATGGAGATGGAGATGGAGGTGGAGATGGAGATGGAGATGGAGATGGAGATGGAGATGAAATCTCACAAGTGAAAGGTCTTATCTCTAACTGAAGTCATCGACCATGGACAAGGCTGTTCATTGGAGGCCAATGTAGATCATCTGTCAAATAAATGGCATATAAATACCATATAAATGGTACCACACAGCCTGTTGGTTTACTGTGCTGTTTGTGGCAAGTCACCCTTCTGTCAAAACAAAACAAAACAAAATCTCACCTTGTTATTAAAATGTCTTCCCTACTCTGTCAGCTTACATCCAATTCCCAGATATTTCCTCTTCCTAAAATCTTGTACCATCTACAAGACAGCAAGGGAAAGGGTGAAATCGTCTAAGATATAATGTATTCTTGCTAGGTGTCAGCGGCTCACACCTATAATCTTACCTACTCAGGAAGGTAAAATCTGAGGATTGTGGTTTCACACCTGTCCAGACAGGAAAGTCCATGAGACTCTTATCTTCGATAAAGTGCTCAGAAAAAACTGGAAGGGGCTTTTTGGCTTAAGTGGTAGAGTGCTAGCCTTGAGCTCAGGGACAGTGCGTAGGCCCAGAGTTCAAGCTTGGGGACCAGCAAAAAAAAAAAAAAAAAAGACTTAAGTAACTACAACACCTTTATTAAAAATTTAAGAACTGGATATGGTCTAAGTATTCAAGAACAGAGAATTGTTGAAATGAATGATAGTGTAGTCATACAAGAAATACTATTCTGTAATTAAATGGAATGATGTTCATAAAACATGGTTAAGTAAAAAGACAAAACATGTAAAACAATATACCTAGCAAATACCACATGCTACATACTAGTGTATCCCCTCAAAAACTGAAATGTTACCAATGTAACAGTATTAATGGGAAACAAATTCAGGAGGTGATTAAAAGATAGGGACTCTCTCCTAGTGAATGAAGTTCTTTAAGAAGAGTCTTTATAAAACCTTAGGCTTCCTTGCCCTGCTGCCCTCTGCCATGTGACTCTCAGTATCCCTCCCTTATGAGAGACATGGAAACCAGGCACCATCTTGGAAACAGAGCAGCCCTCACCAAACAACCAAACATGCCAATGTTATGACCATAAACATTTTTGTTCATTGTAAATTATCTAGTCACAAGTATTTTAATGCATCACAAATGCTCTATGTTCCTCACAGAAAGAACATCTAAGCAAGGGAAAGTGTATATTCTAAGATCTTAAGAATGGTTAGGATGTCGAAGAAATCTTTTTCTTACCTATACTTTTAACCTCTTTATAGTTCAAACTTATAATTTTCTCTAGTCACAAATAGCCTATGTAAAAAGTCAAAAAATGTCAAACTACTTTGGATAATCCATGCCCTCTATTCTCCTTTCTTCTTGACCACTAAGGAGCTTGCAATTTGCTTAATATCCAAAGAAAGGAAGGAAATAGGGAAAAGGCGTGGCTCTCTTACTGATTTTGAATTACTCCCTGATTCTTTCCTAATCCCCAAATGTGGCTATAGATGTATGTGTGTGTGAGAAAAATTAACCCGGAAACAGAGTAGCAGGGGTGATGGGAGTGAGACGGAAGCAGCAATTCTAAATTGCACCATCAGAAAGGCCTCCCTGAAACAAGAAACTTTTGCATGACGTTCCAGATGAGAGAAGAGGTGTGCCTTGCTATTGTGTGAAGGAAGAGCATTCTAGGTAGAATGAACAGGAAGTACAAATGTCCTGACACAAAAGGAACCTGATGTGTTTGAGAAAGAGCAATGGCACCATTATAGCTGGAGCAGAGTAAGGGAGGAGGAGGCTACCATGAAACAGAGCCAACTGTCTCAGGCTGGTAGGTTGAACTTGAGGAGCCTGCAGGTCAAAGGAGGCACGATGAAGGTTATTGGCTGTCCCTGGGAGGGTGATATTCAGGTGAAACATTGATCTCCAGCCTAAAAGTGAAGCCTGCCCTCTATGATGGGTGCTGTGTTTGGGTAAGAAAGGAATGGAGGAGTCAACCTACACAGATAACAGAGATGACAAATCTTCCTGGCACAACATGACACATGCTCGTTTTAGACATGGGGCATTTCCAAAGCTTTGCTTATATGAATCTTCTTTCTTGAATTCCCCACACACTTTCCTCCCTTCTGACTCTTTGCCACCAATTGTCTAAAACAATTGAAAGAACCACACTTTCAAAATATCTTTGTCAAGCCTTCACAAATTTTAGATAACATAGCAAAACTACCTTTGAAAAATCAACCTATACTCTTTTTTTGTAAGATGAAAATCAGCTTTCTTACATGCTTGGAAAGGAGCAGGTCAGGAAAGAAAAGAAGAGTGGCAGTGAGGAAGGGTCAAGTCCAGTGCTTTTGGTGTAAAGTCAATCTGGATTGAAAATTGGGACAAACTAGAGAGTGATTAAGAAACCTTTCTCAGTCATGAATCACCATGGAGAAATATCAAATAGCTTTTTGTGGTCTCTTAGATTATCACACTCCCAAATATAGCTAATGAGTTCCCGGAGACTTAGCCCCTTGTTAAGTATCTTACACAGGCTGGATGACACATCCTTCTCCTCCTCCTATCTCTACCTTCCATCTAGGAAGCACTGTTAATCAAAGGAAATCAGACAGCTTTGAAACATGCTTTGTCTGCTGGGTGTGGTTGGTTCACACCTGTAATTCCACCTACAGGGGAGGTGAAGGCAGGAACTTGCCTTGTCTCAATCAATCAATCAATCAATATACAATAGTTTTGAGGAGTTTTGATGAAATGTTATAGCATTTACTTAGCATGTGTAAAGTCCTGAATTCAATCCCAAGTACATCAAAGCAAAACATGAAAGAGAGAAGGGGTGGGGAAGGAAAAGGGAAGGAAAGGGAAAGAAAAAAGGAAAAGAAGGGGAGAGGAGAGGAAGAAAACAGAAGAGAAAGAGAAGAATGAACTCACCCACCTTTCTTGCTGTCCCAGAAGTATTTTGAGCATGGATTAATAACAGTGATAAAAGTTATTCTCACAATCATGCCAAGGGCTTTTGAATTTCTGAGTCAAGGAGAATCAAAGCTAATGTCTACCAATCTGTGTGATTTGCTGGCTCAAGGTCACCTCCAAGGATCTGTGCCAGGTGCTGACAGACTTTGTTGGCATTACTGGAATTTTTCAGGCCTGGTCTTGTTGACCTACCTCGCAGAGAGTCAGATAGCATGTCAGAGGTCTGACTGTCTAAACTCCAGACACATATTTCCTTCTTGGCCCATGCTCATTAGTTTTTTCTAAAGGCTGTTGACTTCCCAGTCAAGTAATCAGCTTGAGATCTAACGTCATCACTCACTAGTTATACAGCCTTTAGCAAGACACATAATACTCAACAAATATTCACTGATGCTTAGAGCCTTGCAGTACCATGAAACTAGCTCGTCGAGCTCCTATTTCCTCCTGTGTATATGGCACTAGTATTCCTCTCTGGAATGCAAGCTTACCAGGATTAGTGAAAGGATTAAATGAGATGTTTGCTGAATAGCCAGTCTATCAGTCTATTATAAACTTTGGAAAATATTCAGATTTTAGAGTGGAGTAGGTGATATTTTCTCCAAGTATTTCCATCTGATCCAAAGATAAGACAAAGACAGTAAACAAAGTTGGCTCTGAACTTCACACTCTTTAAAAAAAAAATCTCTCTTTAGATCCTTAGTTCATTTATTAATTTAGTTGCTGTTCATTTGAGGGTTTAATTTTGGGGGCTTTAAGTATATTTTGGATCTTAGGCCCTGTCTGATAGTGGTAAAAATCTCCTATTCTGTTTTCCTTTATTTAGCGTGTTCGTTCTGTGCTTTGCTGTGGAGAGACTTATAAAGTTTGATGTAATCCCATTTATTGATTCTCTCTCTGATTTGTTGTGTTTCTGGATTTTTACTTAGAAAGTTTTAACTTGGGCCAGGTGCCCTAGCATTTCCCCACACTTTCTTGTAAATTCTGGTCTTACATTGAAGTCTTTGGTCCATTTTAACTTGATGCTGGTGCAAGGGGATCTAGTTATGGTTTTCCGCAAGTGGATATCCAGTTTTGCCAACACCATGTGTTGAAAGGGATACTTCTCAGAAGAAGTAAATGTGGCTGACAGGCACAGGGAAAAATGTTCAACATCTCTTGCAATAAAGGAAATTCAAAGCAATCCAAAACTGAAACTCCACCTCACTCCAGTTGGAATGGCCATTATAAATAAATAAATATATATATATATGTGTATATATATATATATATATATATGCAACTAAACTAACTGGGAGCTCCATTATACTGTTGGTGGGAATGTAAGCTTCTTCGACCACTATGGAAATCAGTGTAGAAGTTCCTCAAAAAAATAAACACATAACTATCTTATGAGCCAGTAATTCCACTCCTGGCTCTCATTCCAATAAAACACAAACAAGGCTACCATAAAACCATCAGCACAACCATGTTCATTGCAGCTTTATTTAGCATGGCCAAGACATAGATTAGCCCATATACCCCTCAATGGGCAAAAAAATCAATATTTAACCTAAAAATTAAGTGAGGGAAGGGTGGAGTGGGAGGGCTGGTTGAGAATGTTGAAGGAGGTAACATTAATTAAGAGCTACCATCGTCACAAATTGCTTTGTTCATTGGCAACTCCTTTGTACAACTCCTAAAAGATTATATTAAAAAAAGATTCAAAAACTAATGCTAATCTCCCACTGGCACTTGGCTATGTTCCTGTGATGAGTTAGTATCATGTCAACTTCACTGGTTCCATAGTTACCCAGATACTTGATCAAACATTATTTTGGGCATTTCTGTGGGGATATTTTTAGAAGTGATGAATATTTCAATAGATAAGTTAAGCAAAGTAGATTTCTGGCCGTCGTTTAGGCTGGATCTCATCCAGTCAGTTAAAGACTTACATAAAATTAAAAGACTGACCCTCCCCTGAGGAAGTAAGAAGAACCTGCCTGACTATCTTTGAGGGTGAGGGAACTCCGGTTTCTCTCCTGCCTTCAGTTTCCAACTGCAGCTTCAGCTCCCTGGTCCTCAGGTTTTTGGTTTCAGATGAACTAAACCTCTTCTGTGTCCCCAGACTGTAGCTTCAACAAGTGACCTTCAGATTTGGCCACTTCCATAGTTGCAGAAATCAATTCTGTTTATGGGTTCTGTTTTATTGGAGATTCCAAATTAATTTCCACTCCTCATAATCTATCATCTTTCCTTCCACAGTTGCCAATTAGCACCTCCAGTTGGCCTGAATCCATGAAGCTCCTTGGCCTGCCAGCTCCTCATGAGTGTCTTTTCACCTTCACATAAGCTACAAACACTCTCCTACATCTCAATCTTCAGTGCTAACTCCTGTTTACTCATCAAAACTAAATCGTACAGCTGGCTTACATCTGTAAACCTAGATACTTGTGAGGCTGAGATCTAAAGATCGAAGTGTAAAACTAGCCCTGGAAGGAAAGTTCATGAGACTCTTATCTTCATTTTACCAGGAAAGATCCAGACGTGCAATTGTGGCTCAAGTAGTACCAAGAAGAAGAAGAAGAAGAAGAAGAAGAAGAAGAAGAAGAAGAAGAAGAAGAAGAAGAAGAAGAAGAGGAAGAGGAAGAGGAAGAGGAAGAGGAAGAGGAAGAAGAGGAGGAGGAGGAGGAGGAGGAGGAGGAGGAGGAGGAGGAGGAGGAAGAAGAAGCCGCTGCCAAGCAAGCGCACAAGACCTTGATTTCAAGCCCCAGTATCGCTACAAAAAATAGAAATCCTTTTACAATTAGGAAAGTCGATCCTACATGGAGGAAGCTGTAGCTACAGAGTGCAGGAGGCAGGACTCAGGGAAAGCAATGCTAAGGATCCCCAGAAATTATAAGAATGTAATATTTCAAGATAAGCTAATTTAAAAAATACATTTTCATCTCTTGCTCTATGGAGAACCAAAACACTAACTCTTTAGCCAAGCTTCTGTCAGGGAGAACTCCTTCCTCATTATCCAGCTGCTTTTAACCTATCTGACTTTACACATGTCTTTTAAACATGGCATAGAATATCATATTTCACTATATTTTAGCCATCGAATTGCTTCATACTTTATCAGAAATGTAAATAACATTGTGAGCAACCAAATACTCAAAGTGGTTTGAATAATTGATATAATTGTACTGAATTCTCTCTAGTCACACAACCGTGTGTTTATAGTCCCACAGCTGACAGTGGGACCATACCTCTGGCTTTTTTACCATACCCGTGGCTTTTGTTTTGCTTTTGGAAATATGTGGTATTATGCTTTTTCTTTAATTTCATTGATCATGCCATTAAAAAAAAAAAGAAGATATCTAAAAGTAGCTGGGCCCTGATGGTTCACACCTGTAATCCTAGCTTCTCAGGAGGCTGAGAGCTGCAGATTGAGATTCAAAGCCAGCCTGTGCAGGTAAGCCCATGAAACTCTTGTCTCCAGTCAACCACCAGAAAACCAGAAGTGGAGCTGGGGCTCAGTGTGGTAGAGCACTAAGCCTTGAGCAAAAGAGCTCAAGGACAGTCTCTGAGTTCAAGTCCTATAACCAACAAAAAATTAATCATCATAAAGAAAAGAAAAGGTAACCCAAGCCTCTTCTTCTCTGGTACTTGTTCATTGCCGAGTCCTGAGTGGATAGCACCAAGAATGCCCTTCTCTTGTACTTCCCAGATTCAGAAGCTGCCCAAGTTACCAGGGCTTGGTTTAAGGGGGTCTTGAATATTGCTCTGGAGACATGACTTTAGACAGCTCTGAAGCAGTGTGCTGATCTCAGATGGAGTCTGGAATGCTGAAAAAGAACAGCAACCAAGATAAAGGACGTAAGAGCACAAAGGACGAGAATGGAGATGACCTCTGCATATGCACCTCCAGCATAACGCAATTGTTGGGTTTCTTTGGTCCTTTGAGTTGCCTTCTGCCAAAGGTTGGAGACCTTGTTCACCACGCAGAGAACCACTGGAATTATGAATAACTTCTGCTTCTAAGACAGCCTCCAACTCTACCTCAAGAAGCTTTTCCTTTTCTTCTTTAAAATGTTGTTCTAGATCTCAAAACATGGTACAAGGGAGTTACAAATGAACAGGTCATCTGTGTGCCCAGTGCCTCTTGATTAGTCTCCTTCCATCCCATTTGTTTCCTCCCTCCAGGCTCATTTCCTACTTCCTTTATCACATGTTTTCATTGAGTATTATGGCAGGATTCATCCCCTGCAGAGAAGCTTTTTCCAGGTGACTTCATTATAATTCTCCTTTTACTTTTTCACACAGATTCATTGACACTGGAAAGAAAGGTAGCGATCCTTGTCTTATTTTTCCTATCCACACCCTACAGGAACCCAAAGGAGTTGTTTTCTTAGCTCAGGGCAACCATACTCACCTACTGAAAACACCTGGGGATCAGGATGAAAGTAAACAATCCCAGTTTTCAGAGGGCCTCACTCCACCCTCTCCTTAGACCCCTTCCTGGGGGTCAGCTCCTGTTCGCAGCATGCTTAAGGAGGCTGCGAACTTGGCCAGTGGAGGAGTTTCTCACCCAACTGCATAGGTTTGAGAAGGTCAGCCATCCCTGGGTGGTCCTCACCTAAGGAACACACAGTACACAGAGTTACCCTGCAGTGACCTTTACTCATAAAGGAGGCATGATGAGAAAGTCCCTGAGTCCTTCCTCTTTGGATTTAGAATGTATCATCTTATTCTTTCCAGATGTTTGCCATAATAATAGTTGCTTGATCTATTGCAGTCATGTGTCCTTGCACACACAGTGGACAAGGAAGAACTCATGAGAAATGAGTGGGGAAGTAGAGTATTTGGAGATTAAATTTTCTTTTATTTTAGATGAATTTCACAATTGATAACGTTGTCCGGGTGATATACATTTCGAAGAAAATACATGAAACTACTTTATTGTCCAATGACATAATAATGCCCCACATCAACTGCCTCCCCACCCCCACCCAGGGCCAGGAATCCAAAAGGGCAAAGAAGCAAGCAGACAAAATAAAACCCCTCCACAGCTAATAGTTTATCAAAGATTCAGAATGCCAAATCAACTTACAAAAGTCAAATACATTTCTACATACTGTCAATATATGAATATCAAAACAAAAAGCACACTATCATTAACACTACCTCCGAAGCTGATACAAAGTGGCTCACATCTGTAATTTTAGCTCCTCAGGCAGTTGAGATCTGGAGGATCACAGTTCAAGGACAGACAGGACAGAAAAGTTCTTGACATTTCATCTCCAAAAGAACCAGCAAAAAAGGCATGACTCAAGTGGTAAAGTACCACTTTATAAGTGAATGTTCTACTCAAGCTCCCCCACCTAAGAAAGCCTTCTAATATCAAACTATATGATGCACTGGCTTCTCTTTCTTCAGACTTTTTTTTAAAGCACTACAGACCAGCCAGTATGTGGTGCACTCTGTTCAATTCCATTTGAAAGTGTTTGCACTGTGCCAACAATAGAGATCTGATGGACAAAGACTGCTTCACACCCCAGCGCAGCTCCTACAGGGATGGCACAGGGCCACATAGACCAGCAGATCTTTCCAATAGGTGACCCAGGCCAGGCAAACTGGGGCAAAGCTTCCAAGGCATTGGTCAGGTGGGGAGGTGGACAGGCAGGTAGGCCAGCAAGCAGGTGATCACTACTGCGCATGTGCTTGTGCCAGACACCATGCTAAATGTGGTGTACATCATCTCACTGAACCTTGCCCCATCCTGTAAAGTAGGTTTTATTATTCTCAAGTCAGGGAGGATTAAAGTAGGAAGAAGAAAGGTAAAGGTCACCCAGGTCAAGAAAACATTCAGAGTGGAAGCAAGGAAGTGCACACACCTGGGAGACTGAGTCATCGTGCTACTTAAACAAGATTAGATGAGAAAGGAGCTAACTCTTTTTACTGACGTCAGACCTTGGAAGGCCTAGAATATAGGGCCAACATGTGAAGGTCTATGGCCTCTAGAACAGATTCTATGGAAGTCTAACATTGACAGACTATCAGTGTCTGGCTCAGATTTCAGCCAAAAACAATTATTTTGAAGAATATTGCCACAGATATTATTGCGCTGCCATCTATCCTGCTCCTGAGCATTTTAGTGCACACTGGCTTCCTTTCATTGTTGGTCCTTGAACTTCTGTGACAAGAGGTTTCTCTGGTTGACAGCATCTATTGGGCTTAACCACATGGCTGGCTCTTAAACAATGGAGTTGATACTGAAACTCAGCCTCACTTCTCCATGGAAGACATAACAGCCACCAGTCATGTGCTGGCTCCCACAGTTCCCTGACAGGATTAACTCTGTTTGTTGACCCTGATAAGTTACTTGGCATGATTGTATTTCCTTCACAGGTAATCATCCTTCCCTTGTCTTTTGTCTTCATCCCTCTGTGGGTGTTTTCTGGGAGCATCTTTCATATGAACTAGTGTCTAATTCTTTCTGGGGAAGCTAGAACTAAGGACACACACACACACACACACACACACACACAGAATTGGGAAACACAGTTGAGAGAACACTTACTTGGGCCCTAAATATTTTTTTGGTTTTGTATGATGTCCATGGATTTTCTATTCAAAAATGCTTTATTTTTAAAGATGCCCCAAACTAGTCCTTGAAATAATTTTTAAATTTAACCATAAGTTTTACAACAATCCAGTTACATGTGGTTTGTATAAAAACTTTAATATGCTAGAGACCCCCCTCAAATGTATCGGCTCATACCAGCAGGCAGATACTATTTGATATAGTCAAAAGAATTTGTCTTTTCAATTAATTTGATTCATAACTTGCCATTTCATAAATTGCAGTTCTATATCTGTGATCTCTTAAAATTCAGGCCCGTGAAAGTCATCTCCATCCACCTTCAAAAGTATACTACTATGGTCAACCAAATTCATGCTGCCAAGACCCAGATGCACACACACACACACACACACACACACACACACAGAGTATAATTCTCACTGTGCCATTGGGATATTATTGCATGGGTGCCGGTCCTAAAATTGAGATACTTTTGATTTAACTTTTACATAGGCAGCATAGGACCCAAAAGCATTTAGATATTGTTAATGGTTAAGTCTTAGAATAAAAGTTTCCAGTTATATGCAAAGTGTCAGATGTGTTTTAAAAGATAAGCCAGTTTCTAGTTTTAATTGGCACATAATAATGGTGCACGTTTACCAGCTACAGTAAGGCTTTTAATACATGCATATAACATGGAATGATCCAAGATCACTGCAGACACTTAGCATTTCTTTGTGCTGGGTACTTTCAAACTTTTGAAAGAATCAATCGTTGGCATCCATAGTTACCGTGCTGTGTTAAAGAGCAACTGCTCCTAGGACTTCTCTTGGTGAATCAACATTAGGCAACAGGAAAAAATGCAAAAACAAAAAATGGAAATCAAGTCTGCTTAGCGACTGCCGCAGCTACATCCATGAGTATGACCATGAAATGTTTATGCTTTTCGTTCAGGAGCACTGACTCTCTAACAAACAAATCTTATAAAGAGATGCCTAAAAGGTACAGAACTCCAAATAAGATAACATTCCACTCATTTCGTCTACTGCGGTTGAGTGTAATGTTTACTTGAAGGGTGGTTAGAACCCTGATATGGAAGATGGTGGAGTGCGGGCCCCCAGGGGTTGTGGGTGACTGCTGGGGCCAGATGTGAGCAGCTGAGGCAGGTGCCCTGGCTGCTCTGAGGGATGGGGAAGGGGCTTGCAGTCAAGACCGCCAGCTGTGGGGCTGGGGATAAATGCTTGGCATCACAAGCTTAGTGAGTGGTGTTTGATGTCTGCTAAGGGGGGACAGAGAGAAGCAGGCCAAGGTTTGACCTCAGAACCATCAAGCTCACCCCTTTCAGCTAAGACTCACAGCTGTGTACAGTGAGAGGCAAAGCCCAGCTACGAATACAAACTTCCCACAGGGTTCCCACCAATTAACCTTTTCCACACATGAAAGGATGGTATTTCAACGGAATCTTATCTAAGTAAAGTTATCAAAATTCCCATATCATTCCCAAACATGTTAAATACCTACGCAGAAGTAGCCGATGGCATGACTTGAAAATTATTATCAAAACTTCCTTTTATTTTTTAGAAGTATACACAGACTAGCTAATTTTCTTAGGCCTTCCTATGTAGACCTGGCTGACTTCAAATGCCTGCCCCTGCTGCCTCAGTCTCTCAAGTGCTGGGATTACAGGTATGCCCTGTTTCATACTGACTACTTTAAGTTGACTTTCTTTCTTGTTAAAGAGAGACATAGAAAGGAAAGGAGGAAGGAAGGGAGGGAGGGAGGGAGGAAGGGAAGTAGGGAGGACAGAAAGAAGGAAAGGAGTGATGAAGGGAGGGAGATAAGTATATAGTTTGTCTGTAACGTGAATAACTGTATTCCCTCTCTGCCTGCCCTCTCCACCCCTTCAGAATCTGGGAGGAGGAGGAAGCTGCCCAGTCAGCTTTGGGAAATCCCGCTGTTTGGCTGTCTGGAATCCAGATGTTCAAACAACTCCCTGAAGGGTCAGAATGACAGTTCTGGAAGAGGCTCCAAGTCTTGTGCCCTTCCCCCTCCTCTCTGGTTTTCTTTTTCTAGATGGGAACAGATGCACCAGGGTCAAAGAAATGTCCTCTGCATAGAACAGAGGTGATGCCCACCTTTCCTTTCAAGGAGGAACGTTCCTTCCCACCCTACCCTGCTTCCAGGCATGTGTTGACTGTGGGCTGAGGAGGGGAATAGGGACCAGACTGTAGTCCCTTCTCTGGCTCCTCTCCGTGTCCGCATTTCTGTCTGGGAAAACTGCATTTGAGATGAATGTGACAGGAAGTTTAGACTGAAGAAAGGAAACACAGAAGTGCTAGAAAGAAGGGGAGACGCAGAGGAGGGGGGAGATGAGGAAAGGCATGTTTCTTCATGGGGAGGGCCACTTGAGCTGTTTCTTTTTTCTTTCTTTCTTTCTTTTTTCTTTTTGCCAGTCCTGAGCTTTAGCTCAGGGCCTGAGCACTGTCCTTGGGTTTTCTCAAAGCTAGAGCTCTACCACTTGACCCACAGCCCACTTCTGGCTTTTTCTATGTATGCGGTACCGAGGAATCAAACCTGGGTCTTTGTGCATGCTAGGCAAGCACTCTACCACTAGGCCAAACTCCTGGCCCTGACCTGAGCTGTTTCTAAACAGCACAGGAAACAGCACAGCCCTCATGCCCATAGTTCCACCAGAGGAAGCTCAGACACCTCAACTTCAACTTTGGGGGACATTAGTTTACATAGCCAATATTCTGGGCCTAGTTGCACATTCTTTTTTCTTTTTTTTTTTATTTCAAAGAATGCATCCCCAAGTTCCATAAGCTTCAAGAACTGCTAGATCAAAGCCAGGCCTTATTTCCACTACTTTGAGCCACTTTTCTCCTACTATTGCTACTATTAACTTCCAGCCTGTCTAGCTCACTGGGCTTTGAACACTAGGCTCTTGCCAGGCATCAGGGGCCTTTGCCTGACTGTTTATACCACCCAGAATTCCCCCCAGGGACTCACCACTTAGTCCTTTCTCAATGAAGCTTGTCCTCTGCCTTGTTTAGGATGAACCCCCTATTCCATCCATCCTACGCTCATTCCTTTCTTCCTACCCGACTGTCTGCCTGCTCACATGCTGCAGTCGGACTCTTCTTTTCTGCCCATCCCATGGAAAGGAAGAAAAATCCAAAATCTGTTTTTGTTCATCCACACATTCCTAACAGCCACTTGGTGAATCCAAGTCTGGAACTGCGGGTCTGAGGCAAGCCCCTCGTGTTGGCTGCAACCTGAGAACAGCTGTGGCCCTTGAGGACCTCAAAGGATGGAGGAAACGGAGCGTCTGTACAAGCTGGTGTGTGGCTTTGCTGCTTGGGCAAGGACCCTGGACCACAGGCCAAAGCTATTGGTGCTGGTGCATCCCGTCCCTGCCAGCCTGGCTCAGTCTACATCGTTAGGCTGCTGGACAGCACCCTACCTGAGAACAGATTAAAACTTGGGGTGACTGGGAACCTACTGGGACCATGAATGGCTCACTGCTACCTGGAATCCTGGGACTTCCACGTTCTAGACAAGTATAGCCAAATACTACTATCGCAGGATGCTGAGTTATGCACACATGGAAGTGTGGGAGTTGTTTGCTAGAGCTGGTGCTATCTATCATCCTGCCTCGGCAGCTGTCTGCTCACTGGGAAGCATACATCTGGCAGACCCGGCTGGAACCACTGGGTTGGATTGTACCATCATTTTACCCTGGCCCCAGGAAAAGGGTGTATCTGTGAGGTACCGGTGTGGGTGACTCCTAGATGTTCATGGAGCTGATCGGGTGACAAAGACCTACCCCTCCACCACAGTTGTAGGTGACACAAAAGGCATTGGGGTGAATCTAGGTTTGGAGACATTTACAGTTGCTTCCCATCCCATTTCAGTCGATAGCCATCTAAACCTGTGAGAAAGGCAGAGCTGAAATTCCCCAATTCCCACTTCATTTTCCCACATGTGAATGCAAAGCCCAGGTCGTCAGCAAGTCTTCCCTATTTCCATCTGGGTTAGGGAAGCTGAAGAACAGAGAGGCTCATGAATTGCCTAAAGAGCAAGAGTGGGGAGAAGGGGAGCTCAGACTCAGGCTGGACTGCTGCACTGTCCTGCCCTCCCCTGGCAGTGCAATCTTACCCCTGGCAGCCTGGGTAGATCCCACTGCTCCTGAACCCTGGGCCTCGGAAGAGATCCTGACTCATCTCATAACACGTGGTCTTCATAACTCATTGTTGCTGTCTCTCTTCCCACTCCCCACCCCTACACTCCCCGAGTACTCTCAAAGCCATTCCACTCTTCCTCCCTACATCCGAAGACATAAAGGGACATTGAGACACGCCTACCCTCACCACAGACAGACAGACAGACAGACAGACAGAATGAGTCTGTCTTGTTATATCCTATTACTTGATCTCTAAATCTCTAGATCACTAGATCTCTTTCCTTTCTTGAAAACCCTTGACTGGAGAGATTGGGATTAATGGTTCAGCACATAGTAGCTGTCCAGTCTATGTTAGTATATACACAGCATGGAAATAAATGGCCTCATGCTTAAGGTTCTCCCAGAGTTAGACTTCTTCCTTTTCAATCCAACTAAAAGGGAAGTAGGGCTGCCTTGCATTGTGACTATATCGCATTAGCCGCTGACTGTTCTCTGTTCCCTTCCCAGGCCAGGGACATTGCTTCATCTCAAACTGAAATGCAGGCCAGGAAAGGGGCCAGCGCCAGGCAGAGTGATTGCCTTATAAGGACATTGGTCAACTCTGCCAGGTATGTCATGCAGAGCCCTCAGCGCCCATAAGGAACCCAGCGGGGCCCAGGGAGCCAAGGCCTGGAAGGCGGGGGAATGGAGGTGAAATGGCCTCTGAAAGACACAAGGTGACAAGAGAGTTTTCTCACTCCCCTCCTTCCAATAAGTTTTCATATGTTTTTAATCATTGTATCATTTTACTTTGGAATTTAAAAAAATGAAAGAGAATGCTTGAATTGGAGGGGGAACAAAATAAGAATATGCATGAGTGGATATTTCAGTCATGAGACCATTTGCCTGCTTCCAGGTGGGGGCAAAGGGTTCCGACAGAATGAAGAAAACAGATCGCTCCAGAACTAACACTGATAGACCAGTGTCCTGTTGAGAAAGGACAAAACTGATTTAAAACAAATCAAAACAAAACAAAACAGGGATGGCCTGGAGCTTTGATTAAAAAAAAATGTTCCTTTTGAAAAGCAAGAAGGTAAAGGCAAAGAAAGGGACCATGGGCCATACCAGGTAAGGTACAGAATCCTTCTTAAGATAGTAGGCTTTGAAATCACACAGGTCTAGCTTCAACTGCTCACGTTCAGTGGGGAGCATTTGAACTTGAACTTAATTCATGCTTGTAATTCTGAATTGCCTTGTGGAGGATTTGTACAACCCTATATCATTCCAAAACTTGACTCTCATTAACTCAATATCCATAACCAACCCAGAGAATCGACTCCATTGTTAGCCCCATTTTACAAAGGAGGGAGGTCACTAGCTAGTAAGTAACAGAGTTGACACTGTGCCCCCAGACTGTCTAGCTCTTGAGTCTCAGAAACCCTGCCCAGAGGCTGCTAATGCCCCATTCTACTTAGTGGCACTGGGAGGAGCAAGTGGAATGGAGCAGGACAGTAGGACTGCGGCAGTACCAGGCCCGGGGAAACACTCGGGGGGGGGGGGTTGTTATCTGATGTGGGAAACACCCAGACCAGGCCTCAGGTGTGTGATTTCATAAGGATGGGCATAGGGAAGAACAGGCCCCTGTGTGGAGGGTGCAGGTGGGAGAACAGGAAGAAGCAAAGCAAGGAGGTAACTTCTAGTGAAATCCTGATGGTGGTAAGAGAGCCTATGTTCCCTTGGGTCTGGCTTAAAACAACCCAGACATATCTGGGTAGGAAAAAGCCATTTTCCAAAGAAAAATGCAAGTGGGGTGGAGGGAATGGGGAGATGGGGGGAATCTGTTAGCAGCAAAAGCACCAGAAAGTTCAGTGGAGTTTACAAAAACAGTAAAATAGACCCCAAAGCCTCTGCTGGGAAATGAGACCTACCTACACTAAAACACCCTGGCACCATCCTGACGGGCTGTCTGCAGTCAGGTTCACATCAACCAGCCATTGCGTTTCCAAGAGGGTAGACACACTGTTAGTGAGGAAAGTTTGTGGAACAAGAGTCATCCTGCATTTTTATTGTCAGGATAATGTATAGAGGGGTTACAGTTACATTTGTCAGATAGTAGGTGCATTACTTCTCACACACTGATACCCCTTCTCATGTTTTTGTCCCCATTTTCCTCCCCCAAACCCCTCCCAATCATCTTGTTTTTCCCCCTTCCCTTTCCTAGTTCAAATAAACATCTATATGATATACCAGGTAGCAAAGTCAGCTACAGTAATAATATGAGATTAACCATAAGGGCAGTAAAAAGAGAAGATAAATAACATAGTACATTAAGAACAATCATACAAGAGTAAGCTCTTGTTTCCATATCCTAGAGATCCTTTATTTAGTCTCGTCCTATATGACCTTATGTACCTAGGTTTTGAGCTATTGTAATCCTCTGCTAGGAGAGTCATAGATGTGTACTAATTGTTATCAATGAGGGAAACCATTGAGCCTATGTTCCCTTGGGTCTGGCTTGCTGCACTCATGATTTTTTCCAAAACTTTCCATTTCCTTACAAATGGAGCAATGTCATTCTTTCTGATGGCAGCATAGAATTCCATTGTGTATAAATACCACATCTCGTTGATCCAATCATCTACAGAGGGGCATCTGGATTGGTTCCATATCTTTGCTATGGTAAATAGTGCTACATTGAACATCATTGTGCTAGTGGATTTAGTAAGTATGTCCTTGTTTCTGGACATTTGGATAAATGCCAAGTAGTGGAATTGCTGGGTCCTAGGAGCTCTATGTTTAGTTTTTTGAGGAATGGCCATACTGCTTTCCATACTGGTTGAACGAGTTTGCACTCCCACCAACAGTGTAGTAGTGATCCCTCCAGGCCACATCCCCTCCAGCATCTGTTGTTATTAGATTTCTTGATGATGGCCATTCTAACTGGAGTGAGGTGGAATCTCAGAGTTGTTTTGATTTGCATTTCTTTTATGGCCAGAGATGTTGAGCATTTCTTCATGTGTCTATAGGCAATTTTTATTTCCTCTTCAGAGAAGTCTCTCTTTAAGTCTTTAGCTCATCTTTTAATGGGATGATTGTTTCTATGAAGATTTGTTTTAGAGAGATTCATTTTTTTAGCTGTGGATATATTTTAGATATGAGGCCTTTGTCTGTTGTATGGCTAGTGAAGATCTTCTCCCACTCTGTGGGCTTTCTGTTTAACTTGATAGCTATGTCCTTTGCCAAACAGAAGCTCTAGAGTTTAATGCAGTCCCATTTGTTCAAACTTTAATTTTTTGGGGGTTTCTGGGTCTTTATTAAGAAAGTTTCAACCTGTGCCAAGGAGACCTAATGTATCTAATATTCCTTCTTGTAAAGTTTTCAGGGTATCTGCTTTTACCTCAAAGCCTTTGATCAATTTGTAATTAATTTTGGTATAGTGAGACACAGAAAGATCCAACTTTAGTTTTCTGTAGGTACTTAACCAATTCTGCCAGCACCACTTCTTGAAGAAGCTGTCTTTCTTCCATTCTGGTTTTTTGGCTCCCTTATCAAAGATTAGGTGGCCATAGATGTGTGGGTTGATTTCTGGATCTTCAGTTCTATTCCTTGGTCCTCAGGCCTTATCTTGTGTCAGTACCAAGCTTGTTTTGGTTACTATAGCTCTGTAATAGAGTCTAAAATTTGGCATTGATATTCCTCCAGCGCTGTTCTTTCTGCTAAAAATTGTTTTTGCTATATGGGGTCTTTTATTATTCCATATGAATTTTCAGATTGCTTCCTCTATTTCCTTAAAGAATGACACTGGGATATTGATGGGGATTGCATTGAATTTGTAGATAGCCCTTGGAAGGATTGCCATTTTCACGATGTTAATTCTTTCAATCCAGGAGCACAGGTGGTTTTCCACTTCCTCAGTTCTGCTTTAATTTCCTTTTTGAGGTTTTTAAAGTTTTCATCATAAAGGTCCTTTACATTCTTAGTTAATTCCTAAGTATTTTATCTTCTTTGAGGCTATTGCAAAAGGAGTTGCTCTCCTGATTTCTGCCTTTCTCTTCTCATTGTTGGCATACTGGAAAGCAGTTGATTTTTGAGGGTTAATTTTATACCCTGCTACTTTGCCAAAGTTTTTAATCAGCTCAAGCAACTTGAGAGTGGAGTCTATAGGTTTCTTTAAATACAGAATCATGTCATCTGCAAAGAGGGAAAGTTTCACTGCCTCTTTCTCTATTTGGATCCCCTTTATGCTTGCTTCTTGACTTATTGCTCTGGCTAGGAATTCTAATACTATATTAAAGGAGTGGAGAGCCGGGCACAGTGACACACGCCTGTAATCCTAGCTACTCAGGAGGTTGAGATCTGAGGATTAAGGTTCAAAGCCAGCCCGGGCACAAAAAGGGATCTGAAACCTTATCTCCAAACAAACTCTAGAAAATGGGAAGTGGGGCTTGGCTGAAGGGTAGGGTGGTAGCCTTGAGCTGAAGAGCTCAGGGACAGCTCTCAGGACATGTTCAAGCCCCATGACCCACAAGAAAAAGAAAGAAAGAAAGGAAGAAAGAAAGAAAGAAAGAAAGAAAGAAAGAAAGAAAGAAAGGAAGGAAGAAAGAGAGAAAGAAAGAAAAAAAAGTGGAGTGAGTGAGCATCCTTGTCTTGTTTCTGATTTTAGAGGAAATAGCTTTAGCTTTTTGCCATTAAGTACAATGCTAGCTATAGGTTTGTCATACACAGCCTTTATACTGAGGAATGTTCCATGGATTCCTGGTTTCTCCAGAGCTTTTAGCATAAAGGGGTGCTGGATCTTGTCAAATGCCTTTTCTGCATCTATTGAGATAATCATGTAATTCTTGTCCTTGCTCCTGTTGTTGCGATGAATTATATTAATTGGCTTTGCATCCCTGTGATGAATCCTGTTTGATCATATGTATATTTTTATTATTTTTTATTATTGAGGCAATGTTACATTACATTACAGTTACATTCACCAGGTAGTAGGTGCATTACTTCTCATACATTGATATCCCTTCTTATGTTTTTGTCCCCGTTTCCCTCCCCCACCCAGTGTATAAATTTTTTGATGAGTTGTTAAAGACAATTGGCCAGTATTTTGTTGAGAAGTTTTGCATCAATGTTCATCAAAGAAATAGGTCTATTTTTCTCTTTCCTTGATGAGTCCCTGTCTGGTTTTGGGGTAAGGGTTATGTTGGCTTTATAGAATGAGTTTGGCAAGAGCCTTCAATTTCATTGAAGAGTTTGAAGAGTATTGGTGTGAGCTCTGCTTTAAAGGCCATATAGAATTCAACTGTGAATCCATCAAGTCCTGGACTTTTCTTGAATGAGAGGTCTCTTATTGCCATTTCTATTTCAATACTTTAACTAGGTCTGTTTAGTTGGTTTGGGTCTTCCTGGTTCAGTTTGGATATGTTAATATTGGCTAGAAATTCATCCTTCTCTTCTAGATTCTCAAATTTGTTAGCATATGGTTTGAAAAGTATTCCCTTATGATGCTCTGGATCTTGGTAAGTTCTGTTGTGATGTTTCTATTCTCATCCATGATTTTGTTTATTTGGCTGTGCTCCCTTCTTTTTTTGATAAGATTTGCTAAGGGTCTGTCAATTTTGTTAACTTTTTCAGAGAAACAACTCCTGGTTTTGTTGATTCTTTCTATGGTTTTTTTGAACTCTAATTCATTTAATTCTGCTTTAATTTTAATAATTCGCTTCCTTCTAGTGGAATTGGGATTGGTTTGTTGCTCTTTTTCCAAGAACTTAAGGTACATCATCAACTTTTTGGTTTGAAATTTTTCTAATTTGTTAATATGGCACTCAGAGCTGTAAATTTTCCTCTGAGTACTGCCTTTGCTGTATCCCAAAGTAGCTGGTATTTTGTGCACTCCTTTTTGTTAAATACCATAAATTGTTGAATTTCTATTCTGATCAATGGTGATTCAACAATGTGTTGTTCAATCTCCATGAGTTACAGGCTTTTCCTTGATGAAGACTGATGTTCAGTTCCAATTTTATGCCATTGTAGTCTGAGAGAATGCAGGGAGTAATTCCAGTGTTTCTGGGCAGATTGCACAGGTTTGTTTTATGCCCTAAAATGTGGTCTATTTTAAAAAAATGTTCCATGTACTGCTGAAAAAACATGTATTCTGGTGTTGCTTGGTGGAATAATCTACAGATGTCTGTTGGGTCTAGTTGGTCTATTTAATTGTTCAATTCTGAGTTTTCTCTGTTGAGTTTTTGTCTGGTTGATCTATCTGGAGGTGACAGTGGTGTATTAAAGTCACCAACAATCACTGTGTTTGGATCTATATGTGGTTTTAGTGTAAGTAGTTTGTTTGATGAAGTTGGCTACTCCAGCATTAGGTGTGTAGGATATTTAGGAGGGTTATATCCTCTTGTAGGAGAGATCCTTTTAATAGTATGTAACAACCTTTGTCTCTTCTCACCAATCTAAGTTTGAAGTCTATTTTAGCTGATATAAGGATGGCAGCTTCAGCCTGTTTTGGGGGGCCCTTAGCTTGATAAATTTTATTCCAGCCTCTCAGTCTCAGAATATGTTTGTTGGGGGGGGGGGCAAGATGTGTCTTTTGAAGACAGCAGAATGATGAATCTTTCTTTTTGATCCAACTAGACAGTCTATGCCATTTAATTGGAGAGTTAAGTCCATTGATATTGAGGGTTAGGATCGAAAAATATTTACTAGTTCCTGCTATTTTTTCTCATTTCATTAGGGCCTGTGACTTGTCAATTCTTGCTGTAATTAGCGGGAATGATTTTTAGGTGCAATTTCTCTGTCAATAGCATGTTTGTGTTGATTTTCAATGCATAGAACATCTTTGAGAATTTTCTGTAATGCTGGTTTGGTCACTACATACTATCTTTTCCTTGATGTGGAAGGTTTTTTATTTTCCCTCAGCTATGAATGAGGGCTTAGCTGGGTATAGGATTCTTGGTTGATAGTTGTCTTTAGAGCATGACATATATTATTCCAAGCTCTTCTTGCTTCCATGGTCTCTGCTGAGAAATCTGTGGTTATTCTGATTGGTTTTCCTTTGTAGGTGACTGTTCTCTTCTTCCTGGCTTCTTTAAGGATCCTTTCCTTGGTCTCTATTGATCCTGTACAGATTATAATGTGACCTTTTCTGGTCAGGTCTGTTTGAGGTTCTAAAAACTTCTGTCCTGTCCTTCTGGATATTTGGGAAGTTCTCTGAAATGATTCCCTGAAGTGTATTTCCAATTCCATTGACCTCCTTCTCCAGGCCCTCCTCAATACGAATTAACCTTAAATGAGGCTTCCTAATTGTATCTGGGACCTCCGGAAGAGATTTGTCATACTTCTTAGACTTGGTTTGAATTATTTCCTGATCTTTCTATAAATTCTAGGCTATCTTCAACTCCAGAGATTCTCTCTTCAGCATTATCTAACCTGCTATCAATACTTTCTACTTTGTTCTTCATCTTCCTTCCTTCCTTCCTTCCTTCCTTCCTTCCTTCCTTCCTTCCTTCCTTCTAGTTGGTCATTTTTGATGCCTTGCATCTCTTGTTCTAGACCTTGTGTGGACTTCTTTACCTCTTTGATTTTGATTTGAGTAAGAGCCATCCTTCTTGACAACACCTCACTGCTGCTGGTTAACATCTCCCTTCTCTCCTGCTCTTCCTAGATTCCACCCATTCTCAGCTGGCACTTCTGCTGGCCAGGGTAGCTTGCTTACTGAGGTCACACAGACTGTACCCCTGACAGGTGTATCTTCTTTGGAAGATATGCATTGAATCAAGGTGTCCAGAGTTTTGGGATTTCCAGCTTATCAGACTCAGCAACTATAAAGTCATCAATGTGGTCAACCAAAGGGCAGAGTCCTTCTGTGGATGGGAAAGAAGGAAATCAGTGGAGCAAATAAGCATAGTCCAATGCCAAAATAAATTGTAAATTTGTATTAGTAACCCTGTTGATGAGACAAGATCTGTCAGGAAAGATGAGGCATGGGAAACAGCCAGTAATTCAGAGACAAGCATTGTATTAATGAACAGTACTGTCTTCTTTGTGTTAAGCCTCACACTACTTCATAAACTACAGTATAAGAAAGAAAAAGGGAAAAGCAGCTCACCATAAATAATTAGTGTTCTTTTAAAGGAAGATGTGTATCTGGAAACATTTGGGAAAATAATTCCTCTTGGCACAAAAAGTGTTGAAAATCCTCATCTCAAAGAGGGACACTTGTCTCAAAGGAAGCATATGACCAACTCCATCTTTGCCCTAATGAGATGCCTAAACAGGCATCAATGACTCAAGTTTGATGAGTAGGCCAATCTTAACATTTTTGAACCCAATTAATAAAAATGTAACAGTAAACGTGATTAAATGGGCCAAGTATGACGACAAAGGCTCATCCTAAGGTAAATTCCAATTAAATCTTTATCTGCCTTTTTGTGCTATAAGTATTCATGGTGTTAAAATACTCATTGCACCACCTGTCAAATATTCCTGCATTCCTGTCTGAGTTGCACACTATCTTCCTGTCTTTGTTGTAATTTAGCAATCAACTTTTTTGGTCTCTAACTCAATATGTGCTCCAATTCCTTCTTTGTGACACCAAGAACTCAGTACCCAATGGCTATGCAGAAGCCTCCTCCTTTTTTGGAGACCACCCTGGGATACCACTTTCATGGTACACTGTGATTGGTCAGAGAAGAACTCATTGAGCAACAGGAGCCAGAAAAGGTCCTATAAGAATAAGAGTCCTTCAGGAAAGAGTAAAAGGGTAATTGGAAATCAGTTTATTTTGTCTTGGTAACAACTACATAAAGATGTTTCAGAGAAATGAAGAAGGAAGAGGAAAAATAAATAGATAAAATGGCTTTGTTATCTGCACAGTTTTTAGCCATTGGTCACTAGAAATTGAATATAACTTCCTCCCGCTGCTGAAATAGAAATAGATTGAAAATAACCATCAGATGAGTTCCCTGTCAGCAAGTTCCTTCAGCAAGCTGAAGGAGATTTGACCTCCTTTTCAGATGATCCATTTGCCATTAAGCAACATTCATTCAGTCTGAAGCTGAAGCCCACAGGAGCTCAGAAGCACACACAGTCACACAGCCCACTGATGGTAGCCCAGCGCTATTGCTCAAGACATGAGGGGAGTGGTCAAGAGCACCAGCCTCTTTCACATACAGCTGTGGGAGTCTTGGGCAAACCTCCTTGCCTCTGCTTCCTCTTCTATAAAATCGTGTGTAAACCACAGCCCAGGGCAATGTGAAGATGCAGTGGCAGAACACAGGAAACTGGTAGTGCCAGGCCTGGAATACAATCACTACCCATGAGCATTAACAAAAGGAAAATACAGAATTTCCAAAGAAATACAGAGCATTTCACTGATAATTGCAAGTTGCTGACACCTCAGACTCATGGTATCTGAAAGGGAGCTCATTACCCTAGAACCTTCTTCCTATACTTCTGCCTCTGTCACTACCACTTCTAGCAGACAGCTTCCCAATCCAGAAACCCAGGCCACAGCATGGATGCTTCCCTCTGCCCACCTCCCATGTCCCTGGCACCTTCCAGCCATCCCACTCTCTCCTTCCTCATCCCCACCTCCACCTCCTGCACTCAGCCCTGCAAGACCCCAGCTCCCACCCCCATCCACCTCAACTTTCTCAATAGTTTCCCTTCTCCAGTTCAGACTCAGCGCAGCCCACGTTGGCACCAAACCAATCTTTAGGAAAAGTAGGTCACATCTGTTTAATATGCTTCTGAGATCCTCTGTTGCTTGTGAAATAAAATCCAAGCTCCCTGACAAGAACCCTTCAAAAGAAATAGAATGCCAACTACATATATAATTTTAAGTTTTCAAATAGTCCCCATTAAAAGCTAAACAGATGAAATTAATAGTGACTGCATAAATAATGAATCAATTGTGTCCCAAACATGACCATTTTCAACACACAAACAATATAAAAGGTAATATATATATATACTGTAATTCCTTTTTTTTGTATGGTCTAAAAAGTCCATCATTTGCTTATTTGTTTGTTCATTTGGTGCCAGTCCTAGGGCTTGAACTCAGGGCCTGAGTGTTGTCCTTGAGCTTCTTTTACTCAAAGCTAGCATTCTACTACTTGAGCCACAGCGCTACTTTCAGGTTTTTTGATGGTTAACTGGAGATAAGAGTCTCAAGGACTTTCCTGCTCAGTCTGGCTTCAAACCAGCTCCTTGAGTAGCTAGGATTACAAGTGTGAGCCACTGGGGCCAAGCTACAAGAGCTTCCTTAAACTGTTTTCTGCCATGATGTTGTCCAGCAAGAAGGACCTTTCCAGACCCAGACGTGGACTATAAATCTCTATTCACCCTAACCTACACAATCTGTGATATTCGGTTATAGCCACCCCAACCCCTATTAGACTTAAAGTTCAGAAAGGAGAACCTGATTGTCAATACCCAATTCTTGGCATGTGACAGAGTCCTTCCTCCTTTCTATGTGTCTTTGTTCTCTTGAATGCCTTACTATAATTATCATGTTACATAAGAGGCCACAAAGAATAAGTGTTTATTGCCTAGTGTGGTAGCACACACCTGTAATTCCAATACCCAGGAAGCTGAAGCAGGAGGATTAAGAATTCAAGGTCAGCCTGAGCTACATATAAATATAAATATAAATATAAATAGTAGTCTATCTAGGTATGAATGGTTTATTAGAGTTAGGGCCTCAGGCTTTGTGCTTTCTCATAATGAACACCGGTTTCTATACCTGAAAAGAAGCCTGAAAAAAGAATTTGCCACAGGGATGCCATTATAATTAAACCATTCAAATTGTTTAGTCCAGTGTCTTGCACATATCAGGCACTCAAAATATTTAAGTATTATCGTCGACTGTTTAAGCATTACAAAGTAGTTGCTCAAAACCTCTGGTTAATATACATGCTGAATGAAATTTCAGAAATTCTTCATGTCCAGTTCACAGTATCTATGAGTCAGAACTCCAGCTGGAACATACACTTAAAACAATGACTGAGGAGCGCTCGTTAAATGACTGCTTACAAAAGTCTGGGAAGGATTAAGGGAAATCCAGGGCTGGCAACCGTTGGTCTGAAGATACAAAGGGAGGGAATATTTACCTGCACCTAGGGAGAGAAATAGCTCAAGCAAAGATCAACTTTGAAAAAAGAGCTACTGTTAGCCATCAAAGAATCTAACAATCCAACTACAAGCCTACGGGTAGGGAAAAAAGCCCTCTATACAGTATGTCAACCCTCAGAGAGCTAGATAGAGAAGGTGGGGAATGGCCTAGGAACCCAGACTCAAGTTACAGGACTCTCTGAGTAGAATTGAACTTCCCTTACCTTACAAATGCCCAGCATTGTCTACAGCCCAGAGAGGCTAAGCATGGAAACCAGGCAACATTTTTCATTGGTGCTAGCCTTGAGGGAAAGTACTGAGTGACAAGTACTTCTAAAGATAGTTTTGTTATGTTATCAACAAGTATGTTTCCTCAAATATAAGCAAGGTGATTTTATCCTACAGCCCTGTATTTCACAGCGCCCCCCCCCCACATGTCACCATTGTTGAAATCCTTTCCCATGCCCACTTAGCTGATTCCCACTACTAAGGAAATAGATGATATACTAAATAGTTCTCTACAAAGAAGGAAAAGAATGAGTACCTGTGGGTAATGAAATTGTAACTATGGTATGTTTACATTTTGGTCATTGCACACCTTTTCGTTTCTCTTCTAAATCTCTGTTGAGTTCCTAGAAGTGAAACATATCCCTCCCTTGTCAGTGCAATTACTAAAATGTTGGTTTGATTACCTTTGCTTCTTGAGCAGGTCTGGAAGAAAAAGAAAAAGAAAAAGATGAATAATTTTCTTGGAAGGAGGCTGCAATTATTTCCTGGCTTTATTTTGGAAGCTGCCCAGCTTCTCCACAAATCTCTCATGTGTAAGAGTAATGGCTGCAGCCAGGGATTCAGATAGAACCTACATTTGATTCTTCAGAATAATACAAACTTCATGAGGGCAGGGACTGTATCTGTCTGCTCACCCCGTGGCCCTCGCTCTTATTCTGGGTGCTTGGCACACTGATGTTCAATATTGTTGTAAAATGAATATGTAGACAAAAACATATGATGACAAAACACTTTAACATAGCAGAGATTACATATTTGAGATGAGAAAGTTCAGGACTCAGTAGTATGTGAAACACCAACAGTGAGTAGAGCTTCAAACCCAGGCCTTCTGGCATTTGAAGTATAGTGTATCTGACTACTTTCATCCAAACTATCGCCACCCTTCAGCAAACCACCTTGTTTCTCTCCCTCCCTCTCACTCTCCCTCTCCCTCTCTCCGACTATGGGGCTTGAACTCAGGGCCTGGACACTGTCCTGAACTCTTTCACTTAAGGCTTATGCTCTATCACTCTAAGCCACAGCTCCACTTGCAGTTTTCTGGTGGTTAATTATAGATAAGAGTCTCAGGAATTTTCTTTGCCTGGGCTGGATTTGAACCCTGATCCTCAGATCTCAGCCTCTAGAGTAGCTAGGATTACAGGCACAAGCCACCAGTATTCAGCCTTGTTTAACTTTCACCATTACCATGTGCAAATTCAACTTTCCCTCTGTCTGGATCTGCAGGAGCTGTGTTAACTATCTGCTTAGCTCTCTCTCTAATGGCTTTGCCCAGAGACCTTCCTTTTCTGGGGGGTTCAAATGCTACCCTTTGAGTAAACTCTAGTTGGAATGTTAAAAAGCATGGGTGCCAAAGAGCTACCTCTGCCTGCCCTGATCTCTGTGGCCCAGCACTTTCTATTTCCAAGGATGTTTGTAGCCTGGATAGAAATTTGTCTAGTCTGAGGCTGTCCTATTATACTGGGATAAGCTGTAAACAAGTTCCAAACTCACTTTGATCTTTCTCCCTTCAATCCATCCGTATAATCTCTGGGACACAAAGAGCCCCAGAGAATAGTGAGAAGAGTACCTGTTTGAGTGGTCCTGTATTTTTTACTCCAAAAATCTAGTGCCTCACTGTCTAGGCTTGCTTCCTAATCACTGGAACTGACCAGAGCTGGGATTCCTGCCCGCTCTGCTTGCCCTGGCAAAAGGAGCCATGGAGTTAGCAAAGCCCTTGGAGAAAGACGTACTTTTGTCTTTTTTTTTCTTTTTCCAGGCCTTTCTCATCTATCTTGGATATAATTTTTCTTTTTTTTTTCCAGTCGTAGGGCTTGAACTCAGAGCCTGAACACTGGTGTTGGACTTTTTCAATGCTAATACTCTACCACTTGAGCCACAGCATCACTTCCAGCTTTTTTCTATGTATGTGGTACTGAGGAATTGAATGTAGGTCTTTGTGCATCCTAGGCAAGCACTCTACCACTAGGTCAAACTCCTAGCATTGGGTATAATTTTTATGAAGCTGGAATCTTGTATGTTAGGCACATCTAAGAAGCACAAGACAAAATGTAATTTAAAAGGAATTCCATTCTTCATTCAACCCTCATATAAGTCATTACAGAGAATAAATGTAAACAGGAACTCTTAAACATTTAGTTAAGTACTAAAAATAGAAAAGTTTTCCATATTCTTTCCTATCTTCTTTGCTCATAGATGCTCCAGTCAGACTGTCATCCTATCTCTAGGATAGATAACTCTTCTTCCCTTTGTCTACCCTTTGTCTCTCTGGCTGTACTTTCTCTTCCAGCCCTCTCCTCCACCAAAAGATGTTTCTCTAATGTAGCTAGACTTAATTTCTCTCCCAGCAACAGGGACTATCTCCTCTTTGGAGTGGGAAAGAAAGGAGCCCTGTAATTAAAGCTTTCTCTTTAAAGAGCTGCAAGAGAGAAGAAATAAATGCTTGCATGGAAATAAATAATTCATCATCACATTGATTTTTCTAGAATAGGCATAGCCTCATTATTTCCTTATTAGTCACTAATAGCAACACATTTTCAGTAGATGTTTGTGGTGTTAAAATGCACCCTGTTGCCATGTACCAGTGGCTCATGCCTATAATTCTAGCTACTCGGGGTGTGGGGGCGGGGGGATGAGATCTGAGGATCAGGGTTTGAAGCCAGCCCAGGCCAAAAAGTCCCCATGCAACTCTTATCTCCAATTAACCACTCACAAAACTGGAAGTGGTGCTATGGCTTAAATGGTAGAACACTAGCCTTGAGCACAAAGAGGCTTGGGACAGTACCAGGTGCTGAGTTCAAGCCCCAGGACAAGCAAAAAGAAATATAGTGCATCAACAATTATCAGAAACAGGGCTTTGGTGAATTGTAACTGACTTCATCTCCCAGAGCAGTTATATTCTGGCTATGTCTAAAGTTCAAGAGTCTGATGGTCCATTCATTCCTTCAACCAACTGAGAAGCAATTGTCAATCCACTCACTCTTAGTCCAGCTCTTCTAGACACAGAAGATGCTGAGGTGAGTAAGAATCCACATTCACTTTCATGTTGTTTGCTCCCAGTTCAGAAGATAATTACCTGCTTATATCAGCCCTAACAAAAGCACTAAGGCCACTTGGATTGAACAAGTTACCCTAAAATGAGCTAGAGACGGGTCAACCAGAGAAGGCTTCTCAGAGGAGGAAGCCTCAGAAAAGGGAAGTAGATGGGATTGAAAAAGGAGGTAGATGTTTTCAGATAAAGAGTGGAGTAGGGGCTGGGAGTTTGGCCTAGTGGTAGAGTGCTTGCCTACCATGCACTAAGACCTGTGTTCGAGTCCTTAGTACCACATACATAGAAAAAAGCCAGAATTGGTGCCGTGGCTCAAGTGGTAGGGCTCTAACCTTGAGAAAACCCAAGGAGAGTGCTCAAGCCCTGAGTTCAAGCCCCAGGACTGGCAAAAAAAAAGAATGGAGTACAGGTGTGTCAGGAAACAGGTACAGAGGGAGCAAGGCTGAGGCTGAAAGTCAATGTTCTGTTGAGGGAAGAAATGCAGAATGGCTGGAGAAATGTGACACTGTGTAATGAGATAAGACATGGGAACAAAACTGTCAGTGACTTTGGAAGGATTGCTTAAAGGTACTGGAGGAAAATTGGTAAACCTTCAAAACACTTATAATCTCACCTATTAATATTACAAAAAGTAAAACACGGTGAAAATCCCCTTTGCTTATCAAAACCACCTCATGAAGGAAACCAGAGCTAACATTTTAATAACTCCTTTCTTTTTTCTAAATCTGTGTACATATTTTATAGATGCACATTTACAGTTTTAAAAGAAGAAAAATCTGTATCTTTATTTTTTTCTATTAGTAACATATCCATAGAGGTCAGTCTATGGGTTGTACAGCTATTTTAGCAGGCAATGAGCAACCAGAAGAAGGCTCTAAGTTCAGGGATGAGTGGATCAGATCTATGTTATATAGAGGTTAGAGAAAGAGGAGGACCTGGGTAGAGTCTACTCAGAAAGGGCCATAAGGAAAGCCTTTTTGAAGAGGCCACAGCAATGAGAGGAAAAATTCTGAGACAAAAGCAGCAGAATAGTCACCAGGTAAGGGAAAGACTGTGAGAATGCCTTGTATAGGTATGCTGTATGTGATAGAAGATACTCAAACTAGCATTCGAAGACATTATTTTTTTAAGGACAGATTGTTGTTGTTTGGGCCAGTACTAAAACTTGAACTCAGGACCTGGGCACTATCCCTTAGCTTATTCGCTCAAGACTGGTGCCCTACCACTTGAGCCAAATCTTTATTTCTGGATTCTTGCTGGTTAATTGAAGATAAATATCATGATCTTTTTTGCCCTGGCTACTTCTACTGTCCACCCTCAGATTGCAGCCTCCTGAATAGCTAACACTTGACTGGAAGAAATGTTGTCAAGAGTGGATTTAAGGGCAAAAACTACAAGCAAACCTGAGGAGGGACTGAACCCCAAATTAGTAAGCTATCAGGAGTCACATCATCCTCTGTTCTATCCAAGGCTTAGGTTTCACATTCTAACAGATCATTGATCTGCTGGCTGCTTCTCCATCACTGTATGCCTCTCCTGGCATCAGTCAGAGGCTATGTAAAGCTAGTTCTAACTTCAGTCAGTCCCTCCTGGATGAACTATAATCAGAATCTATCCTCTGGCAGTTTCAACATACAAAGAAGATGAAGAACCCCTGGCTTACCAGGCTTCATGAACCTGAGGAGCCGTTTTCAAATGCCCAGACGAGAGGAAGTGAATGGCTTAGCATGCACTCAGGTGTTCACTGTGGCTCAATGACAACAGAGACAGGACTGGACACAGTAAACACTGCAGTAGCTCAGCATGCCTGCCTTTATCTCAGGAAAGTGGAGGGAGAGAAAGGAACCATTCTGATAACTCACATCCAGATTGTGTGGTTTGTTTTGTACTGACAAATCAGGTTTCATGTTTGCCTCACTTGCTCTTTTCCCTGGGGACAAAGCCCTTGACTGAGTGGACAAAGCCCTTGACTGAGAAGTCTATGTCACTGGCATGGTGCCATCACTCCTGCAGGCTCTATCTACAAGGACAAAGGACCTTGTGACCAGGCTTTGTGGCTTCAGTCTCTGGACCCATTCTTGCCTATTTCCCCTCTTCTATTACAAGCCACCACTACCCCAATGGGTCTCCATCTCAGGACCAGTTAAGTAACTCCAGATGACAAAAAAAGCTTGTCCCCTGGTCACGGGAAGCAAAAACTGTTGTCAAATGATACTGCATTGGAACTGTTTTGTGTACTCAGAATGAGTAATAGCAAGTAGATTGTGGTTCATATTTCCATTCAGATGTGGGGGAGAAAAGGAGGCAGGAAGGAGATGAGCAGAGGCATGTGACCCCTAGAGAAGCAGGGCCCTTTGTTGTGTCTTCCTTTGTAAATACAAAACCTCTCAGGTTGTCAGGCGGCCCACTTGCCTAATACCATTTCCCTACATGGAGAATTCTTCACACCCAGCTTCAGCCCCAGGACAAGAACTTAGCTACATTTAGGAAATTTGGCCTCCCATGGGAGATCTGATTCCTACTGCTCCCCCAAATCTCACCACTCCCTGGCAGTGTGGATCTTCATGGAACTATCCAGCCTTAAGAAAAGCCTGAAGGTGGGCCAGAAACCAGAGGCTATGTGGTTCTTCTTGTCTCCCTATTTAATAGCCCAGTCTGGACCACAGTTTCAATAATGTTTCTGTACTTTACCCACTTGGCAATTGATGGATGTGTTTTCCGGTGAAGAAAACACAAAGGAAGCTAAGGTAGTTATATTGTCATGCCAAGACAGAACATGAGACTTAAAAGATCTTAAATCAAATTCCAGATCTGCCGATTGCTAGTTTCATAAACCTCAGGCAATGACTTCCATTTCCTTCCTTAATTCTCTTCCTGCTCTCTTATGGCTGTGTTTATGAATTGCTTCGTATGAAGTAGGCTTCATACTACCACATATCTACCCACCAGGATTGTTTTGACTCTTTTTTGTCAGGGTGAGAGGCTATGAGGCTTGAACTCTGGGCCTGAGCGCTGTCCCTGAACTCTTCAGCTCAAGGTTAGCGCTCTATCACTTGAGCCACAGTGCCACTTCCAGTTTCTTGGTGGTTAATTGGAGATAAGAGTCTCATGGACTTTCCTGCCCAGGCTGGCTTTGAACTGCAATCCTCAGCCTAGCCTCTTGAATAGCTAGGATTACAGGCGCGAGCTACCAGTGCCCAGCTTGTTTTGAACCTTTTGCGTGTTAAGACCAAGTAGGCTTTCATTTTTGGTAACAAATTCATTGCATAAGACACATAGCAAATATTCTCTCCACCCCCCCACACCAAAAAAAGCCATTAAATTTTGTTTGTTGGTGGTGATAGTGGTCGTGGGACTTGAACTCTGGGCTTGGGCACTGTCCCTGAGCTCTTCAGCTCAAGTCTAGTGCTCTACCACTTTGAGCCACAGTGCCATTATCTCACAGCCTATAAAATTGGGATAATTATACCAAATTGCAAATATTAAGACATCCACATGCTCTGTAAATCATAAAAGGTATGGATGTATTCAAAAGTGGTAATACTATCATATCATATAAAGGAAGTCACTGCAAAAATCTCCATGGTTTTTTTTTCCAGTCCTGGGGCTTGAACTTAGGGCCTGAGCACTGTACTTCAGCTTTCTCAAGACTAGCGCTCTACCACTTGAGCCACAGCACCACTTCCACCTTTTCCGTGTATGTGACACTGAGAAATAAAACCCAGGGCTTCATGCATGCTAGGCAAGCACTCTACCACTAGGCCACACTCCTGGCCCCCTCCACAGCTTTTAAGAAATATATAGTTCTACACAATTATTCTTATTTCATATTTGAAATGCTTAGACAAAGAAGTTTTGGGGGGTAAAAACTAAAATCTCTTATTTCTAGGTTTCCAGTTAACCACCAAAAAGTCAAAAAGTGAAGCTGTTGCTCACGTGGTGCCAGCCTCCAGTGACAAAACTAAAGACAGCACCCAAGCCCTGAGTTCAAGCCCCAGCATCATCGCAGAAGGAGAGAGAGGAGGAGGAGGAATAAAAGGGGGATGGGGAGGAGGGGGAGGAGGAAAGAAAAAAAGCAGGCACATTTTTCCTTCCAGCACACCCATACCCCTTAGTTATATATAATAGAGGCACCATTCTTCTACAAATCCTCTGACCCTATTCCAGATAAGTAATATGTAAGAATGCAAGTGCTGCAATTCTTTTGGTCAGATGGATGCTCATAAAAATGGCATGAAATAGATACCACGTCATAAAAGCCAGGCCCAGTGCCTCCATGCTTGGGTGATAATGTCAAAACATTGCAAAAGTGCAATGACTGAAAGTTACCAGGTGCCTAGCCCCTCAAACCCACTTATCTGGAGTAATTTATGCTATCTGGTATAAATAGCCTCAAGGAAAAGCACCTTAGTGCCCACAATCAAAGCCCCTGGTATGTGTTCTCTTTTCTTCCAGGGTTTGCAGCTTTGCAGCTTTATCTTTCTTGCCTAATGAAATTTTTGTCATGAAATTATTGTCACCAAGGCATTGAAGAACCATTAAAAGGGGATGTTAAGGTTGTTGAATGTTTTTGTTATATTCTTATCTTACTTGAGCTTCTGTGTGTGTGCGTGTGTGTGTGTGTGTGTCTGTGTGTCTGTGTGTCTGTGTGTTTATGTGCATTTGCTGCTACTGGGTCTTGAACTCAGGGCATAGCACACTTACTTGGTTTTTTTTCCTGCTCAAAACTGGTGCTCTACCACTTGAGCCACACCTCTGCTTCTGGCATTTTGGTGGTTACTTGGAGATAAATCTCTTGCATTTGTCTGTCTTGGCTGGCTTCAAACTATGATCTTCAATATTAGCCTCCTAAGTAGCTAGGATTATAGGTATGAGTCGCCAGCTCTTGTCAACCTTTTTGTTGTTATTTCTATCAAAAAGGCTTCTCTGGCCTGGAATGTGGCCTAGTGGTAGAGTACTTGCCTGGCTTGCACAAAGCAAAAGGTGGAAGAAGCACTGTGGCTCAAATGGTAGAGTGCTAGCCTTGAGCAAAAAGAAGCTCAGGGACAGTGCCCAGGCCCTGGGTTTAAGTTCTAGGACTAGCAAAAAAAAAAAAAAATAGTCTTTTCAACCTCTCTTTAGTGACAGTTGCATTGTTTAATAGAAAATACATTTGGTCTGACATCTGAGACCTCTAAATCAGATTTTCAACCTACATACACACACACACACACACACACACACACACACACACACACACATTAATACACACATCAGTGGTAGTACCCTCTGCAGACATTGCAGAGGTCCTGCAGCATGCAAACAAATTACCCCTCCTTCCCTCTTAGGCATACTTCTCTGAAGATCTGACTTACACTTTTTCTCCTATACCTATTGTTAATGTTCATATTTTAAATATATATTCATATAGGTCTCTTAAGTGCTATAAAATTAAGAACACCTACACAGAGCAGTTTTGTTTTCAACCTATAAGAGATAACTTGTTTGCATTCTGCACATGAGAACCTGCAGCACTCATTTTCCTAAATTTGGCCTATCTCCATTAACTTAACAATCAGCAGTTCCATTAAGGTTGTTAAAAATGACATTTTATTTTTTTTCCTACAGGTGAGTAGTATTCCATGATGAATGTGGAAGACATGTTCTTTACCCATACAACAGCTACTGGCCTTTTTGGTTGTTTCTACTTCTTGGCAAGTATGAGCAGCACTGGAATGAACATTGGAATACAGATATTTCTGACATGTTGCGGTAATGGGATTGCTGAATCATATTGTAGGTTTATTTTTAAGTTTTTGAGTAAGCATCATTGTGTTTTCCAAAATGGCAATATTTTATTTTTTATTTTATTGGTCAGTCATGGGGCTTGAACTCTGGGCCTAGGCACTCTCCCTGAGCTCTTCAGCTCAAAGCTAGTGGTCTACTACTTGAGCCACAGTGCCACTCTGGTTCCTGGTGGTTAACTGGAGATAAGAGTCTCACAGACTTTTATGCCCAGGCTGGCTTTGAACCACGATCCTCAGATAAGCCTAGCTAGGATTACAGGCATGAGCCACTGGTACCTGGCTGGACAAGGGTTTTTCTTCACATACTTGCCAATAGTTGATAATGAGGTATTTTTGATAATGATCATTCTTATTACAGTGAGATGAGGTCTCATTATGGTTTTGATGATCGACAATGTTGAGCTTTTTGTTTCATCTGCAGATGGTCATTTCTGTGTCTTCTCTTGAAAAATATCTGGTTAGGTTTATTGACTGTCTTGTAGGTGGATTATTTGGTTCTTTTTATGTTGTGATTTGGGACTCTCCTCTATATTGGATATTGGCTGTTTATCAAATACATAGTTCACAAATAATTTTCTGCCATTCTTATATTGTCTCTACACTCCTATAACTTTCTTTTGCTGTATGGAAGCCTTTTACTTTGTGTAATCCTATTTGTCTCTTGTGCTTTTGAGATCTTAAAAGAAAAATCTTTATCCATTCCAAAGAATTGAAGTACTCCCCTATTTTTTTCCCTCCAGTAGTTTCATAGTTGTGGATCTTACATTTAACCCATTTTGACTAGCCACTTTTTAAAAAAAGACATAGTTCATTTTTTAGTTCATGCTGGCCTTGAACTGACAATCCTCCTTGCCTCAGACTCCTAATAAACTAGGATTAAACGCTTGACTAGCTGCCTTCCTAAATTCTGAGAAGACAGAGGAAGTGTTCATGAAATTCACATGAGGAAGAAATTTAGATGCAGTGTTTAATGTATCAATATATTTCAAAATAGATCTCTCCAGGTGGGGAGTTTGGCCTAGTGGTAGAGTGTTTGCCTAGCATGCTCGAAGACCTGGTTGGATTCCTTGGTACCATATACATAGAAAAAAAGCCAGAAGTGGTGCTGTGGCTCAAGTGGTAGAGCACTAGGCTGGAGGAAAGTCCAAGGGCAGTGCTCAGGCCCTTAGTTCAGTCCCCAGGAGTGACCAAAAAAAACAACAAAAAAATACATATCTCCAACATTTACAACCACAGCCTCTTGTACTCTTACAGAACACTTGATAAACAATTGATTTAAGCCTTACAACCATCCCAGTAATGTCTAATAGAGATAAGTATTACCATCTCTATCTTCCAGATGCGGAAAATGGAACTCAGAGATGGGTGAACTTGACCTGGGCATAGAGTTGTTAACAGCAAACTCAGGATTCCGTCCAAACCAAAACCCAACAATATGAGATGCTGGGATTCCAGCATGCAGAATCAGAATTTCCATGAAAATTCAGCAGCAAAAGTAATCTAATCCCCACCACAACTGCACTAAGAGCAGAAGTCCTGCGGAGCATAGGAAAGGAATCCATGATTGGGAATCCCCACCTGACTACTTTCTAGCTGAATGGATAAAAAGAGCTAACTTAGGACTGAGCATCCATCTTCTCACATACAGTAGAGATTATAGCAGATTGCTCTGGGTGATTAAGTATGAATGATAGTTTGACAACATATCCTGGGAATTTCATCACCAATTCATGGGAAGAACCTGAGTTCCCAAATCCAGTCAAATGGACAATCATCACCAAGGCTTTCAAGGGCATCAGCATTCTCTTTCCCACAACATCAGTGATGACCCAGGGAGATGGAGACTGGATGACATGGGAGGGGCAGCGCTTCTAATAGCTGACCACATTTGGAACATAGACAGGGTCTTTCCTGAGTAACTTCGAAGGGAGAAACAAACAGACTCCAGGGGATGACATCCCGTGGCTGGCTGGGAATACTGTGGTTTGCCTCAGAGTCTGGCAGGAGGGAAAAGCCTCAACATCCAATTTAGTCACTCCCACAGAGTAAACCAAAATGAGTCACAGAGGGATGAGAAACCCCCAGAGGCAACTTTCCATATGAGGCTCAGGATTAAGAAAAAAAATCAAAGCTGGAGATGAGAGCAGCATGAACCTAGGGGGCTGGTATTTTCATCTCAATGAGTCAATATACAAGGTATGTGTCAGAGTGTGACACTGGGATCATGTTCATGTCCACGTGCAATGAACGCAAACCTTGGATATGCTTCTGTCTCCTTTTTGATTGGTTTTGCCAGCAAGTACTGCTCCACATCATCCAAGCAAACTGGAAAGTTACACGATGTTATTAGAGAGCGATTCGGTTCCTTTACATATTGTGAAAATGTCCCTTAAAAAAAGAATGAACCAATTCCATTTTCACACTTGCAAATAGAACATCTGTTTCCTTTACTAATGTCAACACTTACTAATATCACTGTCGCTATTATTCCATTTTTATTTTAAAATAATCCATGTGATAAAAATGTATTCAAAGCCACAGGTTGGTGGCTCATGTCTGTAATCCTAGCTACAGGAGGTTGAGATCTGAGGATCTCGGTTCAGAGCCAGCCCAGGTACAAAAATCCACAAGACTTTTATCTCCAATTAACCACCAGAAAACCGGAAGTGGTGCTGTGGTTCAAGGGGTAGAGTGGTAGCCTTGAGCTGAAGAGCTCAGGACAGTGCTCAGGCCCTGAGCTCAAGCCCAGGACTGGCAAAAAAAAAAAAAAAGACCACTACCACCAATAAAAATGTACTCAAGAAGTATAAAGAACTATGAAAACCCTTCTTGTCTTCTTGATGTTGACTTACTCCTTATAGTAATTAATATAGATGCCTCTGTTCTTTCACTTATGAACTGTGTGTGTGTGTGTGTGTGTGTGTGTGTGTGTGTGTGTGTGTGTGTGTGTGTGTGTGTGTGTGCTGGTACTGGGGCTTGGACTCGGTCTGAGTGCTGCCTTTAATTTTTTTGCTCAAGGCTGGTGCTCAGCCACTTGAACTACAAGTGTGCTTCCAGCAAAAAGATGGAAGGCAAGAGTCTTGTGGACTTTCGTGCCTGGACTGGCTTCAGTGGGATTCCAAGTGTGAGATATCAGTACTCAGCCCTTGTAACATCTTAGTCCTGACTGCCTTCTTTTTTGCCAGTCCTGGGCCTTGAACTCAGGGCCTGGGCACTGTCCTTGGCTTTCTCAAGGCTAGAGCTCTACCACTTGAGCCACAGCACCATTTCTGGCTTTTTGCTATGTATGTGGTACCAAGGAATCGAACTCCAGTCTTTGAGCATGCTAGGCAAGGACTCTACCACTAGGCTAAACTCCCAGCCCCTGACTGCCTTCTTAACAGCTCTATTTACAAATGCACTTCTATTAGGGATTCTCCATATGAATTTTGAAGGAGCAGAATGACAATATGCATTAATTAATTAATTCACTTACTACTTTCCTAGACATACTAAAAGCCTGATTTTAATGTCTTTTTATGAAGATTAAAAGAAGAAAACTTTACTCACTGCCAGGTACAGTAGCTCAAGTCTGTAATCCTAGTTCCTTAGGAGGGGGTTCAAGGACCCCTAGGGGTGGGGACTCCATCTCGACCAATGGCTGGGTGTGTTGGTGAGTTTACTTAAATGATGAGGCAGGAAGGAGCCTGCTGATCCAGGAGCCTTCCTTGACTTCTATTTCAGCACCTGCGGAATGGTAGGTATGTATGTGCTTGGCTTTACACCACACACACACACACACACACACACACACACACACACACACATTGTGTGTGTCTTCCTCCTGCTCTGCACTTGATAGCAGCAGAGACAAGATAGTTTTCTAGTCAAGGCCACAACTTCCCTTGCAGGTCCTTTGCATGAGCTCGTTGGTAGAATGTGTGTCCTGCTAGGCCTGAAGGCTGCTCTTTGTGCTTCCTAAGGGATGAGTTGAGGAGAAATCCTTGGGTTGAAGGAGGGGTTTTTCCCTCCTTTGGCAAAACATAATCAACTACTTTCATGTTAATAAAAAATATATGGAGGAACAACAAACAAAACCATAAAGATCTCTTAAAAGAAATACGAGCTTGGAAAGATGAAAGAACACTTGCAAACCAACCACAGTGACCCCAAAGTCATTGAAAGAAACCATGCCAGGGACAGGGCTTAGGGAGGAGGCAGGGTATCCAGCACACAGGATACAGAAGAGCAGTTTTCTCTATGGCTTCAGATGCCACCGTGGCCCCATGGTGTACTACTCCCGGGCACAATCAGGGTGCCAGGCTCCTGTTGCTATAACTTTGGGCATGAGTGAGGGGCCACAGGGGGAATAGTGCAATACCAGCCCCTACCCCCAGAGCCTGGGGAATAGAGAGTAATGGAATTCTGAATTTGGAAATTCACATGAAATGGAATTGTAAGACTGTCCCGCCTGACTCTTCCTGCCTGGTGTCTAAGTCCACTTGGCAACAGTTTCACCAAGAAGGCATGTAGCCAGAGTTCGAATAGTCCTTGTGACAGGCAGCTCTCATTCCCCAGAAGCCTGTTTTGTCTTTGTACAGTTCTGAGTCCAAACACTTTAGTTATATTGAAGAGCACCCCATTAAAATGTTTTTAAGTAAGAAATGATTAGAATACACATTCTTTTCAAGTGGGTATAGAATGTGGTTAAAGATGGACTATAAAAAGTAGACTCAGTAGCAGAAAGATATTTGAAAAAATCCCAAAATATTTGGAAACTAAATTCTATGCTTGTAAATAACCCACAGGGTCAAACAAACAAATAAAAAGTCATTAGGGAAATTAAAATAAAATACATCCCCTGTAGCAAAGTACAAAATAAATGTGCAATACTGATAGAAATAAATAAGTAAATAAGTAAAAGAAATACTCTACGTAGAAGCATTCCAAATAATTTATTTAGCTACCCTGTGCTAGCTGGGCATGGTGGTACATGCTTGAAACCCCAGCTACTCAGCAGGCAGAGACAGAGGATCATCAGTTCAAAGCCAATCTAGGAAAAAGGTAACAGCAAGACTATATCTCGCAGTCCAAGTGAAAACTGGAAACACTGGGGTGTAGCTCAAGGCCATCATATGGTGTCCCCAGCAACACAAAAAGTATGTGTGGGGGTGGGGGTAGTTGGGTTTTCTGATTTCTGCCTTTAAGCAGATGCAGGCAAAACAGCATTCTGACTGAAGTTAGGATAGGCTTAAATTTGTAACTTCCTTCCAAACACCTCAGCATTGATAGCCGTAATAGTAAATACAGTGGAGAAACATGACTAGATAATACTTTAGCCAGGTGACCACGATAAATTAACTGGTAGTTTGTACTCTTGATGAAGTTGGATGAAAATGGTCTCTTACCTCTGTGATCCACCTCCTAAAACCCCACAATCCCAGTCTAGCCAAGGAAACTAGACAATTCTGTAAAATACCCCACCAATTTTCCTCAAAATAGGGAAAATCTGAAAGACTGGCACAACCAACAGAAAGACAGCTAAACACAATGCTGTATCCTAGGTGGAATTTGGGGACAGATAAGGGACATTGGGTATAACCCAGGGATATCTGATTACAGGACGGGATTTAATTAATTTTTGAAAACTTTGGGGGTGGGGTCAGGGAATGAAAACCAGTGGGGAGAAGAATGAAACTGAAACTGGCTCATGAGAAGCTCGATAAAACTAAAAAAGCTCTAGTCAGGCTAAGGTAGGCAAAGTGAGAAAATAACATCACTATATACTCTACAAATCTTAAATTAAAAGGGACTACTAACAACATGTCAATACATTTAAAAAAATAAATTAAATCAACAAATTTTTTGAGAGACACGGTATCACACATGGAGAACTTCTATCACCTGACTTCCAGATAAATGACAAAACTTTAATAACCAAGACAATGTGATATTGATATAAAGTTAGACCAATAATAGAACAGAATAGAGTCCCATAGATTCACACATTTGTGGTCAAATGGTTTTCAAAGAGGTGTTGGCAATAAGATGGAGAAACTGGAATTCCCAGACACTGTTGGTGGAAATGTAAAGTGGGATAAGCCATGCTATGAAACAGTTGGAAAGTTTCTCACAAAGTTAGCCATATCCTTTACTCTTGCTACTTCCCTCCTGGGTAATTACTCAGGGTAATTAATTACTCAAGTTCATTAAAGACTTGTACACAACATATATATAACAGCTTTATTTGTAATATCTCCAACTGGGAATTAATACAAAGATTCACGAGCAGGTAAATAAATAAACACAGTATGGTATGCCCATACAATGAAATACCATTCAGCAGTAAAAAAAAAAAAAAAAAAAAAACAAAAGGCAATTAACATAACTTTTTTTTTTTTTTTGCCAGTCCTGGGCTTGGGCACCGTCCTTGGACTTTCTCAAAGCTAGCACTCTACCACTTGAGCCTTAGCACCACTTCCAGCTTTTTGCTATGTATGTGGTACCAAGGAATCGAACCCGGGTCTTCATGCATGCTAGGCAAGCACTCTACCACTAGGCCAAACTCCCGGCCCCAACTTAACTTTTTTTAAAGCCATAACATGGATAAGTGACACAATCATCATTTTTTGAGTGAAAGATGTAAGACAAAAATAAATAAAAAGAGCTAAACTTTTCTTTAAAATGCAACCAATGCTTATTGAGTGAAAGTACAATGACAATAGCCTGAGATGGAAGGAGGAACAGATTCCAAAGAGGTAAAAAGTGGATGGATAGATGCATTTCTTCTTCTAACCTGGGTCACGTGTTTCTAAACATATACATACCTCAAAACTTATCAAATTGTACACTTAAAATGCATATACTGTAGTTTATTAGATGTTACTATAAGTCAATAATGCTTTTTATTTTTTTAAGAAAAAGTTGTGAACTCTCAGGGCCCAATTCAAAATATGCACTGGAGAGAGGTGAGATACGGAAACCTGACATACTATCTGGATTTGATTAGCCCACACTAGCCATTGTAGAAGCTAAACAACAAGAATCCGAGTTGATGGACGGCGGGAAGCACAGCGAGTTGTGGCAGTCTGGGCCTACCTTGAAATTCTCACTGTAAAGGTTTATGGCTGAACAGTACAAATTCTTGTGCTTCCTGAGAAGAGAAGGGTCTAGCAAAACAGAGCTACTAAGCTGGGCGCTGGTGGCTTATGCCTGTAATCATAACTACTCAGGAAGCTGAGATCTGAAGGTTGTGGGTTGAAGGCCTAGAGGATAAATGTCCCTGAGACTCTTATCTTCAAGAAACTATGCCAAAAAACAAACAAACAAAAAACCCTGGAACTAGCACTGTGGTTCAAGTGATAGAGCTATAGCCTTGAGTAAAAGGAAACTCGAGGATGGTGCCCAGACCCAGAGTCCAAGCCCCACCACTGACCAATCCAAAAAACATAGCTGTCAAGCAGCCTAAAGTAGTGACACTCTGAAGTGGCGCTATCCATGTATAATCCCAGCTACTTCAAAGGCTTGTGTGAGAGGATTTTGCTTTCAGGCCAAGCCTGGGAAAAAATAAATGAATAATTATTTATATACAAGTATATAATTTACTATATTATTACTGTAAATGTATATCTATAGGATCCTATCTGAAAAAGAAAAAGGGAAAGAGAACCTGCTAGCAACCACAAGTTCCAGAGTTCAAACCTTAGGTAGCACAAAATGGAATAAAAGTAACAAAGGAATTTAGTGCATCCCTTTGTAATGGCAAGCAAGGTGATGGTCGCTTTATTTTTCCTCAGAGATACAATGAGGATGTCTTTTTTCTGTTAAAAAGGAAAGCACTGACCTATGATGGCTAAGTGCTGTCTAGATCATGGGCAGGCAGTGATCTCTTCCCATGTCAAGAGAGACAAGAAAACAGCTAAGCCTAGAAACAAAACTCACTCCAAGTCTCTGTATAGCATCACTTCCAGTTTTCTGATGGTTAATTGGGTTTAAGAGTCTCACCACGTTTCCTATCTAGCTGGCTTCCAACCACAACCCTCAAATCTCTGCCTCCTCAGTAGCAAGAATTACAGGTGTAAGCCACCAGCACCTGGCTTGATCACTTTTTCCTGGCCTGTACGGGCCTGCGATCCTCTTGTTATGCGTTCTGTCATAGCTAGGAGGACAGGTACATGCTATCATGCTTAGCTTTTTGGTTAAGATGGGGTCTTACAAAATTTCTTCTTTAAATTGCCCTGGAATCACAATCCTCCTTGTCTCTGCTTGCTCCCCACTTTGGATGATAGGCATACACCATCACACCTAGCTATTAGATGACACTGGGTCTTGAAAATTTTTTGCCCAGGCTGGCCTCCAACTATGAGCCTCCTGATGTCTGCCTCCCAACCAGCTAAGATTATAGGCATGAGCTACCCGTCCCAGGTTCAAACAAGTTAACTGTAAGAAAAAAAAAGGTGGGGGGGCGGGGACAGAATTGATTACAGTATAGTCAAGCTGGAAGAAGAAGGAGGAGAAGGAGGAAGAGGAGAAGGAGGAGGGGGAGGAGGAGGAGGAGGAACTGCATTTTATCAGGTTGTTAAAAGTAGTCTGAGATCTGGTGATTTTTTTTATTAGTCATTTTTCTTTAAATAAAATTGCTTCCTCGTGGTTTAAGGAGTTATTCCTAGTTACAATACACATGAGTGACAAGTTCTTTCTGACGTGGCCCTGTCTCTGATGGATTTTTCTCTTGAAGTGAGATAAAGAGATAAGAGTTACCTTATTCTACTAAGTTTGGACATGGAGGGGAGGAGCACTGTTGGTGGGTGAAAGGTTTTGTGAACCAAGGACCAGACAACTTCCTCTCTTGTCCCCAGGGAAAGTCTTTACTTCCATTTCATTTCCTGTGGCCCAATCAAGCTTGCCTTTCGCCAGTCTTGAACGTGCACTCCTGCTCTTGAGCTATCTGTCTCCCTTCTGTCCACGTTTTCCTTTCCCTTTCTCCGCTGGTCCCAGAAGATCCTACCTAGTCTCCTTTGCTTCTCAAGCCTCGCTGGCCCAGGAAGCCGGGGCCTAACCATTCCAGGACCCACCTAGTAGATGGACAGGGCCAGGGCTGCGGGCCTGCTCTGCTCACTAGAAAGCCAACTGTGGATGAAGTGAGCTCTAGGTCTCTAACTCAGCCTGTGTCCCAATCTGTGAATACCGGTTGCAGTGAGATAGAAAATAGTATGTGCCTGTGGCCAGGCTCTGGGCATGTGACTCTTAATTTCAGAAAAATCCATGAAGCCAAGTGACTCAACAGAAATTCACAGGCCAAAGACAGGAAATCAGAGCTTCAAAAGCAGCCTCTATTAACACTAATGGAAAACATATGTGCCCCAACAACAGGGCGGGAGCTGGGGACATTTCCTGGGACATCCAATGCAGGTCTGCAGCCTGCCATTGGGCCCAGAAGGGGTTCATGACCCCCCCCCCCACTCCAGCGTCCCATCCTGCCTTGTGGAGCTGTGACTCTCTCGACAGAGTTTCTTTTGCCAGAATGTCCCTGATAACCAAAGCTCGCTCCTCGAGGCCTTCAAATGTTTTAAAGGAAAGTCTTAAATTTGATACCAATAAATAACTAAAGCTTCCAAAAGAAAGAACACAATTTCACAATGCCCCCATTGCCTCCTTGTCTGTATTTCTGGGCTGACATCAGTTATATGAAATGCCGTTTCTCTTACAGGCTTGTCCAGCCCACTACTAAAGCGGTAAGAAGTCATTCTATTTCCAATAATAAAAATTACAGCAATAATAATGGCCTTTTCTCTACACCGGAGGCTCTGCACATTGTTGCATGTTGTTTCACAACAGGCCTAAGAGGTAGGTGTTATCTTTCTCAGTTTCCAGAAGAAGAAAACACTGAGGAGTGGGGAGGTTAAAGAATGTGCTCAGGATGCAACAGGTTCCGGTGTGGAGATGAAGCACTCCACTCTGTTACCTTCCTGGCTGCAAATTCACCAAAGATATCAATGGGGCCTTGACGTCCCTGGATTTAGCAGCATGAAGTCCCGCTGTCCAGAAAAGACAGGGATGGCTGGTCCCTCATCTTGAACGCTAATGGGCACTCTGCTGATCGCTTAGCTTTTACAAGCCCTGGGCATGTCTCATGGGGTGCATCCCGAGCTGTTGAGACTGGAGATAGACGCTGTTAGGCAAGCAAGTTATACCAGTAAGTCCAAGCTTCTCTTTATATAAACACCAGGAGACACACTCGGTCTTTTTAACCCACTTGTCAGTGAAGTCTCCCTTGATAGCATTTTGTCCATTCAGAGTGGAAACAAGGAACGTGTATGGCCTGGTACTGGTGCCTTATGACCAGGTAATCCCAACTACTCAAGAGACTGAGATCTGAGGATCATGGTTTGAAACCAGCTTGAACAGGAAAAGTCTGAGAGGCTTTTATCTCCAATCTCCAATTAACCACCAAAAGAAAAGAAAAAGCAAGAAGTAGAGCTGTGGCTCAAATGGTTAGAACACTAGCCTTGAGCAAAAGAGCCCAGGAGGAAAGATCCCAGACTTGGAGTTCAAGATCCAGTGCAGGCACATGAACAAAAAGGAAAGAAAAGGAAAGAGACTTATGTGAATAAAAATTGAGTTCTTTCCATTTAAAAAGAGAAAGTACTATTTGACTCAATTTTCTAAGCTATATTATGAGCCATGTTAAAGAGCTTATCACGTATAACCAAGAATAGTAGTACATAGGCTGAAACAGGAAGATGGTGAGTTCAGGGACAGCCCAGGCAAAAATATGTGAGCCTCATCAGGCACTGGTGGCTCACACCTGTAATCCTAGCTTCTTAGGAGGCTGAGATCTGAGGACTGTGGTTTGAAGATAGACCAGGCAGAAAAAGTCCCAGAGACTCTTATCTCCAGTTAACAGCAAGAGGCCTGAAGTATAGCTATGGCTCAAGTGATAGCCTTGAACAGAAGAGCTCAGGAACAGTGCCCAGGCCTCAAGTTCAAGCCCCAGTGCCAGCATACACACACACACACACACACACACACACACACACACATACACACACACACACAATTAGTGAGACACTATCTCAAAAACAAAAGAGCTGGGGAGGTAACTCAATCGGTGGTAGTGTTTGTCCGGTATGTCCTAGGCCCCAGGTTTTGTTTTGTTTGGTTTTTTTTTTACTAAAATAAAAAGAGTTTATCATTTGGAGCTTCACATGTCAGCTGCAGAAAATGTGACTCTGAGTGTGGATGCAGATCTGGGGGTGAGGCACCAGGGAAAAGAAAGCTTCAAGAGAAGACATAATGGCGAGAGTTTTACCAGGAAGCAGGAACTCTAAGTAACTGACCTCACATTTCCAGTTTACTCCAGTGGCATTTAGTGTTTCTTCAAAATGAGTATGCTAGGCATGTCTACACATCCCCAGAACTCCCCTAAATTTGTCTGGCCTGAGAAACGTGCGTAGGTTTTGTGCCTTCTTCTCAGAAACTTTTTCTGCAAAGACGCCCTTGTTTCCAATACAAGACATGCTCCTTTGAGAGTTGAAGGTCAGCTTCCAAGCAAAACAGATGGGAGTGACTTTCTGCTTTGCTTCTTTGTATTTGCACAAACTAAGACATTCGCTTGGCAAGAGGACTTAACACTTTAGAGAAAGAGCAGCATCTCCCTAAGGAAAGTCAGCCTTCCTCTCTGTCCTGGACACCTTTGGGCTGTCCAGCCCTCTGGGCTGGCTGGACAGACATTTTCTCCCAGTATCCTTGAGCCTGCACTGGTACCCACCAGTCCCAATTCATGAGCAGGCCATGAATTACTTTTCAATCTACTAAATGAATCCTTAGGAGCTAAACTTTGTCTACGTTGCTCTGTCAGAAAACACCTTTTCTTTTCATTTGCTTTGACTAAAAAAAAAATTCTGTGGAAAATTATTGAGGCAATTTTAAAGGGCACTGAAGCTCATGTTTCTGTTCGTTTGCTATTTTTTTTTCATTTTCTTCTTTAAGATGATATATTATTAAAAATGAAAAAAATCCAGAAGTTTCATTCCTGCATCTTTTTAGAGGGCAGGGAGCTTATGGATCAAGTGTCTCAAGCTGCTTTGGCTTTTTCAAGATATATGTTGTGAGCCAGTTCAGAACGCACAGAGGTGTCAAGATGTTGAAACCCTAAGATTGGTCACTAGCAGATAGCCCAGTGTGAGCCTGCCATTTTGAAAGTGGATCCTTCAGCCCCAGTTGAGCCTTCAGATAATTGCAGCTCCAATCAACATGGATTGGTGACCTCAAGAGAGACCTTCAGGCCATGGTGGCTCTCCAATTTCTTCTCTTAGGAACCAGGGGACGTGATAAACTATTATTGTTGCTTTAATCCACTCAGTTTGGGAGTAAGTTGTTAGTAGGGCCTGGGTAAATTAGCACACAGTGCATGTTGGTCTTCAGTTTGTCCCCTCTATAATTAAAGCATGATGGCTCCAGATAAATACAATACATAGGCCGGGCCCTGTGGCTCATGCCTGCAATCCTAACTACTCAGGAGGCTGAGATCTGAGGATCATGGTTCAAAGCCAGCCTGGGCATTACAGTCCATGAGAATCTTCTCTCCGATTAATCACCAGAAAACCAGAAATGGGGTAGGGTGGTATCCTTGAGCTGAAGAGCTCAGGGAGAGTGCCAAAGCCCAGAGTTCAAGCCCCATGACAGACAAAAAAATGCATATTTAGACAGCATTGAATTAGTCTTATAATAGATATCCAGCAACTGGAATATAAAGCTAAATGTAGATGTGGGATTATTATATTACTAAGTGTCACAGCCCTGGTGAGGTTTTAATACTCTTTTCAAGCAGAACAGGGAGATAACTAACATACTCTAGTCTTTTTCCATCAGCAAGTTGATCGAGGAAACCCCATTTTGGTTTTGGTTTTCTGTTTTTTTATTTTTATTTTTTATTGTAATGTATAGAGGGGTCACAGTTACATTTGCCAGACAGAGGGTACATCACTTCTCACACATTGTCACTCCTCTCATGTTTTTGTACCCATTTCCCATCCCCTACCCTTCCAATCATCTTGTTTTCCCCCCTTCCCTTTCCTATTTCAAATAAACAAATAAACGTATATACAATATACCAGGTAACAAAGTCAGATACTGTAACAATATGAGATTAACCAAAGGGCAATAAAAAAGAGAAGTAACACAGTACATTAAGAATAACAATCACATAATACAAAGCTCTGTTTCCACATCCTGAAGATCCTTTCATTTAGCCTCATTCTATATGGCTTTATGTATCTAGGTTTTGAGCTATTGTAGTCCACTGCTAAGAGAGTCCTAGATGTGTACTAATTATTACAAATGAGGGAAATCATTGAGCCTATGTTCCTTTAGGTCTGGCTTACTTCACATAATATGATTTTTCCCAAGTCTTTCCATTTCCTTACAAATGGGGTGATGTCATTCTTTCTATTGGCAGCATAGAATTCCATTGTGTATAAATACCACATCTTGTTGATCCATCTGGGTTGGTTCCACATATTTGCTATGGTGAATAATGCTGCAATGAACATTGTTGTGCTAGTGGATTTAGTATGCCCTACTTTCTGGATGATTGGGTAAATGCCAAGGAGTGGAATTGCTGGGTCATAGGGAAGCTCTATGTTTAGTCTTTTGAGGCACTGCCACACTGCTTTCCATAGTGGTTGAACGAGTTTGCACTCCCACCAACAGTGTAGTAGTGATCCCTCCTGGCCACATCCCCTCCAGCATCCGTTGTTATTACTGGAGTGAGGTGGAATCTCAAAGTTGTTTTGATTTGCAAGGAAACCACTTTTTGTAGCACCCAGCATGCTAATTTAAAAGCCACTGAGGCCATCAACAGAAATCCATTTCCAACATCAAGTGCTCCCACTAGCTAAGCTGTGCCATTGGTCAGCAGCAGCAATGGTGAAAACTCTTCCCCCAGGCTGTTTCCAGGGTGCGAGATTCCTAATTACAAAATTGGTCCTCCCCCAGGGCGAGTTTCCCACCTAGATGAGTGACTGCACCTGGACTAATGCAACTGCCCTGCCGTGCACAGGTGAGATCACACCACCCGTGCTAGAATGAGGCGTTGTAAGCTGCAGCCATTTCAACAGCTTACCTTGGCTCTATCACTTGAATTTTGTTCCCACTTCCTCTTCCATGTACTCCTGTCACGTCTCACAGTTAATTTCCACTCCTGAGAATCCTCATCCACTCCGATTTGGAGTTTGGTTTCTTTTCTGAGGTTCTCTCTTGTAGGAGCTTGTTGATAGCCCATGTTAGCTCTTTTAGATCAGCTATAAGCCAGGCCCTGGTGGCTCACAGATGTAATTCTGGCAACTAAGAGGACAGAGATGTGAAGATCATGGTATGAAGCAGACAAATCTGTAAGACTCTTGCCTCCAGTCAACCAGCTTTAAAAAAAAAATGGCAGAAGGGGTAGAATTGCTCAAATGGGATAACACCAACCTTGAGCAAAAATGTCAACAAGAGCATGAGGCTCTGAGTACAAGCCCCAGTACCAGCATAAAAATAAACCAATACATAAAATAGATCAGCTATAATGTGTGACTGTTTCCCAAAAAGGCACTTTTGTCCAAACTTACATTCAAAGAAAAATGTAAAGCATTTCTTTGCCTCCTAACATGCTATTAGCATCAATAACTCTCATTATGGCTGGAAACAAGGTTTGGTCTTGTGAAAAACTACCAGGGCAACACCAAGATCATATTATGCCTTAGTGGTTGCCTTCTAGTTTTCATAAAACTCAACTGTATTAAATTCTTACCCAGTACCACACTCTATTATCTGAAGTTATCTTTCCTGATCTCCCAGTGTTGGCAGCTATGTGGAGACATAAGTATTTACTAAAAGAAAAAGAAAGAAAAGGAAGGAAGGAAGGGAGGGAGGGAGGGAGGGAGGGAGGAAATAAAGAAGGGAGGAAGGAAGAACAGAAGGATGGAAAGAAGGGAGGAAGGAAGGAAAAAAAGGAAGAAAGAAAGAATTGAACACCCAGAGACTGGTAGCCCACACCTGTAATCTTAACTACTCAGGAGGCTGAGGATCACAGCATAAAGCCAGCCAGGGCATGACTCTTGTCCAACGAATCACCAAAAAAGCCAGAGGTGGAACTATGGCTCAAGTGGTAGGGTGCTAGCCCTGAGCAAAAGGAGGTCAGTGACAGCTGACAACCCAGGCCCTGAGTTCAAAACCTATGAACAGCATCAAAAAAAAAAAGTTGGAGTGGTCAATAAAGATAACCCAGATCATATCAGAGATAACCGAGGAGAAAGCTCTCCAATGTTTTCTGTCCTCCTCTGTAAAGCAAAGCTTGGGTGATTTCCCGTGGCTAAACAGGCCAGTCCCAGCTATCTGTTGCATCTTAACAAATCTGGCATTGCTTCATTTTTGTTCTCTTCTTTTTCTCTCCTCTTCCTCTCATCCCCTATCCTTCCCTCTTCTCCTTTTCATTCCTTCATTCCACCTATAGAACCTGCCCTGCCCTCCTCCAAGGTTGTCACTCTCTAGAGAAGAACAGGCAACAGGCAACATTACTATCAGCAATTATTATTTCAATCCTTAGAATGACAGCCACCAATACCCCAGGAGTTCTTGCTAAGTGAAGAAATCATACTCCACTCTGGCTTCTCATGAATGAGCAGCCACTCATTGCATTTCACTCTCTCAGCGAGCCCATCTGGAGGGGCCATTAGTATTCCAGTGTAAGCTTCAGAGAAACCAAAGGACGCCCCCCACCACACACACACACACACCACTCCTACCAGGCAGTGTTGCTCAAACCTGTGCTACAAACCCCCAGGCAATGTGACAAAACACTGCCATCACCACAAGTTCAAAAGGCAGAGGGAGAGAGAAAGACTGATAAGGAAAAACATCTCTCCCTATACCAATCTGGAAAGATCTTTCAAAGAGACATCTTAGAGCTGGGCCCAGTGGCTCGCACCTGTAATCCTCGCTACTCAGGAGGCTGAGATCTAAGAATCAAAGTTCAAAGCCAGCCTGGGCACAAAAGGATCCGAGACTCAATTTTTTTTTGCCAGTCCTGGGCTTTTTTCTCAAGGCTAGAGCTCTATCACTTGAGCCTCAGCACCATGTCCAGCTTTTTCTATGTATGTGGTACCAAGGAATCGAACCCAGGTCTTCATGCATGCTAGGCAAGCACTCTACCACTAGGCCAAACTCCTGGCCCCAAGGATCTGAGACTGTTATCTCCTGGCTCAAGGATAGGGTGGTAGCCTTGAGCTGAAGAGCTCAGGGACCGTGCCCAGGTGGAGGGGGGGGGAGATCTTAGAAGGATGGATGGCAGGGACTTTATCTGATAGTGAAGAATTGATTGCAACATGACACTAACAGGGAATTTAGGAAGATTGAAGAACACCACTGTCACTTGGGCTTTCCTCAGGTTCTCACACTGCTAGTGCATCACTGTGCTGCCCGCCCCCTCCACACATACACACACACCAATGCATGCTCACTTCATGTTTTTCAATTCTTGCTTCATTTCCTCCTTTATGTGAAGTGATGCCTTCTGCATTTGTTGACGGGGTACAAGACTTCTCCTTTAGCCTCTTTTGCCCATCTTCCCTAATGTTCTGGTTTATATGTGGGTAAATCACATGACTATTTTTCAGAGCGAGTGCTTGAGTGTGCTTAAGAAATATTCTAGAACAGATGAAGGGAAATCCCCTCACTTTCTAGGAACCTTAGCTGCTGCAGGAAAGCCTTACGTGCTCGGTCCTTTATTTAATTCCAGCTTTGACCTCCACCCTGTCTGGGTGTGTTGATGTTTTGCTGCTCACATCCTCTTCTTTTAGATGCCAGAAATTGGTTCAAAGCCAGCTATCTGTCCATCTCTGTGCAAAGGCTCAAGCATGCCCATCTGCTCCAGTCCTGGCCAGTGAAGACCCCAACCCTGGTCCAGGCTGTGCTGCTCCACATCAGCCTTAGAATCTCTGCAGGCTCCTGGGAGATGAGCTAGGCCCTACAGTATCATCTTTGCTGCCACATGGGTGGAGTCTACCTGCTGGCACATGAAGCTAATGGCATCCACGTTTCTGCCAGGGTGGGTTGACGCCTTTTATGACTTTCTCCCTGCCCGCATGAAGCTACTAGTGTTTCTATAATTGGACACTTGCCAGAGGGGTCCCTGAAGGGAGAAATGAAGATTACTGATATGGCCTTCATTAAAAGCCCAGTGCTTGAACTCTTTACCTGACTATGTAACTGTAACCCCCGCTGTACATCGCCTTTATAATACCAGTACATTTTTAAGTACAGTTTTAAAAAAAAGAAGTAGGGTCATTAAGAAATACCTTACAAGACATAGAAAAACTGGATAAGGAATTCGGCACTAGGTTTGTGGATGAATTTTGAGATATCCATGAATTATGACATGTTTGGGTCCTTTACAGACTTAATTATAACACACCCATGATAATGCCTTTGATAGAATTGGGGAAGTTTGAACATGGACTGGATACAGTACTTAGTGATATTAAGAGAGTATTTGTTTTTATAAACTGTTTAATGGCAATTCGTCTGTACAATGCTTTAAGATATTAAAAAAATTTATACTAAAATATAAAAATATATAGGGCCAGGAGTTTGGCCTAGTGGTAGAGTATTTACTTTGCATGCATGAAGAATCCAGTTCAATTTCTTGGTACCACATACATTTAAAAAAAAAAAAAAAGCTGGAAGTGGTGCTGAGGCTCAAGTGGTAGAGCTCTAGCCTTGAGAAAGTCCAAGGACAGTGCTCAGGCCCTGAGCTCAAGCCCAGGACTGGCAAAATAAATAAATAAATAATAAAATATAATAAACATAAAAAGAGGTTCGTGATGCTACATTCTTATCTTGGCTGAGATCCCGTAACCCTTCCAACTCCGCAAAAGAAGAAATTTCTTTTGGCTTTTTTTTTCCTTCCAGTTTTACCCTGGTTCCCTGACAAGATCTGTTTTCCTCTTGGAAGCGCTGTCTCTTCATGTGGTGGCAAGTGTACCTGTGTGTGGTCTGGAACCCCCTCAGAGGCAACAGTGGACCCTCTGTTACCAGTGTGACCCCGTCCCCAGGACAGCAAGCTGGGATGGGTAAATGAGTCTACATCGACTTGTAATAATGTAGTATCTTCTGGGATGATCCAGCCTTCCACCAGAGCTGCATACCCAATGTCATGACCTCCTGAGGCGCTTCCTCTTGGAAAAAAAAAAATCAGTATTGCTGGTGACCCACTGAGAGATTTCTGGCCACATCTGTTTATCAGATTCATTTGAAATACGAACATCCTTCCGAGCCTCCCACATCCCCTCATCTGTTTAAAGTCCTCCAGACTTCCTGGACCACTTAAAAGTGCCCTGACTAACGTAAGCCCAGCTCAGGCAAACAGCACGTGCTTTCTCTCATAGGCCGAAGCTAGACCTAAAATACACTGAGATATGATAACTTGTTCAGTTCTCTAGGCATAAATGCAAAGTGAGACCAAAGGAGGAGACTCTAAGGGGAGGAACACAAAAGTGCAATGCCTCTGTGCATCCGAATCATATAAAACAATAGTTATTCAAATGACCTCTAAAATGTGGAGCTGTGGCTTAAAGTGATAGAGCAGAAAAGCTCAAGATCAGCACCCAGACCCTGAGTTCAATCTCTGTGATTGACAAAATAAAAATAAATAGAAATAGGAAATGAAAGCAAGAGGGTTTTTCTTTGTTGTTTTGTTTTCTTTTTGTCTTGTTTGTTTATCTGTCTTTGGGAGATTAAAGTGGGGATGACAGAAATGGAGTGACAAAGGATGAGCAAATACAGCAGTGATACTCACGAGACCTATCTGGAAAATAACTCCACAACTTGTGAGTGGGGATAGGAAGGAAAAACTGGGGAAGCTTAAGGGATAGTGTGAAGAGCCTGAGCACTGTCCTTGGGCTTTCTCAAGGCTAAAGCTCTACCACGTGATCCACAGTGCCCCTTCTGGCTTTTTCTATGTATGTGGTACCAAGGAATCGAACCCAGGTCTTCATGAATGCTAGGTAAGCAAGCACTCTACCACTAGGCCAAATTCCCAGCCCCAAGAAATGCACTTTTTATCTGACTTACATAACTGTAACCCTTCTGTACATCATCTTCATAATAACAATGATTTTTAAGTGCTGTAACTATGGTCCTAATTTTACACCACCTTTTCAGTTAGGAACCAGCCACAAGAACAAAGGTTATTCAGAATTCCTAGCAATACCTTACTTGCTAACAAATTGCAAAAGAGCCACAACTGACCAAAGTGTAAACCAGATCTCAACAAAGATTGGTTTGTGTTTCCCCTGCCTCAAGGTAATTCTTAGGATCAAGAATGCGTTTTTCCATGGAAACTGACACAGACTATTCCTGCAGGCCTCAGGCCACGACACCAGTACTCTCAGTAATTATGTGCCAAGAGTATCAAGTACTTGATCCCCTATAGGCAACACCGCTGCTAAAGGAAAATTCCAACTGCAGCTCAAGCACCAATTCAAAGTGTTAGGAACACATTGCCAAGCCTCCCATTTACCTTGGCAGCACGAGAGAATTATCTCATGCCACGAATATTTACTAACTATTCTGCACCAGCCACTGCTTTAGGTGCTTAGGACACAATAGTGGACAAAGATCAAATTTCAAGGTGTTCTGAAATGGGAACCCCAAATAAGTCCAGCATAGTAGAGAAAAAGCAATCCCACTGTGTCTTCCAAAATGGCAGGTATGCCCCAAAGGTCAATTCTGATTCTTTTTCCCCTTTACCATAAAGTACAGACTCTCAATTTGTTTTTGTTTTTTTAACCTTAAAAATGTTTAGAACTAAATTCCACTTTTCATTGCATTTTTCATATTGAGATGCTGTTTCTCACACAGGAAGAAAATCTTCCAAGAGAAATATCCCTTTAGAAATGTGCTCATTCGCTAAATGAAAGGATCTCTAGGATATAGAAACATAAGCCATATAATGAATGATTGTTGTCCTTAAGGTACTATGTTATCTCTCATCTCTTTTGCTGTCCCTTGATTATCTCATATTGTTACAGTATCTCACTTTGTTACCTGATATATCGGATGTATTTGTATTTGGTTATTTGAAATTGGATAGGGAACGGGGGAAATCAAGATGAGGGGTGGGCGTGAGGGGGAGGGAAATGGGGACCAAGACATGTGAAAGGGTATCAATGTATGTGAATTAATGCACCTTCTATCTGGCAAATATCATGTAACCCTTCTATTAATTACAATTAAAAATATATGAAAAAAAGAAATTTGCTCATTACCTGATTTATGTAACTATAATCCCTTTACATCACCTTTATAATAACAAAAAATAAAATAAAAAAAAGTATCCTCATGTGGTGAAAAGGCTCCCAGGAGGCTGAGGCAGGCAGAGTGTGCACAGCGTTTAACTGGCGTGAGGGCTTCAGTTTTTTTCCGTGATTTTGAGGGGTGTGGTGAGGAAGTGACAATGTTCATGTTCTCAAACCAATGGAATCTCCCAAAATCATTTGACCAGTGGATGTGCAGTTTGTCAAGATGGTACAAAAGAAGCCACACTGAGCTGGGCTTGGTGACTCATGCCTATAATCCTAGCTACTCAGGAGGCTGAGATCTGAGGATCATGGTTCAAAGCCAGCCCAGGCACTAAAGAACGTGAGACTCTTATCTCCAATTAACCACCAGAAAACCAGAAGTGGCGCTGTGGCTTAAGGGGTAGAGTGGTAGCCTTGAGCCAAAGAGCTCAGGGACAGTGCCTAGGCCCAGAGTTTAAGCCTCGTGACCAATTAAAAAAAGAAAGAAAGAAAAAGAAGCCACACTGTTTCTAACAATTCTGGGAGAACCTTTTGGGGAAGCTCAATTGAGTGCTCTCTCTCTCTCTCTCTCTCTCTCTCTCTCTCTCTCTCTCTCTCTCTCTCTCTCTCTCTCTCTCTCTCTCTCTCTCTCTCTCTGTCTGCCTATCCTGAGACTTTAATTCAGTTCCTGGGTGCTATTCCTGAGCTTTTTCTTCTTCTCATTTTTCTATTTTCTTTTTGTCGTTATAAAGATAATATATAGAGGAACTTCAGGTACATAAGTCAAATAAAGAGTATATATCTTGGGCAGGGAGTTTGGCCTAGTGGTAGAGCGCTTGCCTAGCATGCACGAACACCCGGGTTATTCCTCGGTACCACATACATAGAAATAGCCAGAAGTGGTGCTGTGGCTCAAGTGGCTCAACCTCTAGCTTTGAGAAAGTTCAAGCCCTGAGTTCAAGCCTTGGTAATGGCACACTGTCACCCCTTCCCTTGCTCTCTCCCATTTTTTTTCTCTTTCAGCCCAACTCATGAGTTGTGCAGTTCATTTTCCACATAGGATCATAGTACCACCACTGCTGCATTTGTTCACCTTTGTCCCACCCCTTCTGTGCCTCTCCCTTATCCTCTCAAAGACAAATGAACAAAAGGAAATGAAAAGAAAAGCAACAAAGTAAAACCTCTTTACCCATTTCCTAGAGCTCACTTTGATAAATATAACTCTATATGACCAGAGGCATGGGGGTATTGCACCTTTGTGTTTCTCTCCTGGCATGAGCATTTTTGTTGAAGGGTAATGCTCTGCTACTTGAGCCACAGTTGTGCTTCCATCTTTTTTGGTGGTTCATCAAAGATAAGCATCTCATGGACTTTTCTGTCCAGGATGGCTTCTACCCATGATCCTCAGATCTCAGCCTCCTGCGTAGCTAGGATTACTGGTGTCAGCCACTAGCTTCTGGCTCCTGCTGAGGTCTCTAATGCTTGTTAAGTAGCTGAGACTATACTTGTTGACTTAACAACCCTCCTTATTTATTCACCTACAGCACTCAAAGTGTTCTGAAATCTGAAGGGGAATATGTTCATTTTCAACTATTTGTTGCTCCTTTAAAGTTACTTTATAAGCTTTTCACCCTTTAGGATCATGTTTAATAGATTTACAATTGGGGTGGTGAGGAGCAGAGAAAACAAATTAAATTCTGAGAATAATAAATGACGCCAAGAGTTTATCCCTCCTCCTTCCTATTTTTAATAGGTTTACTGATCAGAATTGGTTATCAAGAAGCCAGCCATCACTGACAATACTTGGCAATCCTAGTTACTTAAAAGGCTAAAATGAGAAGGATCTCACTTTCTCATTAGCTAGGGCATACACACACACACACACACACACACACACACACACACACACACACACACACACACAAATAAAAACCTCAGTCTAATGTCTATATAATTTTAGTTATGAGAGAAACTGAATTAGGAGGATCTTGGTTCTAGCTAAGGCATAAAAATTCCTCACCACTCCATCTCAGTGGAAGAAGCTGAGATAGATGAGGCTTGCCTGTTATCCTAGTATAGCAAGTAGGGGGAAATAGAGAGCTATTTATCTAGGCACATACCAGGGCCCAGAAATAAGTATATGTCAAAAATATCTGGTGCAAAAAGGGGCTGAAGGCATGGCTCTGTGGTAGTGATGCATCGTGAGCATTAAGCCTGGGTTCAAGGCCCACTACTGATTCCTCCCCCCAAAAAAACTTCTAAAAGCTGAGGATGGAGTGAGTGGTAGAGTACTTATCTAATGTACAGTATAGCTCTGGGTTCAATACCCAGAGTGGAAAACAAATGCAAAATTTGCATTAATCTGGGAGGTTTTCGTTGCTGTTTGGTTTTGGTTTTCTTCAAATACTTCACAATTTACAAAATAAAAAAAAAAGCCTCTAATTATAGCTACTCAGGAGGCTGAGAACTGAGGAATACCATTCAAAGCCAGCCCAGGAAGATTCTTATCTTCAGTTAGCCACCAAAAAGCCAGAAATAGAGGTATGGCTCAAGTGATAGAACACTAGTCTTGTGCAAAAACAAAACAAAACAAAACCTTAGGGACAGTGTCCAGGCCCCGAGTTCCAGGGCCAGGACTGGCATGCATACACACACACACACACACACACACACACACACACACACACACACACACACACTAGGGGGGTTGCTATGTCAGCTTTAGATTATGAGCTTTCTATAGACAGGCATATCTTTGGTTTTGAAGACTACATGATAAAAGTTAGAAAAATATACTTGTTTGAAAACTCTAACAGTTATGCAAATACTGTTCCAATACTGGCTTCCACCACAGGAGAGGCCCATTTTTCTATCAACTTGATAAGCAGAAAAAGCAAATCAATCATTTAAGGGCACAGATAAATTGTTTCTGAAACACATTTAAGATCGTGGCGGGGGGGACCAATCAGATTTGTTGTGTTTGGCAAGAACAACTGTCTCATGGCCTAGACATGTGCCAATGATAAGACAAGAGTCCTTCTCCACAGCCTTATTCCCACGAGGGCTGACTTCCCGTCATCTTCTGAAATGAGCTCAGATACTTGATGTTTAGAAGCAGTATCCTTCTGTCCCTCCTGGAGCAAACATAGCTCAAACCCCAGAAGCTCGAGACCACACAGCAACCCAAGATACCAGATTTCCAGCCGTCCATCCCTCCCAAGCTCCCCAATCCCCAGTCACTGTGATTCCAGTGCCAAATAGAGGAGAGCTTGGAATGGGCTGTGTCTCCTCCCTTCCCTTCTTCTCCTCCCAGCATGAGAACAGGACTTGACAGTGGGACCAGAGAATGAAGAAATGAACAAGAATCCCCCTTTTTGTCTCTAGGCATTTTCACACATAGTAAGACCAAAGGAGGATGCTGATAGGGAAGAAACATAAAGACACAATGCCTTTGTGCATCTGATCATATAAAATAATAGTTATGGGGGCCAGGAGTTTGGCCTAGTGGTAGAGTGCTTGCCTAGCATGCACAAAGAACCAGGTTCGATTCCTCGGTATCACATACATAGAAAAAGCCAGACGTAGTGCTGTGGTTCAAGTGGCAGACTGCTGGCTTTGAGGAAAAAGCCCAAGGACAGTGCTCAGGCCCTGAGTTCAAGCCCCAGGACTGGCACACACACAACAGAACATAGCTAGTGATGTTAATGCCAAGACTCACCCCCAACCCATGTGATGTGATGTCTCCAAAGATGCAATATCACCTTTTGACCACTGCAGGGTTTGCAGCTAACCAGCCTCTGTCACTTTCATGCTATGTGACTTTGGACAAGAACCTGAGGCTCACTCATCTCACCTGTAAAATTCAGAATAATATTAATTCTATCACTTGAGGGTGGAGGTAGATTCAGTGAGTTGTACTTTGGACAGCACAGCAGAGCCATCATATCTGGCACGTAGTAAAATGCCATGATGGTTGCTGGTGTTCTGAAGGCTGCAGCTTGGATTTTATTTATATGAATGATAAAGTAAATGTTTTTTTCTCCAGTTTTTTTTTTCCTTTTAAACTCAAGAGATCTAGAGTCTTGCCAGTTTCTTGGCAGTTCCCTGTACACAGCATGATGCACAGTGGGAAGATTTTAGCTCTGTGTGAAGCACTGCGCTGCACCCTACAAGGGTCTTTGAAGCCTTTCTGTTCATTTTGTTCAAGAATGACATCACTGCCCTTGGAAATCAACAGAGGCATTGCAGGTTCCTTGGAGTTTCCCCTGAAGCATTTATTTCTAGAGTACTTCCTGCCAGGTGACATTGCAATACCAAGCAAATAAAAAAGTTGGGCAACATGTTTCTTAAAAAACCTTCTACAGGGGCTGGGAGTTTGGCCTAGTGGTAGAGTGCTTGCTTAGCATGCACGAAGACCCGGGTTCGATTCCTCAGTACCACATACATAGAAAAACGCCAGAAGTGGTGCTGAGGCTCAAGTGGTAGAGCTCTAGCCTTGAGAAAGTCCAAGGACAGTGCTCAGGCCCTGAGCCCAAGCCCAGGACTGGCAAAAAAAAAAAAAAAAAAACTTCTACATAAAGAACATTGTGCTTTATAAAGAATGATTGTTGTCCTTAATGTACTATGTTATCTCTCATCTCCTTTGCTGTCCCTTGGGTATCTCATATTGTTACAGTATCTCACTTTGTTATCGGATATATTGAAATTATTTGTATTTGGTTATTTGAAATTTGATAGGGAAGGGGGGAAAACCAAGATGGGGGTAGGGGGTGGGGGAGTGGGGGGTGGGGGGAGGGTAATGGGTACCAAGACATGTGAAAGGGTATCAATGTATGTGAATTAATGTACCTTCTATCTGGCAAATATCATGTAACCCTTTTATTAATTACAATAAAAAATATTAAAAAAAATTTAAAAAAAGAACATTGTGCTCTGGTTACAAAGCCATGAACAGTTGGGTAAAGTAACATAATAAAATACTCATAGAGGCCGGGTGCCAGTGGCTCATGTCTGTAACCCCAAGCTAGGAATCTAAGACATAAGGACAGAAGTTTGAAGCCAGCCCAGGCATGAAAGCCTGTGATACTCATATCTCCAATTAACCATCCAATATATCAATAAGTAAATAAAAGAGAGCTGGAAATAGAGCTGTGGTTCAAATGTTAGAGTGCTAGCCTTGTGCAAAAAATGCCCACGCCTGTAATCCTAGCTAGTCAGGAGGCTGAGATCTGAGGATCAAGATTCAAAGCCAGCCCGGGCACAAAAGGACCTGAGACTCTTATCTTCAATTAACCTCTAAAAAAGAAAAGTGGGGCTTGGTTCAAGAGTAGGGTGGTAGCCTTGAGCTGAAGAGCTCAGGGACAGCACCCAGGCCAAGTTCAAGCCCCATGACCCACAAAACCAAACAAAACAACAACAACAACAACAAAAAAAAAACCCTATCAGGGACAGACCCAAATGTTCAGTTCAAGCTCCAGGTCTGGCACACATATGCACATGGACACAGACACAGACACAGACACACACACACACACACACACACACACACACACACACACACACACACTGCTCATGGATAAGGCAGCATGAAATAGTAGCACCGAGCTAGACAGAAGAAAAAGCCTGGATCCTGGGTGTACCCCATATCACTACAGCCCTGAATCTGTATGCTGCGAAGTACAATTCAAGGTATAGATTAAGTTAACCTGAAAGACTCTTTCCTCTTTCAATCTATGGTTCCAGTTAATAAGACAAGAGAAGCAATGCTCACTGCATCCTCAATTACAACATGGCAATTTTAGATTAAATGGGTCTAAAATACTGGTTCCCTCTTAGGTTTATTTAAATGTTATCTCAGAATTTGAACTCAGGGACTTGTAGTTGCTTGGTTTGTTTGCACACAGCTGATGTTCTATCATATAAGCCATACCTCTTCTTCTAGTTTTTTGCTTGTTATTTGCCATATGGATCCTCACAGACTTTTCAGCCTGGACTGGCTTCAAAGCCTGATTCGCTAGATCTCAGCCTCCTGTGTAGCTAGAATTACAGATGTGAGCCACAAATGCCTGGTTTATTTAAATGTTGGAAATCCCTCGAACCATCCACTTTCCTCTGTGAATAAGAGGAGACAAATCATGAGACCTTTAGTAGACTGGGACATGAATTTGAGCTGTAGGTGAAAGTCGAATGATGTGGACGATGAAGCCTGCATAAAGAATGGGCTAGTGATTAATTCATTATTTAGAGGTAGTACAGAACTTGGGGTTAGCCTGAGTTAGAAAAGAAGCTTAGTATCCTAGGAGGGAGAAAAATGATCTTACAGAAATCCAAGCCTCATTGTTGTTTCACCTGGAAAAGAGAAACCCTCCCCACACATCACTGCACAAGAAGAATCAACAGAAGTGGTCCAGTGCCTGCTGGGCTAAGGAACAGGATGAACCCGGACTGCCTCTCCTGGGCTTACTGCCCAGCAGTCCACCCTCAAGATAAACCAGCCCAAATTCACAAAGGCCTCCTTTAATCACAGCCATCTGAGGCCCAGACTTTTCCATGCCCACTTTGGGCCTCCATCATTTCACTGTCTCACTTGCCCCAGGGCACAGGCACTCTGCTCCAGCTCACACATCTGGTGGCAGGGTCTTGGCAAAAGGTCATTCCATTTCCAGAAAATGGGAAGATCTCAGAATTGTAGATCACAAGGCTCTCTTGGGATCCCTGTAGCAGGATGTAGCTGGAAACAGAGCCTCTTCTGACCCCTTCTGTGGTAGCAGCTGGCCCAGAGTGTAATTTCTTAAAACCTCCTAGGTGTTTATACTTTCAAGTACCTTGAGAAAAGTTCTGAGAGGGGTGAGCAGGGACAGAGGTGAGAGCCTGTGCTCACCCTGGAACAACTATCGCCATGATTAGGGACAAATAGTTAACAATGAAAGCACACACAACCCCTAAGAAAACACACACGGATTCCACACTTGCCAGTTCTCAGGATCTTGTGACTTCATATTGTACTATTCCCTTCCCAGAACACCTGCTTGCATAGCCCAGTTGGTGCTTGTCCTTGGCGAGTCTGCGGAGATCAGATCTCTGTGGGTGCCCAGCCTGTCTCATCACCCTGTCCTGTGTTCCAGGCACATCCAAGTGTACCCCATGTGCCCAACTCAGGGTGAGGCAAAGAAAGAGCCCCAGCCTAGACCCCCACAGGGGAGGAGAGGAAGGCACAGCTTCCTGTGACCTTGGCCTGTGACCCAAGGCTCTGACTCTACCAAAGGGGAAAAACACTTCCTGGGAAAGGCCCTTCCACAGCTATGGGGCCTGGGAACTGCCCCTCTCTTCTAGAACCTTCTCTGGTTTCTCAGCCACTGCCTTTCACTCATTCATGCCTCCAGGTCCACCCTCCACTATGTCTATAGCCTTAATAGAGATTCTGTTTACGTCGTAGTGCAAGGGAGTTGATGGAAGAGATGTGGAGGACTTCGTAAAGATCTTGAGTTCTTTCCTAGGGCTTGGCAAGCTCTTCCATTCAGAGCAAGGCCATGTCTGCTTGTCTCTGTATTTGGGGTACAGGGCACATAGCTAGCGTGTAGCAGGTCTTCTTGAATGATGATGGGTGAATGAATAAATGTGTGGATGCCCTGTATAACCCCCCCAACCTGCCAGTAAATAAATCACTCATTCATTTACTCAATTCACACTCCCTAAGAGCCAAGCCTGCAGCAGCCAATAAGCCAGGCACTGGGAATATTCCCTTGACTTAGACAGAACTCCGTCTAATAGGAGAGTTGGTCATTAAAAAAATAGTGGTCAACCTGGTGTTTATGGTTATGCCTTCTACTTAGTATTCCTAGATGAACTGGAAGATGAAGCCAAGCTACCTAAGCTGAAGCTCCTGCAAAGGCCTCAGGACCCTGAACTGTATGATCATTGCTTATCTTCAACCTGCTGGAGTACCTCACATGGTAGACGGCACCCTGTGACCCTGTAGAAAATGGTATTTTGCTCACAGCATCACTGGGCCCACTTCTTAACTTCGGAACATAATTGAGCTCAAGAAGCCAGAGACATGGGGCCGGAAGTTTGGCCTAGTGGTAGAGTGCTTGCCTAGTATGCACAAAGACTCAGGTTCAATTCCTCGGTACCATATACGTAGAAAAAAAGAAAAGCCGGAAGTGGTGCTGTGGCTCAAGTGGTAGAGCTCTAGCCTTGAGAAATCCCAAGGACAGTGCTCAGGCCCTGAGCTCAAGCCCAGAACTGGCAAAAAAAAAAAAAAAAGCCAGAGACTGTGTTGTCCACTATCAACAGACCATTTCCGATTTCACAAGCCCTGTACTGTTAGCCCGCTTCTTGTTTGAGACGTATGTAACCTTGGCTTTCCTGTAACTTTCTGCCTTTGTAATTTACTCCATTTTCCTCTCAGGGGCCCAACTGTAATGGGAGTGGGTGTGGCAGCTTTTGGGCAGTGGCTGGTATGTAAAGTAGGGAAGACAGGGTCAAGTTAAGAATAATAAACTGAGTCATAGCTCCTGAAAAAAAGAAAGAAAGAAAGAAATAGTGGCCAAAATGGTTACACTTAAGGTTAGGTGTGATTTTAAGGATAATAGCTATGACTATAGGTTCTGATCATTTAGATATCTGGCTGCTAATCTGTAGTCTAATTATTTTGTGTGCTAATCCTAAACCTTGAACTCGGGGCCTGAGTACTGTTCCTGAGCTTTTGTGCCCAAGGCTAGCACTCTACCACTTGAGCTACAACTCTACTTCTGGCTTTTTAGTGGTCAACTGGAGATTAGAGTGTCACAAACTTTCCTGCCTGGACTGATTTTGAACCATAATTCTTAGATCTCAGCCTCCTGAGTGATTAATTTTACAGGCATAGGCCACCAGTGCCTGTCATGTATGCAATTTTTTAACTTGGGCATTACTGATCAAATTCAAAAATTTAAATCTTCTTTGTTATTGTTAAACACAAGCCCTAAACACAAACTCTGAACACAATCTACAAGTTTTCATATTTTTTCCAATTCAATAATTATACTTAACATACACAAAAGAAAGCCAAGGCACAAATATCAATATGAGCTCTAGAAAATACAAGCAGTAGTAATTTAGGTGACATAATTTGAGGTGATCTTTTAACTATTTTCGTTTTTTAAATTTGTATTTGATGGATGACTTGTGCTAAAATGAACTCTTTAAAATGTCTCTTCAAACAGGTGGCAGATGTCCTCATTTCCCTTTTGAAAGTATCTGTATTGCAAAGTCTATAGTCTCGCATTTAGTGGATGTTTATTCTGGCCTTTTTTCTCTTCCTGTGTATTTCTTGTGTGAAGATAGAGATGAACAAATTTTGAATCTCAAGTTAATAAAATCAGCATGTGATTTTTTTTTTGCCAGTCCTGGGGCTTGAACTCAGGGCCTAGGCACTGTCCTTGGGCTTTCTCAAGACTAGTGATCTTCCACTTGTGCCACTGAGTCACTTCCAGCTTTTTCTGTTTATGTGGTACTGGGGAATTGAACCCAAGGCTCCATGCAAGCTAGGTAAGCACTCTGCCACTAGGCCACACTCCTGGCCCCAACATGTGGGAATATTTATTCTAAAGTTTTAAACTCAGATTTCTCAAACAAGAGCCCAAATCAAGACTTTGCGATTTTCTAAAAGATTTAGGGGAAAAAAAATAAAAAAGGCTTACCAATCAGGTTAGGTAGGACGTATCTGCAATCCCAGAACTCAGAAGAGGGAGGTGGGGGGATCACAAGCTCAAGGTAAGACTAGCCAGGACTGAGTAGTGCAAGCTTATTGGAAGAAAAAAAAGAAAGAAAAAAGTGAGGGAGGGAGGGAGAGAGGGAGGGAGGGAGGGAGGGAGGGAGGAAGGAAGGAAGGAAGGAAGGAAGGAGAGAGAGGGAGGGAAGGATAGAGGGAGTAAGGGAAGGAGGGAGGGAGGGAGGAAAGGAAGTATGGGGGAGGAAAAGAGAGAGAAAGAGAAAGACAGGAAGAAAATTATAGATAGCTTGTTTTAAGTAACTTGTTCAGTTCTTGGCTATTTTGTTTACGAGTCTGACTTTTGAATGTGACAGATGAATTGAATTAAAGAACACATAATTAAACACATTCTGACATGTAATGCTTCCTTAAATTCCATTTCTTAAAAATGATCTGTCTCTTACCAAGAATAACATCCTGAAGACTTCTCAAAAGAACTTATTATCAACAAATATTTGGATACCATCTGAAGTTGTTTCTCATTTGTAACTTTGTCTTCTTTTGGAGTGTTTCTGTCATCTGTTCAGTGTTAAGACTAACAAGTTAGAGAAGATGGGCTAAAATGTATTCATTCACAGAATCTTGCATTGGAGAAGTTATTCGTGCTCGTGTAGTCCAGCAACCCTATCATCACTTCGGTGGGTGGTCTTCTGCTGTCAGCTAGACTACTTGTCCACTGGGACATTCACTACTTCCTGTGGAAATATGGTCTTAGCAGATGCTTATTTTCAATCATATCTGTCACAGATCGTTGTGCCCCAAATTCGGGGGTCCCCAAAGACTACCAAGGAGCCAAATCCAATGTAAAAGCACAAGAATCTTTATTACAAGCTTGAGCCTAGACTCTTAACCGACACCAGCACAGCTGGTCTGAGTTGAGATAGCCCTAACCTGCCTGTTAGCAGGGTCTTTATACAAAATCAGATCTTGGGGGTTTCCAGCTGAGTTACTGCATGATTGGTTAACATGTAGGCTGGTCATATCATGATTTTGTTGACTATAGGCACAAGTTTAAACAATGAAGGAGTGAAAAAACATTTACGATGCTCTCTTACATCTGGGGCTCTGATGTTTGTCGCCTGGTGGCTAATTGTTGGTGAGTTTCAGGAAAAACATTATTAAAGTGGAGTCTGAATTCAAAATGGCTTCTCTGTGGTTAGGGCTTACACAAACAGTCCTACTCTCTAACATAGAACTTAGAAGTCTGAGATCTGAGGATCAAGGTTCAAAGCCAGCCCGGGCACAAAAGGACCTGAGGCCTCTTATCTCCAAACAAACGCTAGAATATGGGAAGTGGGGCTTGGCTCAAGGGTAGGGTGGTAGCCTTGAGCTAAAGAGCTCAGGGACAATGCCTAGGCCTTGTTCAAGCCCCATGACCTACAAAAAAAATTATAATAACAACAGAATGTTCAAGAAAGGTTCTTTGAGTGGGATTTTTATTTCCTTTCTTCATTTCACATATTTATTGGAACTTACTATGTGCTGTGTATTATTTCCTTACTGGAATGAACCATCTACTTATATTTCCCTTTCCTATTTAAATCTTGGACACACTGTCAGTGGGCAGACTGAAAACAATCATTAGCTCAGGTTGAAGAATATATGGACAAGTTTCTGGTGTATTTCTAGAAATTACTAGAGAGCCCCAAGGGAAGTCTCGACTGTCAGGTTGTGTTGCAGAGTGTTCTGGGTCTGTGTATGTGTGTGTGCCTGTGTGTGTGTGTGCGCACACAGGCAGGAACACGTGTATGTGCTGGTACTGAGCTTGAACTCAGAGCTAGCTGCTGTCCCTTAACATTTTTGCTCAAGACTGGCACTCTATCACTTGAGTCACAGCTCCACTTCTGGCTTTTGGGTGGTTAACTGGAGATAAGAATCTCATGGACTTTCCTGCCTGGACTAGCTTTAAACCTGGATCCCCAAATCTCTGTCCTTTGAATAGCTAGGATTACAAGCACTTGGCCTCAAAACACTGTTTTCAATGAGACACCAAGTTGAGCTCCATCCTTTCCAAGCTTGAGACTTTAAACAAGCTGTGAAATCTCCCTAACCTACCAAACCATCCAAAATGAAGACACCACCAATAATTTCCCTTAGAATTGCAATGGTGATCCAAATCTATCATGAAGATGGAGTTTCTTGCATCTGCTCTCCATAGAAAGAACACTAAATCTATCATGGTCATTATTGCCATTTACATGTACCAAGCACTCCATTTGTTCTTGGGTCTAAAAAAACTAAGAGAACAATGGGTTAAGGAGAGGGGTTGTGGATTTCCTGAAGAGCTATGATTTCTCCAGGAGACTAGGAAAGAACAAGGTGGAGGAAATAGCAATGCAAAGGTATGAAGGAGATGATGAGCAAGGAGTCCAGACAGCTGCAGGGAATGCTTACCCTTACCCTTACCCTTTCCTTCTGTCCTCCATTGCCTGGGGTGCTGGGCTGATGGGAGAGACCCGAGTGTGCAGGACCCTGGCATGCTTGTTGCTGCTCCCTTGGTGAGCAGGAGGAGGCGGAGTGTACCCCCTCACACACCCGCACTTCTGATCTGAATGGGAGGCACAGAGTGGCTAAGATCCTGGTGGAGGGAGATAGGGGCAAGAATGTTCTTTAGAGACCTGAGCTGCCAGCCCAAGGGCCTCAGGGAATCCAACCTCAGCTCCGGGCTTGACTGGAGGAGACCGCCAAGCCGCTGAAAGGCAGCCAGCAAGGCCGCCCATGCAGCCTTCACCACAACAAATGTTGTTTACTTTGGATGCCAGCCTTCCCCACAATTCACACACAGGATTCTGCCCCAGAAGCAGAATCACACAGCCTGGAACAATAACAGATTTCCTAAACACAAGCTGTGGGCTCCAGGGCTGGTGAGAAGGAGATGATAGGGAGGAATGTGGCCCGTTTCTGGGACATTCTATATGCCTGCTACATGGATGAAATGTGGGCTCTGTGGAAATTTAAAAGTGCTTTTCCCTCTCTTCAGTGACTTGGAGCTCTCATCACCATAACAACGTTATTGCTGCTATTTTTTCAAAATATATCCAAACTCCCTGTATTATCGCCAACCTTTTATTTCAATGAAGCAATCATCTTGCAATTTTGTGTGAGAGGATTTTCCTCGTCTACAAAACAGAGAGCAGACATGACATCATCAACCTCGTACAATAGGTTGAAGCAGAGGCAGGAAGAATGTCTTTCAGGACCAGACCCCTGGACACTGGAAGGAAGTGATCAGATTTCGGAAGGAACAGTTGAGGGACTACAGAACCTAGCCCTGCGGGGAATACAATCGACAGCCACCGGTGCCAGCAGGTAGGTGGCTAGGTAGTAACGGAGAAAAGTCAGAATTTGAGGAGACCTTTAAATGCCAGTGTTCCGAAAACCTCTAGAACCAGACAGGATGACTGGGTTGGAATTACCTATTGCCCAGGAAAACGGAGAGTCAAAGCATGCTTTTTCCCCATGAAGGTAATGAACTCATCCCTTCTAGATCATCCCCAACTTTCCTGTGGACAAGCAGAATCTTTCCAGCTCCTGCATATACAACTTAAAGCACCTGTGAGGCCCCAAGAGTAGCTCCATCTCACCAATGAAGAAATCCAATCCTGGGCCCAGGATTCGGTTCAGTTTTACTCTGTGGTACATGACTGGGCCCTGAGCCCTTAGGCCCATAGGGTGCCTTAGTAACCTTGACCGTGGCACTTCTCAAATAATCTTCTCAAAAATAACTCCAGTTGGGGCCGGGAGTGTAGCCTAGTAATAGCGTGCTCACCTAGCAGGTATGAAGCCCTAGGTTCCATTTCTTGGTACCACATCTCAGAAAAAGCCTCCCAGGATGCAGATCTCACCTGAAGCTGGAAACACAGAATCCAGAAGCTTCCCTGCCCTGAGATGTGGCTTACATTTTGAAAGCTACATCTTAAGCAAGACAGGAACTTACCTTTCCATTTTTTACCCTGAGGGAAAGCTGGAAATGAACTTAGAAGGTAGACTGGGGACAGAAAACAAAATATCCTAAAGAGCATGCTTTATTTCAGCAACAACACAATCTTTATGGCTGTGGCCCAACGAGCTTTACAGCATCAGGACACAGAATAAGTGAGATGGGATAATAAAAATTAACTTATCCCTCTGCTTCAGTTTCTACACACACACACACACACACACACACACACACACACACACACACACACACGCAGCTCAGAGAGGTCAAGTTTAGCCTCACAGAGCAGGGAACTGAAGGGCAGGCAGGAATGCAAGGGAGAAACCTGGGGACGCTAATTCCACAGAACTTTCCTTGGCGCCTTCTGCATTCTGGAAAAGCAGAAGAAAAACGATGGAATTTTGTTTCTCCAACTGCCAACTGCTTAAGACTGGACCCTGCATTCTGGGTTTCTAAGAATTGTGTTACCAATGCTTGGGCTTCATTGGGTCAGATCGCTGTGCTCACTCTTGAGAGATATAGCCCCAGAGGTGCTCACATACCTGAGCTGTCCTGCTCCCCATGGGCCGCAGTTTCCTGAGGTTCTCTTTGAACTGTCTCTACCCTATCAGTCCCAAAGACATCTTTGCAACCACTGCAAAATCCAGGGACAGACACCTAAATTCACTTTCCCACTCGGCAGATAGAAAAAGTGAGGCCCTCTAGGCACTGTGTGACAGCTACACAAAGAACCATGTGGCACTGGCACTTCTCTTTTCTGACCTGTACCTTATACTCTTCCCACAATTTACAGCAGTTTTCTACCTAGTAAACACCATCCTTTACCCATGGGAGCTTGGACCTGAAGAACGTTCAGTTTGGTTCAGCTTCACTCTCCTCAGAGCCAAGCTCAAGGAACACAGGCCAAATTTGTCCTGGTTTTAGCCATGCCTCCTTTGCTTCTTGTAGGCACTTTTCCAACTCACTGAGTTGTTTATGAAAATAAATAATGGTAAATATACCAACATGTCATGTGGAGCAGGCATCTTGCTATCTATTCTTCAGAGAAAAAGACAAAATTAAAAATAAATACACAAACAGGTATGATGAATCAAGCCTGTAATCCTAGCTTCTTGGAAGCAGAGAGAAGAAAGTCAAAATTCAAGGCCAGCTTAGGCAAAAAGAAGTTCATAAGATTCCATCTCAGTCAATGGTTAGACAGGGTATCAAATACCTGTACTGCAAGCTATAGGGTAAGCACACTGGCTGGGCTCAGTAAGAAGCACAAGTAAGGGGTCAGGAGTTTGGCCTAGGGGTTGAGTGCTTGCCTAGCATGCATGAAGACCCAGGTTCGATTCCTCGGTATCACATACATAGAAAAAAGCCGCAAGTAGTGCTGAGGCTCAAGTGGTAGAGTGCTAGCCTTGAGAAAGTCCAAAGACAGTGCTCAGGCCCTGAGCCTAAGCCCAGGACTGGCAAAAAAAAAAGAAGCACAAGTAAAAAGATCACAGCCCTGATACTCTTCTGAGAAATAGAAGCAGAAGGAGCCATACCAAACTCATTTTATGAAGCTAACGTCACACTCATCCCCAAATCAGGGAAAGACCCAACCAAAAAAGAGAACTACAAACTATCTCTCTGATGAACACAGATGCCAAGCTCCTCAATAAAATACTAGCCAACAGAATCCAGACCCAAATTTAAAAAATTATACACTGCGATCAAGTAGGCTTCCTCCCACAGATGCAAGGCTGGTTTAACTTTCGCAAATCAATTAATGTAATACATCATATCAATAGAGCTAAGGATAAGAATCATAGGATAATTTCTGTGGATGTTGAGAAGGCATTTGACAAAATACAACATCCATTCATGTTGAACACACTAGAAAAATATAGGAATAGGAGGTACATTCCTTAAAATAGTGAAAGCCATATATGACAAACCCTACAGCCAGTTTCATACTAAATGGAGAAACTAGAACCATTTATCTTAAAATCAGGAACTAGACAGGGATGTCCACTCTCTCCACTTCTCTTCACTATAGTGCTGGAACCCTTAGCCAGAGCAATAAGGCAAGAGAAGGACATCAAAGGGATCCACATAGGTAAAGAAGAAATTAGACTATCCCTATTCGCCTATGACATAACCCTATTCCTGAACGACCTAATAAACTCCACTCCCAAATTCCTAGAACTAATAAACCATTTTATTAAAGTGGCAGGATACAAAATTAACCTGCGAAAGTCAGTAGCCTTTCTGTACGCCAACAATATGCAAACCGAAGGCCAAATCAAGAAAAGGATCCCATTTGCAATAGTCCCCAAAAGAATAAAACATTTAGGAATTAACCAAAGATGTAAAGCAATTATTTAATGAAAACTATAAAAGCCTAACGAAAGAAATTAAAGAGGATACCAGGAAATGGAAAGACACCCCATATTCATGGGTAAGGAGAACCAATATAATGAAAATGGCCAAACTTAATATACAAATTCAGTGCAATCCCCATCAAAATCCCAAAGACATTCTTTACTGAAATAGAAGATATAATCCAAATGTTCATACGGAGCAAGAAAAGACCTTGAATAACTAAAATAACTCTAGACAAAAAGAGCAATGCAGGTGGTATTACCATACCAGACTTCAAACTCTACAATAGAGCCATAATAACAAAAACAGCATGGTATTGGCACAAAAACAGACCAGAAGATCAATGAAACAGTATAGAAAATCCAGAAATAGAACCACATACCTATAGTCAACTTGTATTTGACAAAGGAGCCAAAATATACAGTGGAACAAACACAGCCTATTCAATTATTGGTGCTGGCAAAACTGGGCAGCCACATGCAGAAAGCTAAAAATTGACCCTAGCCTTCCACCATGCACAAGCATTAACTCAAAGTGGATCAAAGACCTCAATGTCAGACCGGAAACCTTGAAACTGCTAACACGATAGGGTTGGAGAGACTGTCTACTGGAACTCATAGGCACAGGCAAAAACATCCTGAACAGATTCCCAGGGTCACAACAGATTGGAGATTGGAGACTTAACAAATGGGACTGCCTAAAAATAAAATAGAAAGACAGCCAATCAACTTGGAAAAAATATTTACAAATAATACATCAGACAAATGCTTAGTATCCAGTATCTATGGGGAACTCAAGAAATTAATGCCCCGCCCCAAACCCAACAAACCAATCACTAAATGAGCAAGGTAACTAAAGAGAGACATCAAAAGAAGAGGTTAAAATGGCAGAAAAGCATGAGAAAATGCTCGTCATCCATGGTCCAAAAGGAAATGCAAATAAAAACAACCCTAAGATACCACCTTACCCCAACAAGAATGGCCAAGATTTTGAACTCAGACAATGACAGATGCTGGTGGGGTTGTGGGAAAAAAGGAACCCTACTGCACTGCTGCTGGGATTGTAAGCTAGTTCAGCCACTCTGGAAAGCAGTGTGGAGGTTTCTTAAAAGAACTGAAAATAGACCTTCCCTATGATCCCGCCATACCACACCTGGGCATCTATACTGAACATCATAACCCAGGATATGATAAGGACACCTGCTCAGTTATGTTCATCTCTGCACTATTCACAATAGCCAGGCGATGTAAACAATCCAGATGCCCTACTGCAGATGAATGGATACAAAAAATGTGGTGCATATATATATATATATATATATATATATATATATATATATATACAATGGAATTCTACATAGCCAACAGACAAGATGAAATAATGGCATTTGCTGTGAAGTGGATGAAATAAGAGTGAATCGTGTTGAGTGAGATAAGTCAAGACTAAAGGAACAAAAGGCGCATGGTACCTTAATATGTACATATTAAATCCAAACAGTACAGCGGTGATGACTCAATATTTGGGTACCCAAAGTAATGGACATGGTCTTGGAGATATAAACAGAATTACATAAGCATAAAAAAAATCTATGATGGGCTACATACTCTATAGACATAATATTTTATTATATATACTAATTTAGGGGCCGGGAGTTTGGCCTAGTGGTAGAGTGCTTGCCTAGCATGCACGAAGACCCGGGTTCGATTCCTCGGTACCCCACATACATAGCAAAAAAGCCGGAAGTGGTGCTGAGGCTCAGTGGTAGAGTGCTAGCCTTGAGAAAGTCCAAGGACAGTGCTCAAGCCCTGAGCCCAAGCCCAGGACTGGCCAAAAAAAAAAAAAATATATATATATATATACTAATTTATATTTTGAAATACAAACCCTCAGCTTAATTTTAATTATGTTCTATAATCTATGTGCCAGTGATTATATATAGAGATTCCCTTCTTGAAGACTTATTTGTTAAACATGACATTTGAAATATGATGTAAAAATCAATGTTAATAAATTTTTTAATAAACAAATAAAAAATATCGCAACCCAAGTGGGCCTTGGCATAATGTAAGACTCAACCTTAAAAATTACTAAGGCAAAAAGAGTATGGAGGTGTGGTTCAAGTGGTAAAGCACCTGCCTAGCAACCACGTGTTCTCAAGTTCAAGCCCAAATACCACTAAAACAAATAAAACAGACAGACAGACAGACAAAACAAGACAAAAGCAATACATACAAGGGCCAGAAGCATGGTTCAGGTAGAGGATCTGTCTAACTAGCTTAAAGGCCCTGAGTTCAAACCACGTGCTGCTAAATAAATATTTTTAAAACCTACAGGTAAATAATAAGCTAAAACCTTTCCTATCAGGATCAGGAGCAAAACAATAACATCCCCTTTCACCATTCCTTTCAGCATTGAAATTATAGATAGTATAAGACCAAAAAAAGGAAATAAAATGAGGGAGAAACACTTTCAGATTTATTCTAATAATATTCTTGGATTCGCCTGAGATGAAAGCCAAACACAAAAGGAAGTTACAGGTAATTATTTCTTATAAATAGAGATACAAAACTATAAACAACAACAACAAAAATGCCAAGGTATCCACAAAATTGTACTTGTAAAATATATCTCAGGAATGTAAGGTTGATTTAATAATAATAATCAATGCATATGATAATTACCCAACAGGTACAGAAAAACATTTTACCCAAATCTCACATTATTTCTTGGTATTATTGAAAAATCAACCAGCAAAAATATACAATAAAATAAAATAGCCAACACACCAGGAATAGAAGTTCTACTTGACAAAGTACATCCATGAAGAATCTCCAGCTCACATCATATTCACTGATGAAAAACTGAATAATTTCTTCCTAAAGAAAGGAAAAGCAAGGATGTCTGTTCTCACCACTGCTGTACTAGACAATCTGATCAGTACACTAAGACAACCAAAAGAAATTAGAAGCACGAAATTTATAAAGGAAAATAAAATTGTCTTTATGCATCGATATGTATATAGTTTGGAATGGTACTGGGGTTTAATTTTGCTTGCTAAATAGGCACTCTACTACTTGCTAGGTAGGTGCTATGTCACTTGAACCACATTCCCAACCCTAGATAACATAATTTTGTAGATACAAAAACATAAAAATCAGGGCTTCAAGTGTGGCCTAGTGATAGAGTGCTTACCTAGCATGCACAAAGCCCTGGATTCGATCCCTCCACGCCTACACAGAAAATGCTAGAAGTGGTGTTGTGGATCAAGTGGCAGAGCACTAGCCTTGAGCAAAATGTATCCAAGGTTAGTGCCCAGGCCCTGAATTCAAGCCCCAGGACAGGCAAAAAAATAAAAATAAAAATAAAAATCTTTATGATCATGAGTTCAGCAAACATTTGCTAGATCCATAAACATACGTCATATATTAATTTAGACGTTATCCAAGATATGTTAAATTAGACTTTATCCAAATTTAGCTTTTATTTTGCAAGATGCCACTAAGAAATGGAGTGCTGTGCTTTTCCAAAAAGCTAGAAGAAAGGACTCAAACAGCAATCCTCACATCTCAGCCCCCTAGGTATCCAGGATGACAGGTGAGAATCACTGGCACCCAGCTTAATAATGTTATTTCAAAAGCCTGTGCTCATTCTTGCACATCTGCATTTGTGATATTAAATGTATACCTATTCTATGAGCTTTAATTTTGTCCAAGCATAAATCATCATCTTTGAGAATTGGTTCTGTGATATGCCTCTAATTATTGTTTGTAATTATCTCCCTTGGGGACAGGACTCAATCATTGGGTAAATTTTTACTTGATTTATTGATGAAATTATTGCTTCAAATAATACAACTATACAAAATCTTGAATTATACATTGTGTAATAAAATTCAGAACAAGGATCTGGCCAGGGCGGCACAGATCCCAGCTACTCAGGAAGCAAAGACAGAGGAACCATGGTTCAAAATGGGCCAGATATGGTTGTTCATGCTTATAGTCCTTACTAACTGGGAGGATAATGATCTAAAATTGGCCTGGGCAATGAGAGACCTTGAAAAATAAACTGAGGACTAAAAAGGCTGAGTATCTCAAGTGATAGGTCACTAGCAAATGTAAAAACCTTTAATTCAATGCCAAGATAGGAGAGAGAGGTGGGGAGGGGGAAAGGAAGGGAGGGAGGGAGGAAAGATGGGAGAGAGGAAAGGAGGGAAGGAGGGGAGAAAATAAAGAGGGGAGCTGAGGGGAAAATACATTCAGAAAAACACAATTCTGGGAAGCATTAGTGACCCAAATTTAGCATCAGTTGAGCCATGACTCCCTTTGCAAATGGTGGGTGAAAGTTCAAGTTTAACTTTTATGTCAAAGTATTGGCTCCTTCTCCAATGGAAATAATAATCATATTTTTAAACTTGATTTTCTTTCTTTTTAAAAATTTACCTTGGGGCCAGGAGCATTGCCTAGTGGTAGAGTGCTTGCCTAGTATGCACAAATCCCTGGACTCCATTCCCTGGTACCACATACATAGAAAAAGCTGGAAGTCTTGCTAGGGCTCAAGTGGTAGAATGCTAGCCTTTAACAAGCCCAAGGACAGTGCTCAGTCCCTGAGTTCAAGTCCCACACCTGGCAAAAAAAAAAATAGTCTTAGCAGCCTCCCAGTTGTTTTCCAGGAAGGAGATTCTGACATGAGCTTTTGTTCTGAAGATCATTTTGATCAAAACCTGAGAATTTTCCCCCCTCGGCAGAAACTCATCAGACCTAGCAAAGCAAAGAGCTGTGAACTGCTAAGATCTGAGAGCACAAAGCCACCCACCCAGCTCAGGAATTATCCCCACTATCCCCTTGCCCACCTGGAGAATTCTAGAGAACCATGACTCTTAAGGTCTAGAATTCCATATTTTATTCACCTTTCCTATTTTGCTTAGCCATTCGAGTGCTTTAGGAAGAGAGTAAGGCATGGATTCTGGCTGCATCTTCAGCTAGGTGGCTGTATTAACCAATGGTCTCATTTTCTAGACTCCAGTGCCATCCACAGAGGCCAGCTCCTGCCCAGTGTGCACAGGAAGAGTATTCTGGGGTTTCTCGTGGCTTACAAGAGTTTTGTTTTGCAAGGCCAAGAGCCAGGTTCTCTCTGCCCAACTAGGTGCATTTAAATTATGAGTCATACAGGAAGTAAAAGGAATTCCCAAAGGCCTTTACATACGTCCTTTGGTGGTTCCAGTTGAATAAATTTACATGTACCACAACACAACACGTACAAAATGAATTTAAGAAGAAAATCGCCTCGTAATCCTTCCAAACAAGGATTCAAAGTGATCCTATGCTGTAAGCATCATCTTACCCAATAATTATTACTCAGAGGGGTGCGAGTGACTTGCCTTGTTTCTGAGAATAGATCTTTCCATTTAAAAAGAAAAAAAAGCACAGTATGAGGTAAAATTACCCAAGGAGTTATTTTTATCCTCTGGGGAGTTAGCTTTTCATTCTAAATGAAGCCACTAAATAGCTCATTGAAAGCAGTGGAGAGAAAAGAAGGAAGTCAGACATCCAGAAACAGGATGCCTCTTTTCCTCCCAGTTTACGTTTCTGTAATATTTCTTTTCCTATTACATAAAGCTATATTTGTCAGCTGCCACTCACCCATTACAATTGTCTTCAGCTCCCAGAAACTGGTGACAATAGATTCAAGCTTCAAAACCCAAATAAACGGGGGCCGGGAGTTTGGCCTAGTGGTAGAGTGCTTGCCTACCAAACACGAAGACCCGGGTTCAATTCCTCGGTACCCCACATACATAGCAAAAAGCTGGAAGTGATGCTGAGGCTCAAGTGATAGAATGCTAGCCTTGAGAAAGTCCAAGGACAGGGTTCATGCCCTGAGCTCAAGCCCAGGACTGGCAAAAAAAAAAAAAAACAAACACGTAGCGGAATGAGCCCATTCAAAGAATAAACAGTTCACACTCTTGTCTTTTTCTAGCATGCTGTCTTAAGACCTGTACTGCAGCACAGCCTGCTTTCTGTAGTCAGAAAACTGGAATTGCAAAAGTGGGGGAAGGGGGCTAGCTCCATTGCTTCCTGAATACATAACATTGAGCAACGTACTGCACCCCAGCACTGTATGTACCTCATCGTCTGCAAACCTTGTCAGGTGTTAGGTTTAAATAAGTCCAGGGCCTAGCATACAACAAGCTTCCAGAGATTAACAAGGGGGAGCTTGCCACTTAGGCCTAGCTGGGGTTCAAGAAAGAATGGTAGGGAACGATGAGAAGAAAAGGAAAGCAGTGGATGCACCTACATACCAGGACACAGTTTTGCCTAGTGACCTGTCCAGATCCCAAGACCTTTTAAAAAATATGGTAGCTGGAACCGGGAGTTTGGCCTAGTGCTAGAGTGCTTGCCTAGCATGCACGAAGACGCGGGTTCCATTCCTCGGTACCACATACATAGAAAAAAGCTGGAAGTGGTGCTGTGGCTCAAGTGGTAGAGCACTAGCCTTGAGAAAAGCCCAAGGACAGTGCTTAGGCCCTGAGTTCAAGCCCCACAGCTGGGGGGGCGGGAAATATATACATATATATATGGCAGCATTTAAAACTGGATCTTTCTATCTTGGTGACCTGAAATCACGTATCAGTTACTTTCTACCCAATGTTACTGGTAAGACAGAGATTCAGTTTAGTTGTTTTTTTTCTGTTTTTTTTTTTTTCTTCTTCTTCTTCTTTTTGAACCCAGGGCCTTGAACATGCTAGACTGGTGTTCCATCACTGGAGCCATATTCCACTGCTCTTTCATAATACAAGTGATACCACGGGATGATCCGTTCCTGTGGGACTTGCTTTGGGATTAGTCCGTGTTTATTCAGGAAAGAGCTACAGGACACCAAGATCGCTGCACCAGCCTCTGGCTCTGTCATTCTCCAGATCCCATCAAGTAACTTACTACGGGTGCTAATTATCAGCCCAAACGCCAAAAGATGGTAGTCACCATCATCTCCAACCCACTCCACAGACAGCAGGAGCCCCCAGCAGCCACCATCCTGATGAAGAGCTGGTAAAGGAAAGGGGGAGAAGAAAGGGAAACGAAGGCCGGACACTGGTGGTTCACATCTCCAATCCTAGCTACACAGAGGCTGAGATCTGAGGATAGCAATTTGAAGCCAGTCCAAGCAGGAAAGTCTGTGAGACTCTTATCTACGATTAACCACCAAAAAACCAGAAGTAGAGCTGTGGTTCAAGTGGTAGAGAGTCAGTCTTGGGTTAAAAAAAATTCAAGCACAGCACCCAAGCCCAGAGTTCAAACTCCAGTGCCAGGACTTAAAAAAAAAAAAAAAGGAAAGGGACTGAGAGACATGAAGGCAAGAGTGACAGGTGAAGGTCAAAGTGAAAGTCAGATAAGTCAGCTGAAGGAAGGAAAACCAGACCAGCTGTGAGCAGGGAGTGCTGAGTTTCCTCAGTTCTGTCAACTGTCTCTTCCTCCGTACATTGGGCTTCCATGACTGGCACACCCCATCCCTTCCCGTCAAGAGAAGCGAGAACACCCCCATTTCTAGGCAGGATCTACAGCCTCATGCTCCCTAGCAGTGTGGTCTCGGAATTCCCAACATTACGTCCCTATTTCTGGAGGCCTCGGGGCTGCCCTGGCGGCTGTGGTTGGTTTTCCGGCGGCCACTAGGATGCACGGCTGTCCTTAGAGTGTCAGCATCGTAGGGCCTGCATGGCCAGCTAAAAAAAGGCCTGGCCCGTAGCCAGTTTCATTTCACAAGAAGCTTGAAGGCTTCTGAACACAGGCTTTGTCTTGATTCAGAGTTTTTAGGAATAGTGTACTACACCCCATGCACGCATGTGCACACACACACACACACACACACACACACTCACATACACAGGTTGCGTGCGAATGTCTACGAGTGTTTTCTCAACCATCATGGGCTGCTGTCCCACTTCCTGCCCTGGTGAACAGGATGTGACCCAACAGGATGGAGCGCTCTCTCCGTTTCCCTCTTTCTAGCCCTGAAACAGTGATGTCTGTGTTTGATGACTTGATCACTGACCTCCCGTGACTGTGGACAATGAGGGGAAAATCCACCCTCTGCTCATCCAAGCTACCAACTCTAGCTCTCCCAAGGTGACAGGTCCGGGCTCGCCCCTCTGGAGGCACCGCTGGGGAAGAGGCAGACAACAGCTCAACATCTGGGCCAAGCTGTCCTATGTCCAAGCTTTCCTACTGCTTTCTGGTACAAGTAATGAAAATGAGCAGAAATGAACTAAACATAAATTGCTAAGTGGTCTGATTTTAAATGATAACATTATGACATGACTATTGTATCCTTGGTGTTAGGGTTATTTTCCTCTGTAAATTAGAGTTACCATTGTCTGGCCAGCTGTTTGCTCCTCTTCTAATCCCCAGAGCAAGATGAGGCATTATGCTTTGCACATAATAGGCTTGCAAGAAAGAAAAGGAAAATTAGAGGATTAAAATTAAGTAAAGAATGACTATTAGTAGTGATGTATGACTAGTAATCCGAATCTCACAAGTGAATACAGTATTTTAGAAAGGTCAGCCTATGTATTTGTCGTGCAAGAATATTTCAAAATAAATGTGAATTCAATATGACATCAAATCAAAGTGTCTACTCTCTGTGTGTCTTTTTCTTTTTTTTTTTTTTTGCCAGTCCTGGGCTTGAGCTCAGGGCCTGAGCACTGTCCTTGGACTTTCTCAAGGCTAGAGCTCTACCACTTGAGCCTCAGCACCACTTCCAGCTTTTTTCTATGTATGTGGTACCAAGGAATCGAACCCGGGTCTTCGTGCATGCTAGGCAAGCACTTTAACCACTAGGCCAAACTCCAGGCCCCTCTTTTTCTTTCTCTCTGTTTCTCTGACTCTCTCACACACACACTCATAACAAGTTAGGTCTTTCATGAACTATGCAATACAAATGTCTAATTTACTGTAACCATCTATGGCCATTGTTGTTAGTACTGACTGCAAATATTGTTGCTTCTAGAGATCATTTGACCAATAAATTAACAAATTCTTTTGAAAAAATCATAATGTGCCCTAAAAGTTGAGAAACAATGAGCTTCAGTTTTTCCTTTCCAAAAGTATAATGTCCTGAAATATTCCACCTTTCTTGTAATTAAAAAGAATCAAGCAATAATTTGTTATTGCAGATGATCAGCTAATCAGATATTCAATGCTTAAAAGGATGCTAATACATAACCATTGACCTAGTGTTTTTCAAGTGGTGCAATATTAGCCATTCATTGATTGTGAAATTAATTTAGTGAACCATACCATGTGTTTTTTTGGAAAAAATATTTTAAAAGAGAAGGAAGAAAAGAATAATGTGTTGCATCTAGTGGAGAAAATTATTAAACTTTACTTTGTGAAAGTGTATATGTGCATGTGTGTGTGCATGTATGTATTTGTAGAGGATCACTATTTGAAGTATGTTTTTTACAGTGAATCGAAGTGCTAGATGTTTTTTTATTAAAGGATTTATTAACATTGATTTTTACATCATATTTCAAATGACATGTTTAACAAACAAGTGTTCAAGAAGGGAATCTCTATATACAATCACTGGCACTTAGTTTTCAGAACATAATCAAAATTAGGCTAAGGGTTTGTATATCATAGATACATATTAATTTATGAAATAAAACATCTCTATAGAGTCATAGGTTTTTATGTCTATGGAGTTGTATTTATATTTCCAATACCATGTCCATAGCATTGTGTATGCAAATATCGAGTCCTCGCTCTTGTACTGTTTGGATCTAATAGCCACATATTAAGGATACCGTGCACCTTTTGTTCCTTTGGTCTTGACTTGTCTCACTCAACATGATTCGCTCTAGATTCATCCACTTCCCTGCAAATGCCATTATTTTATCTTGTCTGTTGGCTATGTAGAATTCCTTTGTGTGTGTGTGTGTGTGTATATATATATATATATATATCACATTTTCTGTATCCATTCATCTGTAGTAGGGCATCTGGATTGTTTCCATCACTTGGCTATTGTGAATAGTGCAGAGATGAACATAGCTGAGCAGGTATCCTTATCATATCGTGAGTTATGATATTCAGGGTAGATGCCCAGAAGTGGTATGGCAGGATTGTAGGGAAGGTCAATTTTCAGTTCTTTTAAGAAATCTCCACACTGCTTTCCAGAGTTAGGTGCTAGATGTTTTTAAACCACTAGAATACAGAGAAAAATCAGACATATCTTTTATTGAGGATTCCATAACCACAGACTTAAAATCATCCCTTGAATTTGGGCATTCCTTTTGTCAGAACTTACCTTATAAAATGTATCTCAGCATATTGGCATTTACAGTAGTAGAAACATTAATACAGTGGTGGAAACAGATAATGCATTTAACCATATGGAGTTAACCACAATTCATGTGGTTAAATGCATCATCTGTGAAACAAAATACAAATCAGCCACTAAAAACAGGAAATAGATTTATGTCACTTGGCTTAGATGGATGCTTAGCCACACTGAAGGCAAATTGCAGATTCTGAGACATTAGGTGCAGCACAATCGCACTGGGATAAATGTACAATGCTAGATCTCTCAATGTGGTAGAGAAAAAGATTAAGCTACATTCCACAGGCTACCTTGCCCTGGCTTTTTCACTTCCCAGTTGCATAGTCTTGGTCAAGAAACTTAACCTCATCAAATAATTATTCTATCCCTCTCCTTAGACTGTCTTGAAGAGAAGTGAGTGAATTTGTGTCGAACCTTCCCAGCAGTGTCAAGCACCTGGTAAACATTTTTTTAATGGCATTCTGCCTATTCCAGAGAGAGATGTGAGATTTCATGATACCAATCAAAACACTGTGCAGGGATTATTTCAGTTCATTTCATTCTTCATCCACTACAATCAGGAAAAGCACAAGACAGCAGAAAAATGAGAAGTATGTCACTCCAACTTAGACTACTAAAATGTCTAGTTTGATGGCTTCAGGTCAAAAACAAATAACATTAAACCAAGAAAGTAATAACCAAGGGATAACACTGATCAAGATTCATTGTATTTATATACTAATTTGACGAATGGCAACTCCTTTGTACAACTGTAAGTATATAATTGTACAACTGCAATTCTAAAAACAATATTTTAAGACAAGAAAACAATAAATATCTAAGTGGATTTTTGCTTCCTTCTTCAAAGACAAAGATTTTCCAAATAAAATTTTTTTACCATTAAGTGATGAACTCTGCTATGGGATTCTATTTCCCTCTTTTTTGAAATGTCTGTGATTGGCACAAGGAATCTCTCTCTCTCTCTCTCTCTCGCTCGCTCTCTCTCTCTCTCTCTCTCTCTCTCTCTCTCTCTCTCATATTCTGCTTTCTCTCACTTTATCTGTGTAAGCCCGTGAATAGCAGACATCTATGTGAACTGATTTAATTATAATCATACAGGTCCAACAGTGCTGTGTCCTGTATCATCCTGTGTGTGATTGCATTTCTCATCAACTGATGTCAAAATTCCACTCAGAGAAAACAGTTCAAATTGAACTGGCCTCTGTTTTTATTCACAAGGTACAAACAGTGCCCTTACATGGCATTGTGTGTGGGTGGGGAGACATATTTTCTTTAATAAGAAAAATGGGGAAATACAGAACTTCATGGAAAAAGTTTAAAACCATTAAAGTCACCCATTGTTTCTCTATTCAAAGTCCCTTATTAATGTGTTAGTAACTTTCCTGTCAGACGGCATCTTCCTCGAGTTATCTCAGTTGGCTGAAGTCATCCTAGGATTGCAGCTGGACAATAACTTTCCACGTGGTTTTATATCAAAAGCAGATATTATGCTATGTATCAAATAATTCTCAAAACTACTTTAGTGACTGAAGGAAGTTTTATTGCGTGAATAACCATTTCTCTTTAGCAAAACACTCAGATTATGTTCAAGTTTTAGCTATTTCAAAGAGAAACCTTAATTCCATTAGAGTTGATATCATACATTCATATAAAGTCCTCAATTTGTATTACAGTTTGGCACGGGTGACTCAGGCCTCATCCTAACTACTTAGAAGCCTGACATCTGAGGATCTCAGTTCAAAGCCAGCCCAGGGAAGGAAAGTCCTTGAGACTCACATCTCCAGTAAACCATCAGAAGGACATGTGGGAAACTTACGATCCTAATAACAACAATAATAATAATAATAATAATCTGGGTTTGGAGGTCATGCATGATGGCTCATAATGTAATCCCAGCTATGCAAGCAGTTTAAGAAAATCACTGTTGAAGGCTAGCTCAAAGCAAAAACTTGGACTTTATCTGGAAACTATGTACAGCATAAAGAAGCTGAGGTGTGCTTCAAGTGGTGGAGCTCATGCCTAGCAAGTATGAGACCCTAAGTTCAAACACCACTATTGGTGGTGGGGACAGGGAGAGAAGGAGATAGGGTCCCCAAATGATTATAAGTTTGTGCATCTTTCTTTATGAATTGGCCAGTTCCTCTCTCTGCCCATTTTCTGTTGTTTTCTCCTAGAAATTTTATGACCATACCTTCAACGACTGGAAGATTTTTAGAAACTGTTTTCAGTAATTATGACCATCTCTGACTTTGAATTTAGGTAAAAGTGTATCAACTTCTGTTCTGTAGCTGTAGGTTATCCAATCATTCTTAGTTATCACCTGGTTACGCAGTCTTCGAGAAACGTGAGAACCTGAAAGTTGCTACGGCGTTTTCCTGTGATAGAATGTCTGATTAACTCTGCTCATTGGGAAGCCCGCGGGGGGGGGGGGGGGGGGGAGGAGCACGGTGTGAGCCGGTGTACTTTTTTTTTTTGCCAGTCCTGGGCTTGAGCTCAGGGCCTGAGCACTGTCCTTGGACTTTTTCAAGGTTAGAACTCTGCCACTTGAGCCTCAGCACCACTTCTGGCTTATATATATATGGTACCAAGGAATTGAACCTGCGTCTTCGTGCAGGCTAGGCAAGCACTTTAACCACTAGGCCACACTCCCGGCCCCTCTTTTTTATTTGTAGTTACTGTTAACCCGCGGTTCATTCGGCCGATTGCTCATTGATGTGTGTCGTTTCCGCGCAGCTCTGTTCCCGTGCTGACTCTGACTCGCTTGCTGCGCCTTGCACACATTCTCTCTCCCTACGATGCGGGCGGGGGTCCGGCGCATGCGCTCTGCGGGCTCCTGCGGGCGTAGGAGGCTCGCGCCGCGTGAATTCTGCAGGAAGTCAGAGGCCTTCCCTCGGCCGGCCCGGCGCCCCCCGCCCCCCTTCCCGCCCCCCCCCCCCCCCCGCTCTCCTCCGTGTCCCGCGTGTCCTCGGGAGGGACATCCACGCACAACGCAAAAAAGGCCTTCATTCGGGGTGGATGAGAAGTCCGGGCCCCGTGTTTGTTTCGTTAAACCATCCGCGGATGCTTGGCCGGCGCCTCCCGTGCGGTGCTCCGAGGCGCCGCGAGCCTCCGCGGACCGCCCGTCCCCGATTCACAGCCACCCGGCTCCCTCTGCAGGCTGAACGCGGAGCACCGGAGTCAGGGGAGCCGCAAACTCCCAGAGCGGGGCTGGGATTGGGCGAGGGGAGTCAGGTGATCGCGGCTCTGGGCGGGACCACGGGGGGCGTGGCTAGTGCCGGCCCACCTCGCCGAGGGCCTAGGGAGCGCCAGCCAGTGCCAGGCACGGGTTACGGGCTGGGGGTCCCCCTCCCTCCCGGAGCTGCTTGATCCTGTCTGAGGGGCGGGCACCAGTCTTCCCCGGTGCCTCTTGGGTTTGGGGAAGAAAAGATGTTTTCGAGATGGAACCATCAAGTCTGCAGGGAGCAGCGTCCCTCCTGGTGACCCCTGGCTCCGGGCCTGCAAGGCATAGGCCACACGCAGCCAGCCAGCAGTGGCCAGCAAAGGCTCAAGCGCTGGAGCTGGCTCAAAACCCCAAGAAAATAAGCAGATGAGCATGTTACATAACATGTGCAGGTGCGTGGGACCCACGCAGACGTGGGAGACTTGATTCTAGGCTTCTTGTGCACTCCCAGCAGAGGCAAATGGTTTTGTGGTGCTTATACTTAGTAGGCATAATGATATACATAAGATCTTCGTGAGATTTTTTTAAAAAATGTTCTGTCGTATGCTTTTTGAGAGATTGAGATGAAGAGGCGTTTAGTTGTCTTGATTAACAAAAAGGGGGAAATTGTCATGGCTAGACATGGTTCCTTAAAAAACAAACAGACAAAACTCAATGAGAAATGAAAGGAAGAGGAGAGAAGGAGGGAGACAGGAGGGGAAGAAGGAGGGAAGGAAGAAAGGAGGGAGAAGAGAGAAGAAAGGGGAGAAAGGAAGGGAAAGGGAAGAGGAAAGGAAAAGGAAGGGGAAGGGGAAAAAAGGGGGAGGGGAAGGGAAGTGGAGGGGGAAGGAGAGAGCAAGAGAAGAGGAAAAAGAAGTGGGGGGAAGAAAGCTGTGGGACAAACTAGGAGGAATGTAGCTGAAGCAGCAATAAGAAGACCTTGGGCAGCTCAGAACAGCAGGGGGAGCCGGGTGCTGTGGCTCATGCCTGTAATCCTAGCTACTCAGGAGGCTGAGATCTGAGGATCAAAGTTCAAAGCCAGATGGAGCAGGAAAATCTATGAGACTCTTATCTCCAATTAACAACCCAAAAGGCAAAAGTGGAGCTGCGACTCAAGTGAAAGAGCATCAGCCTTGACTTAGAAAGCAAAGCAAAGCCAGGCGCAGTGGCTCACTCCTGTAATCCTAGCTACTCAGGAGGCTGAGGTCTGAGGATCTTGGTTCAAAGCCAGCCAGGGCACAAAAGGACCTGAGACTCTTATCTCCAATTAACTTCTAGAAAACGGCAAGTGGGGCCTGGCTCAACGGTATGGTGGTAGCCTTAAGCTGAAGAGCTCAGGGGCAGTGCCCAGGCCAAGTTCAAACCCCATGACTCACCAAACAAAAACAGCAGGGGGGACTTGATGAGGACAGGTAGAGACCATGGTAGAGGGACCTGGGGTCCCACGGCAATTGGGGGGGCCACACAAACAGACCTGCCACCAAACACTGCTCACAAGAATCCTCCAAGCATCACCTAGCAATCACTCCACCAACTAAACCCCACTGCACATCGTTCACACGGCAGGGTCCCTGCACCCTCTGCTTCAAGATGGCACTCCGCTCTAGTCATCTTTGAAGTCTGATGCTGTCCAAATCATTCCCCTCAGAAGACCAGGGTCTGGATCTCCTCCTGCTCTGGCAGCTGTGGGAAATTCAAGGACAGCAGCTGGGCTACACTGGCAGGTGGCACCCAAAAGAACAACTGACCTCTGTCCATGCCAGCAGCCCCCATCCTCGCACGACATCCAGATGTGCGCTTGGTGCCACAGACCCCTGGCCAGGCCCCCTCCTTCCCTGTCAAATTCAGGGAGCCTCTTTGGTATCATTAATTGGAGCTTTTGTTTTTTTAACTTTGTGGGGGGGGAGGGGGCTTGGGGCTTGAAATTGGCCTGGGCGCTGTCCCTGAGCTCTTCAGCTCAAGGTTACCACCTTACCTTGAGCCAAGCCCCACTTCCCATTTTCTAGAGGTTAATTAGAGATAAGAGTCTCAGTCTTTTTGTGCCTAGGCTGGCTTTGAACCTTGATCCTCAGACCTCAGCCTGCTGAGTAGCTAGGATTACAGCTGTGAGCCACCGCACCCGACTAAGTATTCTTTAATATTAGCTTAAAGTTACTGAACTTGTCTGGGGCCAAGTTAAAAGTTATTGGATAGGAATATAATGACAATTTTCTAAATTGGCCATTGAAACTAAGGAAATGCCAGGCGGACACTGGTGACTCACATTTGCAATCATAGCTACTCTGGAGACTTAGATTTCTAGATCAAGGTTCAAAGCCATCCTGAACAAAAAAGTCTGTGAGACATCTATCTCCAATAAACTACCTACCCCCCCCCCCACACACACACCATGAAAAAATGGCTGGAAATGGAGATGTGGCTCAAGTGGTAGAGCGCTAGCTTTGACAAAAAGTAAAAATAATAATAATAACAATAATTAGCTAAGTTATAGCATCCAGTCCCTGTGTTTAAGCCCCAGGACTGGGGGGGGGGGAAATTAAGTAAGCAAGCAAGCAAGTAATACATAAGGAAATGCTGGGGGCTGCTTAGAAAGCTGAAATCTTAGGATCAAGGTTCAAAGCCAGTCAAAGCAAGAAAATCTGTGATGTTCTTTTCTCCAATTAAATAACCACCTAAAAACCCAAAGTGGAGCTGTGGCTCAAAGTGGTAGAACACTAGCCTTGAGCAAAAAAGCTCAGGGGACAGTGCCTAAGCCCCAGGACCAGCACAAAAAACAATGAAGGAAACTGGAGCTCATAGAGGATACATTCATTTGCCGAGATCATGCAGCTGGCATGTGTTTAAGATTGTTTTCAACCTCGGTCACAGGACCTCAAACCTTCAGTGATACTCAGACAACTGGAGCATTACTTGAAATTGGCCAGTAAATAATTGTGTTGAATATCTTTTATGCTTTAAGTAGGAAATCAATAATTTCTAGGGTCTTCAATGTCCTCCATACTAAGACAAGTGCAAGATTAAAAGCTATTGTATGTATAGCATCTGTATGCATATGTCGAGTATAAAACGTCTCACAATTTTGGGGAAAGAGAGGAGAGAGAAAGAGAAGGAAGGAATAAGGGAAAGAGGGAGGGAGAGACAGAAAATAAAAAGGAAGAGATAGAAAATAAAAAGAAAGAAAGGAAAGAGGAAAAAAAATTAGAAGCAGTGGGATAAAGGCATACAGTGACATGACAGCTCAAACCCTGGCTGGCACTGCCATCTGCTGTTCAGAAAGGATAACTATATTAGCTGTTAAGGTCAGGATATATCTTCATCAGGCTAGCTGCCAGGCTAGCCACCTACACTTCACACAGCTGACTAGCTATGGTGCTGGCCTGAGGGGAAAGGCAGTCCACCTGCCAGGCTTGCCACCTGGGCCACCAGGGCCTTGGCGCTGGTCTAAGGCGGGGACAGCAGACCGGCTGCCAGGCTACCCACCTAGGCTTCACCCAGAGCCTTGGCCCTGACCTGAAGTGGGTATGGCAGACCAGATACAAGGCAAGCCACCTAGGCTTTGCTCAGTGATCAGCCTTGGTGCTATCCTATTGGGGGACCTCAGGCCAGCTGCCATGCTACCACCTGGACTTCTCCCAGGGCAGGGATGCTGGCCTGAGAGGGAGAAAGCAGGCCAGCTGCCTGTCCAGCCACCAGGGCTTCACTCAATGGCTAGCCTTGGCTCTGACTTGAAGGAGGGATAGCAGGCCAGCTGCCAGGCTAGCCACCTGGGCTTAGCTCAGGCCTTGGTGCTGGCCTGGGGCGGGGGGGACAGCAGGCCAGGTGCCAGGCTAGCCAGCTGTTAGGCTAGCCATCTGGGCTTCGTCCAATTGCTCTCCTTGGTGCTGGCCTGAGGGGAAGGATGGCAGGCCAGCTGCCAGGACCTGGCTCTGGCCTGAGGGGAGGACAGCAGGTCAGCTGCCAGGTTAGCCACCTAGACTTCGCACAGTGGCGAGCCTAGGTGCTGGCCTAAGGGGGTGCTGCCTGGCTAGGCATCTGGACCTCGCCTGATGGCTCTCCTAGGCCCCGGCCTGAGGAGTGGACGGCCGGCCAATGATCTGGCTAACCATCTAGGAACCAAGCATGGTGGTTCTCGCCTATAATCCTAGCTACTCTGGAGGCTGAGATGTGAGGATCACAGTTCAAAGCCAGCCCAGGCACTAAAGTCCATGAGACTCTCATCTAATTAACCACCAGAAAACCGGAAGTGGTGCTGTGGCTCAAGCCATAGAGCGATAGCCTTGAGCTGAAGATCTCAGGGACAGAGTTCAAGTCCCATGATCAACCAAAACGGAAAATTTAAAAAAAAAAAAAAAAAGAAAAGAAAAAAGAAAATGAACATTTGGGGCAGGGGGGAGGGATAGATTATCAGAGATCTAGGAGAGAATTGAAGTTATTTCACAAGACTGGGAGCCAGACCCTAACCTAGAAACAGAGCAGGCGCAGATGGCACCTCTCAGCCCTGGCCTTTCAGAAGTTCAGGAGGAGATCCCAGATAGGTGTCCTTTTGGGACATCTATAATATTTAAAATAATATAAATAATATTTATAAGTAACGGTTAAAACCATGGGATTAGAGTGATGTAGAAAGAGGAGGAATCCACGGGCAGTCTAAAGCATTTCAATGGTAGAATTCTCCAAAGGGCTCAGCAGTATTGCACAAAGCCCTGAGGTCAGTCCTCAGCATGGACAAAACAAAACCAAAAATGCCATGGGTGTGAGGAGAGAACAGCAAGGGTGAAAGGAGAAATCAGTAGTGAGGAGGGGGAGGAGAGAGGTGTCCTGGAATCCAGAAGAAAGGTTTTCAGTTCAAATTCCAATGGTGATGCACTGAATTTAGCAACCTGGACGACACAAAATGATTTCAGAGAAGAAGGAAAAGGTATGGAGATGGCAGTAATTAGGAGAAGGTAAGAGGAAAAAAATTAGAACTAGCACGCATAAACAATCTTGAAGAATTTAGCTGTAAATATGGAAGAGGAATGAGGAAGAAACAGGAGGAGAGTCTAAAGCAGATTTTCTTTGTATATTGAAATAGTTAAGAACTTAAAAAATAAGTACCTTCCGGGAGCTGGGTGCTGATCATCACATTGATTCTAGCTGCTCAGGAGGCTGAGATCTGAGGATTGCAGTTTGAAGACAGCCACAACAGGACAGTCTGTGAGACTCTTATCTTCAATTAAGTCACAGAAAAAGCTTGAAGTGGTGCTGTGGCTTCAGTGATAGAGTGCTAGCCTTGAGCAAAAAAAACGTAGGGACAGTGCCCAGGCCCAGGGTTCAAGGCTCAGAACAGGGAAAAGAAAAAAAAAAACTTTCTGGTATATTGATTTATTCTCCTTTGAATATATGTCCAAAGATGGTAAAACATGGTCAGAAGGTAAGTCTATTTAGCTTTTTGAAGAACTTCTGGCCGGGAGTTTGGCCTAGTGGTAGAGTGCTTGCCTCGCATACACGAAGACCCGGGTTCAACTCCTTGTTACATAGAAAAACCCGGAAATGGTGCTGAGGCTCAAGCGGTAGAGCTCTAGCCTTGAGAAAGTCCAAGGACAGGGCTCAGGCCCTGAGCTCAAGCCCAGGACTGGCTATATATATATATATATATATATATATATATATATATATATATATGTATATGAAATTTTGTACTGACTTCCAAAGAAGTTTCACTAGTTTATATTTCCACTAACATTCCCTTTTCTTTAGCATTTGTTGTGGTTTATTTTGGTGAGTGCATTATAACTGGGATTAGATGGAATCTTAGTGTGATCTTGGTATGCACTTCCTTTATGGCTGAAATGTTGAGTATTTCTTCATGAAAATTAGTAGCCATTTGTATTTCTACTTCAGTTTGTTTGCCCATTTATGAATTTGATTGTTATTTAGCTGTTTAGCCGTATGTACACATTCTGGAGCTAGAACTCAGGACCTGGCTACTTTACCTGACCGTTTTGTTCAAGGCTAGCACTCTAACCACTTAAGCCACAGCTCCACTTCTGCCGTTCTGGAGATAATTGGAGCAAAGACTCTCACAGGCTTTCCTGCATGGACTAGTTTTGAATCATGAGCCTCTTATCCCAGCTTCCTGAATAGCTAGAATTACAGGCATGAGCTACCAGCATGCAGCTACGTTTAACTCTTGAGTTATTTGTATATTCTGAATATTAATAGGGAATCTGTTCTTAAGAAGAAGAGGAAGAGAGCTGTTGAAGAGCAAATTAAGTGTGGGAGAGAGGGTGGAACCTAGGCTAGGTGGGGGAGGGGTTGGCTTCGGGATCACAGTGTATGGTAAAGAGAAGGTCAGCAGGGTATAGACACATCGATAGCAGACAGAGGTGGGGAGGTGTGGAGTGCACACTTGCAGAGCTTTTCTGATCACCACACTTTTCCTGGAGTAATAGGAGGTCATGCGCTGCGAGGGAGGGATGGGATGAATCCATGGTTGGAGGAAAAGGTTAGATGAGGAGACCAATATGGCACCAGGAGAGTTCCTGGAGCCACTCAGATGATCTTTGTTCTTGGGTTTCTTGCCTCCTCCACTTTTCCTCTTAGTAGCTCATGGCCGGTGTAGTCCAGCATGCAGTAGATGTTACCTAAGCATTTAAATGAGGTTTAGCATTGGAATCTTATCTACATCTAGCTCATTTAGAGCTAGCGCGCTCTAAATGAGCGCTTGCGGTTGTAAGCACTAGTTATTAAAGTTGCTCATAGTGGCCTTGTGGGTGGCACTTAGAGCCACAATGGGATGGCATCACCAAGCCTGTGAGAAGTAGGTACTGCTTCCCTTAGGTGACAAGTGAGAAGGTAGATTGTAGGTGTCACAGCTTGTCTGGTCAGCCGTTCGGGGACAGTGGAGGGATGGAAGTGAGTCTCAGCCTAGTATAACTCTCAAGGCCAAGCCTAACTCTCATCCTGGCTCCATTGTCCTCATCTGTTTTCTTTACCTTTGCCATGGGAACTAGGGCTCAGATTTTCTGACACATGTTCCAGAACTGAGCCTGAAATCAAATCTTCTTCCAAAGTCAGTGCCCTTTCCACCCCCATTCCTTAAGTTCCATTGTATCTCAGGATCTGTCCACAGTCCAATGCCCAACAATACCAGCTACCCATTGACATGGCTGTCTTACAGCCTCACCCAGTGGATTATTGGAAGCTTGCCTGTACTAACCCAACCATCCAGGAGAGGGCAGTCATGTGTAAATGAGCCTGCCCCACCCTTACAGACGGTGAAAGGACCAGACACCAGCTGTGTCCCTTCTGTTCCCAAGCTTTTACCCTGAAGCCACAGGCGCCTGATTCCTCAAGAATGTTTGCTTAAAGCAGTGGTTCTCAAGCGGGGATTTCCTCCCAGGTGGCATTTGGTGACATATGGAGATGTTTTGGGGTTTTATAACTGGTGTGTAGAGGCGAGAAATACCTCTAAACATCCTAACATGCTTAAGATAGGCACCACACCCAACAAAGAAGTATCTGGCCTACAATGTCAGTTGGTACAATGAGAAATAAAGTAATCCTATCCTAAATAAAAATCTATAAACAGCCTGGTAAAGCTGATAAAAGATGGCTTCAATAAATATGCCCAAAGCCAATTCCTGTCAAAAATAACTTATGTATGTTGGATGCTGATGGCTCATGGCTCATGCCTGGAATCCTAACTACTCAGGAGGCTGAGATCTGAGGTTTGTGGTTTAAAGACAAGCCCAGGCAGGGAAAGTGAGACTTTATCTCCAATTAGCCAGCAAAAAGCTAGAAGTGGAGGTATGGCTCAAATGGTAGAGACCTATCCTTGAACAAAAAAAATCTAAGAGGCTTAGGGCCTGAGTTTAAGTCCCATACCAGTGTACACACACACACACACACACACACACACACGCACGCACGCACGCACGCACGCACGCACACAAACATATGGGCTGTGCTTCTTTAGAAAATACCAAAAGATTTTAAGGTCTTAGTGATTTTGTTGGTTTGTTGTTGTTGTTCCTTTTGTTATTATTGTTGTTGTCTTGATCCTATGATCTCAGAGCCTCTGGAGTAGCTAGAATTACAAAGCTCTAAGGGGATCTTGACATCATTCAGCTGCTCCATTTGCTGAACTCTTGCCAGTGTATGTGCAAATTCATGTCTTTCATCATACACATCTGCCACCAGAACCGGCTGTTCCCTCTTAACATCCAAAGCTTTCCTCTTGACGTTTGGTCTATCTCAGGAAATGATAGACGTGGTCTTGCAAAATTGTCATTCATTGCTGGGACTTATTGGCCTTGTTAGGGGACCCTGAGACTTAAGTGGTTGAGTGACTAGTTCTCCAAGCCCACTGGCCTTCCTAAACTTGCATTCTAGTTATCAGTCCTGCACCTTTGATTTGGGAATACTCACCTGAAACACATCCACATTGGAAAAGCATAGGCATTTATCTCACCTCACTTGAAGCAGCTTGCCTTTCAAGCTGAAATGAGCTCAGTGTTCAACAGAATATTGACTTGTGTCTGTCAATCAAGCTGCTCCACCCTTTGGGTCTTACAATGTGACTCTTGTTTAACAGGACACAGAATGGAGGAGTGAGGAGCAGTTTAATTCTACAGCATGATCATTTCTTCCCCCTTCTTTTGTGCACAGGCACGTGAATTCTGAACCTAAAGTCAATTTCTAGCAATGACAAGAAAGGTGAAATCATTTTAAAATAATATTCAAGCCATAGATTGCACCAAAGTTCAAAGTGCCAATTTTCTTCTTCACTGTAGTTTATTTGAAATGCAAAATAGAAGGTTATCTACAAATCAGAGGCATACAAAGCAGGGATTTAGATTCACCCCTATGTCCAGGGAAAATTCAAGGGCTTCTTTAGCTTGAATGTTTGAATATTATTATTCTCCCCTGCCCCCCACCCCCACTGGCCCCTCTTTAATGCAGTATTATGCTCCTGAAATTTAGAAATAATAGGGCTAGAAGTATGGCCCAAATAATAAAGTGATAACCTCTTAACATGTGCAAAGCCCTAGGTTCAATCCCTAGTACAGAACAAAAATTCAGTGGTAATACTTATTATTATAATTGCTATTACCCATCATCTCCCATAAAGGGAGATTCCTGTCAATCATCCCTAAACTAAGTACTGTCCTAGTAGTGCGTGAGTGTGTGTGTGTGTGTGTGTGTGTGTGTGTGTGTGTGTGTGTGTGTGTGTGTATTGCCAATACTAGGGCTTAAACCCAAGGCCTGGCTGCTGTCCCTTAGCGTTTTCACTCAAGGCTGGCACTTTATCATTTGAGCCACACTTTCACTTCTAGTTTTTTGCTGATTGGTTGGAAGTAAAAATCTCATGGACTTGGACAGGTGCCATTGGCTCATGCCTATAATCTCATCTACTCAAGAGGCTGAGATCTGAGGATTTCGGTTCAAAGCCAGCCTGGGTGCAAAAATCTGTGAGACTCTTATCTCCAATTAACCACCAGAAAACTGAAGTGGTGCTGTGGCTCAAGTAGTGGAGCTGAAGAGCTCAGGGACAATGCCCAGGCCCAGAGTTCAAGCCCCCTGACTGACAAAAGAAGTAGAAGAAGAAGGAGAAGGAGGAGGAGGAGAAGGAGGAGGGGGAGGAGTCTGATGGACTTTCCTGTTCTATCTGGTTTTGAGCATCAATTCTCAGCTCTCAAATTCCTGAGTAGCTAGAATTACAAACATGAGCTACCAGCACGTGAATTTATCCTGGTGATCTTACTTCATGGTCAGACTACTAGCAGGAATATCAGTGATTCTAAAAATCCAAATAACACATCTCAGATTCACAGGAAAGACTAAAGCTAAGGTTGGAAGGAAGATATTTGAAATTTTAAATATACTAGAAGAGTGTGCTCTTGGAATGACATCTAAACTGAATTCCTTTGAGAAAACTGAAATCCTTTCCTGATTTACAAATTCTAAATTTAGGGTGAATAAAAGTCTAAATGGCTTTATGTATTTTCCTCCATGAGATATGTCTGCATTGCATCACAAAGCCTGTTTCAGAGAAACAGCGAGGATGTAAGTCCAAGGTGTCCTTCCACGAACTATGAGCAGTGAGACTTGAATTACTTGGCTCTTCCCAAACTCAAGTTTCACATCTTCAAAGTAGAGTAAATTCAGAGTGTTATGTTATTCTGACTTTTGATCTCTATGACGAAATACTTAACATAAACAATGTAAGTGCTAGGGGATTCCGCCTTTAATCTGTTGGCTCTGTTGATTCCAAGGCTGTCAGGGAAAGGCAGAAAACAACATGGCAGTGGGAGCTTCTGGCTGAGACGGTTACCTCATGGCAGACAGGAAGCAGAGAGAAGGGACTTGAGGTCTGGGACTATTACACCTTGACACTGGTCCCCACCTGGTGGTACCATTTGGGGAGGTGGAGTTTAACTTGGCACAAATGGTTCAACACACAAGCCTGTGGGGAACATGTCAGATCCAAACCATGAGAGAGTATGTCAAGTGTCTTACAAATGGCATGTGAATTAGACACTATGATTATTATTGCTGGGCTTTTGATTTTTAACTCTGGCTATGGAGTTGTTAAATGATGTTGCGTCTTTCAAACTTGACTTGGGCACCTGTGTTTTGTGAATTGCCAATAGCTAGCCATGAAGAAATGTGTTTGATTGAATCGTCTTCCATGTTAGAAAAACATGGGTGTTAACTAAAGCATGTTTGTATTTTAAACTTCAGGTACTGCCCAGATTATTGAAGATGGCCAAGTAGAATACAAGCCTCTCCTGGGCATTCGGTATATGTGGTGGTACCATTTAATTGGCCTAGTCTGGACCAGCTTGTTCATCCTTGCCTGCCAGCAAATGACTGTAGCTGGGACAGTGGCTACTTGTTATTTCAACAGGTGGGTACCACCTTCCTTCCTGTTGTATTGTCAAAGTACTTTACATTAGGAACCTCAAAAACAGTTTGCATGGGGGGCGGGGGAGTTCACCCGACTCTTTTCAAAAGACTGACAGGAGTCAAAGACTAACCTAAAAATGAAACTACATGCTCATTTGGAGGTGGGAAGAAATGTTATACCAGAAATCTGTTACATTTCCAAGCCGTTTGGCCTTAAGTCAGATACGGTAGAAAGAAGCCAAATAGCAAAGTGATCATATTGCTTAGAACTGAAAGGATGCGTTCAATTCCATAAATATCCATTCTTATTTACTTCAGATGTTTTTAATTATATGTTTATTTTGAATATACTTTAAGAAGTTCTGTGACTCGTGGGTTCTTTTTTTTTCTGTAAAGTCAGGAGAATGTTTACTTCCAAAATAATTTTAAACCCTAAAGGACTTGTGTATAACTGTAATTTGTGTCTGGAGAATTAACTACTAGCAAATTAATGCTTCTATGTTTATATCCCATTACCTCATAAAAAAAAATAATTGAACATACACACACACACACACACACACACACACACACACGTGTGTGTAACTTTCCATCAGACAGTGAGACTGCAGCCAGAGAGCAGACCCAGGACAATGACAGGGTTGAACACTAAACAGGAAGTTTAGTCTCAGAAGGGCTGATCTTCCTCTAATCTCTCAGACTAAAGGAGTAGATAAATAGGAGTTTCCATGGGGAAAGAAAGTCAATCAGGGATGATTTATGCCATTTTACAGTTGCTCCTGACAATAGAGAACATTGTGGTTTTTAATGTAGTGGTGAGATTTCAGGACCTCATCATTAGAGGCTCTCTAGGACCCACAAAGGGGCTGTTGCCCTAGGCATTAGGATCTTCCCAGGGGCTGGGTGGGGGGGGGGGAATTACGGGCATTGCTCCAGAGTGGGGAACAAAGATTAATCTAGCTGAATTGGCCAGCAGGTGACACTTGTCCAACGGAGAGAGAGAGGGAGAGAGAGAGCGAGAGAGAGAGAGAGAGAGAGAGAGAGAATGTGTGTTATCTTAGAGCAGCAAAAGCAAAGCCTTTTCAGCAAGGCTTTGATGTGGCATTCCAGAGACGTCTGTGCATTATCTGCTTATCCCTGAAAGAATGAAAAAGGAATGAGTACAGAACAGAATGAGCCAGGAAGAGAGAAGCATGGAGAGAAATGAGAGATAATAGATAAATGGTGAGAGCTAAGGGCAGGACGGTTAGGGTGGCTGGCCATTCAAGAAAAATCTGGAAAGGTCTGGCAGTGTGTTTTGGCAGAATGAGATACAAATGAGATGCACACTGACCATTGCCACAAAAGACCCAGAGAAGCTCACAAAGAAAAGAAGCAGTTGGGACCTGGGCTCTTCAGTGACCAGACTCAAGGGGCACTGGACATGGAAGAACCACAAAGCTGATGCTGAGAGCAAGGCTTTGTACCAAGCTAAGCAGAATGATACAAGAGGAAGGACTCCCCCCTGCCCTGAGCAATGCACATGCACATACACACACACACACACACACACGCACACACACACACACACACACACACACACACACACACACACACACACGGCACATTCCACAGCTCAGCTCCTAGATGTTGGCAGCCAGGTGAAAGGTTAAAAGATTCTTCTAAAAAAAAAAAAAAGATTCTTCTCTGAGGCCTGGGAGTTTGGCCTAGTGGTAGAGTGCTTGCCTAGCATGCACAAAGACCTAGGTTTGATTCTTCAGTACCACATACATAGACAAGGCTGGAAATGGTGCTGTGGCTCAAGTGGTAGAGCTCTAGCCTTGAGAAAGCACAACGACAGTGCTCAGGCCCTGAGCTCAAGCCCCAGGACTGGCAAAAAAAAAACAAAATGATTCCACCCTGAGCCAGGTGCAGGTGGCTCACTCCTGTAATCCTAGCTACTCAGGAAGCTGAGAACTGAGGATCGCAGTTCAAAGCCAGCCTGGTCAGAAAAGCCCCAGTGAGCCTCTTAACTCCAATTAACCACTCAAAAACCAGAAGTGGTGCTATGGCTCAAAGTGCTAGAACATTAGCCTTGAGCAAAAAGCTTACAGGTCACACCACCAATCACCCCCACACACACACAAAAAAATATTCTCTGGAGAAAATGGCTAACACAAGTAAAGATAGACAAACAGTTCAAATGCTGCTAAGGAAATGGAATTCCTGACCCCAACCCAACAATGAAGTGCGCCTAGCAAACAACAATTACCCACCCTCAGAACCCAAGGCATTCCAAAATGTCAGCTATTGTCAAAGATCTGAAGACAATCACTAGTGATTAAAATGAACAATACAATTTAGAAAAAACTGAGACAATATAGATTGCAAGAGGAAACTACAAAAGCATATGTCCATGTATGCACACACACACACACACACACACACACACACACTCATTTTATCAGAAAGAACAAAGAAATTTTATAACCATAGACTAAGATCTTCCCCCAAAATGGAATTGTAAGTGAATAAGAAAGAGCCTTCTATAATTAAAAAAATTATAAAAACAGGACTTTTCTATGGAATAGTTAGAATATAAAGTTGAAGGATTCTTCTAGAAAGCAGAACAAAAAGACACAGAGTTGGGCACTGGGGACTCACACCTGTAAGAAGGCTGAGACCTGGAGAATCTCAGTTCAAAGCCAGCCAAGGCAGAAAAGCTTGTGAGATTCCATCTCCAATTAACCCGCAAAAATGGCTCAAGTGGTAGAGTATCAGCCAGGAGCAAAAAAGCTGAGCAAGGACACAAGGCCTTGCGTTGAAGCCTAGTATTAGCATACCAGACAGAGGGGAAGAGAGGAGAGAAGAGGAGAGGGAGAGGAAGAGGGAAAACGAGGAGAAGAAGAAGAAGAAAAAGAAGAAGAGGAAGAAGAAGAAGAAGAAGAAGAAGAAGAAGAAGAAGAAGAAGAAGAAGAAGAAGAAGAAGAAGAAGAAGAAGAAGAAGAAGAAAAATGGCATGGATGGAAAACCTGAGAAAAAGTAAAACATTAGAGTTGCTTAGGATGGATATGAGTTCCAGAAATAGAAAATACTTACTTTTTTCAATGCTTATAACCCAATTCAGAGCCTTGCACTTGCTAGAAAAGTGATTTTCCACTGAACTAAATCCCCAGCCCCGAATATATATATATATATATATATATATATATATATATATATATATATATATATATATGTTTTGGGGTTTTTTTTTTTGCTGGTTCTGGGGTTTGTCCCAGAGCCTAGGTACTGCCTCTGAGCTTCTTTTGCTCAAGGTTGGTACTTTATCACTTGAAGCACAACTCCACTTCCACTTTGTGGTAATTTATAGGAAATAAGAATGTCACAGACTTTCCTGCCCCGGCTGGCTTTGAACCACAATCCTCAGATCTCTCTCTGCTTCCTGAATATCTAGGATTACAAGTGTGAGCCTCCTGTGCCTGGCTCCCAAGACAGTTTTTTAGAGGAATAAATTGTGCTAAACAGCTTCCCAGGACTGAGGACTTAAGTAAAGAGAAGTGAGGAAGAAGGAGAGATCAAGTGAAAAAGAAAAAGAAAGAAAGAAGGAAAGAAGGAAGGAAGGAAAGAAAGGAAAGAAGGAAGGAAGGAAGGAAGGAAGGAAGGAAGAAAGAAAGAAAGAAAGAAAGAAAGAAAGAAAGAAAGAAAGGGAAAATTTTGCAGTACCAGAGAACCAGAACCAGGATGCAATCCTTTCAACGGCAACTTCAAACCAGGAGATCATCAGAGCAAGACTGTGGCCATGCTAGGGAAGACTGCTCCCCATATAGAATCCATACCTATTTCTGCTGGTGGTCAGGAATAAAAGGAAATAAAGTCCCCAAATTGCTTCCTTTCCATCTTATTTCATAAGGACTTTCTCCATTGAAACTTATGAGTAAGCCAAGGAGGAAAATATGAGTTTCAAAAAAATAAAAAAGGACTAGGAATGTGGCTTAAAGGTAGAGTGCTTACCTAGGATGTATGAAGCCCAGGGTACTATTCCTCAGTACTACAAAAACAAAACCAAAAACAAACAAACAAACAACAAGAAAAACAACAAATAATGGGCGTGTTCACGCCTATAATCCTAGCTCCGCAGGAGGCTGAGATCTGAGGATGGAGGTTCAAAGCCATCCCTGGCACAAAAGGACAGAAGATTCTCATCTCCAATTAAGTGGGGCTTGGCTCAAGGGTAGAGTGGTAGCCTTGAGCTGAAGAGCTCAGGGACAGCGCCCAGGCTGAGTTCAAGCTCCATAACCCACCAAAAAAAAAAAGAAAAAGAAAAAGAAAAAGAAAAAGCCAGAAGTGGGACTGTGGCTCAAGTGGTAGAGCTCTAGCCTTGAGAGATCCCAAGGACAGTGCTCAGGCCCCTGAGTTCAAGCCCAGGACTGGCAAAAAAAAAAAAAAAAAAAAAAAAAAGCTCTGTAGCATAGTAAAGAAGAGAATTCCCCAGGAAGGTTACCATGTTGTACAAAGAAGGAAAGGGGGAAAGGAAGGATGGAGGGAAGGATGTAGGAAAGGAGAGAAGGAGGAAGGGAGGGAGGGAGGAGGGGAGGAAAGGAGGAGGGAAGAAAGGAGGAAGGAAGGATGGAGGGAAGGATGTAGGAAAGGAGAGAAGGAGGAAGGGAGGGAGGGAGGAGGGGAGGAAAGGAGGAGGGAGGAAAGGAGGAAGGAAGGAAGGAAGGAAGGAAGGAAGGAAGGAAGGAAGGAAGGAAGGAAGGAATCTAGTCCAAAATGGAGCAGAAGAGCACTGAAACTTCAGGAAGGCTGTCTCTAACAAAGAAAGAAAAGAAACTGAGAGAAGAAGAGATGTGTTTGAACATGTTGAGGAAGATGTACAATCAGTGAAGGTCATAGGAAAAAAAAAAACAAATTAAAAATGTGTAATGATTATGAACTCCAAGTAAAAACAAAAGGTGTCAAAAAGAAAAGATGCCAAGGGAAGGAAACACAATTGGAGTAAGTTACTTGGATTAGTTGTGAGTATTCACAGTACACATCATTTATGTGCTAATAACATAAAAGTAAGCATAACCAAAAATCTAATGAAGCTAATGATATAAACACTAAGCATGACTGAAAATCTAATTAGATTGAGAAGAAAGATCATGGGAATTGAGTATATGGGGTAGTAGTTCTGAATGAATAGGAAAATGAAACCTGGGTATTCCATAATGAGTGGACGAGCCATATCTTAAAGTACAAGTCAAGAAGGACTGACAGCACAATTCAGTGGTGTAGCACTTATCTGGCCTGCACAAGGCAGAAGAATTAGGGATGGGAGAAGAAAACTGCCATTTTTCTTGCTCTTGATCCACCAGTACCATTTGACGTTTGAAATCACTTTATTGTTATGATTAAAATGAATTACCTTAAAAGAAAACACCCAATGATTTCTTTTTAGCCATATAGTTATTTTAAAAGGAGTTTTAAAAGGAGTTGATTCAGGACTGGGAGTGTGACCTAGTGGTAGAGTGCTTGCCTAGCAGGCATGAAGCCCTGGGTTCAATTACTCAGTACCACATGCACAGAAAAAACGGAAGTAGGGATGTGGCTCAAGTGGCAGAGCGCTAGTCTTGAGGAAAGCCCAAGGACAGTGCTCAGGCCCTGGGTTCTAGCTCCAGGATTGGCAAAAAAAAACAAAAACAAAAAAAACTATGAGTTGATCCAAAAAATGTGGTGCCTATACACAATGGAATTTTACACAGCTATTAGGAAGAGCAATATTATGTCATTTTCAGGGAAATGGATGGACCTAGAACAAATCATGTTAAGTGAAGAAAGCCAAACTTAGAGAAACAAATGGCACATGTTTTTTCCCATATGCAAAAACTAGATCTAAAATACACTGGGATATGATAAATTATACAGCTCTTTAGGTAGAGCTCTTTAGGTAGAAAGGAAGAAAAGTACTTTTCTTTTTTCTTTTTCAGTTGTGTGGCTTGAATCCAGGACTTGAGCATTCTCCCTGAACTCTTTTTGCTCAAGACTAGTGCTCTACTGCTTTAAGCCATAGCACCACTTCTGGTTTTCTGGTGGTTAATTGAAGCTGAGGGTCTCACAGACTTTCTTGCCTGGGCTGGCTTTGAACCGTGATCCTCAGATCTCAGCCTCCTGAGTAGCTAGGATTACAGGCATGAGCCACTGTGCTCGGCATAATAAGAATTTTTTTTTTAATTTAGAGAAAGAAATTCTAACCAGGTATTTGTTTTAATTCGGCCCCATTCTAAACTAATTTGTCAATCACCCTCTGTGTTAGCACTTCAATGCCCATTCTTGAAAACATAGTTGAGTGCAGAAATGAATATCATTTGAAGCCTCCCTGTGATCACATCTTCCCCAGGCAGCTTTTGCTGCTGGTGAGGGAGACAGAGCTGACGGCAGGGATGACATATGGCTGGTACTGGGGAATGTGGGTAGCAAAGGCTCTGCCAAGACGAGGCCTCCCAGATCATCTGCTTAGCCTTCCCCCACTTCTCAGCAACATGGTTGTGTCTGGTTTTGAGGACAGGTATTGAGTGTCTCCTGGCCCTGTGAGCTGGCTAAGGTTGAAAGAGCCTCTTTTTCTTTTCTTTGTCTCTCATCATGTGATAACCCAGCTGCTGCAGCCTCTGTATCTTCTTCCAGCCAAGCACTGCTGAGCATAGAGTCATAAAGAAAGCAACAGTGCCTTGAAACCATGTATTCCCCCAGCTCTGAAACCTCAAACACGGGATGTCTGACCCCAGACTTCAGTACCTGGGGGGGCCAGCCCTACCCACTCCCCCAAGGGCTCTCATTGACAGTGGCCTGTGAATCCTTTTTTCCTCCTTTCCAGATGGAAAGCAGGTGTTTTTCTCTTCTTCCAATCTCTTAAGCACCGGAATAAGTTCTGAGGCGCATAAATCTCAATGGAAAAGTAAACATTCTTCCTTAAAAAGAAGAAAGGAAAAAGATATGTCAGATTTTCCTGGCTGACACACTACTCTTCTCATGTATCAAATCCAAATGAATTCCTATCAGCAACAGCTCCCTGGCCTCCCCCCAAATGACCACAGCATTTTTTCTGGGGGGTAGAGGGGGTTGCCACTGGGCTGCAGATCTTCTGCTCCCCCAATTACTGTCACCACATTCTCTCTCTCTCTCTCTCTCTCTCTCTCTCTCTCTCTCTCTCTCTCTCTCTCTCTCCCCCCCCCCCGTCTCTCTCTCTCTCTGACTCTCTCTGTCTTGCTCTCTCTCTCTCTCTCTCTCTCTCTCTCTCTCTCTCTCTCTCTCTCTCGCTCTCTCGCTCTCTCTCTCGCTCTCTCTCTCTCTCTCTCTCGCTCTCTCTCTCTCTCGCTCTCTCGCTCTCTCGCTCTCTCTCTCTCTCGCTCTCTCTCTCTCTCTCTCTCTCGCTCTCTCTCTTTCTCTCTCTCTCTCTCTCTCTCTCTCTCTCTCTCTCTCTCTCTCTCTCTCTCTCTCTCTCTCTCGCTCTCTCGCTCTCTCGTTCGCTCTTTTTTATTCTTCCTGGATGATTTAAAGTAACAGCAAGATGCAGCCATTGCCAGCTCATGAGGCATTGCTGGCTTGGATTCTTTTTCTTCCTGAAAACCCAAGCTGTTGTCAAAACCTTAATTCACATTGACGAATGAGCAACGGGGGCAAGCTGGCGAGGAATCTGTTCTGAAGAAATTGGTCTTTGCTTGGAACCCATGAAGTTGCTTCTCGGAAATAATCTCGTTTTCTAGAACTGGCATCAGAGGAGGGGACTCAGAAGGGTTACCACAGCTCTGCTCTTGTGCTTCATCTGTTAGGTGTGGGATAGAGGAGGCCCAGAGGCTGTGCCCATGCCATTCTTTCATCATTCCTCTTCCCCTGCCTGGCAACTGACTTGAACACATTCTTGGTTGCTTTGTCGTGGAAAGTCCCACAAACAAGTCCCATGAACACTGAAATGACCTTTGATGAAGTTAGAGCTGCAGACACCCTGGATTCTGGGTCTTTGCCCTTTGAACTGGAGCTCGTTGTCACCTTTGCTGATCCTACTCCTGTGACTTGATGATGCTTTTTTATATCGAGCTGATGCTGGTCATATTTCCCTTTGCTCTTGTGTCATTCAAATGGTTACATTCTGGGGAGAGAATTAAATGTAGGAAAATGGGATAAACAGACAATTGGAAATGCTGTAAAAAGAACAGTTGTTCATTTTTAACTCACCACTATTTTTTTTTAATTTCTCTTCTGTCTTATTTGTCTATGGCATCGAATGCCATCAAAAGGAATTAAATAAACTACCATTGGGGGAGTGAAAGTCTTGCCAAGTGCTATTGCATTCATACTTTGGAACTTGCTAGTACATGGATGGTTTGTGCCAGAGAGGTTTCTTGTTGCTTTTTAAATAGTGGTTTTGAAACCCTCTTTCCTCCTGTTTCCAGAAATAAGAACGACCCTCCTGACCATCCAATCCTTTCATCCCTTTCCATTCTTTTCTGTTACCACCAAGGAACGATCATCAAAGAGTCATTTTTAATCAATGTGACAAGGATTCCAAGGATGGTTTTCATATACATGTATAACACTCTGAAAGAAAAGGTAAGGCAATGCCAGATACAGAGAGCAGAACGCTAAGGGCTGAAAACTCAGAGGGTCCTAGAACTGGAGTGTAACTGGTGGCTTGTGGTGGCCATTCAGAGGCCTCTGTGCTACTTAGCCTGTCCTGGATCCTCCCCCAGAAGGCCACGTGCCAAATCCAGGGTTTGCTTTGATCTGATTCATTGTGGCTTTTCCAACAGGGGAGCTGGAAGGAGTTGGGAAGGAGAAAAGCCTATTTTCCTTCCAATTAAAATGCAGATCAAATATAGCCGGTCACTGGTGTCTCCCACCTGTAATCCTAGCTTCTCCAGAGGCTGAGATCTGAGGATCAGGGCTTGAAGCCAGCTAGGACTGAATCCATGGACCCTTTCAAACCCATTTAACCAGCAAAAGGCCAGAAGTGTAGCTGTGGCTCACATGGTTAAAGTGCCAGCCTTGAGTGAAAAACCCAAGCAAGGGCACGAAGACTTCAGTTCAAGCCATAGTACTAGCATACATCACCTGCCCCTTCCCCCCCAAAAAAAGGCAGCACAAATGGGTTAAGTTCTGCAGGAGAAATTTAAACCCATTTTTGTAGCTATTTAGCATGCTTTATTTACATTAAGAAAACACCTTATGACACAGGAATACCATTTGTTACTGTTTCAATGCTGACATACTCCCTGCCCTTCCAGCTGTGTTTTCTAGAGGGTACCACAGGTAAGTGATGGGTGTGGGTGTGGAGGAAGGGATGGGAGGAAAGGAGAGAAGGAGGAAGGTCCAAATCTGTGTAAATGTTTTGGGGGGAGGCACACACACATGCTCGTTGAAATCAAGAAATGGGCAAGCTGACCTACATCTCAGCTCAAAGGACAGAGGACTGTGGGGCTTTTGTGTTGAGAATTTGCTCCTCCCTGGATTTTATTTCCATACACATTTGGTTCTGAATGCCAGTGGAAACCAGAACACCAGGAAAACAGCTGTTCTCATGGTATTTCTAGCCTGCCACACAAGGAAGCTTGGACTTCTCCCAATTTTTCTGTTCTCACACATTGTTAATCTTCCCCCAATCCCGACCTTAGGCTTCATAATTTGGTTCGAGTTTTCACCAAGCTACCTTTGTCTAAACCTTGAGAGACCCTTAGTTCTATGTCCTACATAAATGGAGGACATCTGACACACCAGTTCATGCTATAGTTGAGAATTATTCACCTCTGTGCTTTTAAACAGAAATCTGAGTGGTTGGCATTTTAAAATCCACAATCAAGATGTAAGATTAGCTTGTCAATTAGTAAACTATGGATTGAATTTCACAGGAAAATTATCTGGTTTCCATTTTTCTGAAATGCATGCTGTGCAGTTACTTCTGGTCACAGAATGTTTCCTTGTGTTTCTATCCAAGTCTCACCTGGCTTCATTTTGGTGATTTGAAATAGATTTCTAGCTCTTCTACGGCAAATGTACTTACTTCAGGCTCCTGAATTTTGAAATGGGTCTTTCAGTCTTGAGAGACCTTCAGAAAGATTTATTGAATGACACAGCCTTTTATCTAAACTATAGCCATGCCGGGAGCATGGCTTAGTGGTAGAGTGCTTGCCTAGCATGCATGAAGTCCTGGATTTGATTCCTCCACACCACATACACAGAAAGACTTGGAAATAGTGGAAGGGGTAGAGAACTAGGCTTGAGAAAGCTCAAGGACAGTGCCCTGAGTTCAAACCCTGGGAATGGCAAAAATAAATAAATAAATAAATAAATATAGTAATGCATGTGTACATTTACACAAATATTCTGCTTGTGTGTGTTAGCTATATTAAGACCAATTTATGTATTGACTAGTAATCCTATCTTTATATATTTAGAATGCATATGTTCATTTGCTTGCATATGAATTAGTGGTAGATAATCATCAATAATAAGTTAGCCGGGAGCTAGCTACCCTCTTCCAATGAGCCATCTTAAGCCCTTTGGGGAAATAGCCTTCCATTAACCTAGAAGAGAAGTTTCTGAAAGACCCAGGGTCACTCTGAACAACATCTGAAGGATTATTTATCACCTACCTAGATTCCACACCAAAGCAGCCAACTCCTTTTTCAATGATGTCATTGCTGGCAACCTTTCCTAGGTTAAAAAGAAAATACTACAGATCTGCAGTGGCCTGACAGCTCAGTTCTGTCCACACTGAAAACATTTTGCACAGCTCTCTGTGATCTTTCCTACACTAAATTGGCTCATTCAGAGCCTCCGCCAGGCCAGAGAGGATCCAGATCAAGTTTCATCCAACTGAATTAACTCTGGGACAAGAAAATGTCCATATAAGGCTGAGTTACTCCTGGGGTCCTCATAGCACACTATTTTAGGATGGTTCACTAGAAAAATTTCTCTCTCTGGGCCATGAGTAAGACACAGGGAGATGCCCCTCCCCCAGGCATTTTACTCAAGAGTTCATTTTTGAGTTATGCACACGTTCTAGATATGTTTCCAAAGACTGAATTCTTTCTTGAGATGTAGTCCTTAAAAGTTTCATAACAGGATTTCATTTCCACCAAAGTCAAATTTGATTCTTTATGGATGTGGGCATATAACCAGTGTCTACAGTGTATTGTTGATTGGTTGGTTCTTCATGAACATAAACTTTGGCTTAAAAAGACCAAGTGAAGCTGAAGACAACCTGGAAACCTAAAAATGAGAAACTGAATACAAGGCGTACATCTACCAAAAATTATAATGGAGGACAATTAATTATTTCACTATGTGAAAAATTAGTTATATGGTATTAGTTAGATAGATAGACAAACAGATAGACACAGCAAGACATACCAGGGGCAGTGGTACATGCCTATCAGGATGCCTACCTTTAACTGAGGCAGGAGGATTGGGAGTTCAAGAAGGCTAGTCTGAGCTACTTAGTAAAACTCTGTCTCAAAACTAAAAAAGCCCAGGAGGTGGGAGGTGGGAAATGAGGACAAAAACATGGGCAGGGGTATCAATGTGCAAGAAGTAATGCCCCCACTACCTGATAAATATAACTGTAACCCTCTATACATTACCCTGGCAATATAATAAAATAATAAAATAAAATAAGAATAAATTTTAAAAAGCCTGCTGAGCACCAGTGGCTCTAGCCTAGAAGTCTATATAATCCTAGCTACTCAGAAGGTTGAAATCTGAAGATCAAGGTTCAAAGCCAGCCAAGGCAGGAAAGACTATGAGACTCTGGTTCAAATGGTATAATAGTTACCAACCTTGAGAGAGAAAAAATAAAATAACAAGCTAAGTGAACAGTGCCAAGATATTGAGTTCAAATCCCAGGATTGGCACCAAAAACTATTAAATAAAATGCAAAATTGACAAAGTACAGTGTGCTGTTGGAGACACCACCCTCAAAGGTAGAGTCAGAGCTAGAGGTAGAGTAGTAGGCAAGTAGAGCTAAGAGTCCCATGGCTAGAGTCAGAAGTTCTGTTGCTTTGTTCAGTTTCTGCTGTGGTTTAGAATCCCCATATCAACTAAGCCCGTGAGAAGAATTTCGCTCTTTGTAATAACAGTCATTAAAAAACATGCACAAAATGGAACTTCTCCCACTGGGAATGAGAGCCCCGGGCTTCCCCAGGTGTGTAGATTGGCAGATGGAAGCAGTGGCCGCTCAAAAGCGGCCTGCCCACCTTCTCCTGGATTCCTGTGGTCGGGATTTGATCCCACAGCGCAGTTTGAGGTCCAGGGGCCCATCTGGACACTCGTGGGTACTCTGTCTAACCCAATACCTACCCCGCCTCAAACCAGATATGTGCCCTGCTACCCCTCATCCTCAGAGAACCCCCAGGCTGCTGCCATCTTTCAGGTCAGACACTGGTGCATTCTTCTGTGAAAGGAAAAAAATCATGTCAATCTTTTAGACTTTTAAGCCATATTCTGTCAGTTGAACCCACTCAAACCTGCCGCCATCGCATCATTGCAGACAAAATGCCTTCCAATACAATTTCATTAATGGATGCTTGCATGTGTTAAGACATCTTTTGATGTCTTTCCCCAGCCATTCTAAATTTGTAAGGAAAAAAATCATTCGTAGCTGCAGCCACAATCTAATGGATCACCCAGGCTGTGGTTTGCAGAACCTTAGGCTATTAAAGCTACGTTTCAAAATCTGAAAGAAATGTAGTTCCCCATCCAAAGTAAAATAAATAAACAAACCAATAAAACAAGTAGAGGGCATCTTTAGAAACCCTGACATAATGAATATACACCTACTAAGAGCTCATTTTCACTGTCTTTGAAGGCCATAATTTTCCTGCTCAAGAAAAAGTGGCCTCTCTCATTTTTCTGTATTTCACCAGCTTTTCCTTTTTCAAACTATAAATATTCCTTTAAAATCATAAACAGGATATCCTGCAATTGTTTGAACTTCAGATTTTTTTTTCTCCCCTCTCCTAAATCTCCAAGTTGATGGAAATTTAAATACATGTTTTATTTTACTGTAGATCACTTAGGAAAGTTTAATTGCCCATCCTCAGATTTATACAATGCAGTGTTTTTGTGAGTCAGTGGGCTGTTTTATAATTTAAATGTTCTCCAAGATCTTACTTAAGGAAAGTAGTTCTTATCATCACCCATCTCCCTAATAAATGCAGCAGTACAAGTAAAGGGGCTAATTATACTGTCCACGTATAATGGCTTATAAGTAGTACTTAGACTACCTTTCATTATTCCAGAAAGTAAAGCTCAGTTCTATTTTTAAGGCTCTGAAGAATCTTGGAGTATACTGTAGAACATATTTGGTTTTCATTTTAGATCCCCTCAAGCCAGCATACAATAAGACACAATTATAAAAATGTCACGGAGCAATGGCGAGTAGATCCAGTCCCTGGATCTACACATGTCATGGGTGAGATAACCTAGCTCTCTCCTTAGAGTGGTGTGCATGACTCTGGACACCATCTTACACCATAAAAGTACTGCAGATGTAGTACAACCACATGCTGCATTTGCATGGGCAGTTGAGGCCATCTAGACTAGAGAAAGAAGAAAGGCATAAGGCCATGGATGCAAATGCAATGACCACATAGGCCTCTGAGGCGCCTAGTTGTGTTCTTTCTGTATCCCTTCTCTCACGGTGGTTTTCAAACTGCCTGTAGCCGCTCAGGGGCACCGTGTAGGCCCCTCCCCATCCAGAGCGGGAAGCAATGGCTGAGATGGAGAAAGACTGGGTTCTGGCTCCATCCCTGCCCTGCTTGTCAACTGGAGCACCTGCATTCATTCGTGCGTTGAGCTGGGAGTCTCCTGAAGGTTTCATTGAGAACAGGCCTCTATCTCCTATTTTCACACTCTACTCTGTTATTCTTTTTTTATTGTAATTAATAGAAGGGTTATATTATATTCACCAGATAGAGGTGTATTACTTCACAAACATTGATACCCTTTCTCATGACATGGTTCCCATTTCCCTCCCCCCTCCCCCCCTCTTTTTGATTTCCCCCTTCCCAATCCAATTTCAAATAACCAATTAAGCACACATAAAATATATCAGATAACAAGGTGAAATATTGTAATAATATGATATAACCAAGGGATAGCAAAAGAGATAAGAGATAACATAGTACATTAAGGACAACAATCACTCATTATATGGCTTTTGTTTCTTTATCGTGGAGGTCCTTGCATTTAGTGTCATACTATTTGGCCTTATGTCTATTTTGTTCTATTGTAAATCTCTGCTAGGAGAGCCGAAGGTTTCTACTGAATTTGACAAATGAAGGACATGTTTTCAGCTTTCTGATTTTTTTGGTCCATACTAGGGTTTGAACTCAGCTCATCTCCCCATTGCCTGTTTTTCCACACAAAGGTTGACTCTCTACCCTTGTAAGCCATGTATTTGACCTCGATATATTTAACTTGGAGCCTTTTCTTTGGGGAGTACTTGATGCAGGCAGTAAAGTGTCATTTCACACCTGCAAACCCAGCCACTCAGGAGGCTGAGATGTGAGGATTGTGATTTGAAGCCAGCTCTGGCAAGAAAGTCCCTGAGACTCGCACAACCAAAATTAACCACCAAGCTGCTAGAGGTGGAGGTGTGGCTCAGTTGATAGAGAGCTAGCTTTGAGCAAAAAAGAAAAAAAAAACAGGGGCTGGGAGTTTGGCCTAGTGGTAGAGTGCCTGCCTAGCATGCACGAGGACCCAGGTTCGATTCCTCGGTACCACATACATAGAAAAAAGCCAGAAATGGTGCTGAGGCTCAAGTGGTAGAGTGCTAACCTTGAGAAAATCCAAGGACAGCGCTCAGGCCCTGAGCTCAAGCCCACGACTGGCAAAAAAAAAAAAAAAAACAGAAAGAAAGAAAGAAAGAAAGAAAAAAGAAAGGCTACCTCCTTTCCTTTGCCATGTTATCAGTTGTAAGCGCAGGGTACTAATTCAGAGTCACACTGCAGCTTCCTGTCTTCTCACAAATAGTCCTGGTCAAAAAGGCCCAGATAGTGTGTGGAGTCAGGCACAGAGAAAATCCTATTGCTTCCTGGGAAACATGCTCGTCCTCCCCCCCCTCCCACCCGCTGCAACCTGTCCGGCCTGCCAACGCTCCCCCTTCAGTGAGCATAATGTTGGTCTGTCTTCTAAGCCTTTGTAGCCGACTTGACTTTGTAAAAATCTCAAAGCCTTCTCTCTCCCCAGCCCTCACAGCCCTCTCTCCTCAGCTCCAAGTCAATGCCTCTCTTTCTCCCTGTCCCTCAATAGCAAAGGCGACCGGTGACTTTTGGTTCATCCCAGGCCAGTGGGCAGATCTCCAGTGACTTCCTCTCTCCCCAGAGGAGCACGTGTATCTCGGGGAGGAATAAAGTCATGAATAGTGTGAAAGTGCTCTGACTCTGAAACCGGTGGAAAGGTCCTGAGGAAGAGGAAGTTCTATTGGTCACTGCCAGTGCCATAATAGGTAACCTTGTCATGGAGTATCCACCCCGGCCTGCTGTGATTAGGTGGCTCTGCTTTGTGCTCCCCCACCCCCCCCACACACACCCTCAGCTGGTGCAGGGCTATTCTGGGGCAGCCAGCTGATATAGAGAGATGCCCCTTGCATGCGTGTTTAAGAGGAATACACACGTGTGTCAATGCCATCGTTTGCATTAGGGCTCATTTATAGCCACAGCCAGCTGTTTCATGGCAAATGTTACCACTCTGGCTCCAGACAGAAAAAGAATTAAGGCACCTCTTTGTCAGAGGCCCCAGACTGTCTGGGAAAAAACAAACTGAATCCTCCTGTTTCCTGAAGCCAAGCTAGGAAGCTCCCAGTGCATGACCAGGGCTTTGTGCAGCTTTGCTGGGAGCTTCTCCGGACCTGCCACCTGCTGTGAGCCAGGCCCAGGCGGTGAAGAACTCTCGTGTGTGCACAGACCTAGACCCCCTCCAGACTAAGGGCTGCCGGCAGCTGCCATCTTAGACTGGACTGTCTGAAATCCTCAGAAAGACTCAGAAATCTTGTAATTCTGGGAGGCACAATTCCTACTTGTGAAATGAGTGGTTCTATTTCTATAGGAAAGGGGGACAGGAGCACTGGAACACTCAGGCAAGTCTCCTGAGAGACAGGGTGTGCTCTGCAGGAATTGCTTTGACTTACTTGGAAATGTGTAGCCTTGGGAGATACAAACACCCTTTTTGTATTGGGCCCTGACTAAGTCCCTATCCTCTGCTGCTTGGGTGTGTTAATTGTGCATGCTCCCTCACAAATCCCCCATGCAGATGTTCTTTTTCCAGTGTGTGTGTGTGTGTGTGTGTGTGTGTGTGTGTGTGTGTGTGTGTTGGGCTTTAATGCCTGCGCTGACTTTGAACTCTGATCATCAGATCTCAGCCTTCTAAGCAGCTAAAATTGCAGGTGTGAACCACCAGCACCCAGCTTTCTTTCTTTCTCTTTCTTTTCTTTCTTTTTTTTCCCTTCTTTCTTTCCTTCTTTTTTTTTTTTTTTTTTTTTTGCTAGTCCTGGGCTTGAACTCAGGGTCTGGTTACTGTCCCTGAGCTTTCCACCACTGGAACCATGGCTTCACTTCTAATTTTCTGGTGCTAAATTGGAGAGGAAAGTCTCACAGACGTTCCTGCCAGGACTGGTGGCTTTGAACTGCAATCCAACAGATCTCCTGAGTAGAGTAGCTAGGATCACAGGTGTGACCTAAAGCCATGACACATCCGTCCTCAGTTGCCAGACCTTCTATCTCTTGCTTCTGCATCTAGCCTTTGTTTTCTTTCTGCCCTGGTTTCAACAACTGTAGGCAGAGGTGACATTACCCAGCAAAAGCAGCTGGGACTGTATCCAGTAGCAGTGGTTTAGGAACCTAAGCTCCATGCAGAACGTGAGGAATCCATGTGTCATCTTTGTGCCTTCCCAATATGGGTTCTAAGTCCACTGCAAATAGTGGGGAAGGTCCCTCATGGTTTTAACTTTCATCTGTGAAAACCACTTTCAGAGTCAGGTGCTGGGGGATCCCACCTGCCATCCTAGCTACTTAGGAGGCTGAGATCTGAGGATTGCGGTTCAAAGCTAGCCCAGGCAGGAATGTCCATGAAACTCTCATTTCCCATTAACCACCAGGAAACCGGAAGTGGAGCTGTGGCTCAAAGTGGCAGAGCACTTGCCTTGAGCAAAAAGAGCTTAAAAACAGTACCCAAGCCCTGAGTTCAAGCCCCACAGCCGACGAAAACAACAACAACAAAAATCCCCAGAAAGAAAATCACCTCAGAGGCAGCAAAACCCAGTTTCCACGCCCCCCCCCACGCCAAATAAGGAAGCAGGTAATTCATGAGAACACAGCCATGAGAGCTACAGGTGGATGGGAGCACCTGGCAGCTTTTAAGTCCTTCTCTAGGCAGGTTCGTGTCTGTAGGGATGCCCTGCTCGCCTGGCGCCCAAGTCTGGGCTGAACTCTCAGCTAGGACCACAGGTAGAGCACGAGAGGATGCTTACCATGCAACATGTAATGATGATAGAGGGGTGTCAACCCTTCCCCAATTCGTGTAGTGTGGGAAATGAAATAATTAAGTAGCTCCTGCCACAAATCTAATCTTCCTCATGATAGAGAATAGGCGTCTTCATAGGCCCTTTCTCTTCGGTTCTTCTGCAACAAAGTTGTTGTCAGAACAACAGCTCTCCCCTTCTTGGAAATCCACACCTGCTCCTCCCTTACACACTGCCTGTGGATAATCCTTCAGCTGAGGTTCTCCAGCTTTCTCCCTCCTAGACACAGACATTGTCAGGAGAAGGAAGGGATGGTTTGCTAGAGATTAGAGATGAACTCGTATTAGGCAGACATGAAAGGAGGCTGAATCATAGTGGTTGGGGAATAAATGTGAATGTGGAGGGTTCAGATCCTGCAGGGAGTGCTGCCAGTGGGAGATCTGACAATGTTCTAGGCCATAGCAGCTGAACCTCCTCTTCAAATGCTTTCCATGTTCCTATGAATCCCAGCCACAAATTCACATGCTCAAGGAACATTATATTGTGTCTCTCTAACTTCTGACTTGGAGCTCTCATTCCACTAGATAGTTAAAAAAATCTTTCTATAGACGTAATGTTTTATTACATAGATTCATGCTTAATTTTAATTATGTTCTAAAACCTAAGTGCCAGTGATTGTATACAGAGATTCCCTTCTTGAATACTTGTTTGTTAAGCATGACATTTGAAATGTTAATAAATTCTTTAATAAAAAAAATAATCTTTTCTGCTCTCTCTCGCCATGGGATTTTATAAACTTTTAGGTGTAGTAGACATCGTAGACAGTAGCAGACATAGAATGTCCTGAGACACCCACCTTGTCACCTTCATAGCTCCTTAGACTCTACTTGAGAAGCGAGAATCTTTTTATTCTACGAGCACTAGAGCTTAAACTCAGGACCTCTCACTCAGCTTGCACAAATGGTAGAGTTCCAGCCTTGAGTAAAAAAGCTAAATGACAGCACTTAGGCACTAGTTTAAGCCCCACTATCAGAAAGGAAAAAAGAAAATTTAGGAAATAAAAGACACTAAGATTTGTAGCCTGGGTGCCTATCTTGGTCTTAGAACATAAGCCTGTAGGATGTGCAGAGAGGAGAGAGAGAAGAAATACATTAGGAAAGATAAAAAAAAAGAGGAGGAGGAGGAGAAAGAGGAGGAGGAGGAGGAAGATAGACTATCACCCATGTGTTGGATAATTGGTCTTTCCCTTTAGTCTACAGACATTGAGATACAAATTTCCTAAACAGTAGAGAAGCAACTGAGTAGATAAATTTGGCTCAGCAAGCTTTCTTAAGTAGATGGGGCTAGAAAGTTCCTGAAAGTTTGGGCAGTTGGCTCCAGGCTTTGAACATTCTTGTGGTTTCATCCTCTGATCCCCAAGTTCCCTGTTTGCCTTTTATAGAATGGCTCCATTGGCAGAGGGGTGGGATAAAGACCCACATTCATCTGAGGAATGAGACAGCTGAGGCTGAATGACTTCATCGGATGCATCTCAGTGTGGGTGGAGAAAGGGTTCTGGGCATGTTTGCCATGCCCAAGTCTCGCCTTTATCAAAGCCGCAACAAAGAAATTTGATGAGGGCCAAAGCATCAGAGGTTACTGGTTTCACCCACTGCTGCCCCACTTTCCAGCCTGGAGCTTGGCCAGCACAAACCTTTAGTAGATGTCTGTGGATTGAGGGATGAGTGGGAAGGCCACGTTGCTTCAACACCTACCCTACATCCATGCTGCCTTTGCTCAGCTCCTACCATCTGCTTAGAATAGCAGGAAGGTGATAAAGACAAAGGAATGCCTGGCTGAAAAGAGCTGTCCTTGTTTGTGGAGCTGCCTCCACCATGCCTGCACTCAGCAGAAGCTCCTGTCAAAATGGAGTTAAAATGGGAAGTCGAGAAGGTGGTCTTTGGGGGCCACAAAGGCCTTTGTCCTGTCACAAAGCCACAGTAATTAAGACAGTTTGGTGCTGGAATAGACATATAGACCTTTAGAAAAGATAGAGACCCCCAGAAACAAATTCTGGCATATGTGGTGAAGATGGCCAAGAATACACAATGGAGAAATGGCGTCCTCCTTCAACAGCGATTTCTGGGATTTGAACAACAAAAGCACAAGAACCACGTGACCTCACAGGCCAACTCTGGCTTTGCCAGCCCTGAGCCAGGGAGGATAGACAGCAGCTTTAGAACCATTTCCCATGCTGGGCGTGGTGCCTCACGCCTGTAATCCTAGCTACTCTGGAGGCTGAGATCTGAGGATTAGAATTCAAAGCCAGTCAGCAAAGAAAAGCCCATGAAACCCTGTATCTCTAATTACAACAAAAGCAAAAATGGAGATGTGACTCAAGTGGTAGTGTGCCATCCTTGAGCACAAAAGCTCAGGGACAGTGTCCAGGCCTGAGCACTTTCCCTGAGCTCAAGCCCCAGGACTGGCACCAAAAAAAAATTTTATTTCCCCTTATGATTAAAAAAAAAAAACACATGAGAATTACTGTTTTCTGCCTCTATCCTCCATTCTCTACTGCCTGACTTTTCAATTAGAGATTTCGAGATGTTTGCCATTAAGAGCCAGACTTCTAATGCTTAGAAATACAATCTACGGTAGAAGCTGACATCATGACAGACACAAGGTAGACATTTTGGACACACCATTGAAGTGGATGAGTGGGGGGCGGGGAGGCTTGATCTCAGGGCCTGGGCCAATCCCTGAGCTCTTTTGTTCATCACTAGTGCTCAACCACTTTGAGCTGCAGAGCTACTTCCCATTTTCTGGTGGCTAATTGGAGATGAAAATCTCACTGCCTTTTCTGCCCAGGCTGGCTTTGAACCGAGATCCTCAGACCTCAGCCTCCTGAGCAGCAAGGATTACAGGTGTGAGCCACCAGCACTTAGCAAAGTGAATCTCCTTTAGGACTCAGTTTTTGCTAGTACCCTCATTATACAAATGAGGAAATTGGGGCCCAGAGGCTGAAAAACTTAACCCAGGATGACTGTACTATTAAGTGGTATTCTGTATGGCACCCAAAGCCATGGATTTGCTGGCTTCGTTGCCCTGCCTAGAGCTCCTTGTCAAGGCTAAGGATGAGAGGAGCAAGCAATGGGCTTGTGACCCAGGGACAAACACACCTTATTTATCATGCTAATAGAGCCTGAAGTCAGTAGCTGACCCAGTGACCCTCCATCCTCTGCAGGTCTCCAGTTTAATTTTTTCCTTATAAAAGACCAGGCCTCCCTTCTGGCTTGCTCATTTCCTCCTGATTATGCACAGATCAAATGAGATTAATAGGTATGACAGGGCTCTGGAAATGGGGCGAGCTTATTGGATGAAGGCAACCCTTGCACAGGGTTTCAGGGTCTGGCCCTGCCGGCTCATTCACAATGGCATTGCTGCTGGGGGAGGGGAGGCTGGCTGCAAGATGGAGGGAAACTTTCCTAGATTAGCCAAGAGAAAAGTTTGGCAAGATGCCCTTGCCTGATTGGGGTTTTTCAGGATGTGGAGGAGGTCAGGCTTATCTGTCAAAATGCTAGCAGAGGGCCCCAAATTCATGCCCCATTTACCTCGGGGGTAAAATGAGACTATTTCCTAGGTGGCATTTACACAGCTTCACTTCTGGCTTTTCAGTGGTTAATTGGAGAAAACAGCCTCTTGGGTTTATCTGCCCAGTCTGCCTTTAAACCTTGGTCCTCCGTTCCCATTCTCCTGAGTAGCTAGGATTACAACCGTGAGCCACCAGTGCCAGGTTGAATTCAAATATTTTTTTGTTGTTGTTTTGTTTTGTTTTTTTCCCCCCATCGTGGGACTTGAACTCCAGGCCTGGGTGCTGTCCCTGAATTTTTCAGCACAAGGCTACCGCCCTACCCCTTGAGCCACAGTGCCACTTCAGATTTTCTGTTGGTTCATTGGAGATAAGAGTCTCATGGACTTTAATGCCCGGGCTGGCTTTGAACCGAGATCCTCAGATCTCAGCCTCCTGAGTAGCTAGGATGACAGTCGTGAGCCACCAGTGCCAGGCTGAAGTTTCTTTTTTTATTTGCTACACACACACACACACACACACACACACACACACACACACACACACACACAAGTATTTGGAAGACAAATAGTATCTTCACTTCTCAACCATCAGATGAGAGAGGGGACAGGAAGGGCATTTCAGCAGGGGAATAGCAGCCTGTGTGGCAGAGCAGGAGAAGGCGGGGTGGGCACAGGCAGGGCTGATCCTCCTCCCTGAGGAGGACAGTGGTGTGGCACACCCCTGACCCTGGCATTCTCGAAGCCAAGGTTGTGTGAGCTCAAGCTTAAAGCCAGCCTGAGTGACAAAGAAAGACGTATCTCCACAAGAAAAATGAAAAAACCAAGTATGTAACCACTTCTTTCCATAATGGTGTTAGAAAACGACCTCTCTTGTTTTGAAAACCTAAGGCTTGCCTGGGAAGGCACGATTGCTGGCAGTTCTTTCAGTTTGGGTGTGGTTTCTTTTGTGTGGTTGCAGTCGATTTGACATGCATACTTCTGACACCTTGTGGAACACACTGCTCTATTTTCCTTACTCATTCCCTTCTGTCCATTCTTTGGTCCTTCCTTCCTTCCTTCCTTCCTTCCTTCCTTCCTTCCTTCCTTCCTTCCTTCCTTCCTTCCTTCCTTCCTTCCATCAGTGCTAACTGGCAGAGGAATTTTGGAAGATGGTCAGATGATATTAGCAGCCATTATTTCTTCTGAGGGCAGATCAGTGATTTTCTTTCTTCCTTGTCTTTTTGTGGTGCTGGATTTGTTTTTTGTTTGTCTTTTTTTTTTTTTTTTGTATGTGGGCCCTGGGGCTTGACCTCAGGATCTGGGCACTGTCCCTGAGCTTCTTTTTACTCAAGGCTGGTGCTCTACCATTTGAGCCACAGCTCCATTTCTGGCTTTTTGGTGGTTAATCAGAGATAAGAGTCTCACAGCCTTTCCTTCCCTGGGCTGGTTATCCACACAGTTCAGCTTCCTGTGTAGCTAGGATTACAGCACCCAGCTCTGATTACTTTTATTTTATTTTATTTTTTTATTTCATTATCGGGATAATGTATAGAGGGGTTACAGTTACATTCATCAAGTAGTGGGTACATTACTTCTTGCACATTGATACCCCTTCTCACGTTTTTGTCCCCATTTTCCTCCTCTTGATTACCTTTTTGAAGAGACTAAAAACTCAGCCTCATAATTCTACCATCCTAAGAAGAAACTACTTCAGTTTGAGGATACAGGGGAGACAGAGGGAGGCTCTCTACTGACCTTCTCCATAAATGCTATGATGGACATTCTTGGAGAATTCTCAAAGTCAGACGACAGAGATAATCTACCTTTTCTACTTCTTATAAACTTAGCTCTCTCATTTTTCTTCAATACTTAGAATCTGGAAGATGGGAGGGATCAGACCATAGTGATTGTTTCTCTACACTGTGATGAGGTATGGTAGAATAATGCGAGCAGATGAGGGGATGTGAGGGGTTCTGGGCCACAGAACTTCATAGTGGGCAGAAATAAAGCAACTGAGAAGTGGCAGGTACCACCAAGGCCATTCAGCAGGCCTGCAGAAGTGCCACGATTGAAAGCCAGCCTCTTTTCATGAAACTGTGCAGCTCTGTTCCCAGCTCTGTATCAGGGCACCTCTTGGGAGAGTACCACTCAATTCTTTTGACCCTCATGAAAGGCAAGCACAAAGCATAGCTCAAAGTCAATCGGTTCCTGCCCAGCGCCTGGCAGAGCTGAGGTCCCCTTCCCTTGAGAGCAGCATACCATTTGTGGCAGGTGTGGGACAGAGAGAGTCCATCCAGCCCTCCATGCTTCATTGTCCTCAGCTGCCTCACCTGGCTAAGGTTGCTTTGAGGATTAAATTAGTTACTACATTCAGGATAGTAGGCTCTGGATGAGTGTTTGCCCCTCAATGATTGTTTGCACAGGAAACAGATGGACATAATCTTTTTTTTTTTTTTTTGCCAGTCCTGGGCTTGAGCTCAGGGCCTGAGCACTGTCCTTGGACTTTCTCAAGGCTAGAGCTCTACCACTTGAGCCTCAGCACCACTTCTGGCTTTTTTCTATGTATGTGGTACCAAGGAATCGAACCCGGGTCGTCATGCATGCTAGGCAAGCACTTTAACCACTAGGCCAAATTCCCGGCCCACAGATGGACATAATCTAAAAGGGCCACAGGTATGAGTTAGGAAGCTTCTGTCGGGCCCAGGCCCAGCCATCCAGGGTGTATCCCCCAGACCTGTGCTGTGGTAGGGGTGCTGGGGAGCCAGAGTGCCTGGGAAGAATTACAGCTCTGAAGTCTTGTCGAATTTTCTGTCAGAGAAATGCTCACTGGTCCTGGGCCTGGCCCCTGGCTTGGTTGCCAACAAGGCAAATGGTAAGTGTGCCCAACATCTGGTATCAACACAAGCATGAAAAATGACTGTTTAACCTTCCATCATTTCAGCCAAAGAGCACAATCTCTCCCTCTCTCTCTCTCTCTCTTTCTCTCTCTCTCCCCCTCTCCCATCTCCCTCCCTTTTTCCCTTCGTCCCTCTTTTCCTCCCTTCCCCACCTTCCTCCCTCTTCTCTCCTCTATCTGTCATGAACTTGAATTCAGGGCCTGGTCGCTGTCCCAAGCTCTTTTTGCTCATGGCCCGTGCTCCTTGAGCTCCATTTCCAGTTTTCTGATGGTTAATTGGAGATGAGCGGCTCACTGCCTGTCCTGCCCCAGCTGTCTTTGAACCATGATCCTTAGATCTCAGGCTCCTGAGTGGCTAGGATTACAGATGAGAGCCACCAGTACCCGGTGCACAATCTGCTTTGATTGTTTCTAAATGGTCCTAAATGACTCTGAGGCAATGGGTTTCAGGAAGAGAAGTCCCCATAGGACCCCAGGCTCTGTGTGACTCAGGAAGTGCAGTAGGAAGAACCTCAATTCAGAAAGGGGCACGAGGAACTGGGGCCTGAGGCTGAATGAAAGGGGAGGCTTGGAGACAAAGAGATCTGGATGTCCTGTGGTGACACATTGGGACATGTGGCCTTTCTATCCTGCATTCCTGAGATGTGAGAGATGAAAGCCCAAGAATGAAAATAAAACTATAGGTTCCCTCACCCCCAAGTGATGAAAGAGTTTCTCTGTGCTCCAGGTTGTCGGCGAGGTCATCTTTGGTGAGCTATATATAACAACCCCCTTTCACAGCGCACTTTCCAGTGCCAGGCACGCTGTGCTGAACACATTCTGGGGTGTGTGTCCTTTCATCCTCCCAACGCCCATCTCTCTGCAGTCCATGCCCTGGCTTCCTTTATAGAGGAGGAAATGGAGGCTTAGAGAGGTAAAATTACTAGCCCAGCACCAGTATCTGAGATTTGAACCCACACCTTTAACCACCCATGCTCTTACATAGCATTTAGCCTAAGGAAAATTGAGAGTTTAATGTCCAGGAGTGAAGAAGAAGTAGAAGAAAGAAGAGGAGGAGGAGAAGGAGGAAGAAGGGGGGGAGGAGGGGGAGGAGGAGAAGTAGGGGTGGGAAAGAAAGGGGGCTAAAAGAGGGAGATTCTCTGTCTCACTGAATCACCAAGGGATCTTCGGAGAATATTCTTGATCATGGGTTCCAGGCTTGAGAAGGATGAGTCTGCCATTCTCCATGCCCTGTCTATACCCCGCACTCTACACAGATGGGTCCATGGGGACTGTGAGAAAAGCTTACAGTGTTGAAGATGCTTAGCTTAATAATAGGAGCCAGTGAATCTCTACATCCCTATTCAAGACTCAAGTCCCCGGTGTGCAACAGACTCCTACCAAGAGTTGGAGGTTTTAAGCAAATCTGACATGTATTCTGCGTGAATCATGCACTCGAGGTTCTTGGTGAAACATTTTTTTGCAGGGATTTCATTTGATCCCCACCCTAGGAATCATGGTGTCCTATTGGGAAACTGGTTAGCCGCCTCTTATTTTTTGGTGGGGCTGGGCTGCTGGGGCCAGAATTAGTCAACTCCAAATAGCTTTCCTTAGGATGATTTTGAAACATTCAGAAGGTATATCATGGGCTAAATCATGGGGCAAATCATGATTTAAAACAAAACAACAACAAAAACCAAAAGAACCTTGGGACTGGGAGTGTGGCCTAGTGGTAGAGTGCTTGCCTGACATGCAGAAAGACCTGGGTTCAATTCCTTGGTACAGCATACATAGAAAAAGCCAGAAGTGGTGCTGTGGCTCAAGTAGTAAAGCTCTACCCTTGAGAAAGCCCAAGGACAATGCTCAGGCCCTGAGTTCAAGCACAGGACTGGCAAAAAAAAAAAAAAATGAGACCAAAAACAAAAACAAACAAAAACCATTCATTCTTCATCTAAGCAAAAAGAATAACAATCCTAAGCAGATAGTATTCTAGGGTATTTTCTTAGGAATGTAACTAATTATTGCAAGTGGCATTTTTAAAGATTTCAGGAGAATTAGAAGTAGATGATTTTAAAACAGTCATAAGAGAAGTGTTTTGGGAAACAAATCACCCCATAAATTTTCTCATGTGAATGTATAAATGCACAGATTTTGACTTAGTAATCTTATTTTTAGAAATTCACCTTTAATTATTCAAAAATCAGGAATAAAATGTTCATTGCATTATTATTTATCATAGCAAAGTAACTAAAACAGTTGGTCCTACTTACACACGTGTATACATACACAGAGCCCATCAGAATCTAGACTGATTAAAAATTAAAACTATAGAAGCCAAGTAGCAATATAAAATAGTTCTGAAAATGAAATCATCAATTGTATAATCTTGACACTGCACCATTTAAGATGTATATTGTTCATTTCTAAAATTTCTACTCAACTTTGCCTTCCCTGCCTCTTCCATTTTTCATACCATTCTGCTTTTCTTCTGGTTACTACTTTTCCTTCCATTTGTCTTTTAGCAACTTAAATATCACTCACTGAGGGGCCGGGAGTTTGGCCACGAAGACCCAGGTTGGATTCCTCAGTACCACATAAAAAGCCGGAAGTGGTGCTGAGGCTCAAGTGATAGAGCTCTAGCCTTGAGAAAGTCTAAGAACAGTGCTCAGGCCCTGAGCTCAAGCCCAGGACTGGCATACAATAACAAAAAAATATTCCTCACTGAATACTTGTTTCTAGAATGTTCTCAGAGCACAGATGTTATTAATCTGGGGAAGGAGAAGGAATCCTGTAGATTGTTTCTGGGAGAACTTTTTCATCTTCTGCAAGCAGAGTTGTCTGTGTGGCTCTACTGTTCCCAGGCCTTGTGTGGGGAGGATGGGGCAGGGAGGGGGAGGTGATTTTGGTTTGCACTTTTCCAGACCTTAGTCATTCTAATGGCCTCCGGCACACTGATTAGCATGGCATTGAGTATGAATTCTGAATTTGGTCAGGGAGCTCGGTTCTGTAGCTAGAGCCTAAGGAGTTAAAATCCCTAGCTGCCAACCCTTGTACCCTTGAATTCGCTCCTCACAAATCACTGGGGCCTGCTTCCTTTCTGGCAGCTATACTTTTCCTGCCCTTAAACTGTGCTATGCTTAAAACAAATAATTTGTGTTCACCATCATTTCAGTATGTTTGAAGAAGGATGTCCAACCTACTCTATTGACCAGAAAGTCTTATCTTTCTAACTTACTTTGATTCTATGAAAATGCATTTGAATGGTATTGGAAGCTGAGACTTGGGACTGACAGGCTGTGAGTAGAGATGGAGAGTGGGTTTGTATAGTCACCTACTTTGTGTACCTAGCACACTCTTAATTGTCATTATGAGAATCAACCACATTTTAACTGCTCTTTTGTTTTAGCATGCCTACGCTGCAGCTGCCATTACTGGGACAGAATTTTGTATGTCAGCAAAAGATGCACTCAAAATCTTATCCAAGCATTTTAGGCATTTTACGTCTGTGAATTGTTTTGGAGACTTCATAATCTTTCTAGGAAAGGTGAGATGTCTTAACTAATAAAGGTAACGGGAATTAAAACAATGTAGCCATATAGCAATTGAAAGAGGCGTGCATTTGTCTAGTAAGCACAAGGCCCTGAGTTCAATCTCTAGTGATGCTACAAACGAAAATGTGGGAGCCCTTGACAATTTCTTCCATAGTGGACGCGTGGCTTCATTACCTCATTTCACCTTCCAGCCTATAAGCCAGCCCTGAGTGGCAGATGGTAAAATGAAGAACTTTTCTGACATGTAGAATAGGTAGAGATTTAGTCCTCAGTCTGTTTTTGTTGTTGTAAACAACTTTTTATGTCTAAAATGAATACATTACCAACAGCAGAAGATAAATATGCTTTGTAGAGGTTTGGCTATAAAAATATGAAGATCACTGATTCTTTTTTAAATGAAATTTGTATGTTATTTAAGGTTAAGTCTATAAAATGGGTTAAGGCCCTGAATGGAGCCAGAGTGGCATTTCTCATCATGTAAATACTTTTATTTTCCTTTGCCAGCACTGGGGCTTAAACTCAGGGCCGTAAGTTCTCACTTGACTCCTTGATCAAGACTAGTGCTCTACCACTTAAGTCATACTCCCACTTCTGCCTTTCTGCTGGTTGATTGAAGATGAGAGTCTCACAGACTTTTCTACCCAGTCTGATTTTGAACTGCAATCCTTTGTCCTCAACCTCCTGAATAGCTAGAATTATAGGCATGAACCACTGGCCCCCGGTCTCTGAATATTTTTAATTTTTGTGAAATGTGCGCAAGTCACAGTAAACCACCCGCCATGTATACGAATGCTTCATGAATGTGTGAAGCCCTTGAGCAGAGGCCATGTTCATCTCTGCATCATTCCAATTTGAGCACAAGTTCTGCCAAAGCAAGTATTTTATTTTCCCTTAGCTATTAGTTCACTTTCCTGTATTTCCCACAAGAAATACACCAAAAGTTAACCAGCTTTTAATTAAATATGTGGCGAGCAGTGATTATTTGGTTTTGAGAATGGAATAGATTTGGATTTCCATGCTCATCTTTATAGATAGCCAAGGGCAACAGGGACCCCAGATGACTGGAATACATCTATTATGAAGAATTAGGTACATCATGGCCTGTAATTACAAGCTACAAATGTAATCATTACACATCACAAATGGAATCAGCTAATTCTCCTCCCAGGAGTGCTGGAAAGCCTTTCCACTTCAATCCTCTGGGGCAGGGCATGGATTAATTATGTAGTCCACTGGTTATGTACCACAACGTGGTACATACTACTTGATGGATTGTTATCTGTGATGAAAACAAGAGTTATAGAAAGGCTTTCATGTGGAAATGGTTTTGTGATGTCATGTTATTAAATGAAAAACTGAAACAAAAACGTTGAGAGATACAAATGCATCTCTATGTGGATAAAAGAAAAACATTATCTCCCTGTCCACATCCATGAACTAAGTTTTCTGCAGATGCAGCTTTCATTTTCCTTATTGCATCCTGCAACATTTTCAGACAAGGACTCTCCAATAGGTCATGTACACACAGAAGTACTTCTAGCATGCACACATGCGCGTGCACGCGCGCGCGCGCGCACACACACACACACACACACACAGACACGCTTCTAGAATAGTTTAACCAATCAATTTATAGATTTTCAACTAACTCTGGTTTTGGACAGGTGTTGGTGGTGTGCTACGGTTTTTGGAGGGCTGATGGCATTTAACTACAACTGTGTGCTCCAGGTATGGACAGTTCCTCTGCTTCTGGTAGCATTTTTTGCCTATCTGGTGACTCATAGTTTCCTATCCATGTTTGGAACTGTGCTGGATACACTTCTCCTGTGTTTTACTGTGGACCTGGAAACAAACGACAGATCCACAGAAAATCCCTACTTCATGGATCAAGCGTTTGTGGTAAGCAAACATTTCATTTCCTTTGGCAGAGCTCACAGCCCAGCCTCCTTCCTCTTCCGGAGCTCTGACCTGGGCTCAGCTTTCCAAAGTTGAACCTCACCTCTGGAAAGATGGCAGCAGCTCCTCGGTCATCACAGCATCAAAGGACCTGAGATACAGCCATCAACCCAATACCCTGGCTACTAAAGGCTATGTTAGATGCCTTGGGCAGTTGGAGTTAACAACTGATGTGTATCTAAGGCATATCATAACCCATTGAGCTTAAGAGGGAGAGGGAGCAAGGGAGAGAGACGCAGTGCCAAGGAGGCCTTCTGTGCCAATACTGACAGATCTGCACCCCTCAGCCCTCTATTAAGCAGGGCACACCCTCAGCCGTGCCCATTTGTATCTGAAAATAGCAGGCATCTGTTCTCTTCTGCAGCAGTTGCTGCTCATCAGCCTTATCCTGCTTAGACAGGAATTTTTTTTTTTTCAACAACTGAATGATTATCGCATCTTTTGCCAACATCAAGTAGCATCCTCAGCTTACATTCTGTTGCCACAAAGCAAAAACAAAAACAAAACCCAAAACCAAACAAACAAAACTCAGCTTTAAACATCATTCAAAGCACTTTCAGTTCAGCAGGCTGTTTAACAAGCACCTGTATATATATTTTTTATTACAATGAACATTCTCATACTTTTTCTACACAAAAGTAAATGAAAATAGAATGGGCTTTGTGGCTTATGCCTATAATCCTAGCTACTCAGGAGGCAGAGGACCAGAAGTTGGCTGGTTTTGGTGGTTGTGTGAAGTTAGCTTAGTCTTCCTGATTCATATTCTTGCAGTTAAAACTACCCTTTGAAGTCTCAAACCCCAGCTGCTACCCCAGATTTTTTTTTAATTGGCCAGTCCTGGGCCAATAAACTCAGGGCCTGGGCATCGTCCTTGGGCTTTCTCAAGGCTAGAGCACTACCACTTGAGCCACAACACCATTTCTGGCTTTTTTCTATGTATGTGGTATGGAAGAATTGAACCTGGTCTTCGTGCATGCTAGGGAAGCACTCTACCACTAGGCCAAACTCCTGGCCCCACTCCAGAGTTTTAATACCATAGGAAGAAGAAAGAAAAAAAAAACTTTTAAGGATTAAATTCCCTTATACTACCAGGTGAGAGTAGTAAATGGTTCTCAAGAGAGAGATGCACCACACTTTTTGTTTTTCAGAGCTTTGTAAAAAGGACCCAGAAATTTAACTCAAAGTCTGAGCAGGACAAGGACTCACTGAGGAATCCAGAGGGAACAGAACTCTGGCCCACTGGGACCTAAGTTCTTGTTAAAACACCTGTACCTAAAGAAAATGATCTTTGAGGCCAGTGACCTGATGAGACCCATAATGTGTTGCGTGTTTGACACATATGACCTGATACCAACAGGGAATGTTTAATATCCTATTTATGTGCACCAATTTGAAAAGAATCATGTGTTGCCAGGTGCTGGTGGCTCAAGATGAGCTGCTCAGGAGGCTGAGATCTGAGGATCGCAGTTCGAAGCCAGCCTGAGGAGGAAACTCCATGACTCTTTATCTCCAATAAATTCAAAAAAGCAGAAGTGGCACTTTAGCTCAGTGGTAAGAGCACAAGTGCCTTGAGCCAAAAAAGCTCAGGGACAACACCCAGGCCCAGAGTTCAAGACCCAGGACTGACAAAACACACAAATAAGTGAACAACAGAAGTGTGGCTGTGCATGGTGTTACATCCCTATAATATAAACCTGGCACTCAGGGGGATGCGGTAGGAGGATAAAAATTGGAGGCCAGTCTGAAGTACATAGTAAGACCTTGTCTCACAAATGATCCCCGCCCCAAAAAAGGAGTGAAAGGTGTAAAAAGAAATGTACTCATTACCTAACTTAGGAAACTGTAAAATCCTCATTACATCCTTTATAATAACTTTTTTTTTTTTTTGGTCATTTCGGGGGCTTGAACTCAGCGCATGGGCACTGCCCCTAACCTCTCTGTGCTCTACCAGTTGAGCCACAGTGCCACTTCCAGCTTTCTCTGCTTATGTGTTGCCAAGGAAGTGAACCCAGGGCTTCATAGCGTGCTAGGCAAGCACTCTACCACCAAGCCACATTCCCAGCTGCTGATAACCATTTTTAATGGAAAAATGCATCTGAGTTTGGGAGCAAAAAACCAATGAACCTTTTTTTATAAAAGGATTGTGGTGGGCTGGGAGTTTGGCCTAGTGATAGAGTGCTTGCCTAAATAGCATGCATGAATACCGGGGTTCAATTCCTCAGTACCACATACATAGAAAAAAGCCAGAAGTGGTGCTGAGCTCAAGTCCAGGACTGGCAAAAAAAAAAAAAAAAAGGATTGTGGCAGCAGAAGTCTCTGGTATGTTGCCTTTCTGTATAGCAGACTTTCTTTCAATCCTACAAATATGCAAAATTAATAACTTTTCAAAGTACAATTCTTACATTAAAAACAAAGGTTGGCCTCTAACTGCAACTGGACCTCCACTGAGATAAACCAAATTAACAAGTAGGCACATCACACATATTGATTGGTAGGCCCATTTGTTAGATGTCTAGGTAGCATCAACCCACCCTCCAGACAGCAGGTACAATGTGCTTTCACTGCAGGCCTTCTTCCCTCCCATATCACCCCTTCAAAGCTGCACAAGCCACACCTACTTTAAACTTACACATGTGTGATTTGTTCTTAAGCAGCACCAATTAGCTCAGCTCTTTTAAGAAAGGGGCTTCCACAGCAGCTTCTGGAAGCATTGAATTGACTCATAATTGGGCAAATAAACTTGTTTTATGTGTTCCAAGCACATGCATAGCCTCCTTATCAGTGTCAGCAAAAGAACATCTTGCAACAGGGCAAGTCTCACCAGAAATTCTCTGACTGAGATGATGTCAGAAAGTGACTTGCCAGTGCCCTTTAGTGATTGTAGCCTTGTCATTTTTGAACCATCATGGCCCAAACTGAAGATTTAGGTTTAACCTTATTAATCAAACAGCGTATCCTGTTTCTGATCTCTGGTATGTTATTCTCCCCCTACATCAGGTATATAAACTTCTTAGCCAGGCACAGATAGATGGCTCATGCCTGTAATCCTAGCTGCCCAAGAGGCAGGGGTCAAAGGATCACAGATCAAAGCCAGCTTGGGTGGAAAAGCCCAGAATACTCTTATCTCCAACTAACCGCCAAAAAAGCCCCAAATAGGACTGTGATGCAAGTGGTAGAGGACTAGCCTTGAGCATACAAATCTCAGGGACAGCATCCAGAACCCGCTTTCAAGCCTCAGGACAGGCACACACAAAAATGTTCTTTCCTTTCTGAACTTCAGATCTAGGATAGTCAAGGGTCAGACCACTTCTGGCTGTCACTACTTACGTGCTTGGAGCAAGAACCTTTGCTTTAGAAATCCTAAGCTTCAACATCCTAAGTGCAGCGTGCAGTATTGGTTAGAATGAATAAAATGTTAAAATAACTTATCAGAGCACCTAGGAAAGAGTACTTTCTGTTACTGTTGTTCTTAATCTGATACTGCCTATTTGGAAGCTAGCCAGAAAATAATCAGCCTGTGGTTCGTATGAATGTTCAAAAAAAATATTTATTTATAAAAAATACAATGGGTAAGTTTATGCTGAGAAATGCAGCAATAAATACAGTTGAAGAAAACAGAGCGAACTCCACAAGGATACATTGGCACAAATGAAGACTTCAACCGCACGCCCCAGGCCTAACCACTCCACCAAGATTTGTCAGCCTCAGGAAGAGAAAGAGAACACGCCTAATCACAAATGCACACCGATCACGACTTTATTAAAAATCAGCAAACAATACTGTAGACATCGATATGAAAATTTCTAAAATGCTGCATCTTAGATTTAGTTGGCAAAGGCCACGTGTAGCAATAAACATGAGTTTAGTCTTCCATGTAGAAACCAGATCTGCTAAACTGTAAAAACAAAACAAAAAACAAAAAACCCAACACACTTTCCTATTGTTTGAAAATACCAGTTTAAGTGTAAGATCGTAAAAACGCATAGGTCTTTAATAAAAGAACTGGCTGTACAAGAGTATTCCCCTTTCACAGTATTCCTTTTTACTTCATTTGCGGGTTACTGGCTAGGCTGTAGGATTTAACTGTTACAGCACTAAAAGGCAACTATTTAGGGAAGAGGCAGAAAAAGGAAAAAGGAATGTATGTAAGACAATTAAAAAAAAAAGGTACAAGAAGCATAATAGTGTTTTAGGAAGACAAGATAAAAATTACTCAAGGCTAGTTTGGTTCTCACTGGATAAAAATCAATGGACTAAATACTGGGCGCCTCTGTGACTCTAATAATCAATGCCTTGGTCGCCATATTGGTAATCCCTCGGGTAGTCATCTTGGTACTCGCCATGGTACTCATCTGGGTATTCTGCCTGATAATCACTATCACTGATTTCTGACCCATTTGTTCCTGTGCCTTGACTTCCATTGTGAATGACGGGTTCTGTAGGGGCAGCGCAGTACTTGGGGTCGTACACTTGCCGCCCAAGCCCATACACACTCATTCCTTTCTGAGAAGCAACTTTGTTGGTCCCCATCTGCAGGGAAATGGTCGAGTTGTCCACTGGTTGTAATGTCAGCTTCTGATCATAGATATCTCGTCTGGTGCCTGGAGCTGACATCCCCGCCTGGGATCAGAACAGGGCATACAAATTAAAACAGCAGCTTAAAAAAAAAATGAAAATAAATCTGTGCCTCTTAGTATTCTATACAGTGTGACGATCACAGCGAGTGTGAGAGTGGATACAGCAGATCTTCTGTGGGTTCAGGGGTATAGTTCACTCAGACGGGGAGAAAGTTCTCCCTTCTCTCTGAGGTGTTTTTAACAGGAAATATGTTAACATATTTCATCGTGCTGAAATTCTATCTGCTACCAAAGTACTGTTTTGCTACCATACTAGGATCCACTTAGCATTCTACAGAAAATGTTTTCTCTAGAAGCTTAGTTTTAAGAATGCTAGTTTAAGAGGACTAAATAGAAACACAAGATAATCTTACCTATCAACTTAAAAAGTTTCCTTTAAAAGCTAAACCAAAAAATGAAATATAAATAAATAAAAGCCAGCATTTAAACAGTACGACCTTTTACTTGGACACACACACATTTTTCCTTCTGGTTTAGGTAGAAAGGCCAGCTGTTCTAACTGCCAACAAAAACTACAAGACACACCCCACTTTCGGTGACTGTTGGAGAAAAGGCCTTTTGATTCTTTTGCTTTCTCAGCAAAATCGACTTTCCTGAAGAATATTCTCTGACTCTAGTATGCTGTGTTTTTGGGTGCACGAGAATGAAGTTGGGGTGCACTCTTTGCCACTGCTCACCTGGCTGGCTCCCTTGTTGGTGCCCATCTGCAGACTAATCGTGGTCTGGTCAAAGGGTTTGTCAGTCTGCATCTTGGGATCATAAAGATGCCGCCGCGTCCCGTAGGCCGTCATGCCTGCCTGGCTGGCACATTTGTTGGTTCCCATCTTTTAAGGTAGAAAGAAAATGAGCATTATGTATCAGATGTCACCCTCATACACAAAATTCTCTGCAGCTAAAAAAAGGTAGAGCTGGGAGTGTAGCTAAGGGGTTTGATTTCCCAGCACCCCCCTATCCCCCCAAAAAGTGGAAAGATGTGGATCTGGTAAGTTCCTGAGACCTCTCTTCTGTTTGTCAAAGGACAAATTTGTTCATTCTCCTCTAGGTTTGTTTTTCAACAGCATTCCAAAGTCTAGCCAGACACTGGTGGCTCACACCTGTATTCCTAGCTACTCAAGAGGCTGAGATCTGAGAACTGCAGTTCAAAGCCAGCCTGAGTAGAAAAGTCCATGACACTTAAAAAAAAAAATCTCCAACTAACCACTCAAAAGCTGGAAATGGTGTGCAGTGGCTCCAAGTGGTAGAGCACTAGCCGTGAGCACAGAAGGCTCAGAGACAGCACCTAGGCCCAGAGTTCAAGTGCTAGAACTGGTATACATGCACACACACAAAACACAAGGACTAATTTTTTTATCTATTGTATTCAGAACCTCACAGTATAAACAATCACATATAACATGCATATATAATAGTACAGTGGCAAAATTATGGGTCATTTATTTCCCTGCTCCTCTTCTTCACTGTAGCTCAGATAACCACACAAAGGGCTACCTGCTTCAGCTACGGAAATGGATTAAGGCAATCTGGTCAGATAATAAGTGTACCCTTCTCATTCCACCTATGGTTTACATAAAAAAGTATAAGTAAATACCAGGCATTTGATAAGTATTTTGTTATTTGTTTTTAAAATAAGGTTCACCAATGTAGCCCTTGCTGGCCCCAAACTCACAATCATTATCAACCTTAACCTCCTGAATGCTGGGATTACAGGCATAAGCCACTAGACCTAATTCATTAAACATGTTTCTAAACATTCTCATGGGAAAAGAACCACAATTTATAACTTCAATTTTCATATACTGGCCAGAGGCAGAATGAGGAATGAGAACTCAGCCAAGTCCAAAGAAACAACGATTAATTTTCTTTTCCCCCTGAGAACTCTGTGACTTTAGAAGCCATCAAGTACCCTGTTCTGCTTTTCGGCTGTTGGAAGGTTTTGTTTTGGATCATAAAAACGTTAAGGAAAACTTTATTACTAAACATAAACCAAAAAAAAAAAAGAACAAAAAAGATTCAGAAGGTATAGAAGCCAAAAAGGAAGAGGCAAAACTAAAGCACTAGCATCTGCATGCAGGCAAGTAGCACGGGTGGTCGATCAGTGCCTGCTGGCAGTTTAACTTATGGGTCTGTATGCACTTCTATAACTGTGCATACACTGACACGCAGTTACAGAAATATGCATGAACATAAATTCTAAAAAAAAACCCTCACTGCTCATAGCATTTTATTACCTAACTTTCCCCTTAATCTTTCAAACATTGCTTTATTTTTATGTAACAAGTTCCCAAGTTCAACAAGTTAAAATTTAACCAACAGACTATAGTTTGGAAAGTCAGGTTTCTAATTTCGCACTCCTTATTTTTGTACTTTCTAAAAGTAAAGCCACCATAGAGACTCAGGGGAGAAGGGGGATAGATATGTCCACAGCACACAGAACCCTTGCCAGGATATATTTGTGATTCTTTCCAGGGTAACATGTGAAGGGAAAAGTCATTGTAACTAAGCATTTGCCAGGGTTTTACAGAGCTTAGTGCTCTAGTCAATGAATGGCTTTGGCCTTAAAAGTCTTATAAAACTGCTTCATTTTTCCATGTGCCAGTGGATCACACCTGTAATCCTAGCTACTCATGAGTATGCTGAAAATCATGGTTCAAAGCCAGCCCAGGCAGGAAAGTCTAAGACTCTCATCTCCAATTAACCACAAAAAGGTGAAGTGGAGGTGAGCTCAGGTGGTAGAGCACTAGTCTTGAACATGAAAGTTCAGGGATAATGCCTAGGCCATATTCAAGCCCCAGATCAGCAAAGCAAACAAAACCCACTTCATTTGGTCAATTTCTATAGTTCAGGAATTTATACAGCTTATTTTCTTTTTAAAAACTGTATGATTAGAGGGGAAAAAATGTTATTTCCTAGAGAAAACTGTCAGTCAAGTCAGGTAGCATACTTGGGAATGTTTTCCAGAATTATCAGCAATTTCTATAGACTATATTTTGTTATTTAATACTGAAGTCTAAACTCAGGGCCTCTAGGCAGGCCCTCTACCACTTGAGCCATACCTCGCAATCCTTTTCATATGCTTTTAAATAGAAATAATTGTAAGCTGGGCACTGGTAGCTCATGTCTGTAAACCTACTTGGATACTTGGAAGGCTGAGGTGTTTTTTTTTTGGCCAGTCCCAGGCTTGAGCTCTGGGCTTAAACAGTCTTTGGGCTTTCCTCAAGGCTAGATAGAGCTCTACCAATTGAGCTATAGCACCACTTCCAGCCCTTTCCATGTAAGTGGTACCGAGGAATTGAACCCAGGTCTTCATGCATGCTAGATAAGCACTCTACCACTAGGCCAAACTCCCAGCCCTGAGATTTTTTTTTGGGGGGGGGGAGGGGGGTCAGTTGTGGAGCTTGAACTCTGGGCCTGGGCCCTGTCCCTGAGCTCTTCAGCTCAAGGCTGGTGCCCTACCACTGAGCCACAATGCCATTTCTGGTTTTCTGGTGGTTAATTGGAGATAAGAGGCTCAAGAACTTTTGTGCCCAGGCTGACTCTGAAACATGATCCTTAGATCTCAGCCTCCTGAGTAGCTAAGATTACAGGTATGAGCTACCGGCACCCAGCTAAGGCTGACATTTAAGGATCATATTTTGAAGACAGCCTGGGTAGGAAAGTCCATGAAACTCTTAACTCACCAGTAGAAAGCTCAAATGGAGCTGTGGTTCAAGTGGCAGACTACCAACTTTGAGCAAAACTGCTAAGGTTCAGCTCCTAAGCCCTGATTGAATTCAAGCCCCAGTACAACAATATTGTATAAACCACATATATACTCAAGAAATTTACATTGTAGTACCTTTATCTATACCTTACTTTCAAGAGAAAACATTTTGCATGACAGTAATTAATGAGATCAAGTAACTAAATAACAACAACTCACCTGCAAACCAATTACACTTTGGCCAGCCTTTAATTTTCCTTCATCAAAACGTCTTGTTTGTTTCTCTGCATATTTGACTCCAATGTCGATGGTTGTATGGAATCCTTTGGTTTTAGCCTGGACAGAAACAATTATAACTGCTAAATAGACACACTCAAAAGATTTTGCCAGCACAGTTTTGCAGAGGGACTGGTAAAGAAATGATATGTCTACAGGCACAAGTCTCATTAAGGTAAAGTCCACACTAGACTGGAGAAACGTATTTCAGGCTATTCAAGTAGCACATTGTACCCTCTGAAATGTGTGGGTTCTAATGAACCCATCTAAGCCTGACGCAGCTAAAAATGTCACAGCCTCCCTGCAAAGCTAGTAATTACAGAAGGCACAGGCCCTCCCCCCATGTGCTCTGAAAACCCATGGGTGAGCAATGATGAAATCCATCAGGCTGATATGTGGAGAATGGTTTTAACTGGCCCTGAAGGACATGTACATACCAGCCCTGCCAGCGCCACCAGCGTTGTCTGAACCTGGGTCATGTTTCCATTCTCAAAAAGATCATTTGCTTCAAATATGTCATGTGGCTTCATACCATAAGCCTGGATAGCTTTAATGAAGTTGCCAATATTCTCCAACTAGACAGAAAAAAAAAGAGGCACACAACTAACTTTTCAAGCTAAATATTGACATTCTAAGATCTAAAGTCTTCATGACAGAAAAGTACTTGTCAAGAATTTTTATCAGTTACATACATACAAAAACACAACTCTCTCTGGAAAAGGAGTTACATAATAGTATTCATATTTAAACAACATTCTTTTCTAGCTCTTTAAGGACAAAAATCTTCCTTATAAATTTTTATTTTTTTTATTTTTGCCAATCCTGGGGCTTGAACTCAGGGCCTGGGCACTGTCCTTGGGCTTTCTCAAGCTAGCATTCTACCACTTGATCCATAGCTCCACTTCCAGCTTTTTCTTTGTATGTGGTACTGAGGAACTGAACCCAGGGCTTCGTGCCTGTTAGTCAGGCATTCTACTACTGGATCACACTCCCAGCCCTTCCTCTTTTTTAAGAATTGCGCCAAGTCACCTGGTTGGTGGCTCTCACCTGTAATCCTAGCTACTCAGGAGGCTGAGATCTAAGGATCAAGGTTCAAAAGCCAGCCCAGGCACAAAAGGACCTGAGACTCATTCCAATTAACCTCTAGAAAATGGGAAGTGGGGCTTGGCTCAAGGGTAGGACGATAGCCTTGAGCTGAAGAGCTCAAGGACAGTGCCCAGGTCCGAGTTCAAGCCCTATGACCCACCAAGAAAAAAAAAAAAAAAAAAAAAAAAGAACTGTGCTATGTCACAGCTAGAGCTAACCAGGCCTGGCATTTTCCAAAGGTTACATACTTACTAAGTAATCCATTAAGTGCTTTAATCTTAATTAAAAAATAAATCTGTGGTTTTTGAATTGTTCACAATCTCTCATATCTCAAAGCATTATCCTCAGTAGTGTTAGGAGAGGTGGGGACAATACCAGGAGAGAGAGCGGTCAAGAAGCACTGCACTGTAAGTGGTGCTGTGGTTCAAAGTGGCAGAACACTAGCCTTGAGCTGAAGAGCTCAGGGACAGCACCCAGGCCCAGAATTCAAGTCCACAACGGACCAAAACAACATAAAAAGAGCTACATATAGCCAGGATCGGTGGCTCATGCCTAAATCCTAGCTAATCAGGAGGCTGAGATCTGAGGATCGTTGTTGAAACCCAGCCTGAGCACTGAAGACTAAGACTCTTATCTCTTATTAACCACTAGAAAACCACAAGTGACGCTGTGGCTGACGGGGTAGGGCAGCAGCCTTGAGCTGAAGAGCTCAGGGACAGTGCCCAGGCCCAGAGGTAGGGCGGTAGCCTTGAGGCCCCATAACAGACCAAAACAACAACAACAAAAAAGGAGAAACATTGTACTCATAAATATACACGTTGAAGCCCTGTGTACAACCCCTTAAGGATAAGACGAAAAAATCTTTAAGATCAAATAAATGCCTGAAATTACTTAATCATATATATTCATGAGCTAAAGCTACATCTGATACAGTGTGCTGACAAGCAGCAGTTACATTAAATGCCTTGCTTGTTCCATTTCCTTCCTATTAAAAAGTCTAATTTGTATCTCTCTTTAAGTTGTGTGAAATGGTTTTTGAAAGTGTAAAGAAAGGACAAACTTCTAAGCTAAACATGTAGTTATTATGGAGACATTTTTGAGAATGACAAAAATACACATGGCCATGTACACAGACTTCTGCTAACTTATTTGGTTTTTAAAACCAACCCCCACCCCCTGCAAAAATAAAGAAACCAACCCAAACAACCAAATAACCACCCCTTTTGGAGTTGGAGGCATGGCTCAGATGGTAGAACACAAGCCAATGAAAAGCTTCTGTTATCAAGTTTGAAGTTGGGGAAAATAACAACAAAAATAAAAGTATACATACTCCAGCCCTGACATTTTTCACTAAATAATAAACTACTTGAGTGTCATTTGTTTGTCTATAATCTCAGCATTTCAGAAGGCAAGACAGGAAGACTGTTAGTTGAAGGCTGGCTTCAGCTATACTGCTAGAACTTATCTTCCCCACCCCTCACCAACTAGAGGCAGAGGTTGGGGCTGCTAGCTTGGTAATTACCTGAGGCCAGTTTAGTGAGGACTCGTTGACCTTCTTCACAGAGCCAGGCTGTAGCTTGTTTATGAGTCTAAAACAAAAAGTATATGGAGCTGCTTATTGACTGGTCAAACAAGAACTGCAATATGAATCAGTAAAGCAAAGCATTACACATCTGTGGAGGTTATCACCGGACAGGCAATGTCCTAGACGTGAACCACAGGCAATCCCCTCAGCAGCCCGTGGGAAGGACCAGCGAGCAGCAAGGGTGTCTCCCACCCTTGGGGACCTCCTTACTCGCAGAGGATGATGCCATCCTTGAGGCCCAGCTGGAAGTTGGTCCCGATGCTCATGCCTGTCACCTCTTCTATCCAGTTGCGAAGATCTTCTTCTGCCTGGTGATCATACTTGGAAGCAATCTGAAACACAAGGTCACTGGCTTCAGGGCAATTCTGGCACAGCACTACCAAGTGGGAGGGTGGCCCCTCTCCCATTCCTTATGCACCGAGACCCCGGGGGATGGGTAGGAAGTGACACTCAACAGTCACCAGTAACTAAGTACAAACTGAAGGTGATTGACCCTGAAAAACCATCTATCAAAATTAAGAGACTTGCAATCCGGACACACAGCAAGTGACAGGGTCTTAGTGGTGTAGGACAGTATGGCATCACACAGGACTTACAACTTCACAGATCAAGCTAGCAATCACCACATTAGAAAAACAAGGAGACCAAAGGCAGCTATTCTTGGGAGAGGAACACGCAGGTGCACTCATACAAATAATATTGACTGAAATGAACTCCGGGAAATGGAAATAAGAGGTTTTTTCCTTTGGTTGCTGTTTTTAGAGGAACAAAGGGCAAACAAATGTAGCAGTGGTGCTCAAAAATGAACTCTACAACTAGTAGGTGGGGTCAGGAGGGAAAAACTGGGAGAGCACAAGGGAAGGGGTGACATTGTCCAGAAAGAAATGTACTTGTTGCCTGACTTATGTAACTGTGACCTCTATACTAACACTACAAAATTTAAAAATCAGTTCAAAATGAAAGAATTGTAATGCATACAATGATACAGTATCTCAATTCACCAATACAGATCACACTCAAGTAGTCCTATTGCCTAAAAAGTCCTGGTACTTGCCTTCGATTCAGCCAGATGCCCAGAACATGGTGTGCACAGACAGACACTCACATATGTACACATGCTCCTTCCTCAGTACTAAATGTAAACCGCTGAAACTCTGTTCATTTATTCTCCTCACATGAAAGACATGTCATGTTGTCTTCTTAGTGCCTAGATTAGTACCTGACATCTAATACTGAATAGAATGAAAGAAAACTGTTTTTTGATTTTTGCTACTCCTGGAGCTTGAACTCAGGGTCTGAGCACTGTCTTTGGACTTTCTCAAAGCTAGAGCTCTACCACTTGAGCCACAGCACCACTTCTGGCCTTTTCTGCGTATGTAGTACTGAAGAATAGAACCCAGGGCTTCAGGCATGCTAGGCAAGCACTCTACTACTGAGCCATGCTCCCAGCCCCTCAAGTTCTTAAAACCATCCCTTGCCTTGGATCCTTAAACAGGCCATTCAATGAATTAAGCAGATCACAGGGGAGAACAAGGAAAGATATGAATAGTCTGTCTTCTTTGGATAAATACACTGAACACATACACACACAGTCTAGTCTGAGCTGTTACAAGGGAACCAGGCACAAAGTTTGAGGTGCCCTAGGCTCATGGTGTCTGCGTACGGACCTACAGGCTGCCTGCAGCTCTTTTCCAAGGGGGACCTGGGAAAGGTCAGCCTAGACAGGAAGAAGCTCTTGTCACCTGACAGTGAAGTCCAGTATGGGGCTTAAAAAACAAAGGGTCCTTTCCCCTTTTCCCTCCATCCTCTGCCATCATAGTTTATGTTTCAAGGTGGGAAAAGATCCCATTTCCAAGGTCAAATAAAGGGAAGAGTTGGGCACCTCGTACAGACTCACATGAGCCTCGTCAAGTTCGCAGAGACCTTCTCCCCTTACTCCCCACTCTCAGGGCAAGGTGGAGATGAAGTTCAGGCACAGTGCAGAGCTACCCATGGTAAGAGCCCTATCTCTGCTCCCCTCATGTCCCACATGTCTGCAGATTGGGTTACACTGGCATCTGGATGGTGGAACAGGTAAAGAAGAAATGGAGACTTTGGAAACATTTTTCCAGAAATGTACCAAGCAGTAAGCAGTGATTATTCTTATAATTCCCCATAAATATTCTTGGATAATTTATCTCTTCCATACCACACAAATCCTGATGTAGGTATAGTAACTTTAGAAAATGGATTAAACTGGGAAATAAATCTTTTAAGTCCTGATTGTTAAGAATCTTGTCCTAGTTTGGCTAGAAAAATAATCAACATGAACTGGATGAGTGGATGAAAATGAGTAAGAAAATACAGCGTCTAGTACTCTTGTGGATACCACAAACAATTGCTATGGAAGCAAATTCTGAATGTGAATTGATTTTCTTTTCAAAAGTAAAGTCTCTACCTAACATCACTTTTATAATAATAATAGTGAACTCACTCTCAGGGGCTCACCACTGTAAATCCCAGCTACTCAAGAGTTACCTGAAAGACAGTGGTTCCAAGTTACAGTGGGCAAAACAAATTAGACCCTCTATCTCATCTAATAAGCCTGTGTGGTAGTGTGCGTCTTGTCATCTCAGCAATGCAGGAGGCCTTTGCAGGAAGACCATGGGTCAGCTGAAACAGGAGAAAGAGCTGGGTACCAGTGGCTCTCACCTGTAATTCTAGCTATTCAGGAGGCTGAGATCTGAGGATCATGGTTTGAAGGCAGCCAGAGCAGCCAAGTCTGTACAATTCATCTCCAATTAACCACCAGAAAACCAGAAGTGGCGCTGTAGCTCAAAGTGGTAGAGCACTAGTCTTGAGCACAATGGAACTAAGGGACAGCGCCCAGGCCCAGAGTTGAAGCCCCGGGACCAGCAAAAAAACAAACAAACAAAAAACCTAAGTGCTGGTGGCTCACACCTGTGTTCCAAGATACTCAGGAAGCTAGGATCTGAGAATTAGAGTTCTAAGTCAGCCTGGGCAGACAAATTTGACACTTCTGTTCAATTAACCAGCAAAAGCCCAAAAGTGGAGATGTGATTCAATCAGTAGAGCTCCAGGCTTAAGTGGGAAAGCTCTAGGCCTTGAATTCAAGCCCCAATATTGACACAAGTAAGTCCAAACCAAACAAACTCTAGGTATGTAGCCACATCATCCTGCTGTTGATTTTTACCTTTGGTTGTTCCTTTATCTTTTAAAGAAGCAACAAAGGCTTTTATCCCAAATTCTGTTAATGTTTTCCCAGTCAACAGAGCCCAGAAAGCATTTTCTCTTAAAATCAAAGAATTGTTAAGCAACTAAGCTTTCTGTTTAAAAAAAAAAAAAAATCAAAAGGAAAAAATTACTTTCATCCCAAAAAAGCTTTAATTCCTGAACATAAAGAAGAAATTATAGCATCTTTCTCATAACAAAAATAATTATCTTTAAATATTTGATTTTCGCTGGGTAGTGGTGGGCGGCTCCCATCTGAAATCCTAGTTACTCAGGAGTCTGAGATCTGAGGATTGAGTTTCAAAGCCAGATGATAAAGGAAATTCCATGAGACTTATCTCCAATTAACCACCCACATGCTAGGCAAGCACTCTGTCACTAGGCCACACTCCCAGCCTTGAATATGACCTCTTCTGAAGCATACTCAATAGAGGATGACGCTGCTCTGAAAGGGGCAAAAACTAGATCTTGAAGGGAATGGTGAAGAAAACCTTATATATTACAAAATTTTACACCCACCAAAGCTCACCCCCTTAACAAATCTTATCCCTCTGTAGCAATCCAGCAAAGCTGGTAGATAAGTAGGAAAAAAAGTCAAAAATGACTCCTAAAGAAATTAACAATCAACACAAAGGTGAGAATCACTGAGATGAGTCACAAGGTCTAAGCTCTACCTAGTTGTTCTCAACACCATTCCCTTAAGTAAATCCCTAATGTTCAGCCATATCTCACAGTGTACACACTATAGTTGATCACATACAAAATGGCACAGAATGCTGGGTACAGCCGCTCAAGACTAATCCTAGCTACCTGGAAGGTAAAGATAGAGGGATGGTGGAGGTTTGAGGCTAAATCAAGCATATAAGTTGGTAAGACTCCATCTTAACCAATAAGTAAGATGTGGTAGTGCACAAGCAGGAGTATTACAGTTCAAACTAACAAAGATGTAAACCAAAGCAGAATCCTACCTCAAAAATAACCAAAGTAAGCCAGATGCTGGTGGCTCACACCTATAATCCTAGCTACCCAGGAGGCTGGGTTCTGGGGATCATGGTTCACAGCCAGCCCAGGCAGAAAAGTTTGTGACATTCTTATCTTCAGCTACCAAAAAGCAGAAAGTAGAGCTCTGGTCAAGTTATGGAGCACTAGCTGTAACCAAGACTGACAGAAAAAAAAACTATTTTGCCCAGTTCTAAATCTTTTATCTAGAAAGGGATAAATACTAAGTAGGATATATGAAAGACAACTGGGGGAAGGAGGCATTAAGACATATTATTGTGGGGCTGGGAGTTTGGCCTAGTGGTAAAATGCTTGCCTAGCATGCACGAAGACCTGGGTTCAATTCCTCGGTACCACATACCTAAAAAAAAAGCCAGAAATGGTGCTGAGGCTCAAGTGGTAGAGCTCTTAGCCTTGAGAAAGTCCAGGAATGGCAAAAAAAAAAAAAAAAAAGCATATGATTGTTATTACTAAGGCATATTATTCAAAATAAAGGTGGGATAATGGGAGTTAAAACAGGAACCATTTCAAAATCTGAACTAGATTTCCATCTCAAATGTTCAGCAGCCTCAAATTCCCTTCCTTTTGATTCATCACTTTGCATTCTGGACACCTCAAACCAGCACAGTCCAACAGGCTTTAGTGTTTCTTCCCTACCAGAAATTCCGCACATAACAAATCTTATAAACACGTAAACATTTTAGCAAAAAATTCAAAGTATTCACACTGGTCTAACAAGCAACAAAAGATCACATGCTCCTGAGGTCAAACTTCAAAACTTGGTACTTGACATTCCAGAGACCTAGTCACCGCTTTCCATCTTGTCACTGCTTTCTATCTCTTCAGGACGAAGGAAGCCCCACAGGTAAAGGACCCCATTAAACATGTGACACACACATCAGAAGTAAATGGAAAGGAGTAAAGTTTTCTATTACTATTATTTCCTTACTGTCTACAATCTAATTTTAAAAAATATCCACAACTGGGACTCCTACCACCAAAGGCTTTTCCTCTGTGTAGTGTCTTTGATTCCAAATTTGCATTCCTTTCATACCATAGCTGGTAAAAGGGATGAAGTAATCCATCTTTTCAAGAAGTGTCCTAGTGTAGGGGAAGGAAGAATAAAGATTCCACAGAAAAACCGCTTCACACTTGTGATGCCCTCAGGATGGTTACAAGCATTCTTCTTGGTCAACTTGGACCAACTTGCCAAAGGCGCTTGAAAGCCAGGGAAAAAATCATGTCTGCAGCAGAACTGGCAGATGTTGAGATCTGCCAAGTTTTCACCTGACAACATATAATTTTCTTTCCCCAAACATGCAACAGTCAGTGCATGAGATAGTTTGTTGCTGCTGTGACAAAATAACCTGAGGAAAAAAACAAAATGACTACTTTTGGGCCACCTGGTGAGAAGAATAGAATAAATATGTGCCCTGGGATGAATCTGCAAGGAGACAGACTATGAAGCAACCAGGAATGGGAGAACACGGAGCACAAATCCCAGTTGCACATCCAGCAGCAACCCTGCTAGCAGGCACTGGCTCTTGGGTTAGGGGCTGCTCTGGAATGTTAGGGATCTGCAGAGATTTTGCTGAAAGAGGATGTATGTAATAGCTGAACTCCCACAGGTACAAGGCCAGAAGACAGAGAGGCTCTTGAAGGTTTGGTTTCTGGAGCTTGTGGGAACAAACTCACTCCTATGAGCAGGAGGAGACCTCTGCCACCTCAGTAAGTGACCTGCCATCCAAGTGCTTGTCTGCAGACCTGAACCAGTGTCAAAATGTTCCAAATCCATACTTACTTCCTCCTGAGCTATGGGGGCAGGGGACATCGAGGAGAAACAATCTCAGTGTTTCAGCCAGACTTAGGAAACTCTGGAACTCCCTTGGGGACCCAGATCCAGATCTCAGACCATGAATGCCTTTTTTTTTTTTTGGCTTCCTACAATAGAGTCTATTTGTGAGAGATGGCTTTACATAAGCAGTCAGAGCTCAAGTACCTCATTTTAAAGGTGAGAGAAGAAGCTGAGCACTGGTAGCACACATCTGTAATCCTAGAGGATTCAGTTTTAACAGTTTGGGCAAGAAAGTCTGGGAGACTTACCTCCAATTAGCCAGCAAAATGTCAGAACTGAATATGTGGCTCTAGTGGTAGAGGACCAGCCTTGAGCTAAAGGACAGAGTCCTGACACTAAGTTTAAGCCCTACTACTGGTGCGCATGCTCACGCACACAAAAGGTAGAGTAGATGTGGATAGGAGTCTAGCAAATATGTTGTTTCTCCCCTTCCATGAAAAGGAAAGAAATAGTAATTAGGAGTGTGAGTGCGTGTGTGTGTCTTTAATTTGTAACAAATCCTTACAGACAGATGCAAACTGTAAATCCACTTTTCAACCAGAACTCATGGTTACGAGTTTTGATAGATGTAAACCCATGAAGGCTGGCTCTGAGAATAAAGTTGATATAAAAGCAAAAAAAAAAAAAAAAAGAAAAAAGAAAAGAAAATGAAAGGATACAAGGTTTCTATTAAACCATAGGATGGAATTTCCCATTTCCTCTTTGTAAAAAAAAAAAATGGTTAACTGTGCCTTATGAAATAGAATATAAAAACATATCCTGCTTCTTGAGGCCTTTTGGTCATTTTTTTTTTTGCACTTTTTTGGTTTTTGTTTAAGAAGAATATTGTGGGGGGATGGGGAGGTTAAAATTCAAATACCCACATGCTACCAAGCTTGCATAAATCTTACCAGAGAGGGAGAGGCAGGATGTGATGGTGCATAATTGTAATCCCAGATATTAGGGAGGCAAAAACAGGAGGGCAGTGCTTGGAGGTCAGCCTCGATAAAATTAAGCCATAGTGTTTGCACACTGTTGTAATCCCAGCTATTCAGGAAGCATAGACAGAAGGATTACAGATAGAAGCCAGCCTGAGCAGTCAGTGAGAGCTTGACAAAAGGCACGAGGATCATAGGGTAAGCTCAAGAAAAATTGTTATAATTACTAAAGTATAAAGAGGCTGGTTTAGGAATGGTAGAGCTCCTGCCTAGCAAGTCTGAGGCCCAAAGTTCAAATCCCAGTGTTGACAAAAAAAGAGGGACAGGTTGCAGTGGAGTCCAAGTTCTTTACCTATACAACAAAGCAGAAAGTCAGTTATGAGACTCAGTTCCTCTTTAAAGCCAGTCAAGGTCCTGTTTTTTTTTTTTTTTTTTTTTTTTTTTCTAGCCCTGAAGGGAGAGGGCGCCAAGAGGTGGCCTGCAGGGCACCCCCAGGACAACAATAAAGGCACCTCCTCACAGTTTATGGTTATGCAATGAGCTCTCAGGAAGGTGGGAGAAAGTTCTCTGGAAATGCAGACAGAGCTCTCAGGAAGGTGGGAGAAAGTTCTCTGGAAGTGCAGTGCTGTGATCCAGCACAAAGGTCTCCGGAGCTGTGGTTAAGGCCCGCTATGACCACGAGACCAGAACCTCCTTTCCAGTGAACAGAGTCCCTCAGTAACCACAGGGCACTGGTTCCAGAACATTCACCAACCCCAATAAATACCAGCACCACTGATGCTCAGGTCCCTTGTAAAAACAGTACTTAAAACAGTATTTGTAAATAACCCATGCACATTATCCAATATACTTCGTGGGATGGAATCCAGAGGGTCCACCATTGAGCTACATTTCTAGTCTCCCTGTCCATATACTTTTCTTCTTTTCTTTTTTATTTGCCAGTCTTGGAGCTTGAACTGAGCACTGTCCTTGAGCTTTTTTAAGGCTAGCACTCTACCACTTGAGCCATAGCACCACTTCTAGATGTTTTCTGTGTATATGGTACCAAGGAATTGAATCCAGGGCTTGCTGCATGCTAGGCAAGTACTCTACCACTTGGCCACATTCCTAGCCCAACCTGTCCATATACTTTTAAAAATGTTCTCTAGATGAATGCCTAATACAATGTAATATTTTGTAAGACCACTTTAGGCTCTGTTGCTAGACACAAAGTCCTTCTCAATCCACAGTGAAGCAAAGTGACAATCCATCCCACAGAAGCAAGCTAGTATAGTGGAATCTACTATAGTCCCAGCCACACAGGAGGCTGAAGCAGGAGAAAACTCCTGAACCTAGCCTGGAGAACATTTTAAAACCCATCTGGAGGTAGGGGAAAGCACTGGTAATACATGCTATCATGAATCTGACAAATGCACCAGAACAGTCACTAATGATTTAAAAAAAAAAAAAAAAAAGCACTGCTTCAAACCAGCCCACAGGAATTTGCTAGGGGTATTGTCAGCCTGGTGCAAAAGTTCACAATAAGATTATTTGGCAGAGCCAGGCACAGTGACTCATATCTGTAATCCCAGCTACTTGGGGAGACAGAGATCAAGGGAATCAAGGTTTGAGGCCAGCCAATCTCCAAAGTTCCCAAGATCCCATCTCCATCAATATACACAAGGCAGTGGCACACATGTATCATCTAAGTTATGCTGGAAGTTACCAGGAGGAAGACAGACCCGGGGCCAAGTCCAGCAAAATGGAAGACCATATGAGGAGTAAGAATAGCTAAAGCAAAAAGGCACTGGTTGCAGGAGCTGCCTAGCTAAGCCAGGAGTTCAAGCCCCAGTACTGAAAAAAAAAAAAAAGGGCATAGATAGCAGAGATGTCTCTGATTAAAAACACTTTCCTCCTCTTCCTCCTCCAGGTCCTCTAAAGTGAATGCCACATGCATGTTTGGAAGCCCTGTAGACAGAGGCAGGAAAGTTCACACAGCAGAGCTATCTGCACTGGAAGAAGTAAAATAGGGAACGAAAATTAAGACTGGAAAGGAAGAAAATTACAAGTGAAAGCTTGACTGGCAAGATGGGTGGAGAGCAGGGTGAAATAGGGGGTAAGAGGGCTTTAATTTGACATTCAGGGCTTGAAGAAAAAGGAAAACCAGAAACAAATGTACCTGGGCTCTGGAAAGCCGCCTGAGGGGTACAATTCTGCTGCAGAGCACTAGAGAACCCAAGATTTCCATCTGGTGCTCCATGTACATGCAATTTCTATACTTGACTAGAAGCAAGGTATGACCCTCGGTTGCCATTTCCCAAAGTAGAATAGTGTGTCTGAACTGACCCTCTGTATGAAACTGCTACACATGGTACTGATTATTTTCTCTCCTGTTTCCTCCATGTGCAACAGAAACAGAGAGAAAAGTATAACCACGAAGCACTCCCATCACCTCTAAAACCTGGGTAGTGGCACTCCAGGGTGTGAACTGAGGATCATGGTTCAATGCCAGCCTAGGCAGGAAAGTCCCTGAGACCCTTATCTTCAATCAACTACCAAAAAGTTGAAGTGGAGATGCAGCTCAAGTGGTAGAATTGTAGTCTTGAGCACTGTCAAGGCCAGTGCCCAGGCCTGAGTTCAAGTCTCAGGCATGCATGCACATAGACACAGACACACAGACACAGAGGCACACAAAAGACCACACACTTGAGAATCCAAAGTTACTCCTCATCACCCAACCTCATCCAGCCACTGGGAAAAGTTCCCCGGGGAAATGCCTGGAGGGAGGTGGGGACAATTCCTTTGAGCTTAGGTTAGGAATACCCCAAAGTGTCCCTCCGGGAAGAAGGACCTCTTTTCTCTGGAGAGGCCTCATCCAAGAGTCATTCCCACTTTGGAAGCTCTCCAGTCCCAGGGTACGAGAAAAGGTACTGGAAGCACTCGCTCCTCTTTTCTGTCCAGACTCCCTTCACCGTCCAGGTACCCTGCAGATACAGGCCTCAAAAAAATAAAATAAAAATAAAAAACAGAAAATAACACTTTTGGGCTTTCAACAATTCACTCAAAGGCTTAGCAGTGGACTGAGAGGAACAAGCCTTGTCTGAAATTAAAAAACAACAAAAAAAATTATCTTATCGAATAAAAGCAAGTCAGGAGCTGGTGACTTCATGATTGCCATCATAACTACTCAGGAGGCTGAGATCTCAGGATCAAAGTTCAAAAACAGCTAAGACAGGAAAGTCTGTGAGATACTTATCTTCAATTAACCACCAGAAAACCAGAAGTGGAGCTGTTGCTCAAGTGCTCAGGAAACAGTACCCAGGCAGAAAGAGAGAGGAAGGAGAGAAGGAAGAAGCAGAAAGGAATAGACAGAGAGGAGAGTGGAGAGACAGTGGCAAGAGAGGAGACAAGAATAAGAGAGAGGAGAGAGGGAGAGAGGGAGAGAGGGAGAGAGGGAGGGAGGGAGGGAGGGAGGAATGGAGGGATGGAGGGAGGGGGGATGGATGGAGGGAGGGATGGAGGGAGGGAGGGAGAGAGAAAGAGATCTTAGGAAGAAAAAGCAGAAAACTGCCATGTCCAAAGCTCTGCTCTGGTTCTACAAAATGTTCTGGACACTAAGAGCAGTGTGGGCAGAAGGATGCAAGAGGAGAGAGCGCGGGACCTCACTGGGGAAACGTGTCCCAGGGCAGGCCTGGACAAGGACCCCAGGAGGTCATCACTTTCCTGTCACAAAACCAAGACACTGCAGCTCTGCAACTCTGCTCCCCTAATCCAGATAAAGATTTCTGAGTGAGTGGTAAGCTTCTGGAGGTATTATTAACACCTAGAAGATAAAAGCAGCTCAGAATACATAACCTGGCCAGACCAGTCAGCTACAGGGAGCTAAGGTTCTCAGTTATGCAACTGTGCTCCAGGCATCCTGAACTCTACACCTGAATTATCCAGCTTATTTACTTCTTCCAACATCACTGCACAGGCATTATTACCATATCCTCATCCCACAGAGCTGATACAAAGAATAATAAGCCACTTGCCCCAAATCCACAGTATCCAAATTCTTGAGGCCCAGGCTCAACAACTTCCTCTCTAACAAGAATCTAACAAGGAAATACTTGCCAGTTGACAAACATTCATACGGTTATGTTTTCAAGGTAAGAATTTCTTATGAGAACAAAGTTTTAGTCCTCACAAACAACCAGAATGGATCCTTGGACTCCAGAGATCCTTAACAAAAATTTTACCTGGCTGAGGGTTGAGAGTTAAAGAGAACCATTGAACAGGACCCATGCCACAGCTGAGACTAGTGCCTAAAATAAGGTGGAACCTGCCAACAACTCTGAGGACAAGTTTCCTGGAGGTGCAGCATTTGTTCAACCTCCTGGAAACAAAGTTACCAAAATCATCCAATAGTCAGGGACAACATTAATCATAGCTGGTAATACACAGTTAAAGAGGGGTGGGAAGAAAAAGAAAACAAAGTTAAAATAACAACAAAAAAAAGCCTCTCAATAATCCTCAAGTCTCAATCTGGACCGACAAGCAGGTAGGAGGAAAAGTGGTTATTTCTGGTGGATGGCAGACAGCAATGCCTTTGCAGTAATCTAAGGGAACAGGTGAGGCAGACAGAGCAAGCTCCACAAAGGAAGAGCACAGAAAGTTCCAGTGCTGGATGGAGGAGCAGATAAGAATCCCACTGACATCCCTCAGTAAGTCTGGGTATTTTAAAGAGAAAAGTTTGAGGCCCCTCCTCTTCTCATTGGAGTGAATCTTCCTTATCTGTTTCTGTCAAGATGGGGGTGGGGATGAGGAAAGCAAGTGGACAAACCAAAATAGTCAGCCACCAGCAGGAGCTGGCTTTCTGACTTACCAAATGGCCACTTCTACAGGTCTCCAGCGAGTGGCAAGCATTAGACAAAGCTTTGCAAAGAGGGCCCTTAACTTCTAACAGAGTCGAAGACAAAACAGGTGACTTAGCAGACAATCCACAAATGACAGCCAGGATAGAATTCTCTCAGTGATGTACGTATTCAGAGTAATTTTAACCAACTAATAAAGTACTGAAGAAAAAAAGTGATATAAATCATTACACCATTCTAAAACATGATATATGCACCCATTTATTTGTATTCTCTTATGGGAGTGTTAATTTCCACTTTCAACGATTAGTTAACTGAGTGGAAGAAACACCATTAAAATTAATTAAAAATAAGACTTCTGAACTTTACAAAGTTAAGGCAGGACACCTGCACTTTTCCCCAGCGATTCTGGCACTTCTAGTTTAATTTCCAGCTGAAGTCACCTCGGGGTTGACTTGTGGCTCCTTTCCCCAGTTCTCTCCACACACCAGCAGCTGTGGTCCAGCACTTTCTGGCAGCCCCAGCTGAAGGACTTTCCTAGTTGATAGCTGCTAACTATGGAACTGTCTCATTTATTCTTCAATGATAAACTCTTAGTGCTAAGTCCTCTAAATGGTTTTCCCCAGCTGAGGAATGGCATTCTGTAACCAAAAAAGCCCCAAAGCAGCTCCTTTGTTACACTGCATTCCAAAGGGATGGAATGTGTGTCACCCAACCATCCTGAAGTCCCAACCTTCTCCGGGAACTGAGGTTCTGAGAAGATCAAGTCAGCTGTTTGCCACACCCTTCCCACCCCAATCTATCTCCTTCACTTGCCCTGCTAACTGTAAGAGAGGTCCCTGCTACACCTGTGGCAAGACCCTGAGAGGGCAGGACTCCTGGGACCCTCAGCATTTCAGGAGCTTCACTGCCTCCAACACTTTGTTTACAGCCAACTGTTTTTCCTCAGCCACTATCTGCGCTTTCCCTTTATTGTCCAAGTTATACTGGGGGCCAGACTCAACCCGTAGGACAACAGCATTTTGTGCTGCTATCCTCCACTGACTGATTAGCGTCTTTGCCGTGCCCACATCATGGTTTCCTGCACATCATAACTGATGCATCTTTTTGCTGTTATTATAAAAGACTGTTCATTTTCCTAGGCTGTTTTAATGCTAGTTTCAACTTTTTGCCCTTTTTACTTTTTGCCCCCCCTTTTAAAAGTTTGTTATGTTTTGCTATGAATTATCATCTAATCAAATGTGTTCATTTTAAAGATTTCCCCCCCACACACACACCCTTGGACTGTTACTAGTTAAAAGTATTTGATTAAGATTGGCTGGCTGGCTGCAGGTGGCTCACATCTGTAATCCTAGCTACTCTGGAGGCTGAGATCTTGGAGAATGTCAGCCCAGCCAAAAAATTCCATCTCTCAAGTAACCAGCAAAAGCCTAGCTGGAGGCCTAGCTCAAGGTGGGGTCTTACTTGTCTAAAACTAGTCAGGAAAGTACAAGGTCCTAGGTACAAAATCCAATATCATCAGAAAACAAAGTAGTTACAATGAAAGGTTCCTTCAATTCGCTGATGAACCATTTTCACAGATAAAAATGTAAACTCAAAGAGTGATTCATACAAACAGAACACTTAAAAGAGCAAAGGAATACAAATCGAAAAAATGTAACATTAATTTCCCATTACTAAGAGTCAATAGCCACAACATGATCTTTGAGTGAACACAGGGACAGGCACACCTCCCTGCACAGCTTTGAGGTGGAAACTCCTGTTTCCTTCCATCTTAACAGTTTAGGAAGCCAGCAGAGGTGGTAAACAACTTGACAATATCAAACAAGGTAATAAAGTGCCTAGGGGAGACTAAAACCCACATATGCTTGACATAAAGTCCACACCACCTCCCCAAAATGTTTATGCCTTTTTTCAATCTTAGTGAGGGCTTTTGTTCATCTTCACCATTATTTTTAAGTTGTTGTACAAAGGAGGTAAATGAGTTTTTTAAAAAAAGATCCGACGTTCGAATCTGCATACAAAGTATGCAACACATAAAGAAAAAAAAAAGAAGCAGGGTGTCCAAACCAAGGAATGTCAAAGTTTATGTTCGCATATATGCAGTCTTTTTAGGGGAATGAGGGGGACCCTGGGGTCTGAGCTCAAGGCTGCAGTGATACAGCTAGGCCAGGCCTCCAGTGGGTATTTTCCCAGGTTCTTTTCAAGATAGGGTCTTTCTTCCTGCCTGTGATTGCCTAAGCCAGAATCTCCCACTACAGGCCTCCATCCTCACTAGGCCCAGTCACAGGGCACCCCAGCAAGCTTCCCTTCTATGAATGAGTCTCACAGACCTTTCTGCCTGGACCAACCTAGAACCATGATCCTCCCACTCTCTGCCCCCCATGTGGTTGGTATGTCCAGGGAATGATACTGAGCCTAGATATGGATTGAGATGTCTCACTTGGTGTTCCTGTTGGGGCTGGCCTCAATCCATGACACTCCTGTTTTTCGCCTCCCAAGTAGGTAGGATTACAGATGTGAATCATCTGAATCCAACTGCCTTTGGGTTTTTTTTTTTTTTTTTGCTTGTTTGGTTGGTTGGTTGGTTGGTTTACTGAGACAAGATCTTAGTCAAGATTGACTTGGAACTCACCATGTGCCCCAGACTGGCCTCACTCACAACCTTGCCTCCGCCTCACAAATTCTGGGATCACAGGTATGTACCACCAGCCTGTCCACTTTACCCCACAGTTAAGCCCTCAAGCTTAACTATACATGTATCACCTCAAACACAGGCTAGCAATGCATGGAGATTTGGTTTCCAAGCCCAGAACAGAAGACAGAGTAACAGGAATTATCAAATATTAAGAAGAGACAGATGGGTAACAAAAATAAGTGAGAGGGGCAGACAAAAGTGACTACTAAGTATCTCACTGAACTAAGAAACTGCTTGTAGAGGTGAAACTCAAAGTTATTCCAACTTTCTTGTGTGACCTTCAGCGGCCACACCCCCTTCTGGGCTTCCCAGTCCTCATCTGTCAAGGGAGTCCAGTAATCCCAGCTAGCAGGTTAAGCTCAAGACTTCCCATGAAAGGGTACTGTCTGGAAAGACCACATAAATGAGGGGTTATTTTGTTTTTTTGCCATTCCTGGGGCTTGATCTCAGGGTCTGAGCACTGTCTTTGGACTTTTCTCAAGGCTAGAGCGCTACCATTTGGGCCACACCTCCATTTCTGGCTTTTTCTGTGTATGTGGTACCAAGGAATTGAACCCGGGTCTTCATGCTTGCTAGGCAGGCACTCTACCACTAAGCCAAACTCTTGACCACCCCCCAGGGGTTATTTAAAAAAAAAATAGGTTTAAGGTTAAAGGGATAACCTCACAGCCCTTATAACTTTCCAAAGTTCTGAAAACCAAGGTTTTGCTGTTAAAACATTTATAATTATAGTGATCTGGAGCCAGTCTACAAATTTCTCTGGGTTTGCTCAACTAGAATTAAGAAAGGGGCAGAGGCTGGGCTACATTAGTCAGCAAAAGGAAAACCAGTTTGGATATTAACATCCAGGTAAAAGGCCTGTCGAGGGCTAGAAGGACAGCCAAAGTTATCAGTAGCTCATTTACAATGCAAAGGTAAAGAGAGTGGGCAGATCTCACTGCCAAGAATCACAGGCAGAGTTGTAATTAAGGTGCAGGAGCCAGGCCAGAGCACTGCATCCAACACTTCCAACTCTCTGATCTGCTCCAAGGCCCCCTAAAGCTTCGTTTGTAAACCGTGGAAGGAAGCAGGGAGCAGTATTTTCCAACAGAGTTTTCAGTTAGAGATGTTTGTACTCAAATTGTACACAACAAACCTCTCACCTTTCTGTCTCTTCCAAAAAAAAAAAAATAGGAAGCCGTTTTAAAATATGAGCGAAAGCCAGGAGTCCACGGCTCACGTCCATCACCCTAACTTACTCAGGAGGCAGAGTTCTGAGGATCGCGGTTCAAAGCCTGTCTAGGCGGGAAAGTCCCTCCGGAGACTATTATCTCCCATTAACCACCAAAAACGTGGACTGGAGCTGTGGTTCAAATGGTAGAATGCTAGCTTTGAGGGGGGGGGGGGAAATCCTCAGGGAATAGGCCCTGAGTTCAAGCTCCAGGACTTGCACCCAAAAAGAGAGAGGGCGAGAGAGAAGGGGGCGGGGTACACGGCACCCCGGAAAGGTGAAAAACCCAACGATTTCAGTTTCAGATGCTCCGACTAAAACCAGCTCCACCTCCAAGACGGCTCGGGGATGGGAAGGGCGCGAGGCGGGCGCAGAGGCGGGAGAAGGGCGCCCCGCACTCCGCCAGCGCGGACAGCCGCGGCCCCGGGGTTGGCGGCGGCCGGGCCGGGCCGGGCCGGGCCGGCGTGCCCGCTCCCCGCGGAGGGCCGGGCGGAGGCTCCCCGGAGGTGAACGGGAACACAGCCCCGCCGGCCCTCCTTTGTGGCGCCCGGGCCGGAGCGGCAGTCGGGAGACAATGAGCGGCCTGTGCGCGGTTCCACGCCGATTGGCTGGTCCCCACCCTCCCCCCCCGCCGCCCCCGAACCCCCTGATGTCATGGGCTTGGAATGCAGGCCCGGAGGAAGGAAGGAAGGAGAGGATTTGGGGAGGGGGACGCCTCTCATCTCTTTCGCAGGCCAAAAGTTACAAAGATCCACCCGACGCATTCTGAGGCTGGGTGGCAAAGCTGATTGTCACCAAACCCCAACGCGCCTCGGCCAATAAACCTTGAACAACAAAAAGTAAGCCACAAAGACTCCGGCGCGGCGACGGGCAGCGAGCCACAAACTTCGCCGGGTTTTATTTAAAAAAAAAAAAAAGTCTCAGATCCGCAGCGGACTCCGCTCCCCAAGCGCGGGGCGCCCGGCGCCCAGGCTTTGTCTCGGTTTCCCGCACGGGCAGAAAATCTGCCCAACGGCTCCGGAGACGGGGTCCGTCCCCGCGGCGTGCCGGAGTCGGCGGGACCCCCGAGGGTCCCTCCCCGGGAGACAGAGACAATGGAGGCTCCGGCTGGCCACGTCGCCGCCCGACCTCGCCCGCCGCGCACTCCGCGGGGAAGGCGCGGGGTTCCACCGCGGCAGCCCGCGCCCCGAGGGCGGTGGGCAGCGGGAGGCGGCTGCTCGCGGGAACCCCGCCGCGACCCCGAGCCCCGCCTAAGGGCGAGGACCACGCAGCAGCGCCCCCTTCCCGGAGGGGCGCGTCCCGCAGCCGCCGACCGGCCCTCCAGCTCCAGGGCCGGCGAGGCGGGATTCTGGGCGTCCTGGGAGCCTCTGCCCGCCTCGAGTCCCGGCCCGCGACGCGGGAACAAAGCCAAGACCGCGGCCGGGGTCCGGGATCGGGGACAACTCGCAAACCACCCGGGCGTCCCGTGTCCGCACTACCCGAGAGCCGAGGCGCGCGGGGGAAGTGTGCCGGCCCAGCCCTGGCCCCCGAGTCTCGCCGGGCCCCCCCCCCCCCGTCTACTCTGGCGTCGCGCAGGGTTTCCCTGACCCCGGCGGAGTTTTGCGGGATCTCCCCGCCGCCTGGTCCGAGCGGCGTCTAGCGGGGTCCCCCAGCACGCCAGCCCATCTCGCGGGGCCCCCGGCATTTAATGGGGCCCCCGTACCTTGTTTTTGACCTCGGCCGAGAGCCCGTAGGAGGGGCCCTTGTTGAAGTGGGTCATGGTGCCCGGAAGAGGCTGCGCTGGGGTTCGGGAGTCCCTCGCACTCGGTGTCCCCGCTCCTGGCCCCTAGGGGTGACGGCGCGGGAGAGATTCGGAGCTGGTTCCTCCGCGCTGTGCAGTAGCAGCCCGGGCGCGATGGAGAGGCGCGGGCGGTGCCTGGGCGACTCGGTCCTCGGGGTCCAGCGGAGCCTCGGGTCCGCTCCGAAGAGACGCGCTGGCTGCCGCGCCCGCTCCGCACGCACGGCCCCCCGCCCGGTCCCCCGGGCCTTCAGTGATTGGCTGCCCAGCCCGACCAATGGAGAGCCGCCGCCTCCACCTCGCCCCGCCCCTCGCGGGGTCCCGGGCCGGGAGCCCGGCCCCCTGACGACCCCGCCCCGCTCCGGGAGGCCCCGCCCCTCGGCGCCCCGGGACGAGCTCCACGTCCACCGGCGGGCCGTGGCTCCTAGGACGGGGTGGGAGGGCGCGCGCCCCGAGGAGACGACCGGGTCCCCCGCGCCGGTCCGCGGAATGCCCCACCGGGGCCCCACCTGAGCGCCTGACCTCCACCTCCGGGTCGACCTGGATGGGAAGACCCGGGGCAGACTGGGTTCTGATTTCAGTGCGGGGTGGACAGGCGCGAGCGGGCCCGCGTGTGCCGGCAGTCCCTCCCTCCCAGCGGCTGCGCCCTGGAGTCCCGACCCCTGCGTCTCGTTTGGCTGGTGTTTTTTTTTTTAATCTTTGAGTAGTTGCACAAAGGTGTTTTGATGCATTCTCAATGAGTACTGCGCGTCTTGATCAGTCTCACCCCGTCCATCCTTCTCCCCACCCCACCTGTCTCCTCAAGTTGTCTGGTTCTTTGGTTGGTTACTCTGGAGTCCTGTTGGAATGTGAAATCGTTTTGTGTAGAAAGTTTTCTTTAAACCCGAAGTTTTCTCTAAACTTGTAATCTTTTTGTGGTCCTTTTCCTACCCTTCCGACCCTTTGCATTCCCATCTGGAAGTCCAATTTCTATTCCAGGGGGAAGAAACTGAACCCTCCTTCAAGTGGGTGGCTCTCGCCTGTAATCCTAGCTGCTCAGGAGCTGAGCCTCCTGAGGATCGCAGTTCAAAGCCAGCCCGGGCAAGAAAGTCCGTGCGACTCTTATCTTCAATTTACCATGAGAAAACCGGAGCTGCAGCTCAAAGTGGTAGGGCGCTTGCCTTGAGCAGAAAAGCCGAGAGAGCACCCAAACTGACAGAGAGCCCCAAAACTGAGGACAACAAAACCAGTCTAGCCATACTTTGACATCCCTTCTGGAGTTGAGCAAACTGTAACTCAGACCCCTGCTATGCTGGCTGGAATTCACTTCCAGAACTTCACCTCTGGTCATCTTGAGTGGAGAGCAGGTTTCAATCCTATGGATCTTACTGTTTGCCAAACACAGCTGAAATACCAGAGGAGATCACAGAACAAGGTGTGGCAACCTGCTTGAAAAGAGGAGCCCAAATATCTCCCCAAGTTGAAACATTCTGGGATTACAAATAAGGAAACTTGAAAAGGAACCCCACAAAACCACTCTTCACTTGGGGAGACTTTGGGAGAGAAAAATCATAGGGGAAAAGTGAAATGATTTGTAAATGGTTTGTCATTTGACTCAATATAGGATAATTAGGGCATCCTTCCCACAGAGAGAGAGAGAGATGACACAAGTGACCCACTATTTGTGGGACAAGCAGTTTGGGCTGTTTTTCTAGTGTGACAGTGACCATGTGTCATTCACATATCTCACTTTTCATCAGAACCATTATGTGAAAGAGGTGGCCAAATCTGAGTTAGATATCACAGGGACAGCCTGAAAAGCTACACGTTCTACAAGCAATCTAGGCCTGACTGCTTCCTGTCTGCTGCTGTGGCCATGAAAATGGAGGTCAAAATTATTTTAATCTGTTTAAGCATCTTTCTGAGGAGAATGTAAAATAATTATATTCATGAAGACTATGAGCTTTATTTGTGTATCAGGAATTATTATTTAAGAACTATAGCTTCAGTTCATGATTCTCAAAAGTTCTGAATGTGGGACCAGGAGCATAGAGAGCCTCTGGTAGCTTGCTCACCCAGCATGCACAAAGCCCTGGGTTTGATTCCTCAGTACCACATACACCGAAAAAGCCAGACGTGATGCTGTGGCTCAAGTGGCAAAGTGCTAGCCTTGCGCAAAAAGTGTCCAAGGACAGTGCTTGGGCCCTGAATTCAAGCCCCAGGACTGGAAAAAGAAAATAAAATGAAATAGAAATTCGGAATGTGGTTAGTGGAAAGGGCCACACAACAATGGAAATGTACTTAATAAAGCTGTCTACCTCTGTGGCTTTAAAATGAACTTTAACATTTGCTATGTTTGTTTGGTCAGCGCATCCTCCCTGAGGTAGTCGCTCTATCTGACACAAGCAATAAAACTTACTATTTAAAGAACAGTTAGTCTGGGAGATTCTATCAGTGCTCCCCAGGCTTTCTTCATTTCTAATTTAGTTCATTGCCTAGGAATAAGTAATGCTGTGTTTGAGAACAAAATGTGTGCCAGGAGTGGTAACAGCTGCTTGTAATTCCCTGTACTATCTGAAGGATCAGGAGTTCAAGACCAGACTGGGTTACAAAGCAAGACCCATTTTTTAAATGAAGGCCTAGTAGTGGCCTAGTGGTAGACTTCTTGCCTAGCATTCACGAAACCCTGGGTTCCAGTCTTCAGTACCACATATATAGAAAAAGCTGAAAGTGGTGCTGTAGCTCAAGTGGTAGAGCACTAGCCTTGAGAAATCCCAAGGAGAGTGCCCAGGCTCTGAGTTCAAGCCCCAGCACTGGCAAAAAAATTGAGAATTAGAGATAATTGCAACCAGCTTTATTAAGAGATAATTGAAGATGTACACATATTTAAGATGTACAATTTGACACGCATAGAGATCTGTAATCAGCAATGTACATATTCTGCCACATACCCCTTGCCCTGAAATCCTGGCCACGCCACCTCACCAGAAAAGCACTGCTAGGTTTCATATCACTATAGACAGTAGGCCCCAGGCATACACAGGCATAGGATTCCACCATCACGTGGAGATGAGGAAAAGCCGTGAATGCTCAGGATCCATAGAGTCTGGTAGTCTAAAATTAGTCCAGCATCCCTATAGTTTGTGAGCACCTGTCACTGCACAGCGTAGGTAGGCTACACCACTGCCACAAAGCGTACTGTTGTGCAGGTCAATACGGCTCACCAAAATCTCTGCCTTATTTCCTGCCCTCTGTCCAGAATGCTGGGGATGTTCAATTCCTTTTTCCCATACCACCACCCAACTTCTGCTGAAGACAGACTCCTTTTCAACAAATCCCAAATTTTCACAGTCACTAACTGTGAATACATGCTCTGTCTGTCCACCATTGAGGCCGGGGGAGGCTGAGGAGAATGCGTGTGAGGAGTTGTCATGTAATGGGTTGTACAAGATGAAAGGAGTTGAATGGATGGATGGTGTGAGGAAGCGTACCACTCTGTAAGTGTCTTGATGCCACCTGCTTGTACACATTTATATAATTATGGCAATTTTATGTATAGTTTGCCACAATTAAGACAAATTAAGGCTGAGGGTGTAGCTCGGTGGTAAAATGCTTTCCCTAATAAGCACAAACCCTTAGTACCACCAAAAAAAATAAAAATAAAACAACCCTCCAAACTGGTACCTATAACTTCTATAAATATACATAAGCCTGTAGTATCCATCCAGAACACACACAAAAAAAGTCTAGTGCTTCTTTGTTTGGCCATCATGGTAAACCTAAATTGTTTATCTATCAGGACTGCCAGCATGAGAACTTTAAAAATCATGTATGTAGGGCCGGGAGTTTGGTCTAGTGGTAGAGTGCTTGCCTAGCATGCACAAAGACCTGGGTTCGATTCCTCAGTATCACATACATAGAAAAGACAAAAGTGGTGCTGTGGCTTAAGTGGTAGATCTCTAGCCTTGAGGAAAACCAAAGGACAGTGCTCAGGCCTTGAGTTAAGGCCCTGAGTTCAGTCCCCAGGACTGGCAAAAAAAAAAAATCATGTATGTAAAGTACTTAATGATGTAGGTCTGTCCAGCACACAGGGGAAGCATTCAATCTTTGGAAGCTATTACTTTTATTATTACAGAAGGCATCACCCTCTTGCTATCTCTCCAGCCTTGTCTTCTGTCACTTCCAGCAAGCATGCTTCAATTCTAAAAAGAGCACTGAGGGCCTGGAGTTTGGCCTACTGGTTAAAGTGCTTGCCTAGCATGCATGAAGACCCGGGTTCGATTCCTCGATACCACATACGTAGAAAAAAGCCGGAAGTGGTGCTGAGGCTCAAGTGGTAGAGCTCTAGCCTTGAGAAAGTCCAAGGACAGTGCTCAGGCCCTGAGCTCAAGCCCAGGACTGGCAAAAAAAAATAAAAAATAAAAATAAAAAGAGCTCTGAGCAGCCATGCTATGCTGGTTCGCCTCAGACCTCAACATGGGTTGTTTTCTCTACTTCAAAATCCAACTCAAGACAGGCTCCAGTGGCTCACACCTGTAATTCTAGCTACTCAGGAGGCTGAGATCTGAGGATCTCCATTAGAAGGCAACCTGGGCAGAAAAGTCCATGAGACTCTTATCTCCAGGTAACCAGCAGAAAGCCAAAAGTGTAAAGCTCAGGTGGAAGAGCTTGAGCAATAAATAAGTAAATAAATGCCAAGCAAGAGTGCAAAGCCTTGAATCCAAGCCCCAGTGCAATCGCACATGTGCACACTCACACCTACACCCACCACCTTTCTCCAGAAGCAGCCATTTCTCTCAGACAAGGTTTCCTCACTTCCTTTCTTATGGGTCCTTTCTTCTTGGCAAACATTTCTACGGTTACTCCTGGCCCAGGGTCCCATAGTTTCAGTTTTCCTGTGCATAAGGACACACACACTCATGCACAACCAAGGTCTAACTACATAGTCCAGGCTAGCCTAAAATTCATGGTCCTCGGACCTTGGTCTCCTGAGTGCTGGCAATAAAGGCATATGTCACATGACCAGCATCTTCTTTCCTTCCTCCCATTTCATCTCTTCTCCTCGCTTGCCTTTCCTGCTTACCTAGCTTCTCTTCTCCTGTCTTATCCTTTCTCTCTTCTCTTCTCCCTCCTTTTACTTTTATCTTGACTTATTTTCTCCTTGAAGCAATGGTAACACCCCCACCAATTTTATCTATTGTCACTCAAGGTATTAGCAGTTGGCCTTAACAATAAAGCAGAATGAGAACAAAGGAGGAGACTCTTAGGGAAGGCCCCAAAGGTAGAATGCCTCATATAAAACAGTATTTATTGAAAATTTAAACAGCACAGTAAAATATGATGCTTGGGCTGCCGCCGCCTTTGCTTGAGCAGCTTGGAGAGCAGATATAGCAAACACAGAGAAGCCCCAATTGGGGTCATTGTGTCTTAAACCATCACAAGACTTTGATTCGAGTGTGTGTGCGTGCATACACATGTGTATGTGTCTGTGTCCTTATGTACAGTATTTGGGGAGTGTATTCCACTGCTTTTCTTGATTGAGAGGAGGTGGACCAAAAACTATTGAGTCCTGCTGCCTTTTACCTCTGTCAAATAGTTTCTCAATTCTAACTTTGTAAAATATTTGTTCCTGATTTTGATGAGGACATAGCTTTAAAACTTCTGCTTGTAAGGAGTTGGATTAACTAATTTACAGAATCTTAGCTAAGCAATCTTTTTGAAGTCCAGAATGATTCACAAAATGTCAGATAAGTTGATTTAAGATGGTATCAGAATACTAATGTATTTTAATTACTTTGTAAACTTGTTTACTCTGAATTGTAAGGCCTGAGTTCCCTCATGAAATGTCACTCCTTGGGCTCTTTCCTGATAAAGGAGTACAGAACAGGGTCAGCTTAAACTCAAAGTTGCTTAACATTTGTTTCCTAATATAAATGTTTGGTTCAACCCCCCAAAAATTAAAAATTAAAAAGAAAACATGGGGTAACGATTGTGTTTGGAAAAAATAGGTATTTATTTAGTGGTGTTAAAAGTAGTAATACAATAAACAGAAGACTCATTAACTGACTTTTACTTCTCATTAGAGGATAAATTCCAAGAGGTTCGGAATCATTGTTTGATATTATTTTCCACACACTTTACTTTTATTAAAATAACTAATTGAGGAGGTAGGGGTAGATTCTGATAGAACTGTTTGCCTATTACATGCAAGGCCCCAGGTCTATCCCATTAATAAATAATAATACCAGCAACGATTGGGAGATGTTAAAACCCTGTTCCCTATAAGCAGTGAAACTTATCAGAAGCCATCAGCTGAACTCTGACTATGGGCAACAGAACTGCCTGAACAGGGCTGCCCAAGTCTTGAAGCCAGGTGGCTCAAACAAATCCACATAAGTCTTGAGTCTATGTTTATCTTTTTATGTGTGTATAATGTGTGCGAATCCTGAGGCTTGAACTTAGGGTCTAGGTGCTGTCTCTGGAACTTTTTGCTCTAGGGACACTCACCTCTTTCTTTCTTTTCTTTTTTGTTCTTTCTTTGTGTGGTTAATTGGAGGTTAGCATCTCAAAGACTTTTCTGCCCAGGCTGGCTTTAAATAAGGATCCCCAGAATCTCAGCCTTCTGAATAGCTAGGATTACAAACATGAGTCTCCAGTGTTTGGCTATATTTATATTTTAACAATCTAATATATGAACTTGAAATAAGGTGATACCTGAATGTATTCAATAGAAAGCATCTTTAGAGTCAATTAATTCAGCACCTATCTATTCAGTGCCACTGTAATACTGAACTCTTCCCAGGCCCTAAAAATAAATGAGGATTGATAAGATCCTTCTTTAGAAGCTATCAGTCCAGCAGGAGGTGGGACAGACCGCAATCAAAAAGCACTACCAGGGGCTGGGAGTTTGCCGTACTTGTAGAGTGCTTGCCTAGCATGCACGAAGAACCTGGGTTCCATTCCTCGGTACCACATACATAGAAAAAAGCCAGAAGTGGTGCTGAGGCTCAAGTAGAATTCTAGCCTTGAGAAAACCTAAGGACAGTGCTTAGGCCCTGAGCTCAAGCCTAGGACTGGCAAAAAAAAAAAAAAAAAGCAACACTACCAAGAAGATTACTTCAGAACACACAATGGTACGTGTGCTGGAGAGAGGGTGGACTGAAGAAGAAAAGGATGCTCAGAATTAGGGGTGAATGTTGTGAAGATAAGAGGGAAATGTATTCCGGGAAGAAGGTCTTTGGGCCTATATATTGAGAGAATGAGCTTCTCTGCTTACTTCTAAGTGAAAGAAAGAGTAAAATCAACCCCAGTTAATTAAGTATTGAGGGAATTTAAAAAATGGAAAGTCTTGAGTAGTGCATCTGATAAACTCATCCCCCAAATAGAATTAAATAGGAGCATCATTATCCAGCATCTCTAGATAAATAGCATTGATTACCCATTCCACCCACAGCTTGTATTTTAGAGCAGAAGTGTGGTCAACATAATATGAAAAAAAAAATGTTCCTTCTTTGTGTGTTTAGAATTAGCTGTGATAGCTGGGTGTGGTGGCTCATACCTGTAATCCTAGCAACTCAGGAGGCTGAGATCTGAGGGTCAGGGTTCAAAGCCAGCCCAGTTAACCACCAGAAAACCAGAAGTGACACTGTGATTCCAGGGGTAGGGTGGTAGCTTTGAGCTGAAGAGCTAACGCCCAGAGTTGAAGCCCATGATGGAAAAAAAAAAAAAAAGGTTAGAATTGACTATGCTACTAGATTTTGATTCTTTCCCCTGCTTTTCTGCATTGTAAATTGCTTGGATCATGATCATGAATTTTAAAAATAAATATTTTATCCGCACCTAATTATTTTTTCCCCAAAATAAACTTTTGAAGGAAAACTGCTTTGCCATGTGATTTGAATTGTTTTTACACTAAGCTCTCAGTCAGGAAAAGGCATAGGTATGATTTAGAGGCATCGTTTCCAATATCCCAAATAAAAGATCCATTTCAACTGTTTAAAATTGCCTATGGAAATGATTGCCTGTTCTTGAGAACGTTCCCATCAAGAATTTAGTAGAAGCAGGGATACTTCTATCATTCTGATGTTTTTGTTAATGTTTCCAAACAATGTACTTTGAAATCTGAATCACCTCTTATCGTTTTCATATACTTCTGATGCTCTTCATCACATTAGTGATTAGAAATGAGGTGTAATTCCCCGACCCCTGCCTGCAAGAGCTAAGTAGAATCTTACTGTAAGTTGAAGGGAGGTCTGCTCTAACTCATGGATTGTGAAGAATGAACTGCTATTGGGTCTGATTGTTGATGGATTGTGGTGTGGCGTATCTGGAGGCTATTGAATGCAACTTACAATGCTTAATAAAAGTCTTTATTCTTTTAGTATAAAAAATTGCCTACGGATTTCCTGGTTTTACTACTGTCACACTGGGAGTGCCATAACCTGAATGTTGTCCCTCCAAAAACAAACTGATAAGAAGACATATTTTCCTTGGAAGAGGAAGTAGTAATAGCTATACGAGGCAGTCAGGTCATGAGAACGGGATTAAGGCCATCATGAAAGAAGATTCACACAGCAACTGGTGGTCTACCTCCCGTTAGGGGAGATAGAGCAAGATGGTACCATCTTGAAGAGGACAGAACAGTGACAGAGCACATTGGAGCTTTGATCTTGGGCTCTCTGGACTCCAGAATTTGGAAAAATACATTTTCATTGTTTATAAATTATTTTACTCTCACATATTTTGTAACAGCAGAGTACATAGACTAAGACACAGGAAGGGGCAAGCAAACCTTCAAAGTATATAGTTCTGTTTGGGCATAGTGGTAGGAAGTTGTATTTCCATCTATTTAGAGATTGAAGCATGAGGTTCAGCCCAGAAGTTTAATAACATTGTCGCAGAGAGAGAGAGAGAGAGACAGAGAGAGAGAGAGACAGAGACAGAGAGAGAGAGAGACAGAGAGAGACACAGAGAGAGAGAGACAGAGAGAGAGACAGAGACAGAGAGAGAGACAGAGACAGAGAGAGAGACAGAGAGAGAGAGAGAGAAGAATTACTAAATTTGATTGTTTGGGGAAAACATGGTGTTTTTAATACCTCTTATATTTGTTTTCCCTTATCATCATTTTTGGGCCTAACCTTTGCTTTTCTTTTCTTTTTTCAGTACTGAGGAATGAACTAGTGGTTTTGTACTTGCTAGAAAGGCACTCTTATCATTTGAGTCATGCTTCCTTGACCCTTTTGCATTGGCTATTTTCAGAGCAGTGTATTGATTTTGCCTGGGCTGTTCTGAACTGCAATTGCCAAAGATTTACCATCACACACCAAACCATTGGCTGAGATGGAATCTAGTAAATTATTTTTTTTCCCCTGTGGGTCATGGGGCTTGAACTTTGGGCCTGGGTACTGTCCCAGAGCTCTTCAGCTCAAGGGTACCACCCTACTCTGGGCCTGGGCATTGTCCCTGAGCTCTTCAGCTCAAGGTTATTGCCCTACCCTTGAGCCAAGCCCCATTTCTCATTTTCTAGAGGTTAATTGGAGATAAGAATCTCAGGCCCTTTTGTTCCTGGGTTGGCTTTGACCATTGATCCTCAGATCTCAGCCTCCTGAGTAGCTCGGATTATAGGCATGCACCACTGCGCCCAGCTTAGTAAGCTAATTTTGTCCTTGGCTACTTTCTACCTTGATTTCCCCAGCTCCCATGTATCTAAGATTATAGGGGCAAACCACTGTGGCTTTCTTTTTTCTTTCCTTCTTGGCCATACTGAGGTTTGAACTCAATTCTTTGCCCTTATCAGTCAGGCACTCTACCATTGAAGCCATATTCCCAGCTTCTGGACCTGACTCAGTAAAGGTTTTGAAATACAGTAGGAATTATGGGGCAGAAGTTTGACTGGTCTTGAAGACATCTGTTTATGTGACTGTAGGCAGATTGCCTTTTAAGCTTTAGCTTACGCATGTCAAATGAGAATACTTGCCTCATGTGGTTGTATGAATTTCAAGTGATAAAATATTTCTAAGTATGTGTTCCCAAGCTGAATTGCACTGCTCATAATCATTCATCCTCATTTATCTATCTTGCATTCCATTTATTTGTATATTATTTACAAGGTATATTTAGTCACTGACCATTAGCTATTAGCCTTGGCAATTACCACTCTTCCTTTATGCACATTGCTTCCTTCTTACATTACAGGGGTCACATACTTGCTAGGCAGGTGCTGTACCATTTGATGTATGTATCCAGCCCTTTTTGCTTTAGTTACTTTTTTTTCCCCCTATTACCGCAAGAGGCGTGTAGACGTCATGATTTATTATTATTTATGGTCCCAAGGCCTTGTTTATGCAAGACGGGTTAGGTGCGTGCGATAGGAATGCCATTATGCAAATGACATTGAATGTCCTTACTGTGCCTAAATAATTTTTGTGTTGGACGATTAAACCTCATCTGTTATTGATATGGGCTGCAGTCGGGCTATTTAGTTACTTTCTGAATCCCATCTCATTTGTTGCCTATCCTGGCCCGAACCATGATCCTATTTATGCTTACCATATGGCTAAGAAGACAGGCAGGCACCATTATGTCAGATTTTAGTGATTGAGATGGGAGTTTTGAGAACTTTTTGTCTGGGCTAGCCTTGAACTGTGATTCTTCTGATCTCAGCCTTTTATGTAGAATGGTAGGCATGAGTACACTCATCTGTATATATTACATTTTTGATGTGTATGTGTGTGGGAGTTGGGAAGGGTATATGTAGCACTTGAATGTAGGGCCTTGCACCCTGGCTTAGCTTTCTTGGCTTTCTTCCTCAGAGCTGGCAGTCTCCCACTTGAATCACACCTGCAGTCCATTCGTTTTCTGGTAATATTGGAGATGGAGTCTTGAAGACTTTTCAGCTTGATCTGACTATACACCTCTGGGTCTCAGCCTTCTGGGTAGTTGGCATTATAGGTGAGCCCCTGGCTCCTATATTGCTACATAACACCTTAAATCCATTGGCCAGTAGTTGTTTTATACCTGTTCCCCGCTGGTTTCTGTCTGAGTTATGAGTACAAGTTGTTCTATGGGTTGGATCTGAGATGTGTTCTACAGGCCCATGTGTTAAAGGTGGGATCACCAACCCCCCCCCCCCAAAGGAAAGTGGTGAAAGTCTCAAAGTCAGGCCTTTTGGGAGGCAGTTAGGTCCATAGGGAGGTGTCCTTGAGAGGGCCCTCCCCTCTTACTCTCACTTCCTGACCTCCATGAGGCAAGCAGCTCTGTTCTACCATGTGGCCTCTGTCATGGCCATGATGGTTCTATCTTACTACGGGGCCCAAAGAATTGGTCTGGTTGATGATGGATCTGAAGCTGTGAGCTTTGTTAACACTTTCCTCCAGCAAAGGTGATTTTCTTGGGTTCATTGTCACAGCGGAGATAGCAATGAAACAGCAGTTAAAGTTTCAGAGCAACTGCTTGTGCCAGTCCTAGAACCATCCAAAATCTGGTTAATGTATAACTGAAGAATTTGTTGGCTCTGAGCTAAATCGAAACGACAGTTGCCATCTGCATCAATCCATAAAGGATGAACAAAGGTCAGCACACATGGATCTTAATATTTTATCATTTCATCAAATTCACTTACTCATTCAACAAAGAGCTGTTGAATGTTCCCTATGTGTCAGATTCAGTCCTGCTTCTTTAGCAACAGCTTTATAAAACAGCAGGCCAAATAAGACAAAGAAATGTATGTTCTGTCCTGTAAACAAGTGACCTTGAGCAAGCAGTCTGGACTACCTGTAGTTGAAGATCAGGGCCTCTTCTACCCTGTGGCTCTGCCCTCCCCAGACATACTGACCACCTCCAGGTCAAAGTCAGTATGATTTCAACTCTTGTCATCTCAGCTGTACATCAACAGCAAGGAGAGAACAAGAGGAATATAGTAGCTTACCCTGTTTAAGAGGGAAACCTAGCAACTCAGGCAGCTGAGGATTAGGGGTTCAAAGTCAACCTGGGCAGGAAAGTCTGTAAGCCTCTTATCTCCAATGAACTAACAAAAAGCTGGAAACAGAGCTGTGGCTCAAGCAGTAGAGGGCTATCCTTGCTGAAAAAAGTTCAAGGACAACCCATAAAAAACAAATCATATCCTCTTTGTATGTGGAGTAGAGTTCTTTACCATCTATTTATTCTTTATTCTTCTTTTTTTTTTTGGTTGGGAGATTTGAACTCTGGGCTGGGTTCTTCCCCTGAGCTCTTCAGCTCAAGGATAGCACTCCACCACTGCGGCCACAGATCACACCCTTCTTTATCATCTAATATGCAGACGTCATGGACATTTACACTCTATCTTAAAATTAACTGAAGTAGATAAAAGTTAACACTCAAAACAAAATACTAAGCTCAGGGACAGTGTCCAGTCCATGAGTTCAAGACCCAGGACTGGTGTGTGTGTGTGTGTGTGTGTGTGTGTGTGTGTGTGTGTGTGTTAGCTGCATGCCAGTAAATGCTTACAATTTGTAGCAAGGGAGATGTTTAAGTACAGCTGTTGGTTGAGGAGCCATGGGGTCAACCAAAACTCTCTTCTCAAAGGACAGGAGAAACTGATCACTCTCAAAACTAGTGTAGCTTGACAGTGGGCAGTGAGGAGGGCATAGAGGCTTGGAGAAAAAAAAAGGTGAGAAACATGGGGCCCCCTTGAACCATAGACCCTGGCAGGCCAGTTCTTGGCTTCAGTCCATTACTGAGATGTAGAAGTCCTGTCGCCCCCTCCCAACTTCCTAATAGCCCCTGGCTGTAGAAGAAGCAGCAGGTGGCCAGGTAGTGCAAGGAAAGCAAGGGCTAAGCTTGACTGTTTTATTCCTGACCCAGGGTTCAGGCAGTATCTATTCACAGCAGATAACTAAGATGATTTAATGAGATGCTTCTTGTTGCAGCTGGATACACTTACCACCAGTTTCCATCGTTCTTGCCAGTTACTCAATGTAGGCCTCAAAAAAAAAAATAGGAGGAGTAGAGTCATGAGGCATTTTGGGGAAGCAGAAGAGGAAAATAATAATAGTTTTGGCAAAGCCCTTCTCTTGTATCTATTAGCACTGCAAGAAAGTAGCTGCAGCAGTAATGCAGCAACCCAGAGGATCATGCCAACCAGAAGCAGTGGAGGGGCTCAGGGCACACCTCCCTTGCAGAACAAACAAAGGCATGCAGGTCTGAGAGTTCAAGACCAGGGCAATCAAATAAAAATGCTCTAGTCCAGATGTGCAAAAAGAGGCTGGCTTGCAAGTTTTTTCCCCCTAGTATTTTAATTTAATCAGTTGGAAGAAAATGATTTAGTGAAATTATTTTCACTAACCCTTTTTATTTACTAATCTTTTATTTACTGGTCCTAGGGCTTTGAACTCAAGGCCCTGGGCACTGTCCCTGAGCTTCTTTTGCTCAAAGCTAGTGCTCTACCACTTTGAGCCACAGTGCCTCTTCTGATGGCCCTTTCTGAGTACTTTATTGGACATAAGATTCTCACAGCTTTTCCTGCCCAGGCAGGCTTTGAACCATGATCCTCAGATCTCAGCATCCTGAGTAGCTAGGATTAAAGGCCTGAGCCACTGGCCACTGAGCTTCACTAAACCTTTTTTATTGTTATTATTATTTTTGGTTTTGATGTCCTGGGGCTTGAACTCAGAGCCTAAGCACTGTCCTTGGGCTTTCTCAAGGCTGGAGCTCTACCACTTGAGCCATAGCACCACTTTGGGCTTTTTTTCTGTAGCGAGGAATCGAACCCCAGTCTTCATGAATGCTGGGCAAGCACTCTACCACTAGGCCATGTTCCTGGCCCCTCACTAAACCTTTTTTAAATGAAGATTTGCTTTTTTTCATGAAAAATGTGCATTCTATTAAAGGAGTGGAAAACAATACTCATGTGACACACAATCCAGAACAATGAGACTCCTCAAATGAATGGTGATGTTGATCATCTCCAACAGAAAACTAAACCAGTGCTGATGGCTCACACCTGTAATCAACTCAGGAGGTTGAGATCTGAGGATAGAATTGTTGAAGCCAGCCAGGACAGAAAGGTCCATGAGACCCCTATCTCCAATTAACCACCAAAAGGCCAGAAGTGGATCTGTGGCACAAGTGGTAAAGTGAGAAAAGCTAAGAGTGCTGCCCAGGTCCTGAGTTCAAGCCCCAGTACTGATGCAAAAGAAAAGAAAAGAATGCAGGTTTCCAGAGGATGACCTAGCAAGGGCTTCTAAGCTGCCCGTAGGCAACCATACTGAAGATTACAGTACCCATCCCATTCAAACTGATGAGCAAACCATAGTTGAAAAATATGAACATGAAATTGGCTTCATTTGGCCTGGAGGTGGGAGCTCAGTGCCTAACCATGTCCAAGGTCCTTCTGGGTTTGATACTTAGCATTGCAAATAAAACAAACACCAAAAACATTTTTTTTTAAGCTCACAAAGAGCCAGGCCTGGTGGCATAGGACTGTTTTCCAACATTCATGCTGGAGGCCGAGATAAGAGGATTCAAGTTTCAGGACAGTCTGAGCTTCACAGCAAAACCTTGTTACAACAAAAGAAAAGAAAAAGGAAGGAAGAGAGGGAGAGAGGAAGGAAGAGAGGGAGAGAGGAAGGAAAGAAGGGAGAGAGGGAGGGAGGAAGAAAGGGAGAGAGGAAGGAAATCCAGTCTATGAAGACGGTAAATGACATATGGGCATGGATCAGAGAATTTTTAATGTACAATGATTTTACAATGTTAATGGCAGCATTGCTGCTTCCTGCTTTACTCTATGCAATACAGCTAAATTCCACAGCGTTGAAGCTATGCTATGGCTAGTGTTTGGAAGAGTCACGATGACAGAATGGTGCATTGCAGCCTTTTTACATTCCACAGGTTGAGTGTTTTTTCCCCCTGACCTCATGTTTCTGAGTCTGTATGAAAATGATTTACCTGCATTGAGTTACACAATGCTGTGACACAAGTATTTTCCAAAACAAAAACAAAAACAAAAAACCCCAAACAAAAAACTGGTGGGGGGTTTCTTTTCCTGCTTTTCCTCCTCTTTCTTTCTTTCTCTTTCTTCCTCCTCCTCCTCCTCCTCTTCTTTGTGGTAACTAGTACAGCATCACACAGAGAGGCCCCTAAGAGGACCCCTAGGTTTGATGGATCCCCCAAGAACTCCTACACAATCCTACTCATGACAGCCTTTGCTGTAGTGGCAAGGTGCCTACACTCTGGGCAAGAAGAAAAGGGACTCGGAAGTCTGGCAGAACTGGACAAAAACTCCTGAAGGTCCTTCAAATGCCACATCTGATCATCCACCATGCAAGCATACACGGAGCCCACGTGAGGCCAGACTCCCCCATATCACATCAGCAGACATATGATTGGTCAAAAAGTCAAGATGAGGATTTCAGGGCCATTTGAAATGAGGGACATGAGGAGTATGCTTCAGAACCTTTCAGTGGGTCTGGATGATCCTGTGTCTATTCTGATAGAGCCGAATTCAGGCACGCACATGTGTCAGTAAATTGGAGGTGAAGCTATTCCAGAAAGTATGGAGTTCAAGGAGCTGTGACCATTATTTCTTCTCTGCAATTGCTGCAGAACTCGGTCCCAAGATGATGTAATATTTACCTGAGGCTATTCCCCAAAGGACTTTCACACAGATCAACCTCACAGCAGGATGGAACAGAGGACAGGCCTGCTTTATTATACCTGTTTCACAGATGAGCTTTAGACACTGGGAAAAAGTGACTTTCCCTAGCACAGGCCTTGTAGTCATGGACAGAGCTCCTCAGGCTTCAATGAGAAGATAGATTACCTGTGGGCTGGGAGCTTTACCCAACAGATCTCCCAGGAGGAGTTAGGAATCTTCATTTCTAACATTTTTGTCCAGTAACAAAGTGAGAAATAAGAATACAGATTGCATTACAACAGTCACTGACTTGCCGTAGCTTGAGATGACTTGTTTGTGGCTTCGAGATGGCTTAGATAGTGGCTTTTAATAACCTTTGAGGTATTCATGTAACTCTTGTGTCTCTTGTGCAGGTAGGCTTGACTTCACAATAAAATATTAATCTGAAGCCAGACAATGGTGGTTCATGCCTGTAATCCTAGCTACTCAAGAGGACAAAATCTAAGGATCAAGGTTCAAAGCTAGGAGGGGCAGGATAAGAGTCCATCACACTTTTATCTCCAATTAATCAGTGCAAATGCTGAATGTGGAGCTGTGGCTCAAGTGGTAGCAGGCTAGCCTTGAGTGTAAAGGCTCAGGGAGAATGCATAGGCCCTGAGTTCAAGCTCTAGTATGGCACACACACACACACACACACACACACACACACACACACACTCCTTGATTCAGGATAAGCAGTTATATTCTGATAACGCCTCCTCAAAGGTTAAAAAAAAGTAATCTAAGTTGGAAATGTATTAATTATATCTTACTTTTAAATGCCCTAATTGAGTCTGGATTCTCTCAAACATGTTCAGAATACTAGGTGAGCCTTCAATGAGATGAACTCATATGATACCAAGCCTATGGTTGTTGGGGACCGACTGTGGGGTCAATGACCTTGGACCTGACCTTGCACCTACACAACTGTATACACAAGGAAGTAACTCTTATCAGGATAACTTTAAGCAATGTCAATCAGTTCTTATCAGGATGACTTTAAGCAATGTTAATCCTTTCTCATTTATCCAATATGTGACTTGTTTACTATTTTGTATGAATGTAGCCTCTGGCAGTTCCCTAGTTTTAAGAAGAGTATTTAAGGTCGGAACTTGAAATAAACTGGGCTGCAGTCTTTACCTGGGCTGCAGACCTCCCGGACTCCATCTGTTTGTCTCTCTTTTAATTTTTCTTAGTCCTTGCCCCTATTTCAGGAATCCCAATCTGTGAACCCTGGTTTGCTGCCGGCTGGCCCCGGCATATGGTATAAGCAATCTCTAAGTGGCTGGTGTAATTGGTTGAATACCATAGTAAAAGTGAAGAAGAGAATAGTTTCACGGGTGAGATTTTGGCCTAGTGGTAGAGTGCTTGCCTAGCATGCACAAAGACCTGGGTTTGAGTCCTCAGTACCACATACATAGAAAAAAAAGCTGGAAGTGGTGCTGAGGCTCCAGTGGTAGAGCTCTAGCCTTGAGAAAGCCCAAGGAACAGCACTGAGGCCTGAGTTCAAGCCCAGGATGAGAGAGGAGAGAGGAGGCAGGGGGAGGGAGAGAGAGAGAGAGTTTCACACTATTGTAAACAGAATCTTCTTGACTTTTTTTTTTGTCAGTTGCGGAACTTGAACTCTGGGCCTGGCCGTTGTCCCTAGGCTCTTCAGCTCAAGGCTACCACCTTACCCCTTCAGCCACAGGGCCACTTCCAGTTTTCTAGTGGTTAATTGGAAATAGACTCACAGACTTTTAGTGCCTGGGCTAGCTTTGAACCTCAAAACTCAGATCTCAGCCTCCTGAGTAGCTAGAATTACAGGCGTGTGAGCCACTGTACCCAGCTACCTTCTTGACTTTTGTGATTGATGTCTGGATTCTTTGAAGAGATATATGTGGGTTTTTTTTTTGTTTTTGTTACTCTGTGTCTGACCCTTTGAAATCATGCATATTTTACACACAATGTATTCATGAGCTTTTAAAAAATAAGTCATATATTTCAAAATCTCTGGTTGGAGGTAATTCTTTAGAGAAGTCTAAATAATTTGGTTCTGCTCAGCCAAAGTGTTCAGACGTGGGAGAATATGAAGATCAGAAATAAGAACTTTAAAGCTAGGTACTGGTATCTCACGTCTATAATCCTAACTACTTAAGCAGCTGAGATCTGAAGATCAAGGTTCAAAGCCAGCCCAGGCAGGAAAGTCTGCAAGGCTCTTATCCTCCAATAAACTGCCAAAAAACCAGAAGTGGAGCTCTGTCTCAAGTGATCGAGTTCTAGCCTTGAGCAAAAGAAGCTGAGTTCAAGCCCCAGAATGGTACAAAACAAGACAAAACTTTAGGAATGAAGTTTCTTGGCAAAAAATAGATTCTGGATCCTCATTACTATGTCAAGTTAATATTTAGCAGATCAGGTGCAGTTGTTCCAAGTCTGTTATTGATAAGAAATGTCGGCATTCAAAGACCTGTTTCTCAGTGATATGGTTTGGCATGGTTTTCAAATCTGCTCACTTGATGCCATTTACAGTTCTGATAATTGTGTTCTCTCCCTCTCCTTCCCCCCCTCTCCCCACTGCCCCTTTTTTGATATAGGGTCTTAAAATTTGACCTCTGAAACTTTTTATTTCATTTTTTTTTTTTGCCAGTCCAGGGGTTTGAACTCAGGGCCTGAGCACTGTCCTTAAGACTTTCTCAAGGAAAAAACTCTACCACTTTCGCCACAGCTCTACTTCTGGCTTTTTCTACCTATGTAGTACTGATGAATCGAACCTGGGCCAAAATCCTGGCCCTGACCTCTTTTTTTTTATAAATATTTTTTTTATTGCAATTAATAGAAGGGTTACATTATATTCACCAGATAGAAGGTGCATAACTTCACAAACATTGATACCCTTTCTCATGACATGGTCCCCATTTCCCTCCCACCCTCCCCCAACTTATCTTGATTCCCCCCCTTCCCTATCCAATTTCAAATAACCAATTAAGCACATATAAAATATATCAGATAACAAGGTGAAAAATTGTAACAATATGAGATAACCAAGGGATGGCAAAAGAGATGAGCGATAACATAGTACATTAAGGACAACAGTTACTCATTATATGGCTTTTGTTTTCTTATCTTGGAGGTCCTTACATTTAGTGTCATACTGTTTGGCCTAATGTATCTAGATTTTGTTCTATTGTAAATCTCTGCTAGGAGAGCCCAAGGTTTCTACTGATTATGACAAATGAGGGAGACTATTGTGGCCCTGACCTCTTAAATTCTCTCTTTATCCTCTTGATTCAGCTTCCTGAGTGCTGGAATTATCAGCATACACTGCCATACTAGACCCTGAGTTTTCTTTTCTTTTCTTTTCTTTTTTTTCTAGTCCTGGGGCTTGAACTCAGAGCCTGAGCACTGCCCTTGGGCTTTCTCAAAGCTAGAGCTCTACCACTTGAGCCACAGCACCACTTCTGGCCTTTTCTGTGTATGTGGTACTGAGAAATTGAACACGGGATTTCATGCATGCTAGGCAAGCACTCTACCACTAGGCCAAACTCTCGGCCCTAGGCCCCGAGTTTTCAGTAAAACAAAAATTTGAATAGAACTGCCTGTAAATATGGGATTTTACTTTGTCTAGCCTCTAGTCTGGTTGAGAATGGAGCTGACCTCCCATCAATGGGGCACAAGCCATAAGTGAGATCAGTCCTGTATTTAGAACCAGAGGTCCAGAGAAACTTGGTATATGCTAAGAGAAAAGCCTATGTAGCTCAGATAGCCTGGCAGTCTGACTGGGAATGCAATGAAGAGGAAGGGAAGGCCAAGAGGCTCTTGCTTCTCTATAGCCTGACTCTTCTTCATGCCAGTTATACTATGTGTATATCAGTTAACTATTGTTGTGTAACAAACCACCCCAAAGCTTAGTGGCTTAAAACAACAGCCTATTCCTACTTGTGATTCTTTGATTTGCTGAGGAAATTCTCAGGGAAATCCTCTCTGCCCTTTCTTCCTGATCATCTTCCTAGCCTCCTCCCCCTTAGTACTTTGCCTGAGTCATTGGGCTGGAAGGAAAAAGTGCTTTATATACATAGAGCTGCACACTGATAGTGATGACTGTCTGAAGGACTTCACATTTCCTAGCTTCTGTGTTTGTCTCAGGGAAGCTGAATTTTCAGAATTTTTATTTTTGTATTTCATTCATTCATTCATTCATTCATTTGCTGTACTGAAGCTTTATCCTGTCCCCTAGCTTTTTCACTTAAGCCTGGCACTCTGTAACTTGAGTTGCACTTCCACTTCCAGTTTTTTAGTGGATTATTTGAGGTACGAGTCTCATGGACTTTCCTTCCCTTTGATCCACAATCCTCAGATCTCAGCCTCCTGAGTAGCTAGGATGACAGGTATGAGCCAACAACACATAGCCATTTTCAGGATATTTAGAGCTAATTGTTAACCCACTTAAAACCTTAAATCAGCTATGATGGGAGTATTCACTCCACAAAAATTGTCAAATGCTACAAAATTAAGTCTTCTTTTTCTGGAGTGCTGGTTTTACCAGGGGATCACTTCCTGCATCAGTGTATGCTCTGTAGGGTCCTGTGGTATCAGTGCTTAGTGTGTTTGTAAAATTGAGTAGTCAGTTAAGAGGCAAAGCTGCAAACAGTGTTAGAGGATTATTGTTCAAACTGTCCCCAGTATTGTAAAAGGAGGTGACTAGATCCAAGATAACTGACTTTCTATGTGCAACACGGTGAAATTATTATTATTACTACTACTACACACACACACCACACGTATTTTAAATGTCATCAACAACAACTTTGTTAAATTGTTAGAGTGTTTAGATTGGGAGTTTCTGACTCTGACATAAATATGTAATTACATACTTACATCTTGAAGTATAAAGGGAGCAATCAAGTTTCCCACAGGCAGTAAGTAGCCCATAAAGCTACTTAAAGATGTTATTGTGACTGGAAGAGAGGGGGGAGAGGGAAGAAAGGAGAGGGGGGTTGAGACGGTTCAGGAAATGCCTCTTGGATCTCTACTGCTGTCCTTCCTGTGTTGTCGGTGGGTGCTGGGGTGTTTTCCTATGTGTCTTACTGTGACTGCGTCTCTACACTCGTCTGTCTCTTCTGGCATTGATTAGAGTGGCTGGTTTTTCTCTTTTCTGTGAATTTGTTTGGGTTTCCCTCAGACCTCTGTCTGGAGAAGCAGAAGTGGGAGGAGTCAAGCGGGATAGTGGCTTTTGCTGCCTGGCTGGCTGTGGGCCTCAGCTAAGCCCTTCTCCAGAGCCCTGGCGTGCCACTGGAAGTACCTTGGCCCTGATTTGAGGTTTTCACAATCGTTTGCATTCTGAGAATGAGTATTTAGAGCCTTGGGACTTCCTTCCTTGACCTTCTGATTCAGGTATCTTTTCAACTTCTATAGTTTCTTTTCCCTCCTTAATTTTTGGACTGGTGAGGGGGAAAAAAATCAGTGAAGAATAAAAGCAAAGAAACACATTTTATCCCTTTTGAGTTGTATTGCGAAATTCACTCTCTGCTGGCATTCCGCCCTCCAACCCAATGATAAATGTCAGAGATTCTTGAAGTCTGACCTTTGGCTCCCTGTCTCCTCTCACTGGCTGGCCCTGGGGGATTTAAGGCTCAACTACTGAAACTGATGACAGCAGTGAAGCAAGATGAGGTAATGTGTTTATCTCCCAACTTGGCATCTTTATAGGAAGCTCCCCCCAAGGCCCTTGAGCTTATCACATCCCCAGCAGTACTTACCAGGTCCCTAAACTTGCATTACTGGGAGGTCATTTAGATATCTCCCTCCCTTCCTAACACATCTAGTGTCTGTCTCTCAACCTCTTCTAGCCACCAATTGCTGTGTCAGAAACCAACCCTAAATCCTCTTGCTGTCTCTTAAGCCCACACATAAGCACCCTCCACTGGGCAGGAGAGACCCAACCTGGCCTCGTAATCTGCCAGGTGACACAGGTTGTTTGCTAGAGAATCTCAGTTCTCCATGAGGCCACTGCTCCTCCAGTAGGCTGGTGTCTTAGTCTCAAGGAAACCATCCAAACTAGCAAAGGCGGAAGTTGCCTGGCTTGTTAGGCCTAAGGTATCACATCTGTTGCCTCTTTTGTCAAGCCCTGCCACAAGGTCAGCACATATTTCTCCCAGAGGAGAATCAACAAGGACCTATAGGAGAAATTTGTAGCTATTAAACTACCTCATTGCCAGCTTAAGGCCTATGGAATTGGTCTTATGTCAAAGCGTATCACCAGATGACTGGTGGTGTAGGATGATAACTCTGGTAGTTAGTGCAGAATAAGTTAGAAAGGCAGGAATGAGGAGCCGGGCCGTGTTCATAGGGTAGGAATGTGGGTATCAAGCGGAAGAATGAATCGATTTCTGAAGGCAAATTCAGAGAGTCCCGTGTTTCCTTCATGTTTAGCACTAGATCAGGTGGTGTAGGGAATGGGGTTAGTTGTTAGGCAGCATCTGATCAATAGAAAGATACTCTGTCTAGCTAAGTAGAAACTAAAACTCTTTGGGGGAAAAGGAAAAGCAAATCCACCCCCACCAAAGAAGAAAAGAAAGAAAGAAAATCACCTGTAGTGAACTGTACTCCTCTCCTTGGCTTGCTGCTATCGGAATCTCTTGTTTTGCCAGGAGCTGGTAATCCAGCTCTGCCAGAAGGCAGAATTCGGAAGATCAAGGTTCAAAGCCAGGTCAGGAGGGAAAATTTTTAATAATCTTGTCTTCAAGTAACCACCAAAATGCTGGAAGTGAAGGTCTGACTCAAGTGGTAGAGCTCTAACCTTGTATGAAAAAGCTAAAGGACAGAACCCAGGCACAAAAACAAACTGCTTGTTTTCAAGGTGGACCCATTTTGGTGTTTCAGCTGGGCTGAACATACGCAGGGCTCACTTTCTGAATATAGCTATCTTCCCACTCTGAGGCACACAGTTTGGCACTGCCAAGAGACATCTACTTCTTTGGCCTTCATTTTGGTTCTGGAGTTCAGGATGATGGAAACCTGTTCAACATACATCAACCCTAGGACTTCATTACCGCCCCTACCGAGAAAGAGATCTCTTCTTCTGGATTTGCCAAGCCATACAGATGTGAAGCTGGAGGGGCCAGCATCCTGCAGGCAGAGCCACACAGGGCTGAGACATGGAAAGACCAAACACTGGAATGATATATTTTTTGGCTCCTGGATCCAGCCATGCCTAAAACAGATGCAGCCCAGATTCCCTCTTACATAAACTAAGGCCCTTCCTTTTCTGCGTAAGCTAGGTTAAGCTGGATTTCTCACATAGGCAACTAAGAAAGTCCTGGATAAAACAGAAACAAGCACAAGGTTGTATAAGCAGGGTCCTGAAGACCCCGGCCTTTCCTTCTGTGGGCTCCCCTTCCATTATATTATATCCTGCACATTATATTATTCTTCCAAACTATTACTTTGTCATGCAAAAGATATCTTAAGGACTTCTGTTATTTACATAATATTTTAATTCAGTTTAAATGCAATCCAGATTCAAATTTTCCATTTTTAAAAATTTTCTTTATGTATTATGTATGCTAGTGTTGGGGCTTGAACTCAGGGCCTGGGCACTGTCCTTGGGCTTTCTCAAGGCTAGCACTCTACCTCTTGAGACAGAGGGACACTTCCGGCTTTTTCTGTGTATGTGGTACCAAGGAATTGAATCCAGGGTTTCATGTTAGGCAAGCTCTCTACCACTAGGCCTTGCTCCTGGCCCCTATTTTTTTTTTTGGTGGGTCATAGGTTTGAACTTGGCCTGGGCACTGTCCCTGAGCTCTTCAGCTCAAGGCTACTGCCCTACCTTTGAGCTAAGCCACACTTCCCATTTTCTAGAGGTTAATTGGAGATAAGAGTCTTAAGTCCTTATGTGGCCAGGTTGGCTTTGAACTCTGATCCTCAGATCTCAGCCTCCTGAGTAGCTAGGATTACAGTCCTGAGCCGACGCTCCCGGCAGCTGCTGTTGCTTCTCCTCCTTCTCCTCCTCCTCCTCCTCCTCCTCCTCCTCCTCCTCCTCTTCCTCCTCCTCCTCCTCCTTCTCCTCCTCCTTCTTCGATTTTTGCCAGTCCTGGGCTTGAGCTCAGGGCCTGAGCACTGTCCTTGGACTTTCTCAAGGCTAGAGCTCTACCACTTGAGCTCAGCATCATTTCCGTCTTTTTTTCTATGTATGTGGTACTGAGGAATTGAACTGAGTTTCTTCGTGCATGCTAGGCAAGCACTCAACCACTAGGCCAAACTCCTGCCACCCCCCTTTTTTTTAAACTAATATTTTCCTAGGATTCCTTCTGTTCAGATTGATTGGTGACTGGAACTCAAGACTACTTTTTCAGTCCTGTCTTTGTTTTCTGATTCATTCCTCTTATTTGCCTACTTTGCAAAGTCCTCATTTCCCTCCCTCCACTGATATCTTCTTGGCATTTACTAAGCTAATTCAGACATGCTTCTTCCACAGATGCATTCTGTGATCGTAAAGACGTGTAAGATCTTTGTCTTCTAAACCCTCATTGGACTTACCATCTCTGTAGTCTTTTCATACAAAGCGATACACCATCATCTGGTGGCATTTAGTCTTTTCACTTATGTTCATCTTATTTACCTTGCCCATTTCCCCCTTCTTTAGTGGTGAAGGGTAAGACAAGGTCTTGTGATATGGCCCTCGGCCCTCTAGGTGCTGGTGGGCATGTGCCACCATGTCATTTTCCTTGTTAAAGTTTAAAGCTATGAAAATGTAAGGATGAGAAGCCAGTCACTGAGAGTTTTTGCCTATTTTCTGCTGCTATAACGGAATACCACACATTAAATGACTCACTGAATTGTGTATAGCGGCTCACTCCTGTAACCCTACTCAGGAGGCTGTGGCTGAAGGGGCTGCGAGCAAGTTGGAAGTTAGTCTGGGAAATTTAGTAAGGCCTTGTCATCTTGTCTCAATATTATACATACATACATACATATATATATATATATATATATGAAACCTAGTGGGGTGGATTGTACTGTAATCCTAGCTACTTCAGAGGTAAGAAATTAGGAGAACTGAGGATCAAGACAAGTCCTGGCAAAATGAGTTCTTGAGCTCCCATCTCAACCATAAAACAGCTAAGCATGGTAGTGTATACCTGTCATCTCAACCAAGTAGGAAGTATAAATTCCTATTTACTGTGATCCAGGCTAGCTTAGGCATAAATGCAAGATCCTATTTGAAACAAAAAAACCAAAAGCAAAAAGGTCATGGCTCAAATTACCACGCCTACCTAGCAAGAATGAGGCCCTTGAGTTCAAGTCCCAGTACCATCAAAACCAAGAAGGGTTGAGGGGTAGCTTAGTGATAGCTTGTGTAAGGGCCTGAATTCAGTTCTCTAAATACACACACACACACCCCTCTGGAGGCTGGGAAGTCCAAGAGTATGGCACTGATACCCAGCCACAGCTTCCTACTATGTCATAACATGGTTAGAATGCCAAGCAACACCCAAGAGACAAAGGTAGAAAAGAGGCAGCGGTGCTGAACTTATAAGGCGGGCGCTAATCCATTCATGGGACAGAGCCTCCCAACCCTATCACTTTCTATCAGGCCTAAGTCCCAACATGGTTGCACTGGGAGTTTTGTTTTCCCACATAATGGGAAAACATAATAGGACACAGTCAAACCACAGGCAAATTCAGAAAGTTGACAAGAGGTGTTTTATGCCACGTCAGAAGGAAACAAATCGCACTGGGACTTTTGTCAAAGAAAACAGAAGAAATTAGAGCAAGGTTTCTGAAAAAGTAACATAAGGAAATGAGGGTTTACAAAGAAGACTATGATAGCTAGCTACCAAATTCTCTATACCTTTTTTTTTTCCAGTCCTGGAGCTTGAACTCAGGGCCCAGACACTGTCCTTGGACTTTCTCAAGGCCATTGCTCTACCACTTGTGCCACAGCATCACTTTTGGCTTTTTCTGTGTATGTGGTTCCAAAGAACCGAACCCAGAGCTTTGTGCATGCTAGGCAGACACTCTACCACTAAGCCACGTTTCCGGCCTCTCACCACCTTTTCTGTAGAAAGTGATTGGTGTCCAACCAAGAACCACAGGTCTGTCATCTCTATCAACGGACTGGAAGAGTTTCTCTAAGTGGAAGCCATGAGGGTCACAACTGGGCCCACACACTGAGGCCACAGCCGTGTCTTTCCTCTCACTGTCCTTTCTGATGCTGGACCCAGGAACATCTGGAAGATGAAGGATGACTGTTCTCTCTGCCTTACCACAAGGAGGAAGCCGTGCCCAAGAAGAAGCATTGGCACTGGACTGCTCCTCAAGAGAGGCAAATTAGATTGTGTTCAGCCAACGAAATAGGGAAGCTGGTTAGTTAAAATAGTGTGTTAGTCGAGGACAAAGGCCAGTAGGGAATGTGTGTGTGTGTGTGTGTGTGTGTGTGTGTGTGTGTGTGTACTCATGGTATGCAAGTTTGTGTATATGTCATATGTGGTATGTACATTGTGTGTGTGTGCGTGTTAAAGGATAGCAGACTCCCACTTTTGACCCCTTGTTCTTCTTTGGTTTCTCTGGAGCATTTGACAGTGTTTGGGAGGGGCTGGATTGTGTGTCTCTGCTCTTGAAGGCCATTTGGCCTCTGATCTTGAAAAAATAATCTATCTGTCCTTTGAGCTGTAATGGATTCCCCAGCATCACAAAGAGAGAGCCAGGGACACAGAAAAAGGAGTAAGATCTCTCTTGTGGGTCAGGCAGGGTGAGGGCATCCAGTAAGCCAGCCATGGAAGGCCCACCCTTATTCTGGAAGGTCAGAGTGGGCATTACCAGGGAGGAAGCCTGGGAGCCCAAATGCAGAGAACCTCAGTAACAGGCCAGGGCCCTGGCCTTCCTGGGCCTCCAGAAGCCACCCACGGGCAAAGGGAGGCTGGGCACATGTAACTGCACCTGCTAGAGAGGGAAACACAAAACACAGCTGCCCACTCCCCCCCGCCCCCAACTTGTTCTGGAAACACAGTAGGGATTAGAACCATGAACCTGAATCAAATGTTCTTTGTTTGGCTAGGTGGAATCTTTAACACTGGACCTCAGCCCCTTAGGCTCCCCCATGCCTGGAAGAGAAGAGATGGCACCACACCCGGCAGCTCTGAGTTTATGGGTCAAACTGAAGAGTTCACACTGGTGCTGAGTGTTCTTGTCAAGTTGGGTCAGGCCCAGACTGACCAGCTGCTGCCCCCAAAGTTGACAGCTACCCCCCTTTTCTTTCTGGCTAAGCCTTAGAGGTTGGCATGGGGAAGCCAGAGGAGCGTGAAGCATTCTCTCTTTTCGTCCACGCAAGGCAGACGAGGTCAGTGCTTTCTCACCTCCCTGCAGGCGGAAACTAATGGGAGTCAGGCACGTCCATGCCTCCGCTGGGATTCAGCATGGACTCCCCTACTCATACCAGGATGCTCTGGGGATGGGCTAGTCGCTGCGACGACACTTCAGTCCCCTCACTGAATACTCTGAGAAAATCTACCCAACTACCACAATTGTGGCAGCTCATATTCCTATCTGTGATGCTAACCCACACAGTTCAGGGGCTTTTAGGGTCATGGAGCCATTCCTGAGATGCAGAGAGGGGAAAGGGATGATGGGAAAAGCCTGCCTAGCAACCCACAGAGTCAGGAGTGGAGACAGGGCTCAAACTTGTGCTCCCAGCGTTTACTCCACTACCTCATATGGATAGGGAGGTAAACCGTTATACTTTAACTGCTGGAAGTTTGCTACGTAAAGAAATATGGGGCATCTTTTTATCTAGTAAGTAATAGTCTGTAAGTTCAGTGTCACTCCAGCTGTTTCATGCACACACACATGTGCATATACACATATTAGTGCACACAGGCTTTGGGGCTTGCTAAGGATAAATTGCTATCTTCCTATTTGGGAAAGCAAAGGAGTTTTAAAGGCTATGCCAGAGGCCTGTCCACTCCTTTGTTAGGTGTTTATTGTTATGCTTCTGCAGGGTGCTGAGATGATAGTCGCACTATTACTCTCCTCTTCCTCACCCATCTCTTTTTCTCCCTGTCCCCCCTCCTTTCCCTCCCTGCCCCCATGGGATGCATAGCTTTTTCCACTCCTTACCCCACCACTTAGACAAAAGACCACATCCATTGTCGTGATGGCCAACAGTCTGAAAAGACTTCATTATAAACTTGTCACTTATCACAGTAATATAGCCCAAGCACACACACATACACACTTAACACACACATACACACTTAACACACACTTTAAGTAATCTGAGTGCTAAGGGCTCACACGTGTAATCCTAGATCTCAGGAGGCTGAGATCTGAGGATCCCAGTTTGAAGCCAGCCTCGGCAGGAAAGTCCATGAGACTCTTATCTCCAATCAACCACTCAGAAAAGGCTGGAAGTGGTGCTATGGCTCCAGTGGTAGTGTGCTAGTGTTGAGTACAAAGAAGCTCAAGGAGCAGGCTCTGAGTTCAAGCCCCAGGATTGGTTTAAAAAAAAAAGTATAATAGAATAAATTAGTATCCAGTGTTACCAGCCTCAAAGAAACTGTCACAATTACACTTGAAAAATGAACACTTCACACTTTCCTTCATAGGACCAGGACCTGATCTGGTTGCATTGGTCAGCTCCTGGCCCCAGGGTCACAGAAACATAGCCAAGCCCACATATGGCAAAGCTGTGGACACAGGGTAGAGAAAGGCCTTTTCTTTCTTCTTTGCTAATTTATTTCCTTAAAAAGAAATTAAAGATGTTTAAAATGGACCCAAAGAAAGATAGTTGTTTGCAGAAGGTCAGAAAGAAAAGTCATATTTAGAAAATGAACACACACACACACACAGCCCTGAGATACATACTGAGATTATATATATATATATATATATATATATATATATATATGGTGGGTCATGGGGCTAGAACTTTGCCTGGGCGCTGACCCTGAGCCCTTTAGCTCAAGGCTGTCCCCCTACTCTCGAGCCAAGCCCCACTTCCTATTTTCTGGAGATAAGAGTCGCAGGTCCTTTTGTGCCCGGGGCTGGGTTTGAACTGTGATCCTCAGATCTCAGGCTCCTGAGTAGCTAGGCTTTTACATATTTTTATTCTGTCTGCTCCCTTCCTGCTTCTTCTCCTTCCCTCCCCTTTCTTTCCCCTCTCTTCCCTGCCTCTCCCTCACTTCTTCCCTCCACCGCTCTCTGTCTCTATCTCTCTAACTGGGTTCTGTTTTGCTTTCCCTTTCTGCCATTAGGATTCCTCTAACCAGGCTCCAGGCTCCTAGGCTGTCTGGTAAACCCCACTTGCATTTGCCCTCATGGCATGTTACCAGTGTGTCAACAAACTCGCTCTCAGAAGCCCCTGGGAAAGGAGCACAAAGAATGCCCTGGAACAACATCACTAAGTACTTTCTGAAAATAGTATGCTGCAAAAGGGTGGTAAGGATTTTATGAGGGTTGTGAAGAAATGCATTTAAGTTAATAAAGCATCTTAATTGTGTGTTTCTTGTACATTCCTATGTGCTTTACATCTATTAATTCATTTCATCTTCAAAACAACCCTATAAAGAAGTTACAGCTACAGCCCAATAATGAAATGAGACAGATAAGTGAGGCAAGGAGTTGACAGAATTTCCCAAGGTGAGAGAAGAGACAGATTGGAGCCTTGGTGACAATTTGTCCAGGTGACAAAACAACCATGTAGTAGTCTCCTGGGTATTACAGAGACTTGATGCTTGGCTGTACTATAGAATCTTGTTGTGTGTCTTTTTTCTTTTCCTCCAAAGAGTTCAACAAAATGAATGGGAACTCTTTTGTACAACCCCCTAAAGACAATAAAAATACATGTTTTAAAAAAAAAGTAAAAGAAAAAAAAAAGAATTCATCCCGGTCCTGGTGGCTCATACCTGTAATCTCAGCAGGAGGCTGAGATGTGAGGATTGTGGTTCAAAGCCAACCTGGACAGGCAAGTCCATGAGACTCTTTATTTATCTCCAACAAACCACTAAAAAAAAAAAAAAGGCTAGAAGTGGAGACATGGCTCAAGTGATAGAGCCTTGAGCACAAAGATCAGAGGTAGCACCTTGGTCCTGAGTTCAAATCCTGGCACCAGCAAAAAGAAAAAGAAAGAAGGGAAGAAAAAAATATCCTCTAGGATTGTACTGAAGAGAAAGTGCGAATGTAGCATGTACTGGATTGCTAAAACATTGTGCCAGACCAGGACAAGACGGCTCTGTGAGGCTGCTGACACTCATAGACAAACCTCACGGTATAAACCACTGCTTCTTTGGGACAGCCCAATGTGAGCTACAGAAAGCCAATGGGAAGGGGGCTCTTTAGGACTGCTCTGTCTCTGGGGGAGCTAGAGGGAAGAATGGAAGCCTCTTTTTTTGCAGAAACCACAGAAGCCCTTGAAATCATAAATGTGTACCAACAAACTCAGGTTCTTGTTTGTGATGAGGTTATGATCATTTCTTTTTCTCCAGGCTAGTGCCAAACTGCAATCCTCCTGCCCAAATCCCAAGTGGCTGGGATTGTAGGCAAGAGCTACTGTACGTAGCACAGAGCAAGTATGGCTCTGGATAAAGAAAATGATTTGAACGAAGTTAACTGTTTAATTAAAGAATTTATTAACATTGATTTTTACATCATATTTCAAATGACGTATTTAACAAACAAGTATTCAAGAAGGGAATCTCTATATACAATCACTGGCACTTAGATTTTAGAACATAATCAAAATTAGGTTAAGGGTTTGTATATCATAGATACATATTAATCCATGTAATAACACATTATGTGTATAGAGTCATAAGTTTTTATGTCTATGTAGTTGTGTTTATATTTCCCATTTCATGTCCATAGCATTGGGAATGCAACTATTGAGTCCTCGCTCTTGTAAAGTTAATTTTTTTTAAGTTAAAAAAAAAATCAGGGGCTGGGAGTTTGGCCTAGTGGTAGAGTGCTTGCCTAGCATGCATGAAGACCCGGGTTCGATTCCTCGGTACCACATACATAGAAAAAAGCCAGAAATGGTACTGAGGCTCAAGTGGTAGAGCTCTAGCCTTGAGAAAGTCCAAGGACAGTGCTCAGGCCCTGAGCTCAAGCCCAGGACTGGCAAAAAAAAAAAAAAAATCAGACCAGAAGCCTGAGAATCACAATGACTACAGTTTAACCTCAGCCTTATATTTGTTCTGGGTATTATTTATTCATCAAGAAGCAGTATCTTTTCCGTTTTCTTGGTAGTGAGACTGTTACCTGAGATTCAGGTATTATTGTAAGTATGTTCTAACTGTGTATTTCTTAACAGCGTTGTGTAACCATTTGCACATCCATTGTTCTTTCTTCAGGTCTTCAGAGAAGAGGCCATGGAAAGCAGGCCTGAAAATTCAGACAAACACGAGAGCTTTGGTGACCAGTGCTTGTGTCACCCAGAACACTGACGTTGGTTATGCATTCGTTTGTTTTCTTTTTTTGTTAGTGGTGGAGTTTGAACTCTGGTTCTGGGCTCTGTCCCTGAGCTCTTTAGCTCAAGGCTACTATCCTACCCCTTGAGTCATAGTGCCACTTCAGGTTTTCTAGTGGTTAATTGGAGAAAAGAGTCTCATGGTCTTTATTGCCTAGGCTGGCTTTGAACCTTGACCCTCAGATCTCAGCCTCCTGAGTAGCTAAGATTACAGGCATGAGCCACCGTGCCCAGTTTGATCTTGTATTCTTACCTAACTCCATATCTTCACATCTAAGTTATTGCCTTCTTAGAGAGGAAAGGATCCAATTAAATTTATGCCTCTTTTGCACAGTTAGCATTTTTGTGCCTTGGTAGAGTGCTGCTACAAACCAGTCTGTCTTTTTCTACCCCACAGTGGTTAATTTGATGGCTTGACTGATATGCAAATGATCACCATCTTTATGTCAGTCTGACCACTAAGCGTATGTCATCATGTCACTTAATTTATAACAGAACCCAAGTTTGCTGTGTTGGCCCCTCTAGTTAAAATAGAATCTAGCAATTTACAGTCACCCACAAAAGAAACTCACGGTGAAGAACACGAAATAACACTAAAGTAATAGCCAAGACACTCCTGAGAGAAATAAAACTGTTCAAAGCAAATTTCTGTTGGAAAAAAAATCATTTTATGAAACAAATCAGTATTATTTTCTCCTCTCAAAGTTTTAAGAACAGACATAGGCACCCATCTATACACATTCACACATATACATAGATATATATACACATACAGATGAGTGCACATATAATACACAAATGCACTCATAGGTACACAGGTCAACACAATGATGTGCACACACATGACACATGCACACAAATACATGTATGCATGCACACACATAAATATATACATATACACAGACATGCACACTTCATTTTTGGAGAGGGATGATTGAATGGGCAAGGAAGGAAAAGAGATGTTTATTTTCCATTAAATTCAAGCCTCTGATAGAAAGAAAAGATTTTAAAATAAATACATAGCCTTTAAACTTCAGTATCTTTTATATCTCTTTTTTTTTTGTGGGGGGGGATAGGGTGCTGATAAGGGTTTATAGAGTATCTAATGGAAGTTTGGCCTGGCTTTCTGGAAAGCCTATAGATGGATATAATTCCCCATGCATTTTTCTGGACTCTAGTTAAGTACCCTGGGCTTAAAAGTGTGTGAGCATGGACATGTTAAAATGCTAAACATCTGATTACTGACTAAAACTAGAGCTAATAGCTGGAAGGCAGATACTCAGCATTCCAGAACAAACTCCTATCTACAACATAGTATGTGGATGAAAAGTGAAACTTGTGAAATGTTTGGTAAAATTACTCAGGGTTTCAGAGTAATTTTACTCATCATACTCTCACCAGAACTGTAGAGGAAAAAGCAAGGAAATCCTTCCATTGTACAACTGACTTGTTTCCAGAGCTGCACCACTGTCTGTATCATGCACCACAGCCCACTGCATTGTTCTTACCTCTCTGTACGTTCAGCACCCATGCAAGGCAGCTTCCTGAGGGGCCCCTGGACAAAGCCATGGTGTGGACACCCCTCTAAAATGCTCTCAGCCACAGAAGAAACAAGACTCTCATAAACACCTGAAAAAATGAAATGGGAATTTTGTTTGGATGATCCTGAGTTAGAATGTTCACATACCTTGAAGAAATCACTGGCCTTTGTAAGAATGTGGGGATGACTGGTCAGTCTGGATCGTTTCAGACAGAGCTGACGGGTGGGGAGGAATTTGTGCTCGCTGAAAGCCATGGCTACTGAGCTGCTATTTTTTTTGTTTTTTGGACAGCGTTATTTAGGACAGAACCATTCTCATACTTCATGAATCCTAATTCTCATTGATCTTCAGAGGAAAACAATCTTCTGAAAGACTGTAGAAAACAGTTGGAGGTAATAACACAGAGAGAGAGTGTGGGGGAGAGAAGGGTAGGGATTGTGGAGGGACTCTACAAAGCCCACCACTCTAAAACATGCCAGAGGCAGCCACGTGGCTTCACAAACCAGCATCAGGAAACATGTTTGCCTTTAAAGGAAGGCCACATCATTATTCAGCAGAGGTGCAGCAAAAGAGATTTACAATTTCAGAGCAGAACCAAATTTTTCCTACCATAGTGTTGGCTCTTTCTTTTCTGGGGTCAAGGTCAAGGTCATCATTAAATACTCTTGTCAGGTGCTTGTGATGGCTCACACCTGTAACCCTTGCTACTCAGGAGGATTGCTGTTCAAAGCCAGCCCAGGCAGGGAATTCCAAGAGACTCTTATCTCCAATAATCTACTCAGAGAGAGCCAGAAGCAGCACTGTGGCTCAAGTGGTAGAGTGCTAGCCAGACCCTAGTTTTAGAATCTATTAGTGGTACAGAGGAGTTTCCGTGTGAAATGATCATACATGCACATGAAGTATTAGATTATGTTCACTCCCTCTATCAGACCCCTTGTTAAGTCGTGGAGCTTGAACACTCTACCACTTGAGCCTCAGGACCACTTCTGGCTTTTTTCTATGTATGTGGTACCAAAGACTCGGACCTGAGTCTTCATGCTTGCTAGGCAAACACTCTACCACTAGGCCAAACTCTTGGCCCCTAAAACAATTTCAACTGTGTTCATTTCTTTATTTCCATGTAAACAAAGTACTCTGACCACATTCAAGGCCATTCACTCTTTCCTTTCACCCCTCCCTTGATTCTGCTAGTCCTCTATTCTAAATAGCGCCCATTTTACATTCCTGCTGTTCATTTTAAGGTCAAGAATGCATTCTATTTGTCTGGCTTCTTTTGCATAACATAATGATCTCTGATTCTATTTATTTTCATTCTAGTTTCTGGCTGAATAATATATACAAGGGAAAATTATATATATATATATATTCTTCATTCAGTGGTTCATGGGTACTTAGGCAATGCTATATCTGTTTATTGCGAATAGTGCTGCAATAAGCAAGGGGGTGCATGTGACTCGACTGCTCTACATTCAGATGTGTGCTAAGAAGAGGTTATGGCAGGATCCTAGGGAACTTCTATTTTCATAGACGTTTTGAGGAACCTCCATGTGGATTTCCACAGTGGCTGCATTAATTTACAGTGCCTCTTATGGTACCTGGTTGCTGCTTGTTCTCAGTAAATGATGGATACTGTCACGGATGCCGAGGTGGCAGTAGTTACTGTCATCAAAGGACTGCCAAGATAATCCTTTATGTTATGCAATGGGAAAAGTGAAACCCTGAAAAGGGAAAGCACAACATGACTAAGCCTAGCATAGTGTTTCATGCTTAGAACTCCAGCACTTGGGAGGCTGGGCCTGCGCGGCACTGTCAAATTCTGGGCTTAAAATCCCAAGGACTTAAGTTGGAGTTCAGTGGTAGAACCCCAACCTGGCATGCACAAGGCACAGAAAGGGGGCAGGGAGGGGAGGAAGTGAGCCATGATTAAACATAGTCACAGGGGACAAAGCCATTAACTGCACCCAGGACCCCAAGGCTTCACTTGCCCAGTGGGCTTTCCTGGACAGTCTCTCCAGCAGCAGAAGCCCCGAGTTAGGGGTCAGCCTCAATTGTAATTTTCATGGCCAACAGTAGTGATCGGAGTTATCACAGTCCTTGGCTCAAGGCTCAGGGTGTGACCTTGGAGAAAGGGGAGCCATTAAAGGCAATCAGAGCCTTTGAGCCTCTGGTAAAGGTCTTCTCAAGTTGATGTTGGAACACCTCAAATATTTACTCAACAATGAACAGCAATGCCCAAAGGCAGATAAAGGGTAAGGTGACTTTTCCTCTGTGGTTGTAGTGTATTTAAACAGCTTAGGACTCAAGTTAGAAAAACCTATCCAGGTTCAGGAATTAGATTTGCAGATAGATTTTTTTTTCTTTCCCATGAGGTACACATAAAAAACAAGTAAGTCTTTATTTTGTTATTATTAAAAGTATTTTCCCTCCCTCCCTCCCTCCTTCCCTCCCTTCCTTCCTTCCCTCCGCTTGAGCTTTTATGCTCAAGTGCTATACCATTTGAGCCACAGTTGCACTTTCAGCAGTTTTGGTGATTAATTGGAGGTAAGAATCTCACGAACAGCCGGGCGAGGTGGCTCACATCTGTAATCCTAGCTACTCAGGAGGCTGAGATCTGAGGATCGAGGTTCAAAGCCAGCCCAGGCACTAAAGTCCTTGAGACTCTTTTTTTAAATTTTTTATTGTAATTAATAGAAGGGTTACACTATATTCACTAGATAGAAGGTGCATTACTTAACAATCATTGCTACCCCTTCTCATGGTTTTTTTTTTTTTTGGGGGGGGGGGGGTTTGCCAGTCTTGGGCATTGTCCTTGGACTTTCTCAAGGCCAGAGCTCTACCACTTGAGCCTCAGCACCACTTCCAGCTTTTTTGTAAGTATGTGGTACCGAGGAATTGAACCTGGGTCTTTGTACGTGCTAGGCAAGCACTCTACCATTAGGCCAAACTCCCAGCCCCCTTCTCATGTTTTTATCCCCATTTCCCTCCCCCCAAATCCTTGAGACTCTTATCTCCAATTAACCACTAGAAAACTGGATGTGAAGTTGTGGCTCAAGGGTAGGGTGGTAGCCTTGAGGCGAAGAGCTCAGGGACAGCACCCAGGCCTAGAGTTCAAGTCCCGTAACAGGAGAAAAAAAAAATCTCACAAACTTTCCTGCTCAGAGTTAGCTTGAACCATGATCCTTGGATTTCATCTTCTGGAATAGCTAGGGTTCCAGGCGTGAGCCAGCAGGGCCAGGTAATCTGTGGGCACTGCAAAGGAACTTACCATTATGGAAAGGCCTCACACATAGAGAAAGCCTAGAGATTGTGGTGGGTTTGTATAGTGACATTTCTGGGGCATACACTGTCCTCCCAGGTGTCATCATGGCCAGGCCTGGTTAATCCTGGTCCACTTGTGACTCCTCTTCCCTCCCCACCCTGGCAATGGATTTGTCAGCCAATCTCAGACCTGTCAACCTGTTCTCACAAACTCCTTAGCTTGATATAAGATTTCCATGAGACCATCTTGGGGTGTCTGTCTGGGGTTAGATTCAGCTTGTTCCTTAGTATCTTCAGCAGACCAAAGCACGGGCCCTTTTAGATGCCTCTTGCGGTTTTTGGGACTACATAATTCAGGGAATTGTTTGAAAATTGAACCTCTTCTAATTTGTCTGCCAGACTAGAACTGAATAACGGAACATTTTGGATAGTTTTCTTTATTCCTTGCTGAATTTCTGCCATAAAATTCTGTCCATAAAAATCTTGTTTTTCTTTTGCCTTTTCTTTGAAGAATGAAACTTCTTTTTCCCTTTTCTTTTTAGCAACAAGAGACTGTCATTCCAGAATCTCCCCTCCCTCCTGCTGCGGCCTGACAGTTCTTCAGTCTGGTTTTTGTGCATTCTGAGATTTATACAATGGCCATCTACGTGGGGGCCCAGAAATGTGGACAGTGGCCTGACTCCAAGTCACAGAAAGATGACTGTTACTTTACTCACTACAGCTAACCTGGAAACTTCAAGTTCTCTTTCTAGTCATTACATTTAAAAATCATTATTCTAAGAGGTTAGAAGGAGAAAAAAAAAAAAGGATGACAAGTTACATAGAAAGAGGATTTGACACTTTTCTGCCGGAACCGTCATCTGTCCATATTTTCGGAATGGCTGGGGTTCTAAGGGCTTGTGTTCAGCTGGTATTGTGGGCTCCACATTCCTGATGCAAACCGTCATTCACATGACACATGACTTCTGGTTAAATGCTTAAGTTTATTAGAGTGGAAACCAATTCTCAGCTATACAGGAAAGGAAAAGAGATTAGGAAGCAAGTCCAACCATTTGCTTATTCATCTGTATACGGTTAAAACACTTAAAGGAATCCACTGGTCCCTGTTTCCTTGTTACATGCAGTCCAAGAAGCAAAGAGAAAAAGAAAAAGAAAAAAACCCAAACCCCAAATGAAACAAATACTCTTTCTTATTCATAGAAATCTATCTTCCATTAGCTGCGGGGGCAAGCAATTGCTTGCTTTTCTAATAGCAAGCCAATGTAACCAAACTTTGAAGGGATTGGCTTCTTCTGAAAGGTTCTTTTTCTAATTATATATTGCTCTGCAATACAACTCTGTGCCGGCAAGCAACGACCATTGAAGTATGCCTGCCCTTGGACTCTGCAGATCAGCAATGCACAGACAGGACTTTTCTCTTCTAGTAGCATCTGGACTGTGGCAGGGAAAACTAGAAAGGTTGGGAGTAACACAGTGTCAGAGCTGGAATCATCTGAAGCCTCCCAGCCTGCAGCAAGATTCAAGTGGACAATTCCATATGGCTTCTCTAGGTGGCTTGAGCTTCTCCTGGGTGCCAATGGGGTTCTGAGACAGGCATAACTTCAGAGAGCAAGTATGACAAGATACAGGCAGAATGTCATGATGGCTGTATTCTAGTGGACGGGCAAATTCAGATTCAGGCAGAGTCAGTTCTGATTGAAGGCAGAAAAATCAAGCTCCTCCTCTGAGTGTAGAAAGAGCCAAGTGATGATTGCAGAAAAGCATGTGGAAACCAACTGTGAGAAAAAAAGTACAATTCACCTCAGTCATATTAGTTCAAGAGGCGGGCCTTTGCTGGAGTGTGGCCCTTCTTCACTGAGGGTTTTTTTCACGCTCAGTGGTAATCTCTGATGCATGGGTATTTGCAGAGTTGTTAAGAAAGGTAGCTCAAACTAGGCATGGGGAGATGAGGAAAGCTAGTGTGACAAAGAGGAAGGACAAATATTTTAGGCAGTTCTCTTCAGTTTAAAATGTTCCAGGTTTGGGGGCTGGGAGTTTGGCCTAGTGGTTAAAGTGCTTGCCTAGCATGCATGAAGACCCGGGTTCGATTCCTCGGTACCACATACGTAGAAAAAAGCCGGAAGTGGTGCTGAGCCTCAAGTGGTATCGCTCTAGCCTTGAGAAAATCCAAGGACAGTGCTCAAGCCCTGAGCTCAAGCCCAGGACAGGCAAAAAAAAAAAAAAAAAAAAATGTTCCAGGTTCATAGACCTTCCCTGGAATCCCTGTCCAGAATACACTGTCTACCCACTTCATCATGTCTACCCACTTCATCATGGCACCCACCTACTTCCTTTCTAGCCTTTTACTTTAAAAACCTAATGCCGTTTTTAAAGTAAGTAGAACACAAGCGAAGCATGAGGCCCCTGGCTCAATCCAGCAAAACACAAGGCCAGTGGGTGGGGGATCTGGCTGGAGCTAGAGCATCTTGACTCAAGTCTTGATTCTGTTAACTTCTAATTATATAATTGAAAAATTTTTACTGCTATTATAATGGTGATGTATAAAAGAGTTACAGTTACATAAGTCAAGTAAACAGTATATTTCTTCTTGGACAGTGTTATCTCTTCCCTTCCTCTCTCCCAGTTTTTCCCCTCCTACAAGTTGTATAGTTCATTTTTATCATAGTTTCTGGTGAATAACTTTTTTTTTGAGACACAGTCTAGGTATGTAGCCCAGGCTGGTCCCAAACCCTGATTCTTCTGCTATAGCATCTGAAGGAATGGCATTTTCGATGTGTACCACTAGGCTGGGATATGTAACATAAACTATTTTAATCTTGCTGTGTCTCAGTTCCTTTAACAAATATACTAATGAAACAAAGCAATTTTGTTAAGTCATGGTTAGGGATTTGGCAGAGCATTTGCCTACCTGTACCAAAATTATGGGTTCAATTCTCAACACTCAAAAATCAAACAAACAAACACAATCAGTTGTGACTATAGGATTGACAAGGTTAGACAATGAGAAGGTCTATGGCAGAATCAGCAAACAAATGAGGACAAGGGAGATAAACTGCAAAAGTAAACCTAAAGACAGGAGGTGGTGGAAGAGGAGGAGGAGGTGGAGGAGACAGCAGCAAGGGAAAATTCTGAGGACATGAAGCCCTGGGTTTGATTCCTCAGTACCACAAAAATGGCAAAAGCTGGAAGTGGCACTGTGGCTCAAGTGGTAGAGTGCTAACCTTGAGCAAAAGAAGTTCAGGGGCAAAGCCCAGGCCCTGAGTTCAAGCCAAAAAAAAAAAAACCCCAAACACAGGTGGTGTGTTTTAAGCTGCTTTCATAAGTGGAAGCTGGGGTCACTGCTTTTATAGCTGGGCAGCTTCACTTGGCAGTTGAAAACTGCACACACTCCTTGTGCTGACCTGGGGTCAGGCCACTCTGCTGGTCCAGGTTAAGCTTCCTGCCATGACTTTGAGGCACCTTATTTGAAACAGTTGGCCCTTCAGACTCAGCCGGCTGCTGAGACCTTTGAGGACAGGGAGCTACAGATGAAAGTCTTCCAGGGAAGCATGTGGGCAGCATGAATGCTCTCTCATTTGCAAGCCGATTCAGTAAATTATTCCTAAAAATGGTTCATTCCTGGTGTTTTAAGAGACCCCGGAAAAGATTACAAGCCAGTTACTGATTTCAGTCTGAGTGGGGATTAGAGGGCTGTCTTCTGAATGAGCAGAAGGTTTGAATGCAGGCCAGGCAGGAACACCTGTGAGACTCTGATCTTTGGTTAACCAGCAAAGAGATGGAAGTCTGGGACATAATAAATTATACAGGACTCTAAGTATTCACACATAGTGAGACCAAAGGAGGACACCCTTAGAAGAGGAAGACAAAGGTGCAGTGCCTCTGTGCCTCTGATCATATAAAATATTATTTATCAAAATGAATTCCAGCAAATGGGGGGGAGGGTGGAAGTGAAGGTGTGATTTAAGTAGTACACTATCTTGAGTAAGAGAAACATTTTGTTTAAAAAAGCCAAGTAAAAGGACAAGGCTCTGAATTCAAGTACTAGTATCAGCATACACCGCTTCCCCCTCACCCCCACCATGCATGCATGAATGAATGAATGAATAGATGAATCAATTCATCCTGGGGAAATCAGGACCCTACAACAATCTCAAAAGCAGACCCTCCAGTTCCATGACCTCCAAGACTGAAACCAGCCAGCATCAGCATTGGCACCAGCAGGCAGAGCATGAGTCCAGACAGAACTGTGCTTCTGCTGTGTTTCTCCAAATGAAACCTAAGTCACTGACCTGACAACAGACACGTCTACCCCAGAGGAGCTCTCCCAGAGGAGCTCTCCCAGAGGAGAGCTTCTAAGAAACAAGAAAGCCTAGATTAATCTCAGCATTGATTTTACATCATCTTAGGTAATCATGCCTCTTTTAGAGAAGTTAAATTCCTTTATTAATCATTCCTCATTTTTATTCCATTTAAAGATTCAGAGTAATATATAAACTCACATAAGCAAAGCTCTCTCGCGTGCACGCTCTCTCTCTCTCTCTCTCTCTCTCTCCAACCCCCCCCCCCCTCTCTCTCTCTCTCTCTACTTAAGGAGAAAAAGAACAGTTTAGAGTTTAGAGATGCTTGTGCTATAGTAGCCAGAATAGCTATATAACTATAAATTCCTCTTCAAGAATTACTAAGAGGGCTGGGAGTGGAATTCAGTGGCAGAGTGCTTATCTATCATGTGCAAGGATTTGGCTTCTAGCTTCAGCACTGCAGAACAAAAAGAATAAAAATAAAAATAGAAGTGGGATGCAGTGGCTCATGCCTGTAATCCTAGTTACTCAGGAGGCTGAGATCTGAGGATCTTAGTTCAAAGCCATCCCGGGCACTCAAATCCATGAGACTCTTATCTCCAATGAACCACCAGAAAACCAGAAGTAGCACTGTGGTTGAAGGGGGTAGGGTGGTCTTGAGCTGAAGAGCTAGGGACAATGTTCAGGCCCAGAGTCCAAGTCCCATGACCGACAACAACAAAAAGAAATAAAGAAAAATTTACATAAAACAAAAATGAAAGTAGAAAACTGACCAGCAATCAAAATGACTATGAAATTCCCAAGAGATAGCAGAGTGTTGAATGAAGTTGACAAGCATGCCTGAGTGCAGCACCCTCTGTGACCCAGCTCCCCGCTCATGCCTCTCAAGGTTCAGGTGACTGAACTTTGAATCTGGCTTTGAGAACTTGTTAGTCATGTGGTTCTAGACAAGGCATCTCCCTTATCAAGTTCTCTGGTTTGAAAAGTATCTAGATGATCTGGCATAAAGAAAAATATGCTATATATGTATAGTAACTATGCATAAAGTAAACTCTACTACATTAGTATACTATATATGTATAGTAAATACTTGTCTGTCTGTCTATCTGTCTATCTAGATATACTCCAGCAAGCTTAAGCATCTTAACAATTAGAGGTGACTATGGCCAAAACATTATGAATTTTCATGAACTTTTTTTTGATGTTTTAATTTTTGCAGGTCTTGGGGCTTGAACTCTGGGTCTGGGTGCTGTCCTTAAGCTTCTTTTGCTCGAGGCAAGTGTTCTACCACTTGAGCCACATGGCTACATCCAGCTTTTATGAGTAATTTTTTGGAGTTAAGAGTCTCACTGAGTTTCCTGCCTGGGCGGGCTTCTAATCATGATCCTCAGATCTCAGCCTCCTGAGTAGCTACGATTATAGATGTGAGCCACTGACACCAGACTTTTAATTTATTTCTTACAATTAAATTAGGTATTTTGAGAGCTAGTCTGGCTTGAGGCCAACAATGCATAAAGCAAGATTGCAGAATGAATGAAGATACTTGTTCACGGTCAAGGGCTGGAAAGCCTGTGGAGTGCAAGCTGTCAAGGTGCCAACTTTATATAACCGCTTCTTTTATGCAAAAGAACACAGCAGGGGCATCACTGACTCCACACAGGAAATAAAGCTTATTGCACTGGAACACAAAATGAAGAAATAACCTTTCTTTAAATGGTGCAGAATACCATTTAAAAAAGCAAAAGCCCCAGGCGATGGAAACAATCCAGATGCCCTACTGCAGATGAATGGATATAGAAAATGAAATTCTATATAGCCAACAGACAAGATAAAATAATGGCATTCGCAGGAAAGTGGATGAATCTAGAGCGAATCATGTTGAGTGAGACAAGTCAAGACCTAAGGAACAAAAGGTGCATGGTATCCTTAATATGCGGTTATTAAACCCAAAGTGTACAAGAGCGAGGACTCAATAACTGCATACCCAAAGCAATGGACAAGGTAATGGAAATACAAACATAACTATATAGACAAAAAAAACCTATGACTCTATAATCATAATGTTTTATTTCATAAATTAATATGTTTCTATGACATACAAATCGTTAGCCTAATTTTGATTAAGTTCTAAAGACTAAGTCCCAGAGAATGTAATTAGAGATTCCCTCCTTGAACAATTGTTTGTTAAACTTGTCATTTAAAATATGATGTAAACATAAGCCATATAATTAATGATTGTTGTTCTTAAGGTACTATGTTATCTCTCATCACTTTTACTGTCCCTTGGTTATCTCATATTGTTACACTATCTCACTTTGTTACCTGATATATTGGATATATTTGAATTTGGTTATCTGAAATTGGATAGGGAACGGGGGAAAACAAGATGAGGGGTGGGGGAGGGGGGAAGGGAAATGGGGACCAAGACATGGGAAAGGGTATCAATGTGTGAGAATTAATGCACCATTTATTTGGCAAATATCATGTAACCCTTCTATTAATTACAATAAAAAATATATTTAAAAAAAAAGCAAAAGCCACAGGACAGGAAATGTTGCTTTCTATTTCATATACATTCATACATATATATATACATATATATATGTATTTTCTATTCCCTATAAACTTTCTATTAGGTTAAAAAACTACTAAAAAGATTTGTAAGAGTATGAAGCTAATTGAAAGGACCTCCAAGATATTGAAACAAAAGCCATATAACGAATGATTGTTGTCCTTAATGTACTATGTTATCTCTCATCTCCTTTGCTGTCCCTTGAGTATCTCATGTTGTTACAGTATCTCACTTTGTTATCTGATATACTGAATTTATTTGTATTTGGTTATTTGAAATTTGAAGGGGGAAAACCAAGACGGGTGGGGGGTGTGGGGGGGAGGGTAATGGGTACCAAGACATGTAAAAGGGTATCAATGTATGTGAATTAATGCACCTTCTATCTGGCAAATATGTAACCCTTTTATTAATTACAATAAAAAAAAGAAGAAAAAAAAGATTTGTAAGAAAACTTGCAGGCAGTGTTTCATATTTCAACCTAAGGAGAATTTGGTGTATAGAGACCTAAATACTTGATACAAACTGTTTATTAATATTTTAATAATTTTTTTTTTTTGCCAGTCCTGGGCTTGAGCTCAGGGCCTGAGCACTGTCCTTGGACTTTCTCAAGGCTAGAACTCTACCACTTGAGCCTCAGCACCACTTCCAGCTTTTTTCTATGTATGTGGTACCGAGGAATCGAACCCGGGTCTTCATGCATGCTAGGCAAGCACTTTAACCACTAGGCCAAACTCCCGGCCGATATATTTTAATAATTTTATGAGAGGAATCCCATCCTCTTTTCTTCTCTCACTCTTTCCTTCTCCTTTCCCCCCTCTCCTTAAACAGGGATTTTCTAGGTGGTACAGATTGTCCTAGAATCTGCAGTTTTCCTGCTTCAGCTGCCCCAGTGCTGGGATTTCAAGTGTGTGCCACCACTCCGGCATTTCAGTCTCTCTAGAGACTTTACTCTTAGTCATCAATCATTCTTTCAGAAGCTTTTATCAGTATGTTAAGGTCAATATTGTTGACTGCAGAATTCTAAAGAAGTTGCCATTGGTCAAACAATTCGCCCAAGGTACACAGATTTGGGATACTTTTCCTTAAGAGCTGGCCACTGAACAATGAAGTAATGTGAGAGACGGAACAGAATCTTTCCGGACAAGGACAGTGTTTCCACTCGGCAGATGCTCTCGATGTAGACAATGATCACTTTCTTTATTCCGAAGACCCCAAGGAGGAGGGCACATACACAGATAGGAACACATGTTCCTGGTCCATTACACAACACCTTTAAAAAAAAAAAAGGTTAAATTAAAATACACAAGATTAATCAAAATGAGGCATTTTTCATTAAGACGTCCTGTAGCTTAAGAGACGTGTGTATGAGTCCAGTAAGTCTTTCTTGGTGAAGAACCAGGATACAGCAGACAGAGCTGTGGAAGCCAACGCTTGTAGAAACTGGGTGGGCGTGTTCCTTGGTTCTCATGCTCACTAGCTCTGTGACGGGATCAAATCTGAACTTCCAACTCCTAGCCCAGTGCCTGGGGCTCACAGACATGTATGGATCTTCTCAGCAAATGGTACATGTCATCCAAATATACTGAAACATATCATATTAACTAAGATTCATTCACTTTTCTCTCTAGGAAGGAGAAAATGTCCTTAGATAACAATCGTATAGGGTATTTTTGTACATTATGAAATCAATATTCAGGGTGAGATTTCTCCTTTAAGAGGGTTTAATCTGTGCTGGAAAGCCAGATGATTTCTAGTGCTTTTGAAAGTCTGCTAATTTTTATAGAAAGCTACTGACTAAAAGCAATTTAGTTAACTAACCTGAGGGGGGAAAAAAATTCAACCCACAAGCCGGGCGCGGTGGCTCACACCTGTAATCCTAGCTACTCAGAAGGCTGAGATCTGAGGATCGAGGTTCAAACCCAGTCCAGGCACAAAAGACCAAGAGACTCTTATCTCCAATGAATCCCTAGAAAACAGGAACTGGGGCTGTGGCTCAAGGGGTAGGGAGGTAGCCTTGAGCTGGTCTGAATATTCTATGTCAGCTCCTGGATTCTATGACTCTTAATTTGCCTCATATTACAAACTTACCTCAGGACTTAAAATTCTAAAGTCTTAGGAATGTAAGGCACCACTGACATGTTAGAACGTGATCGTGTAAATGTATTTAGTTGTGGGCCTGTTATCTATGCACCACGGGGTGCTTAGTGGGATCCCTGAGCGGCCGACAAGCAGGGGTGACTCCATGCGCCGTCATGTGTGTCCTGTTGACAAGCATTGTATTAAGTACTTCTGAAGCTCTGGACTATTTAGGTTGCTTTTCTCAATCTTCTTTTCAACCATAGAAGACAAAATATAATTGCAGCTAAAAGAAGGTAAGGCATTCTTGATGGATCCTGAATGTCACAAAATGATTTTTTTTAAAAGTACATATCCATAAATGGCTCATTTCAACATCTGGTTGACCTTCTATATACAAATTACTTATGTATTTTTCTTTTTAGTGTTTTCAGGCAAGGTCTCCTTAAGTACCATAGGTTAGTCTGGAATTCATTCTGAAGTCCAGTCTGGCCTCAAACCTGTGATTCTAATGTCCCAGCCTCCTGTATATTGAGATTACTGGTGTCTGTCATATGTCTAGTTCTAAACTATGTCTACCTTATAGAGATGACTGCATATGACTGTGTGTGGGTAGGAGATACACTAAAAACCTGACACAGCCTAGAAGTAGTGTTTGTATAGCTGTTGAATATATTCCTGTTTTGAGGCACCTTAATACAAGTCCCAGGTACAATAAAACCATAAATTAAGTTAAAAAGAAAAACAGGTACCAATGGCTTACACCTGCAATCCTGCGATGGGAAGGCTAGCCTGGGTAGATTGGCAAGTAATCCGGATAGACATCCAGAACCTGGTCCAGTGGTACACACCTGTCATCCTAGCTGCTAGGGAAGCTGAGATCAAACACAGAAGGACCATGTGGTGTCCATTTCGATAAAAGAAGCTGGAAGTGGTGGCAGACACCTGGTATCCCAACTATAATGGAAGTGTAAATTAGGGGCAACATTGGCAAGATCTTATTTCCAAATGAATCCAAAAGAGGATTGAAGACATGGGTCAGCTGTGGCAGACCTGCCTAGCTAGTATGTGTTCTGAGTTAAAACTCCAGTACTGCCCCTATCAGATGTGAGGGCCTGTGGACCCTCAGCACTGGGGAAGAAAAGGACTTGGAAAAAGAAAAGACAAACAAATCTCAAGAAAGACCACTTTTAATTAAGCAAGGTTTTGGTTGTAGCAGACTAGACATTAGTTGTTTAGTGTGGATTATGGAGATTTCATTATTCAAAGCATACCAAAGAGATTTATGAGCAACAACAATAGCAATACAATGAAAAAATACCCACTGAGACAGACTGCATAAAGTAGATTTTAGGTAATATGGTGTTTGGAGCTATCCTTTTTATTCCTCTACATTTCTATAGTGAATGTGGTGCCATGTCACCTCTCTGCCTCGCTGCTGTGAGCTCCTGGGGACAGAGGTCACTTCTAGGTTCATCATACTCTTCATGTGGAACAGAGTAGTCTGAAAGGACTGAGCAAGGAAGAGCCTTCCCTGTTTATTCCATTGGCATCCAATGTTCCTGTTGGACAGACTTGTAACAGTATTATACACATTGCTGGTTTTTCCTCCATCCCCTTCTCCTTCCTCTCCTCCCCTTCAAACCATGATCCTCAGATCTCAGCCTCCTGTGTAGCTAGGATTACCGGCACGATCTGCTGGCACCCAGTTTTCTCCCCTTTAAAAACTGCCCCAGGGCAGGGAGTTTGGCCTATGGTAGAGTGCTTGCCTAGCATGCACCAACACCCAGGTTCAATTCCTTGGTACCACATACATAGAAAAAAGCTGTAAGTGGTGCTGTGGCTCTAGTGGTAGAGCTCTACCCTTGAGAAAGCTCAAGAACAGTGTTCAGGCCCTGAGTTCAAGCCCCAGGACTGGCAAAAACAAAAAAACAAAAAAACTACCCCACATCTATTTACCTTTTTCTCAGGGAAACCACTACACTCTTTGTTCTCAATTTAAGTATTTGAATAGAGCTGACTCCACATCTGGCTTATGACTCTAGCCTGAGCAAGCAGAGCATGGAATTCCCGTGATGAAAATCACTGGCTCAGAGAAGAGTACATAATTCAGGCAGAAACCACAAGTCTTAATGGACCATCTGTTGGAGCTGCTGAGAGAATGGTGCCTTTCCTACTGTTCTGGAAGCCATGAGAGGCATGGACCCGGCATGGACATCTAGTTTGCTACGCAGTGGACAGCTTCAGAAGGAAACCATCACACAACAAAGCAGAGCAAAACAGGGTGATGATAACATCGGGTCCCCAGGCAGCACTGAAGTTCCAGCTTCGCCTGAAAAAAGCCAGATCTCTCCCTAGCCTTGCCAGGTATGTGAGAAAATGAACATTTTCTATTTTTGTGTAAGCCAGTTTGAAATAGGATTTCTGTCACTGGCAATAACAGGCACATTAAATGACACAACCCTTTATTTTGTCTAACTCCTCAACTAGCCTCAGACAATCTGCAGAGTCCACCAGCAGGTGTTCAGTATGTCTGCTGGATGCATGACCAAGTCAATGACTAAAGTTCTCCAAGAGCAGGAACCTCAGGAGATGGACTAAAAGTAATGTAAGTTATGGGTCTAGAAACTGGAAAGAGGCCAGGGATACTTTAAGTATGAAGTCATGGGGGTAGATGAGGCATATCAAGAATCAAGAACAATTGGAACATGTCTGTTGTTCTGTAGGTTTCGGTCAGTACAGGCCAAGTCTCATTGGATGAAATAATACTGGTATGTATGAAAAGATGTGTTTTTCTTCTGTAGCCTGAACTCAACTGCCAACCCAGTAGGAGCCCCTCTTCTCCTCCTCAAAGAATGTGGGGTCTCCGATTGATTGTAAGGAAGAGATCACATAGCTGAGAGTGATCCAAGACAGAAGAACGGATGATCATGAGCCATATGGAGTCCAACTAAGGCTTCAATCTTGAGGCTAGAAAGAAGCAGTCCAACACTGTGTCACAGGCCTGAAAAATCACTATCACTTGCTGTTGGATGTGGAAGCTAGACAGAGTCCAGGAAGGACAGTACACAGCTGCAGGGAAGTTTTTTCTTTTCTTTAAATCATGTTTATGAGCCATAGATAAAAAGCCAGAGAACTAGACTCCATGGTCAAAAAGCAGGCTACATGGAAGTCTCAGGTGTCAGCAAATTCAGTACTTCTGCTCACAGAATACTGGCTAGACCTGCAGAAAGGCAAAGGGAGAGATGAGGACGGAAGTAAATACTGTAATATGAGGCAATACAAATAAAGCATTTTAAGAATGGCTTGAGACAAGAGAAGAGTGCTTGAGTTACAGAAAACATAATTAGTTTGAAGAAACCAGCCCTTTTTCATGTAAACTTCTAGATATCAAAATAGATTTTGATATATAAATGAGTTTTCTGAGATGACACTGCCTCTATTTCTATAACCCTTTCACCTGGACTATCTAAGCAGTCCTAATGAATGTATTCCTAAGTATGGTTATTGAAAACCAAATAGCTGCCTCATGAAGTTAGATACATGTTATAAAGAGGGGAAAAATATTAAAGTTTGAATTGATTGTGTAGGCTCCCTATCATTATAGTTTCTTTTTCCAACTAGTGAATGACATAATCTAAATTTTAAGTGTGTGTAATGGGTTAATTGTCCTACATCAAACTTGTATTGAATAATTCCATCCACTTACAGAAGAGAAAGATATGGAAGAGGTAGAACCTGGGCACTACATATGCCTGTGAATCAGTAAAGAGTAAAAGTAATGCTCCTTGTTGAGCTGGTTATTTTGATAAAAAAAAAAAATCTGAGGGAAATCAGTCCTGTTAATTGGAGCATCCCTGATTGTATCATTTTTCAGGACAGATACTGGGGTAAATGGTTAAAATTGAACTGTACGTACGGTATTTGCATTTAGGTTCAAAATGAAAGAATCTGTAGAAAAATTTATGCAACATATAATTTGTCCAGATTTGTTTTTATTTGGAGAAAGAAGTTCTGAAATATCTCTAAACCAGTTTTTGACTAAATTGAAAGTTCTCCAAACAAAACTATTGGGAAACTATGGTGTGTGGTGGTGGAAAAGCAAAGCTCCCTCAGTTTTTGGAGGAAATAACTTTAAAAATACTTAAGTGGCTAAGTTTACTTGGTGCAGTTAAGATAAACTTGTCAATTTTAACATTGCTGTTACATCTGAAATAAACTTATGTGGTGTTAAAAAAAAAAAGAATGGCTGAGAAATAAGAGGAAAGCCACAAAGTCCCTTATCTAGCCTCTAAAATATGAAAGAAAAAAAAAGATGAATGTGCATCTTGCAGCCAGCAAAGTTACAAGGATAGAAAAAAGAGAAGAGTTCAAGTCATGTTCATGCCCTGATTTTATATACTGTATCTATCAATAAACATTGTGATACTTGAAAAAAAAGAAAAAAAGAAAAAGAGAAGAGAGCCTCAGATTTCGCCTCCAATATGAGGATTCCATTATTCTTAGTAATGGCTACTTAGTGTGTTATGGGGTTGAAACTCGGAGCAGAGGGCCAGGAGTTTGGCCTAGTGGTAGAGTGCTTGCCTATCACCTATCTTGCAGGAAGGCCTTGGTACCACATACATAGAAAAAGCTGGAAGTGGTGCTGTGCCTCAAGTGGTAGAGCACTAGCCCTGAGAAATCCCAAGGTCAGTGCTCAGACCCTGAGTTGGAGTCCTGGAACTCCAAAAAAAAAACCCAAACTAAAAACAAAACAGAGAAGAACGGGCATGCTGCAGGAAGGGAGCTGAGAAGGACTTAACAGAAAGGAGCCAAGGGCCAATGTGTGAATATGAAGATGAATGGGAACAAAGTGAGGTAAAGAGAATTAACTGTATCTGGTAAAAATCTGAATCTGTTTCAGTCCATCAGAATGGATGATGGATTGCTACCATAAAGGCTAATAAGAAAAGAATGAAGATAATGAGGGCAACAAAGGAGAGTCAGGGAAGAACAGACCCCATTATAGCAGAGGCAGGATTTCCTTAGGCAGGGCTACAAACTCTCGGCTGTGAGCACAGGAAGAGACAGGGTGAAACATGGGTCAGAAATACTGGCAGAACAGACCTGGTGACCATTTCAGGGTATAAGAAAAAAATAGGCCATAGACTATATACAAGATAAGAGAAAGGCAAGAGTAGCAGGGCACAAAGCCTCCAAAAACTAAACAGGGAAGCATCTGACAGTGGTCAAGGAGCGAGGAAGAAAATGCAGTTGTAGGTGTCTCTGCCATGCAGTGGACAGGAAGTCTGGGCTGAGGAAGGGAGGGGCTCCCTATCAGCAATCAGTGGAGGTGGACAGCAGGAAGGAAAAGGATGTGTGGCAGATGGGGTGACGTGCGTGTCTGGCTCAAGTTATAGTACATTGCATTTCTCCCTTTCTGTGTATATTTAATCATCTGAGTAGTAATAAACAGAAACATCTAACTTATCAAGACCAACATGGGACAGCCAAATAAATCCTAAACACTTGAATCACTCTTTACAAATCTCAAGATCCCACTGCTGAGGGAATTTTCTGAATTGTCATCCTTGGGTATGCAGCACTCTGAGGCCCACTTTCCCTTTGTTTATTGCAGATTCCGTCCCGTGTTTGGGGGAAGGAGTGAGTTATTCTATGGTGGAATTGCCACTAGACATTTTTACTTTTATATTGGAAATCATATTTACTGATATCTGCCAAACTGACTTAAAAAATGGCTGAAGCTGACAGCATGGAAAGGAGGTGATTAACCTACTAGTGAGAACATACCACCTCTCAGCAACTTTTCTACTTCTCCTTATCTAGACACATAACTTTCATCTTCTTCTAAGCCATTCCCAAAGGTAGGAAAGCTGCACAATGGGTTTGGTTTGTTTGTTTGCTTTTGGTGCCAGTACTGGGTTTTGAATTTGGGGCCTTGCAGTCTTATTTGGGTTTTGTATTCAATGCTTCTATGCTACTGCTATGAGCCACACCTCCACTTCCAGCTTTTTGTTGGTTAATTAGAGTTAAGAGTCTTTCAGATTTGTCTGCCAGGGCTAGCTTCAAACCATGATCCTCAGATATTAGCTTCCTTGAGTAACTGGATTACAGGGTGAAACCCCCCACACCCGGTACTGGGCTCAAACTAGTTTTTATCTAGACTATTATATTAATGTTTTAAGAATAATGAGTTTACCAATGCTATGGACATGGTGTTGGAAATATAAACACAACTACATAGACATAAAAATGTATGACTCTATAGACATAATGTTTTATTTCATAGATTAATATGTATCTATGACATACAAACTCTCAGCCTAATTTTGATTATGTTCTAAAATAAGTGCCAGTGATTGTATACAGAGATTCCTTTCTTGAATACTTGTTTGTTAAACAGATCATTTGAAATACGATGTAAAAATCAATGTTAATAAATTCTTTAATAAAAAAAGAATAATGAGTTTATTGTTGTCTCCTTACTTGAATTTTGCTTGTAGATAATTAAAAAAAAGTTTACAACTTAAAAAAAAATCTTCCTCAATTAGTCAGTTCTCTGAAGAGTGGATGGCTCCATTTCACTGAGATCGTGTATGCACGAAGTCCAAGGGAAAAGAGGAGATCCCTGCCCTTTGAAGCACTGAGGATAGAACTGCAGAGCGACAGGTTAAGTGAAGTAAGTCAGCCATAGAAAGACAAACACCTCCTGTTCTCACCTGTGTGTGGAAGCCACATAAAGCTGATGACATAGAAAGCAGAGAGCAAAATAGAAGCCATGAGAGCCTTCTGTGTGGGGAGAGGGAGAGGGTGGGGATTAGGCACCAAAACACAGCGGAGGGAAGAAGCAGTCCTAATGTTACACAGCACAGAAGAACTACAGGCTACGATAATTACACATTTCAGAAGAACTGGAGCAGGAGTGTGAAGGCTCCCAGTACAGAGAAATGATAATAATTACTTCACATTTTAAATGTGTTTTGAATTACCGTATACTCCACAAATGAATAAAAAATGTGAACTGACTTGTTTTTTAAGTTTATTTTTTTAAAGAAGCTGAATAACACGGTGTTTATGGACCAGAGCTTTGGACTCATGCTGACTTGGGTTGACTGCTTTATGGCAAGTGAACCAGCACCACTTATCCATTCATGCTTCAGTTTCTCCGATCATGGATCCATTCTTTCAAGAAACAATTTATTGAGCAAAGACAATATGCCAGGTACTGTTGTGGGGATTAGGAAAGTATATCCTAATGAAGCTTATCCTCCAGTAGGTCAACAACAAAACAAAACAAAACAAAAGACAGGCATAGGAATGCACATGCAGTACACAGCAGGAGAAGTGGACTGAGTTACTGAGGACCAGTGAAAGGGTTTGGGTTGGGCTGGAGTGCAGGAGCTTGAAATGGGTTATTATCAAGCAGAGATGTTGAACTGAATCTCAGAGCTTTGAATTTATTGTAGTGAATAATGTAGACAAAGATGCAGATTTAAAATAAAGATAGGGAGGGGCTGGGAGTTTGGCCTAGTGGTAGAGTGCCTGCCTAGCATGCACGAAGACCCAGGTTCGATTCCTCAGTACCACATACATAGAAAAAGGCTGGAAGTGGTGCTACGGCTCAAGCAGCAGAGTGCTAGCCTTGAGAAAAGCCCAAGGACAGTGCTCAGGCCCTGAACTCAAGCCCAGGACTGGTTAAAAAAAAAAAAAAAGAAAAGAAAATTAAAATAAAGATAGGATTGGCTCTACAGTTTTTAGGAGGGATGTTGGTCAATCTGAGCCTATTTTCATCTTAGGAGCCTGTAGTGGTAAGGGGTGGGGGTGGGGAATAGCTATTCAGTCAGAACCAAATATAACATGGTAAGACTGCTGTGTAGATTAAGTAAAATAGGTGAAGTATTTAACACAGTGCCTGACCATGACAAAGTATTAATAAACTGCCAGGCACTGGTGGCTCACACCTGTAGTGGTAGCTTCTCAGGAGGCTGAGGCCTAAGATCTGAGGATCACAGTTTGTAGCCAGCTGGAGCAGGAAAGTCTGTGAGACCCTTATCTCCAATTAGCTCCCAGAAAACCAGAAGTGGTGCTATGGCTCAAAGTGGTAGAGCATTAGTCTTAATCAAAAAGAGCTCAGGAGAAAATGAAGGAAAGAATGACACTGGTCAAAAGAAATATACTTGATATATATTGTAACTGTATCCTCTCTATTTAATTCATCACCTTTATAATCAAACAACAACGTAAAGAGCTCAATGACAGCACTCAGGCCCCACAACAACAACAACAACAAAGGTGGCTATTATACTCTACCATGAAGTACAATAGTGTATAGTGGAACTGGATGTTATGTGGAATAAAGGCTGGAGACAGGATATATAGAGAGATTAAATACACACTCTGTCAATCTTCTCAAGGTCTGTCAATTCTATTGCAGACACAGCTTTGATCTGGCATGATTTATCCCTACCCTTCCAAGGATATTTAATTAGAATAATCTAACCATCTATTCCAGTTGATTTCTTGTCCGGTCATATTGTTTGCTTTGCATGATTCATTCCAAGTGACATTTATATTAGAAAACTGATTTAAAAAAACACTTGTCAAGGCATTTTCTGGATTTCCACAGGTACTAGACTACTGAAGGATTTTAGAGTGCCTCCCCTGAATCTGCAGTGCTCTTAGCCTGTAGCCAAATGGTCTTGGAAGTCTGTGGCCAAAATATGGTGAGCAAGCCAGATGACATGATAAACAAGTCTGATCTAAATAAGAATTGGTGCTTTTTGCTCTTGTTTGGGGAATGAGACCGCCCAATGTATTTGTGACCATCCTAATTTAGGGGTTTGGACTGGGGTAAAGGAGTAGAAGCTAAACAGGTGCCAGACATCATCAGGTTCTAATGTCTCTTCCACAATGAAGGGACAGTTACCTTGTGGGGTTTTTGCTACTGTTGTTTTTTTAACAGGGTCTCTTTATTAGCTCAGGCTAGCCTCAAATTCATGATCTTCCTGCCTCAGCCTTAGTGTTGGAATGACAAGCATGTGCCACTGTGCTTGGCTTCAGCTGTGGTTTTGGTACATGTTAGTGACATGCAATAGACCTTTAGACATGCTAGTGGCTATTTCCACAACTGTAGTACAGGATAGGCCAAAGTGCTCAGTTATCAGTGCTCATACAAACGTGGTGTTTCACAAATAGCCAGGCACAGTGGCTCACTCCTGTAATCCTAGCCACTCAGGAGGCTGAGATCTGAGGATCAAGGTTCAAAGCCAGCCCAGGCACAAAAGGACCAGAGACTCTTTTTTTTTTTTTGGCCACTCCTGGGCTTGAGCTCAGGGCCTGAGCACTGTCCTTGGACTTTCTCAAGGCTAGAGCTCTACTACTTGAACCTCAGCACCACTTCTGGCTTTTTTCTATGTATGTGGTACCGAGGAATCGAACCTGGATCTTTGTGCATGCTAGGCAAGCACTCTACCACTAGGCCAAACTCCTGGCCCCAGGACCAGAGACTCTTATCTCCAATTAACCTATAGCAAACAAGAAGTGGGGCTTGGTCAAAGGTAGGGAAGTAGCCTTGAGCTCTTCAGCTCAGGGACAGCACCCAGGATGAGTTCAAGCCCCAGGACCCACCAAAAAAAAAAAAAAAAAAAAAAAAAAGTAAAAATGTTAAAAATCCCTTTGTGTCAGAATGGCCAGGCTGAGCCTGCTTAGCGTTGTCACAAAAGGCCATCACTAGGTTGAGTCACTGTTTCTTCAACCTTTCTAGCTGCTTCTACTTTCATTTAAGGAAAGTCAATCTTCAGTTTTCCTGTTTCCTGGACCAAATGGACAAAGTGACCATTTCCTGCTCATTGGTCTTTTTGGCTTTCTTTGTATTTTCAATGTTTTCACCAGGGTCTCTGAAGCTTGGATATGCGGTGCACCAATGCCTGCACCTGCATTACACATAGCACTCTGAAGCATAGATAGCTGAAGTCAGAAGTGACTTTGAGGAATCATTTAGTTCAATCTCCTCTCAGACTGGTATTTACTGCACACCCACTATTTTCTAAACATAAAGCCTAAAGTGTAGAACTTAAAAATCATGGTAGTTTCCCTTTATCTGCTCCAAATCTCAGAGTGTTTGAAATTAGAGATACCAAACCTATATACACTTGACGTTTTTCCTATGCAGGCATACACATGTATATTGTTACCTATGACAAAGTTTACTTCATAAATTGGGCAACAATAAATAATAATAAATAGAACAATTACAACAACATACAGCTCTTAGTAACTTCAATATATGATTTTTCTTTCCTCCCTCCCTCCCTCCCTTTCTTCCTTCCTCCCTCCCTTCCCTCTCCCTCTCTCTCTTTCTCCCTCTCTCTCTTGCTTTCTCTCCCCCCATTCCCCTCTCTTTCTTTTGTGCTAATACTAGGGCTTAATCAGGTCTAGTGCTATCCCTGAGCATTTTTGCTCAAGCCCCACAGATAGCTCCTGCTTTTAAAAAATTATTATAATTAATAGAAGAGTTACAGTTATATTTGCCAGATAGAAGGCGCATTACTTCACATACGCTGATAACCCTTCTCATGTTTTTGTCCCCATTTTCCTCCCCCACCCTCTCTCCTCATCTTGTTTTTCCCCCTTCCCTTTCCTATTTCAAATAAACAAATAAATGTATGTACAATATTCCAGATAATAAGGTAAGATACTGTAATAATATGAGAATAACCAAGGGGCAGCAAAAGAGAAGAGAAGTAACACAGTACATTAAGAATAACAATCATATTATATAGCTCTTGTTTCCATATCCTGGAGGTCCTTTCATTTAGCCTCATCCTATATGGCCTTATGTATCTAGGTTTTGAGCTATTGCAGTCCTATGATAGGAGAGTCCTAGATGTGTACTAATTATTACAAATGAGGGAAACCATTGAGCCTATGTTCCTTTGGGTCTGGCTTACTTCACTTAATTTGATTTTTTCCAAGTCTTTCCATTTCCTTACAAATGGGGTGATGTCGTTCTTTCTGTTGGCAGCGCAGAATTCCATTGTGTATAAATACCACATCTTTGTGATCCAATCATCTACTGAGGTTCCATATCTTTGCTATGGTGAAGAGTGCTGCAATGAACATCATTGTCCTAGTGGCTTTAGTATGTCCTTGTTTCTGGACCATTGGGTAAATGCCAAGGAATGGAATTGCTGGGTCATAGGGGAGCTCTATGGTTAGTCTTTTGAGGAACTGCTTTCCACAGTGGTTGAACAAGATTACACTCCCACCAACATTATAGTAGTGATCCCTCTTGATCACATCCCCACCAGCATCTGTTGTTACTAGATTTTTTGACAATGGCCATTCCAGTTGGAGTGAGGTGTAATCTCAGAGTTGTTTTGATTTGCATTTCTTTTATGGCGAGAGATGTCGAGCATTTCTTCATGTATCTATAGGCCATTCTTATTTCTTCTTCAGAGAAGAGTCTCTTTAAGTCTTTGGCCCATCTTTTAATGGGATGGTTGTTACTTTGGAGATTAGTTTTGGAGTGATTCAATTTTTTGAGCTGTTGATATATTTTAGATATGAGGCCTTTATCTTTGTCTGTGAAGATCTTCTCCCACTCTGTGGGCTTTCTATTTAGCTTGCTAGTTATATCCTTTGCCATACAGAAGCTCTGCAGTTTAATGTAGTCCCATTTGTCCAAATTTTCTTTGATTTGTTGTGTTTCTGGGTCTTTATTAAGAAATTTTCAACCTGTGCCAAGGAGACCTAGTGTATCTCCTATTCCTTCTTGTAAAGTTTTCAATGTATCTTCTTTTACCATGAGGCCTTTGATCCATTTGGAGTTAATCCTGGTGCAGGGTGACAGAAAAGGATTCAAGTTTAGTTTTGTGTAGGTGCTTAACAAGTTCTGCCAGCACTTGTTGAAGAGGCTGTCTTTCTTCCATTCTATTTTTTTTTTTGGCTTCTTTATCAAAGATTAGATGGCCATAGGTCTGTGGGTTGATTTCTGGGTCTTCAGTTCTATTCCATTGGTCCTCAGGCCTATTCTTGTGCCAGTACTGAGCTGTTTTGGTTACTAGAGCTCTGTAATAGAGTCTAAAGTTTGGTATTGAAATTTCTCCTCCTCTGTTCTTTCTGCTAAGAATTGTTTTTGCTATACAGGACCTTTTATTATTACATATGAAATTTTAGATTGGCTCTTCTATTTCCTTAAAGAATGACATTGGGATATTGATGGGTATTGCATTGAATTTGTGAATAGCCCTTGGCAAGATTGCCATTTTCATGATGTTAATTTTTCCAATCCAGGAGCATGGGAGATTTTTCCATTTCTTCAGTTCTGCTTTAATTTCCTTTTTCAGGATTTTAAAGTTTTTATCATAAAGGTCCTTTACATTCTTAATTAATTCCTAGGTACTTTATTTTCTTTGAGGCTATTGCAAAAGGAGTTGCTTTCTTGATTGCTTCTTCACTCCTCTCGTTGTTGGCATACAGGAAGGCGGTTGATTGTTGTGGGTTAATTTTATTCCCTGCTACCTTGACAAAGTTTCAAATCAGCTTACTGCTTTTGTTTTTCCTGCTTAATTGAAGATAAGAGTCTCATGGACTTTCCTACCTAGGCTGGCTTCAAACTATGATAACCAGGTCTCAGTCTCCTGAGTAGATGGAATTATAGACATGCGCTACTGGTACATGGCTTCATTTCTTAAATTGAGGACTTTGACTTTGACTTATCCAAATTGCCAAGCCACTAATCTTGAGCTTTGGGGGCATGACTGACTAAAATAATGATTACTTAGACACAAGCACTGTAATACTGTGACACTCTGGTAATAAAGAAGCCTGTAGAGTGACTAATGAGGTGGGTAGTATGGATGTGCTAGATAAAGGGAAGATTCATGTTCTAGGTAGACAGAAGGGACATGTGGAATTAGATTACACTACTCACAACAGTACATAATTCAAAACTTACCAATTGTTTATTTGTGGAATTTTTTATTTCACATTTTCTGATGAGTTGACAATGAGTAATTGGAACCATGGAAAATGAACTGTTTGTGGAGGAAATACTGAACCTCATGTAAATCTTACAGCAGTATGTAAGGTAGATGTAGTTATCTTCATATTTTAGACAAAGGGAAAAAGGCACAGGAAAAGTTAGTGACCTAGGCTAGATTACATTGCTTGTTAGTGATTTAGTTGAGATTCAAATCCAAACTCTCATTTTATTTTTATTTTATTATATTTTATTTCATTGACAGTCCTAGCTTGAACTCAGGGCCTACCACTTGAGCTATAACATCATTTCTGGCTTTTTCTGTGTATGTGCTACCAAGGAATCGAATCCAGGGCTTAGTGCATGGTAGGCAAGCATACTCTCAGCCCATGAATAACTATTTTTATAGCCTAAAAAAAGTTTAAGAATTTTTTAAATAGAGAAATTATCTAATTTCTTAATTCTGAATCAAAGGAATTGGAAGAAGAGCATTTGTCTGTGAAATTCTGGGGTGTGTGTGTGTGTGTGTGTGTGTGTGAGAGAGAGAGAGAGACAGACAGACAGACAGACACACACACACACACACACACACACACACACACACACACACACAGAGAGAAAGAGACAGAGAGTAATAGATAATTCTTGCAGACCAACTCTTGGCAAAGTTAAAGAACACAGCACTTTGGAACCATGTATAGCAGTGAGGGTGGTCTGAAGGACACATACTTTATTCTGTGTGTTCAGGCTCTCAAAGATTATTTTCTTTTAGTTGTCCACATATTTTCTAACACAAAGAGGGAGGCAGCAGGAAATGAGGCTCTGTACTCCCTTCCACTCAAGGTCACCTTCTAAGTTATTCCATCCTGTGTCATCTCTATTAAAAAGCATGTGAGAATAGTCCACTGCTCATACAACCTGAGAGCTGGGGAGGTGACAGGGACACATGCAAGGGCTCAGTTCTGGGGTTCAGTCTGTCGGCAGCACAAGAGTAAAGCCTCTGCCAGTGCAGTCTCTCTTTTTTAATTAAAGAATTTATTAACGCTGATTTTTACATCATATTTTAAATGACAAGTTTAACAAACAAGTGTTCAAAAAGGGAATCTCTATTTACAATCACTGGGACTTAGTATTTAGAACTTAATCAAAATTAGGCTAAGGGTTTGTATGTCATAGAAACATTAATTTATGAAATAAAACATTATGTCTATAGAGTCACAGGTTTTATGTCTATATAGTAATGTTTATATTTCCATTACCATGTCCATGGCATTGGGTATGCAAAATATTGAGTCTTCGCTCTTGTAGTCTTTGGATTTAATAGCCACATATTAAGGATACCATGTGCCTTTTGTTCCTTAGGTCTTGACTTGTCTCATTCAACATAATTCGCTCCAGATTCATCCACTTCCCTGTGAATGCCATTATTTTATCTTGTCTGTTGGCTATGCAGAATTCCATTGTGTATATATATATCACATTTTCTGTATCCATTCATCTGCAGCAGGGCATCTGGATTGTTTCCATTGCCTGGCTATTGTGAATAGTGCAGAGATGAACATAGCTGAGCAGGTGTCCTTATCATATCTTGGATCATGATGTTCAGGATAGATGCCCAGAAGTGGTATGGTGGGATTGTAGAGAAGGTCAATTTTCAGTTCTTTTAAGAAACCTCCACATTGCTTTCCAGAGTGGCTGAACTAGTTTACATTCCCACCAGCAGTGTAGTAGGGTTTCTTTTTCTCCACAACCCCGACAGCAACTGTCATTGTCTGAATTCAAAAGCTTGGCCATTCTTGTTGGGGTAAGGTAGTATCTTAGGGTTGTTTTTATTTGCATTTCCTTTATGACTATGATGAACATTTTCTCATATGCTTTTCTGCCATTTTAATTTCTTCTTCTGATAAGTCTCTCTTTAGTTCCCTTGCCCATTTAGTGAATGGTTTATTGGGTTTGGGGATGATTAGTTCCTTGAGTTCCCTGTAGATACTGGATATTAAGCATTTGTCAGATGTATTGTTGGTGAATATCTTTTCCCAGTTAGTTGGCTGTCTCTCTACTTTTTTTTCATTTTTTTTATTTTATTATTATTTTTTTTTACATTTTTCTTTTTCTTTTTTATTGTAATTAGTAAAAAGGTTACATGATATTTGCCAGATAGAATGTGCATTAATTCACATACATTGATACCCTTTCACATGTCTTGGTACCCATTTCCCTCCCCTCCACACCCCCCACCCGTCTTGGTTTTCCCCCCTTCCCTATCAAATTTCAAATAACCAAATACAAATAAATTCAATATATCAGATAACAAAGTGAGATACTATAACAATATGAGTAACCAAGGGACAGCAAAGGAGATGAGAGACAACATAGTATATTAAGGACAACAATCATTCGTTATATGGCTTTTGTTTTTGCGACTATGTTTTTATCTGTACAGAAACTTTTTATTTTTAGGTAGTCCCATTTATCGAGTCTCTCTCCAATCTGTTGTGACCCTGGGATTCTGTTCAGGAATCTTTTGCCTGTGCCTATGAGTTACAGTGTCTGCCAGTGCAGTCTTAAGGGCAGGGGCAGCAGGTTTTAAACCAGCAAGTAATATGAGAAGCATCTTTGCCTCATCAAAAGCTAAAATTTGTTCAGGAAGCAACTGGTAGTCAGTGTGGTAAGAGTACTAAAATAGTCTTTTTTTTTCTTATTCAAATGTATATCTACCTTACCCCACCTCCATTTCTTGAAATAGGAGTTTCTGAGGGATTGCAAGCAAGAGGGAATAGATGTGGTGCCAAGTTCAAGGAAGACCTAAGTGGGAGTCCTGCACTGCCTACAAGTGAGAACTGGCTCCATCACTTCCTACCTGCATGACCCTCGACTCCTTAGCTCACCTGTCCATGCCTCTGATCATTTGATAAATGAGGATCAGAGTGGCAGCTCTCTCATGGTGAGGATTAAGGGGAAGTCTGCAAAGCACTTAGATCAGAGCACGTCCTTGGTGCTTTTACTTGCAGTTTCTCGGCTTAGGGCGGCCTCACAAATACCAAAAGACAGATCTGAGAACTGAGGGGGTAGAGAATCTTTGTGGCCTATGTATGGCTGATGTTCTTTCAAGCTCCACAGTGGCTCTTTGATTGAATTCGCTTCCTCCCCTCAGGCCCCTACCCAAGTCCACAGAGGGCACTGCTGGGCTGCAGTCCAGGGCAGTGGGTTCTCAGGTTCTCTTTTAAGAGCCTTTTAATGGAAAAAGAGGTGGGGAGAAAAAAGAATAAACCCTTACTTTGTGTGGCTCAGCTAATAGGGCAAATAATGGACCCCAAGTTATTTACTAGCAGAACTTCTCAGGGTGAGATTTAAAATAAGATTTCATTAAAAACTGTAGGCAGCCCATGCTGGCGTATAAAAAGGAATTTTCTTCGCCAAGATGAAATGGCACTTTCTGAGTCTGACAGCATGTTTCCAGGGAGAGTTAAGTGCCACACAGCTCCAATGCTACTACTCCATTGTTTGCCTAGGACTCTGCCTCCACTAGCTGTCCTCCGTTTGGCCTGTCCTGCTGGCCCACCATGGTGTGGAGCTTTGAAACAGAGCTGCTGCCCCCTTTGATTGAGGGAAATACTGGCACTGGGGCAGCCTGAAAGGGAACAGGGACAAGAGACAAGTACCATAGACCAAACTAATTAGAAGGAAGTGTGTTAAAATCCAGGCTGTCATTCTAATAACTAGTACCCACCCGCCTGTCACTTTGAGTTGTCTCCCCTCCAGGTCTTCCTTGAGAAATTCATGCAGGAATTCAATAACCACATCCTGGGGGAAGGGCAACAGGGCTGGGGCTATATCTCAGAGGATGGGGGTTTGATTCTTATCTTGTGCACTGAGTCATCAAACTTTATAAAGGCCAAGTTAATTTTCTTTTTTATGTTCCAATTGTATTTTTCAAAGTGGGGATAAAAACAGCAGGTAACTAATGCACCGAGTTGTTGTAAGGATTGAGTGATTTTTTTTTTTTTTTTTTTTTTTTTGTTGGTCATGGGGCTTGAACTCTGGGCCTGGGCACTATCTTTGAGCTTTTCAGCTCAAGGCTATTGCCCTACCTCTTGAGCCACAGAGCCACTTTTGGTTTTCTAGTGGTTATTTGGAGATGAGTCTCATGGTCTTGAGTGCTGGGCTGGCTTTGAACCGTGATTCTCAGATCTCAGCCTCCTGGGTAGCTAGGATTACAGGCATGAAGCCACCACCCCTGGCTTTGAGTGATTTAATATATGTAAGTGCCCAGCGTTTTTCTCAGCCTAGAGGCCAGGGAAGACAAGCCAACAGGGCATTCATGCTCTAAAAATGTGGCATTGCTCTCACATGCTTTGTATAAAACACATGCATACAGTTTCAAGGGGAGCCTGAAGAAACTAGATGTCTAAAGGTGCTGGCCAATTTAATGGCAGAAAACAGTTTTATGCAAGTTTTTTTAATTAAAGAATTTATTGGGGGCTGGGAGTTTGGCCTAGTGGTTAAAGTGCTTGCCTAGCATGCATGAAGACCCGGGTTCGATTCCTGGGTACCACATACATAGAAAAGAGCCAGAAGTGGTGCTGAGGCTCAAGTGGTAGAGCTCTAGCCTTGAGAAAATCCAAGGACAGTGCTCAGGCCCTGAGCTCAAGCCCAGGACTTGCAAAAAAAAAAAAAAAAAGAATTTATTAACGTTGATTTTCACATCATAGTTCAAATGACGTATTTAATAAACAAGTATTCAAGAAGGGAATCTCTAGATACAATCACTGACACTTAGATTTTAGTACATAATTAAAATTAGACTGAGGGTTTGTATGTCATACATATTAATCTATGTAATAAAACAGTATGTATATAGAGTCATAAATTTTTATGTCTATGTAGTTGTGTTTACATTTCCTATACCATGTCCATAGCATTGGGTACGCAAAAATTGAGTCATCACTCTTGTACTGTTTGGATCTAATAGCCACATATTAAGGATACCATGGTCTTTTTGTTCCTTTGGTCTTGACTTATCTCACTCAACATGATTCGCTCTAGATTCATCCACTTCCCTGTGAATGCCATTCCATTGTATATATATATACCACATGGTCTGTATCCATTCATCTGCAGTAGGGCATCTGGATTGTTTCCTTATGCAAGTTTTAAAAACAATGGTTTTAGGTTGGGAGCTGATGGCTCACACCTGTAACCCTAGCCATTCAGGAGGCCAAGATTTGAGGATTATGGTTCAGACCAGCCCAGGCAGAAAAGTCTATGAGACTGTTTTCTCCAATTAACCACCGAAAAGCCAAAATATGAGGTATGGCTCAAGTAGTAGAGTGATAGCCTTGAACAAAAAACAAAAACAAAAACAACAGGAACAGTACCCAGGCCCTGAATTAAAGACCAACAAAACAGTTTTCTTCTCTATTCTCTATTCCTCCCCTTCCTCTTTCTCCTCTTTATCTTCCTCCTTCTCCTCCTCCTTCTCTTGTCTTCCCTGTCACTAACTGGTATGGCCATCTCTCTTCTAACCTGGTTCCTCAATCCACCTCTAGCTTTCCCAGACTTAACCACTTCTGCTTCCTTCTCTCCAGTTTCACTCTGGCACATAATTTTTCCCACAAACGAAGTCTGGTCACAAGCAATCTTTGGTGGATTCTTGTTGCCTACACTCAAGCACCCTGTGTTACCTAAACTCATTCCTATCCTGTGGCTCTTTCAAAGCACACCAGACTTTTGTCCTGTGTGATAATGGCTCTATATACCCCTTATTTCAGTTACTATAACAATACAGGTGTGGAATCAAGAAATATATTCTCAGGTAATAATACGTGTGGGAGATCATGTATTATTGTTCTTTGCTGACCATTCAGGTACAGCCAGTTTTGAAATTCTAAAGTAAACTTAATTGTTTTAATTCCAAATGCTTTCTTTGTGCAAATTAATGAGCTTTGGAACACGTAAGGATTATCAAAAACTGGCCAGTCTGAATTAGTTCAAGCCATGTGTACTGAAATGAGAAGCTCTAGGAGGGAAGCTGTGTGGCAGAGCACTCTGCTTAAGCTCAGGAATAGCACCCAGGCCCAAAATTCAAGCCCCAGGACTTGAGGGGAAAAATGGAGAAAAGGTTTAGAAGCAGTATTCCCATATCAAAGCAAAACAAGATGAAACAAGCCAAAATGAAACAAAGCAGGAGTGAGGCAGGGGGAAAAGTGAAAACACTGGGGATTAGAAAAAGAAGACAAAAAGGATGACAAAGATATACCAGACCTACAGAAGGGTGATTCTAGTTCAAGCCAGCCCTGATCAAACAGGGTAGTTTATATCCTTGGGACTTTTGTAAAGAGCCTTGTTTCAGGGAGTCCCAGCCATGTTACAAGATAGCTATAAATGACATGTTTTCTTTCATATGTGAAAACTAGACCTAAAATGTAACTAGACATGATAACCTGTATAGTCAGGAGGCTGAGATCTGAGGATCAAGGTTCAAAGCCAGCCTGGGCACAAGAGTACCTAAGACTCTTATCTCCAATTAACCTCTAGAAAACAGGAAGTGGGGCTTGGTTCAAGGGTAGGGCAGTAGCCTTGAGCTGAAGAGCTCAGGGATAGTGCCCAGGCCGAATTCAAGCCCCATGACCCACAAAAAAAACCAAACAAAAAACCCCAAACTATTCATTGAGATGAATGCCAGGAAATAGAAACATGGGATTTTTGTTGTTATTGTTCTAGGTGGCAGTAGTGGTTGTTTTGCTTTGGTTTTTTTGTTAGTGTGGGGCAGAAAGGTAAGGAGGAAGGGTGAACAAATGCAATCCTGCTATTTAGTATACACTATGTGGAAAGTGAACTGTGTAACTTGTGGGCAGGGACAGAAGGGGAAACTGGGGTAAAGCAAAAGAAGGGTTGATATTATTCAAAAAAAGAAATGTACACATCACCTGACTTATGAAATGGCAATCTCTCTGAGCTATATCTTAATAAGAACAATAAAATCATTTTTAAGGAAGAGGTAGCTGTGATGATCTGTATTTTATAGCTGACAGAATAGACAAACAATATTCACTTTGTCTATTATGATTAAGTATAACATTTAGTTTTTCCCCCAGAGGGGAAAAACGGGTTTCTCCACCTTCTCACTGTCAATCCCCAGAGAAGAGGGACCAGACAGTGTATTTAGAAGAGAGGATGCCCCGTCAGCAGATTAGGAGCTTCTTCATGTTCTTTTGAGTTCTTCAGTGTAGCTCCACCCTTACTGTGTGCTGAGAGCCTACAATGTCACTGAGGACAAAAGTTCATACACCTATGGGGCTGTGCATGTAAGTATATCCTCCAGTTCCACTTTTTTTTTGCCAATCCTAGGCTTGAGCTCAGGGCCTGAGCACTGTCCTTAGGCTTTCTCAAGGCTAGAGCTCTACCACTTGAGCCACAGCACCACTTCTGGCTTTTTCTATGTATGTGGCACCAAGGAATTGAACCCTGGTCTTTGTGCATGCTAGGCAAGCAATCTACCACTAGGCCAAACTCCCGGACCTCCGGCTCCGCTTTTATTGGTTAATAAAGCTAACAATTTAATTCTGGCATCTTTCTTTTATGCTTCCTTCCTCTCTCCCTCCTTTCCTCTCTGTCTCTTCTATATCTCTCTTCTCTGTACCCCCCTTCTCCACTTTTTGCTGTGCTAGAAATGGAAGCAAGGGCCTTGGTTCATGCTAAGAAAGCTCTCTACCACTGTGCTAAATGCCCAGCCTAGTGTCTTACTTCTGAACTCTTTGTGAATATAAGAGGGGAAGACAGAAGAAATATAGGCACTCAATGATCATCTTTTAAGCAGCCAGGTATGGGAGCTCAGGCCTATAATCCTAGCCATTCCAAAGGGAAAGACAGGGAGGATTGTTAAATCAAGGCCAGCCAAAGGAAAAATTTATGGAGATTCCATCCCAATCAATAAGTTAAGCATGGTACTTCCCAACTGTAATCCCTCATGCTGTGAGGCAAAGATAGGAGGATCACAGTCCAAGGCTAGCCTGGAACAAAAAATATAAGAAAGCTAACTAAAACCAAAAAGGACCAGAGATGCGGTTCAAGTGAAAGAGTGCCTGCCTAACAAGCACAAGACCCCGAGTTCTAAAAACCTAGTGTGTGTGTGTGTGTTTTTAAGGTAATAAAACAAATCTGTTAATTTCCAATTTGTTACACAGGTTACACAGCTAAGGACTTGAATAGTAGTGTGAAGAAAGGCCTGTGGTGTTCCAAAATTCTATTCTAGGGCTTAGCATGCTGTTCAATTTCTAGATTTCAATTTAGCAGCCCAGAGGTTAAACAAAAAACAAGAGGGGATAATCACTTGCTATGAAAATAGTCATAAACTCACTTCTATGCATGGGTG